>NC_063274.1:3738795-4361928 GCF_910591885.1 Bombus terrestris
TTTATTAATACATTATTTAATAAATTTAATTGTTACAATAAAATTTAAATAATGAAATCTAGTGACTACGGTTCTAGTTAACGGAATAGGTATAAAATGAGATCATATGAGATTTTAATAGTTAATTTCTTAATAATTAAATTCGACTGTCATGCAAGCTTTGATGTTTCACTGAGATATTAAATAGTCATTTTTATTATGCTCACTTCTATGTTTATATAAAATTAAATGTATCAGTTTATTGTTTCACCACCTACTATAACTGATATCTTTTGTACACTTTTTTAATGCTGTAAATATATATATATATATAATGTAAAGTAATATGTATGATAACAATTGTGCCATAATAAAATCATTGACAGTAATTTCTTATATATTATGTAATTTTAATATGGTATGATATACATAATCTCGTTTCAATTGTAGAACGATATAAAGACTATAATGAATAAGGTTATGTTTACAAATGTCATAACTTTTAGTAAATTACTAAAAGTAAATCATGAAATTACAAAATTTGCAACTAAATTTCTACATATACGTAAGTATTTTAAAAATTACATATAATATCTGCAATATTAAATACAATATAAAGAATAATGTGACAATTTTGCTTCTAGAATTTCAAATTCTCTTTTCAAAAGAAAATGAAATGTCTGAGAGTCCAAGAATGCGTGAATTTAGAAAAAAATTAAGAGAACGTACACCTATAGGTATTTATTTATCTTAAGAAATTTATTATAAGTTCATAAAAATAATGTTAGTAAAATAAAATTGTTTTACATGCAACAGAAAAATTGGAGGAACTGGAAGAAGGCAAACATCCTTATCAAGAAAAAGAACCATTGAAACCATTTCCAAATGATACTAATCCAGAAACAGGTGAAGTAGGAGGTCCACGTGGACCAGAACCAACACGATATGGTGATTGGGAAAGAAAAGGTCGAGTAACAGATTTCTAAATATTTTTTAGTGCATTGTATGTACATGAAAAATATAGTTTATACAAGATGTACAATTAAAAACACATATAATTTAGCAATTTAAATTAGAATAAAAAACTTACTGTGTATATGTATAAAGTATAAAATAATAAATATTATATTTACATTTAAAAAATGTAGCCTTCACTTTTAGAGAATCATGTTTTATTCTGTCATACTATACTTTTACAAACATTTTTAACTAATGGATAAACAATTAAGTATCAAATTACAATGATAAAAGGTAAATATAAAACATCTGACGACTTATATAAAATTGTATATATGTACATAGATTATATATACATATTTGTAAGAAATGTGTTGTCAGAAGTATAACAAAAGAATAAGGATATTACAAGATATTACAAATATGGATATTTTGAAGTTAAAGCTCGTTTTGAAACATATTAATACCAGTATAGTCGATTCCATAAATAAAATTTCTACAAAATCATTAATATATACTAAATCGAAAGAATTTTCAACAGGTATCCAACATAGATATAAGCCTTCGTTTGTAAAGCAATAATTTTGATAATTCAATATTAGATACTTCTTTGCTATATGTATACGTAGGTAGTTTATTGCGAGTTAAAGAACCAGAGGCAAAAGGTGAGAAAAGAGAATCAATAAGAATGAAACAATTTCATAAAAAATTAAAATTGCAACCTATACCTAGTAAGTATAATTTGTAATATGTTACATGAAATAACAGTTAAAATTAATATGAGATTTGATTACTATAAATTTATGAGATACAATCATTATAAAAAAAATATAATAATAGGGGTACCTCCAAAAGAACGTTTTGTGGACTTAGTACTAGTGGAAACTGATCCAAATAATGGAGAACTAATAACAAATAGCGAAAAAGATCCAACAAAGTGGGGGGATTGGCAAAATGGTGGGCGGGTGAGCGACTTTTAATTCAAAATTCTCATTTCAAGATATAAATATATAAAATATAATGAAGTAACACTTGATTCGTTTAAATTTATAAAATTTATTGTACTACTTGTAAATCTTGTTTGTTTATTAAATAATATTGCAAGTTTCTTTTGCTCTTTTATGTACATATTTGTAAAAAACTACACCAATATGTTGGCAGACAGTATATCTTAATTGAACGACATAAATAAATAAAAATAGATATAAAATTTAAAACATTTGTTTCAAATATAATTACTGAAACTGTATAAAGAGATAATTAAAATATATTTCTATTAAATAACGTCCTAATTAATATGATCATCCAAAATATGTTTATGTTAAATATGTTTAATGATAGAAAATAATAGTTGAAAAGTAAGCAATATAATATAATAGAAATATTGTATAAACAAAATATGATGCTATAAGGACAAATATTTTAGTTCGCTATTTTATTTGAAACATTCTAACATTTTAATTAAAATATTGTTCACATATATTTTTTATATTATAGTAAAAATAAAATACTATTTTCATTTAATATATAACATATATTTAGAAACAACTAATTTCATTTTTTAATAAGAACAATCAGTTTTATTCATAAATGATACAGTAACAAAAATTGTTTTTGTTTTTAAATTCAATAAGTTAACATGATGTAATGATGATATCTTTTTTAAATAAGTTGATCATTTTTTTTTTATGCAATTGTAGACCACAGTTGTACGTTTTTATTTTTTACATCATAAACCGAATCTCAAATAAACAATTTGCATTACTTCCATGCATGTAATATACTTTGATTGTACAATAAAGAAGTTTTTATGTAATTTTTTTGGCATAAAAAATTACTTTTATCTTTAATTATATACAAGGTACTTATTGAAATTATTAAATCAATATTATAAAAAATTCAGAAATAACGGTTATTAAATATTTTTTATATCAAAGTTCTTTTAAAAAAGTAAGTGAAAATATTACATTAAAATGTATGATTGTATGACATAAAATTAATATTCATAGATACAATTATAGCATTCTTTATGTCAGATTGTTTTCTAAAATGCATTATTTTATATTTACAGCATAGTTTCATTTTACAGTATGAATACAGTTAATTGTCAAATCACACTTTCATGATACGCGATACACAAAATACAAAATTTTTTTATGAAACGTTAAAATTAAAAATAGCGAGATATTTACAAAGTGGTGGCCTTACAGCGTAATATTTTCGTTCTACTCCTAACAGATCCATAGACGAAGTATCGAAAATAATGCTCATATAGCATGGTTTTTATTCAATGAAAAAATTAGTTTTTTGCTAAGCTGAATTATTTGCGATAAATACATTGCAGATCTATTATTTGTCATTGAAGACCTTATAATAAGAAAGACAATTTCTCAGTTAGTCCTAATTACAAATTGAAAATCACTGAAAAAATTTAATTTATAATTAAGTTAAATTTGAAGTACTAATTAGTGAGTGTCGTAAAATGAGAAGAAAAGAATCTAAAAATATAAATATATTTGTCCAAATAATAAATCTTCAGTCTTTCATCTAGCATCGACGGACCTGAAAATTGTAGTTTTAAGGTAGCATCGAATATTAAAGATTATAAATCTTAACATGTTATAAACTATAAAGTTTTATTGATGGCTAACACATCTCGCATCATCATGTTCCTGAGTGTCCATAAGGCATTTACCACATTTCCATGGTTGCCTACACCATTGCCTAACCATTCCGCAGGCAATTTCGTTACATCAGGGATTTGTGTATTATCAGGATTAGCATTCATTTGTTTGTCCCAATTTGATATGTACCGATTTTCTACATTCAATGCTTCAATATATCTGTAATTGCAATATATTTGCAGTAAAATAATCAAGTATAAATTAAATTGCAGTAAAATACTCAATTTACTTACCGTAAGTACGCATCTGAATGTAACACGCGACTTGGTCTTGGAGGAACAGCAACAAACATGGGTTCTGGTTGTTTAGCACCAGAAATGTTGCTTGTTTGTGTAGCAGCTGCTGATGTTTCTATAATAAAAAAGATATGTAGAAAAATGAGAAAATACTTGTAATAAATATTATCTTGAATTTGTTAGAAATAAATAATATACCTGTTTCCATTGGTGGCAGTATCGTTGGACCTTTTGATGCCATATAGTTTCTATAATTAAAAAAATGTAAATGAAAGTAAACGGATTGTATTATAAATATGAAAATATTGTTTCATTATGTAGCATTTTGACATCATACTTGCTTCTTTCCGAAGGAGGTATTATACGTCCATTTGACTTAAGGATATGTACTTCCTTAACGTGCCTTGCAAGTCTTTGTACACTTGGAAATGGAGGTACAGATTTTTTCGTACGGCCACAACCACGCCATTGACATTGAAATTCGACATCTATTAGAATATATATTTCAAAAATTGAAGATTTTATTCGTCCGTGATGGTACACATTATATATACATACAAAGTGTACAAAAAAATTGTATGTATACTATTCATCAAAACAAGCAAAAAAGTCTTAATAAATGTGAGTCCAAAAATCATCAATTTCGGAGTTGCGAGATGTTTTTGTCAATAAAATATTGATCCCCGGCGTTTCCCGTATCTCTTGGCAACATTTTGCGATTCGTTGTATCAACTTATTTAATGAAGTAATTCGTTTACTATACACTGTATTTTTGTACACTAAACATCCCATAACTTCAAAACGCTTTGTACTCATATTTATTAAGATGTTTTGATAAATGTTATATGCCCTTAAAGTTTTTCTCCAACATTTTTGTGTACTCTGTATATAAAGTAATACAGATAACACTTACCGCTTGCAGCATTAATAAAAGACGATTGAACATGTCCATTTTGTTCCGCAATACAATGGTCGATACAATCGGTCATATCTTCAAATTGCCAGTCACAATTATCCCAGCAACATTCATAAACTACATCTTGTAAAGCATTAGTGCCTACTGAAACATTATTTCCTTTAAGTTGCCCACCATCTTCATTCATTTTAATTGCTCTTTCCTCCCAAGCTTGTTTTTCTCCTGCTGGCAATTTCCTCCACTGAAATATAAAAAAATATTTATGTAGCACACTTTTGTTTTAAATAATCTGACATTTCTTTAAAAATTAACTTTTCGGACCTTCTTCAAGAACAAATATAAAATAGTCATGAAATGGTAAGAAATTAATTTCAATCACAGAGCTACTTTCTATATGCATATAAATAATTTATATAATTCATACAATACAATTTATAGAACATATCAGTATAATAACAAATGCTATGCTAAAAAATGTATGATAAATAAATTATAAGTAAAAATTATGAAATATATATTTTAATATTCAGATTAATTTATGAATTGTATATAATTTTTATTCAGAAGGTAATACTTATCACAACAATAATAATTTATATTTCACTAGATATACCGTACTTGTGTCATATTTGAAAGAAAGATGAAGTATGCAGAATAACATACCTTTTTACAATATTTTACAAAAGAAGTTCAGTAAATCTTTTTTTAATATTGTGTTCAAAAAATTGAATCTACATACTTTCCTTTCCTTCAATAAATTCTTATAGTAAAAGGAAAATCAACAGTAAAAAATAAATAAATACCTCGTTGCCAACAATTCTGCTAATCTCCCCAAAGGATGATTCAGGATTGTTTTGTGTAATCTGCGTTCGCATTTTACTCGAATATAAAATATAGCCCGTAACTAATTTCTTACCCGCCGTTTTCTAAACAGAAGAAAACACAAATTATAATACCACTGCCTTATGAAAACGGATATTGATATTATACCTTTAGAGGTAAAACATCTAATTGTCGTTCTAATGTTAGATGACAAAATTTAAATGGTGCAAAAACGAAAAATGTATATGCTGGCATATTTTTCTAAACAAAAATAAAATGAAATAAATAAAATGCTATTTATGAACAAGTTATAAGCAAATAATGTCACGATAAGTCCTACCTTTTTAGTCGACACAGGTGTCTGAGTATTGGAGAGCACCGGTTGAGCTTCTGCAGATCCAACGGACGGTGGACCACCAGCATCCATGCTGTCCTCCCCAACTCCTACTCCTACTCCCACTCCTAATCCTACTCCCATGCCTAGTACATCGGGTTCCAGCTTCGGTAACAATGGTGATGCTTCCTATACCATTTATGTTATGTTACGTTCATTATCCGTTACCGAATGTAATATGAATATTTTTTTTAATATTTTAGAGTGATGTAACAATTTCGTATATTAATTAAAATTTTTCTTGACCATAGATATCACGACATTTATATAAACATGACTAATCCTTCCTATTTCTTATCGAAGGTAATAGATTTCATCTGATTAAATACTACAATTTAATACTATATTACTATATGGCTTTATATATCCTTTTAATATTTCAATTGAACTGCTCAATAAATGTTCTAAATCTTGTAGCTATTTAAATATTAGTACTTATGCATTCCATTTAAAGCATAATGCTTTGTTTTTATATTACTTGGGTTAGAGTGACATGGAAGCGAGACTTTTTGGTGGTATTCTACTTATATCATATATGTATATACATACATGTATTAGAGATAAACCCAACAGGTGCTCTGAATTGAAATCTATTAAAAATAATATCTAGTCCTACATAATACTGATATCTCAAAAAATATTTTATGTAAACAAAACACAAAATATATACATAACAAATATGAAAGAAAAAAAAATGAATATGCCGGCATAAAATGAGGAACATGCTTAAATACAAATTGATGCAAAACCTATATCACACGCAAGTGATATTTGCATGTACAACAAATTTTATGACAATGTTGAAGTTGCACAATTTTTAATATGAATAGTTACGAGCTTGCGTGTGATTATTAAAAAAAACATGCATCTCTTTGTATTATTAACCAAAAGGTAAAAACTTATAAATAGAAATTACCATTTCAAATTGAGCTGAACTAGGAGTAACAGACTTGACTTGATTTTGCGTCTGAGCCACATCGCCCGGAATCTATAACACACACATCACATGCAAAGCAATGATATTCAGTTAGTTGCATATCAAATAACAAGCATATCAAATAACATATCGTTATCAAAGTTTTGCATAGAATGTTATCTAAATTCTTAAATTTCATACGAACCTTAGCTGGATTAATAGGTCTTCGGAAGAAGTAAATTTCGTCTTCAGTTACTGCTGAATTATGATTAAATTTTTTTAAACCTTCTTGTCCTAATTTTTTCATGAGGTTTTTACTTTCATCATACAACGATTCACAAATATATACATCATCTTCTGGAATTTCTGTCGGTCGACCTATATAAATATGTAAATTTGTATAAAAATAATTTTCTGAAATGTATTCTTTTTATTTCATAATTAATGTGTGTTTAATTATTTTATTAATTACATTCTTATATACTCACTACAAATGTATTCTCCATAGTCAAGGACGGCACATTTTCCAACAATGGCCACGATAGGGTGAGTACCATCAACTGTAGATAGGAATAGTTCTTGTTTGTAAAATAACTTAGTAGGAGCATGTGGTACTTCCGCAGGCATTAACAACCATGGGCCTTTAAAATAACACTTTCCACTGAAAAAATTAATTACTTGGAATAAACATCCAAATCATTAGCAACTTATAAGATATGTTACATACTCTTTTGTCGACCATATAGCATCAATTTGTGCAATTTGTTGTCTACCTCCATCTGTTGCTACATAAACAAAATCTCCAGTTTTTACAGACCCTGCACATGTATTATATTGTTCATAATATGTATTTTCTGCATCATCTGGATTATATAATATCACATTCTAAAAATATAGATATATAATATATAAAATATGATACATAATAATATATTTTCTAGTTGTAATATATCAATGTCACTTACAGGTCTTTCTTTCTCTGTCAATTTTTCTCCTTCCTCTAACTCAGCAATTTCTTCTTTGTGTTTCTCTAATCTTTCCTTATATACTGATATTACTCGCTTTGGTTCTAATGATTTCTCTCTTGGAATTAACTTTAAATGATCTGGATCAAAATTCCAGACTTTAATTTTTTTAAAAGCTCTTGCTTTTGTAGAATATCGCGATTCACATACATAAACATCTTTTTCTAAGAAACCATCAGGTTGCATTCTAAAGTAATCCTTAACACTTAGTACGCAACACCTTCCAGCTACTTTTGCCAAAGGTACAGCTACATGAGCGTCACTTTTAAATAACTCCTTGTCAAGGAATTTTCTAGATGCCACATGATAAGTTTCACTTGGTCTATAAAATAAATTGCCATATAACATTTGTTGACCTTCTGTATTTGTCCATAGACGTTCTATGAGAACCACACTATATTCCATGCCTCGTTCTGTAGGTTCTATATATGCAAAGTCCCCAGCTCTATATACTTCTTGATTAAAACTCATAGATCCACCATTATCACTATTACTTCCCTCTGTATTAGTATTTGTTTCAGAATCCTAAATAAACAAAACAAATACATTAAATATTTCTTTTCATTATGGAATTAAATTTTATACAATATCACATACTTTTGTCTCATTGCCATCACAGCTTTCATCCTCATTAGGTAATGACAGTTCTTGTTGTTGCTTAACACGTTTTAATTCTGCAACTTGTGCAGAAAGATCAAGAAGTGTATAATTAAGTGCTGGTGAATGTAATAAATCCCCTCCACGAGTTACTTCATCACGAGTACGTAAAAAAAATGCTTGTAGTTCTACACTATCCTCAAAAGGCTGCGAGTCTGTACGTGATAATCTTCTAGCTCTTTCTAAACATGTAAATACATCTTCTTGAAAACGATCTAACCGTTTATATACTCCACGATCTAATCTTCTTTTAATCAAATCTAATGATAATCCTCGTATCCTAATATTTAACAAATTGAATTATTCATATTACATTAATAGCATAAAATAAAATTATAAAGGTAACATTTATTTAAATTAAAAGTAACATACTTTTTTCCATCAACTATGTCGTGTTCTGGAAGTTCTGCCATTGAGTCAGAATAACACCTTCCTTCTTCATCTTGATGATTATAAAGAGCAGTGAAGATTGTTGCTAATATTTCTTGAACTGCAGCCGATACATCTGGCACACTTTCTTCATCTTCACTTAATTGTAATTTTGTTTGAAGAACTAATCTTTGTAAAATTAAAGCATCCTATAACATGATTTTTAAGTAGATTGTAATTATATTTAAAACATACTAATAGCAATAAATGTTGGAACTAATATGTTGATAAACAAAATTTGTAAAAAGAAGATTAAATGAATAATATTCTAAAAAGAATGTTGTTTACTTCTGTTTCATTCTTCTTGCATTTTTTTGATAAACGTTGATCTACTTCCTTATCTCTCATTAAACGAATAAAACACGGACGAACTTTTAATGCCTTTTGTACAAAAACATTTTCATTATTAATATTTCCTTGTTCAAACATTCTGAGCAACAATATAGTATATATATATAAAAAGGTTGCAAACTTATAACTTTCACAGATATTCACTTTTCCATGTGTTTAATTTATGATTATTTTGATAAAATTGCATATTTGCACCAGTTTTATTACTGTAACTATTCATAGATAAAAGTCATTTATTATTCTGTAAAATCCTTATAAGGAACCGTATGAAATGGCAAAGCTACGAAAGAAACTAACTTCACGTAACCTCAAAAACTATAACCGTAAACAGATTGAGCTTTCCATGTTTTAGCGCGAAATTTCAATTGGACTTTTGGCATTCATATTATTCGTATTTCCTATACGCCCATTATGATCATATGAATTATTTTAAATGAAATTAGAAAAAAGTTAAAAATAGAATATTTTTCTATGTTTATATTTTCTTATAAAAAAGTCATAAAAGTTATTGACAATTACTAAATATTAATTACATCTTTAAAAAACTTTTTTTTTAGATAGAAATTAAAACATCAGGAACATTTTAGTAATGATTATACAGAATATCTAGTTTTTTAATAGACAGAGCGCTTTTTGCTTCAAAAATTAAATTAGTGTGTTAATAAAAACTTTAATTTAAGCAAGTACTTTAAAAATGTACATGTATATCAATATACAAACCTTGTATATTTGTGAATCAGGTTCATTATATTTGCAAGCATTATCAAACATTAATATGAAATCTGATACGAGTTCATCCAAATTCTCGTATCCATTATTCTTTAGAGCAGATGCTATTTTTTCCATGTTCATTGGTTGTTTAATAACTTCATAATAATCAGGGTATTCATTTTTATTTGGTAATTTCATAAAAATTAAAGATAACTGTCTCCCTTTTACGTCGTGATAATCTTTTATAGTGTCATACATAGTTTTCAATTTTTGTAAGTGTAGTGGTACAACTTTTTTAGGTCTCCTATGTGTTATAAAAAGATATATTTAATATATTATATAAAAAACATATAATACACTTACAAACTGTATTAATTATAATATTCTTAAAAATAAACCTAAATACTTTTGTAATTATGTTATACACTTATAATACTACATACCCAACATTTCTAGTAGGAGTAGATGCACTTGATTTTGTAGGTTTGGGTGTCTCCGGCAAAGGACCTAATTCTTTTACTTTATCCATTAGAACTCTCTCAAGGGTATTTGCATCTTCATATATTAAAGAACCTTCTTCATTGTATTGGCGACAATTGTTAAACATTAACTGAAACGAAACAATAAAAATTAATACGAAATATATTCGTCAAATGTAATAATGTAAAAAATATACCTTAAAATCTTGTATTAATTCGTTTTCACTTTGATATTTTTCTGCCTTAATATTAGCTTCAATGGCTAACATATCAATTGGTTCTGCTATCACTTGATAATAATCTGGATATAATTTCTTAGAGGGTTTTTCCATAAACATTAACATTGGTTGCCGACCATCTTCACACTATAATATAATAAATTCTGTATTGTTAAGCTTCAGTTTCAGCAATCAAAATTGGAATTACTTACAACGTATTCTATAACACATTTAACTAGTGCATACAATCTTTTCTTCAGTGGTATATTGTCTTTATATTTTCCACGTGTTAACAGATTTGAAGCACGTTTAATAAGTTTAGGTTGATGAGAGCTATTTTCAAATTCACTATCTGAGTCTGAATCCTATAAACAGTGTTAACAAGAACAAAAAGAAATACATAAGAAGTTTAGATTAAATACTTAATATAAAAAATCTTTTAACTCAAAATTTATACTAGTAACTCATACATATAAAAATATTTTTTTACAAATTATTCATTTACTATATTGTTAATATGTTATTATATTGAATAAAAAAAGTAAATACCATTATCATATATATGACTAAAACATAAAATTTAAACAAAACATATCTTTACTTGAATAAGATAAATTTCACTTACCTGATCAAATTCTAACAATTCATGTACTTTTTCTTGCATAATTTTCTGTAGTTTTACAGCACACTGCACGTGAAACATATAGGTATAAATAAATAGTATATATTAAAAATGTGAAATTTTTAAATTATTGTTTAATACCTTATATAATCTAGACGTATGAATATTATATTTTTTTGCATTTTCAAACATAATATTCATGTCACCAGCTACTTCACTTACAGTACCATATTCACCTTTCTACAAAAATGATGAATTAAATAAGAATAACTTATAAAATATAAAACGATTTGTAGTTTTATTAATTACCTTTATTTTAGTACGAATTTGTAATAAAGAAATAGGATTTTTAATCATTTTATAATAATCGGCGTACAACCTCTTTGATGGCAGTTTCCAAAAATATTCGCTCATTCTAACTCCTTATACAAAAAAAAAGAATTATTCAATACTATTTCCGTAAAATATTTTTTATCTCCAATGTCATAACATTTTAAAGAAATTTCATAAAATACCTTGATTGTTAGGTGCTGTCCTAATAGTTTGAAATAATTGCCACTGTGGATTATCAGCTTCTTCAGTTTCTGCAGGTTCATCTTCTTCATCATCGCTTTCTTCATCTTCATCTGGTAATGTTGCAGTTTGAGCTATTAAAGACTGTGCCATAGTACGGCTTCCTCTTTTACTTCTTGTTGATGGTGCTGTTGTTGCAATTTTTGGAACAGTACTGCTTAAGCCAATATCTTGCTTTCTTGCAGCTGCAGTAATAATTTTTTTCAAAAGCTTTGCATCTTTGTAAATTTGAGAACCAGGCTCATTAAATTGGCAAGCATTACGACACATTAACATTAAATCTTTTTCCATGTCTGTAATGCTACTATAGGCTCCTTCTTGAATTTTTCTTGCAACTGTTTTTAAATCTACTGGTGTTTCAATTACATCATAATATTCTGGATATAACTGAAAACAAAATTTGTCGTATAATAAATGTGTTTATAAATCAGTGATATATTTATAATATTTTATCAATAAGAATTTATCAAACTTTTTTAGATGGTTTTAGTTGAAACATTGTATGCAATGGTCTGTTATTATCAGCTGGATCTGTTGCTGTCATAACTGCTGCAAATAAATCTTCAAACTGTTGCATTGTCTCTTCATCAGGATTTGTAGAACTTTCAGATGTATCTTCTGCATCTTCTTGTTTCGTTGTAGCTTTCCGAGCCTGTATAATTAACATTACATTAAGTATTTATAGATTAATTACCTATATGTAATTACATTTTTGCTTACCAGTCGTCCTACTTTTAGGATAAGTTTTCCCTTAGGTTCTGGATCTTCATATTCTTCCATAATGCGATTTTTTGTATTTATACATAATTCCCAGAGTTCAGTGGCATCTTTATATTCAGGAGATGTACGCTATTTTAATGAAATAATATTAATAACATAAATATTAACTGAAGACCATATAACATACTGTTTTATAATATATACTTCTGTGAGTCAATATATATTACCATATAAAAAGCTTTTGCATTATTAACCATGAGTTGAATATCAGCTGCTAAATCATCCATGTCCCTGTATTCATCTGTTTTTAGTTTCTGCTGAACCTTTAGTAGGTCTATAGGATTTGTTACAACTTCATAATAACCTGGTTCTTGTCTACGTTTAGGCACACGTATAAATGCATCACATAATAACGTTCCATCTTCTTTTTTTTGATTACGTAGAACATCATATAACTGTTGGCACAGGTCACTCTAAATATTTAATAAAATAAATATTAATTTTTGGTGAAACATTGAAATTTTTACTAACAATGATCTCAAATAATATATAACAACTTACAGGATCTATTTTTTTCCGTCTCTTCGTCGGTTCAGGTGGTATATCGTCACCATCATCTTCTGTGCCGCGACTTGCAACTGAAGATGTTCTACGGCGCTTGTTCATCTTGAACAATCTTAGAAATCATGCAAAATAAACATGTGCACAAACAAATATACATTAATACTTTATATCAATATGGATCTATCGTATTACAATTTCACATCTATGTCATGATGTCAATATAAAGGATATCCACAGGAAAGATTAACTACATGTTATGCCTGGCTAATACAATGTAATTACATCACTTGAATGCACAAAATAAAAATGTGAACAGAATTTTATAAAAAGAATTTCATATGCAATATATTCATTTACTAAATGTGTTACTTTACAAAGAAATTCCTTAGCGTACGTATTAAGTATGAAAATAGTCGAGATACACAACTGCAGCTAAGAAAATTTCGCCGCCATGATATGTCGCCACTGTGCTTCAAAATGCACAAATCTGCAGCATTTCAATTTTTTGATGTAATGCTGTAAATAAACCCATCTTGGTTGGAATTTAGTATAAAAATTATAAAATGTTCGCACTTGAATAACTGATGAATTAACTAAAGAGTACCACAGAAGTTTACAACAAATCATCAAAGTAAAATTTGCCGCCATATCAAAACCTCACTGTATCTTTAACATTGTTCGTCCACGAATATCATTTTACTTTTCGAGGCACTGGTGTTATCATTTTCTGAAATCCTCACCTGTCGTTAAAATTTGTATAAAAAGTTTTTCATTAGTATACAACATGTAAAATAAAAGCGTTACAAATGTTCTTCACTTTTCATCTGCAACGCACGATGACACACGACTTGGCTAACGCCATGCCGTAAGCAACCGCGGGTTTATAATCACACGAATTGTACGATCCTATAGCCAGAAATAGAGACTACTTCATATGTCCTTTCATACATAAATCTACTTAGTCGATAAGGTAGATTTATTTTAAAAAATTGTATGTCTCAATGTATGTGCATATAGTATAATTTACTGAAATTTATATCTAATAAAAGTATTGCAATGATTACTATAATGAACATTTTAGTAAAATATTTTTCATACAGAAGAAAATGTTTTTATAATAAAAAATAATCACACTTACATTTCGTAACTGTTCAGAATTTTTAACAATGTTAAATTTTCAGTATGCCATGCAATGAGTAATGCTCAACCAGGTCCTGAATATTTTGTCAACTCAACAAATATTTTCTTTACTTTTGCGAAACATTTTTCATTTTATCAATTTTATTAATATTTTCCTATTTGCGAGTTTTATAATCATTCATTTCGGAAACTAATAACTTTATATATATATTTCGATGTATATAATATAATAAAATATCGTATATTTCATTTCTATTTTGTTTCTTTGCGAACAATATTAATAAAAAACAAGTCAATTCATAAACAGATTAACATTTGTTTATAATTACGATTGTAATATAAACTATTACAGTTATATGTATATAAAATATACATATGTAAATAATATAAGATATATGAATTATACAAAGGGATAAATTGTGTATTAGAATTAAATTTTTTTCAATTTTTCTAAAATTACTGCCACAAAACGATTTTATTGAGAACTAAATACTTCCTAATTTGTAATAATTGCTATTTAAAACTCGATTATTGTGTATCGATACTTTAAAATTCGATATATCTACATAGTAAAGCAGCGTGTAAGTGTGTAGCATAAAGATATTGACTGTTCTTGTGTATGTGAATGCATCGAACTGTGACTTAACCACACTGGTTGCCATTTCGGTTCTCCTGGAATTAGGGTCGGCAAAAAAGGTAAAATTTTACGTAATAAATACATTATTAATTGTTCATATTAGTGATAACCAAAGGTATATTCTTAATGTAATAAACTACTAATTGTACTAGATCTAAACATATGTCGTTTCGTCTATTAAAATTTCTTATAAAATTTAATGTGTTAAATAACAAATGAAAATGGCGATCAATATGTAACATTATTTTAAAATTAAGTACTTTCACATAAATTTAATATTAGAAGTTATATAACTTTTAATTACTGATATTTGTTTTCATAATTTTATATTTAATCAAATTTATTGACTGATAACTTTGATATTGATATTTAAATATTATTTTAAAGTTTTGCTAAAACATTTCTTGTGTATATGTGTAAGTAAAATTATGATTGTAATTGATAATTTGTATTATACACATACGTAATGAAATTTATGTTTAATTGCCAAATGAAGTTCCTATGTATAGTTTCATAAGCTATATAGGTGTTATGCAGTGTTTTAAGAACATTATAATTTTTAATAAATAGCAAATAATATTTATTAATTACATTAACATTGACCAATTATTTTTGTTAAATTTATGAAAAAATTCTTCAGTAAGAAGTATTTCATTTTGTATATGTCATTTTATATTTAATATTTTTGTGTGATTTAGCATACAATGGCAAATAAGGTATTGCTATCGTGTTTGCGACAAAATACTCCAAAGTATGCAAATTTCATTCGTGGATTATCAGGAGTATCTAGAGTTCCTGACAAAATTGGTAATAGGGATATAGTAGGTCATGGTTGGAATGGAGAAACAGCTTACTTAGATCGATGCGATTTTCCTTTGCCTGCAATTCGTTTCAAACCAAATACTCCAGACATAATGGTAAAGTAATTATTATACTTATAGCCTTTTAAACATAATTTATAATATTTTATCTTTAAATATCATTCTATAATCAATTAATTTCTTATACATTAATATCTCAATTATATTGTTTTAACTATATTATTATAGTTTTTATATTATAGTATCTATTAGTTTAAAATGCACATCAAGTATGAATATCAAACATGTAAATTAACCAAATTAAAATGTGAATCTTTATACAGGCATTGCGAGAAAAAGAAAAAGGTGATTGGAAGAAATTATCAATAGAAGAAAAAAAGGCATTATATCGAGCCAGTTTCCGTCAAACATTTAGTGAATTTCAAGCCTCAACGGGAGAATGGAAAGGACATATTGGAATTGCACTCATTGGTGTGGCTTTTAGTCTTTGGGTAGTAATGTTTCTCAAAACTTTTGGTAAGTTTAAAAATGTATAATATTTATAAAATATATTACATTTATCTTTATTTATAAGATATATTAGTAAAATAAAATAATATATACATTTCTTAGTACATATATTTCTTTTTATTTAAATCTTAATACAGCAGGTAGATTAATTATAGTAAAAAATATTCTATTTTAAATATACTAAAATTTTCAATATATCACTTGTTTAATACTATATAATATATAATCTTACAGCATACCCGCCATTACCAGAATCATTTAATTTGGAAAACAGACTTGCACAACTGGAACGTATGAAAATACTTGAAGTCAATCCTATTAGTGGAATTAGCGCAAAAAAATAAATTTAATCTGCTTATGTTTAAAAACATAGTAAAAAATATAGTGTATTATACACTAATAATTGTTTAATATAAATGTTCTGTATAAGGTTAGTAAGAAGAAACATTAATAAATTAAATATTTCTCTTAAAATAAGAAAATCTTTTTATGCAATTTTTGGCTGTATCCTGCATAAATTGTAAATACTGTTCTTATACGCATTAGGATTTTGGTCTACTTTAGTGTCTATCACTATTTCTATTAATTCCTTAAATTAATTTGATTAGGTTTACAAAATAGTCATCAATGTTAAATTGTCATTGAGTATCAATATCTCATTCATATTCCTTGTTTCTTTTCCTCATTCTCACTCGAATTCTTCCTAGCCACCTAAATGAACGTCCTAATATCTCGGACTACGGATGCTTAAGCAAGTAGCAGTTGTATATATTTTATATTGCATAAACAATACATCAAAACGGTATACATTACGGTTTAATATGGTTATCATTTATTTAATAATACAAATATGATAATGTGGGTAATTTTTTTATTCCTATTATTTTCGATCTTTTTAGTTAAAATTTGTTAGAATTACTTGAGATAAGTGGTTAACATTGAATTACATGAAAAAATATGTACTGTAAAATATGTATTTTAGTTTAAAAAAATAAATAATGTAATAAAAAATACTATAATTAGATATAAATCTTTTTAATGACATTTTATGTATATTAATTTAAAGGTACGCGTCCACTTGAGAGTAAAACAATCGCGAATTGTTCTTGAGAATATTTCTCAAAAATGGATTATCTGATTTGTTAATGAGAAATACTCTCAAGAACAACTCATAATAGTTTTATTCTGAAGTAGACGCGTACCTTTAAACTTTTCAAATAAAACATCCTATACATTTTTCTTGTATAAAAATAAGAAACATAATAAAGAATAATGTAATTATAGTACGAGTTGTATAGTGCAAAAAAGAAATAAATTAAGAATTTATTTCTTTGTGCTTGAAGACTTTATTTTATCTTATTATTATTACATCTCACTATCTTATTTTTATGTGTTAAAAGTAGGAATCATTTTAGCTCTCAAACTCAATTCCAAATATGTGTTAGTTTGCTTATAATTTGCTTGTTATTATTTTGTACTATGCAATTTTAGAAATAGGTCTATGACTACATTATTTAAAATTAGAAAGATAATAATAATGATACAAGAAAACCTGTTATTATTGTTTATTAAATTTGTCGTATTTTACATTTTTAAATAATTTTTGAAAATAGATAAACATAAATCACAAATTATTAATAATAAATTCTTACGAAAATTTGATTCTAATTGAAAAATTTGTAATCATCCTTGCAGACTAATCAGCGGTAATAACAATAACAATAGTAATAATAATTACATAGTTTTAAGAATGTAAAATCCACATTTTTTGCTGGTCACATTGTGGTTTACACACACCATACATACATGTATACACACACATATGTATGTTGTTATGGTTAATTGACATTCTAATTATAAAATTGAATCACAGCTTACAATGTTATCCATGAACAATGTTTTGATAAATAATATTATAGAATACTGCGCAAGAAGTAGAAGTTTGGAGGAAAGTGAATAATAGAGTTATTGATCTCTGCACTCGAATTTAATGGGAGACACTGTTTGAATCACATTACAACTTGCATTAACACAAAATGCAATCTGGATAAAGATTCTTAATTAATAAATTGCTATTTTTACGCAGTTATCTTTTTTCAATTTAAGGAACAAAGAGTTGTATTGAAGAACGGAATGTAATTTTCAATAATAAATTAGATATAAGATGATTTTCACAAGTACATTTCAATAATAGTTTTCAATAATACAAAGGCCTTCTGCATATATTGTCACATACAAAATTTTTGAAACGTTGCTCAGATTTTAAAGAGTAACACAAAATATGTTTAAATGCAATGTCTGATTCGTGCATTGAATTTGTAATATTCGATCATAATGTATATGCTTACTATTATTCTCATAATATAAAAATAATGTATTATTGTTCAGGAGAGACTAAAAATTACAAACTAGTGTTATGAAATCAGTAATTCTGTATAAAAAGTAAAGCATTATGCACAATTACGACTTTAAAGAACACAGTGTAAAAATCTAAAGTGTATCATTTTTTTCTTTAATAAGTTAATATTTTCAAAAATATTTTTTATTCAAAATTTGTTGATCATCAGCACACGAACTTATAACTTTATTAAAATCCGAAAGATATACCAAAACATTTTCACAATTACTGGACTTACATATCATAGCAAAAAAATACGTAATTCTCACATGTACATGGACTAATCCATGATCTTAAATGATAAAATTATTATAACAAACACTATTTTAGATACGTACAAAATAAAAAAAATGTAGTAGGTAACTCTTAGACTTATTTTTCTATGTTCGATAATATATATTACAATATTTACAATAGGTAAGTTCCAATATCACCAATTTTTCTGTTATCCCTTTGTTATAAGAATATAGTTCCGTATAGAAAACTAAGTCTTTATCATCATTATTAGAGTTTGTTTTACAACTTCATGAAATCTTTAAGAAAACTGCACTGTAAATAATCTTTGTATATATCGTTCGTATTATATAAATGTATTACAATCAGTTTACCGTGATTATGGACACAATTGCTATCCAAAGATTGCAATAAGGTTGTAACTTTGTAAACAATAATTAATAAAATATTACACGTCTTTTTCAATGTTGTTTGTAATATGTGCAGTAATGCAAAATAAAAGTAAAACTAGACCAATCTATATTACAATTCTGTACGTCTTTGGTATGTAAATTTTCGTACAGAATAAAAAATTGTTCTGGTGAAATGAAGAACTTAACTATACCAGGGCCACTTGCTTGTCCATATAAGAAAAATGTAATATAGAGTATATCAACTCTATAATTCTAGACACAGAGCCCCTCTAAAGTGGAAAGGATAATTTAGTTGCATGATGAAAGTTAATCAATGTCTTTTCACCACACAATTATGATATTGAGCTCTCTACTTAAGTGTGAAACAAAGTCCAACATTATTTTACACGTTTCATCACCGTACACAATCTCCAGTACCACGAGGTGTAATGCACTGTTTTTTTCGTTTAACGGTTTGTGATCTTGAACTTGGACTATGGCTATTATTATTATTTCCATTACTGTGAAGAGAGTGTTTTGCTTTACTTTGTCCGCTTATATTATTATTTATTCCACGATGATGATAGTTTCCTCTGGAACTATGATGGTGATTACCTGTAGCAAATACATACTTTTGAAGTACATAAGTTTGTTCATTCAAACAAATAATCAAAAACATCCAAAAACGTTATGATAACTGTAAATTATGAAATATATAAATATTTAAGAATTTAATATGATTACATACCATGAGCAGTTCCTTTAAATGGCTTTTTCCATTGTGAATGATGAGTATGTTGATTATTATATACATGTCTTCCTTTATTTCTATCTTCTCCTTTTCCACTAGCATTAGGAGAATTTCCACGACTACACTCGGAATCCTGATGAAATTGAAGATGTATTAAAGGAAATTGAAAGTATGATTAATTTATAACAATTATTTTGTTCTATCTTAACAAGTTAGAATTTTGTACCGTATCACTAGCTGGTGCAGATAGTGTTGAAGCATCAGATGCAGTAGAACTTGATAATGAATCTACCTCACTCAAAGGTAGTGGGAATGTTTCTTTAATCCATTTGCGATATTCTATTACTTCATCTGTCACGCGAATTATTCTTCCTAGTATACTGCATAAAATATATTTTTAGAAAATAATTGATTGAATCATAAAATATAAAAAAGACATATATATTGTAAATAATCTTACCTTATTTTATTTGCATCATTAACTAAAATATTTAAAGGACTAACTGCTTGTGAGAGGACATAATAAGCCCAATCAAATGCGTCTTTTACATACAGAGCACCATAACTACTACGACCAATATCATTCCCCGGTGTAAGTGGATCTTCTATGCATAATAAAGAAGGTCGATGACCATCTATCATATCTCTTTGAACCTAAAATTAATATGAGATATGAGATTCACTTGTAATGTGACTGAAGAAATACATGCATGTATATAATAAATAAAAACATTCAATACTTCATATAAAAGATATCGTTCTTTAAAAATAAATATAATACTTGTTTTATATACCATTTTATAAGATGTACAATTTTTATATAAGAAACTATCATATAGATATACTTTACCTCTTCTTTCGATATGTAAGTACCACCATCTTTTACACGAATTCCTGTTTTAACATAATTAAATTTCCTACCATATAATTCCAAAAATTCTATTAACAGCACCCCAAGATTAGCACTTGAGCAATAAGCATTTTGTCTGGGATGTAACTGAAATAAAATTTCATCCACATGGTAGGAAAAGATTAATTGTCTATTTCAAAAAACATAAATTCATTTTTATAACCCAAAATACTAATATATGAGTCTTATAAAGCATAACTTTTTAGTATTATTACATTATTTATTTTGTATATGATTAAAAAATTTGTGCAGCAATTAATTCTTATTTCTACATTACTTGAAACAAAAATATTAACATTTTACCTGTAAAAAACTGATAGTCATAAGTATTAAACTATACGAGGAAATTCCACCAGTAAACACTTCATTCAGGTCTCTTTGTAACAAGAATTGTTTTAATACCATTACTAATTTTTCCAGTACTGGAAACCTCTTTTTAAAAGAATTTATCAATTCTGCAGATTTAACGCCATTATTCATATTAAAACTGATATCTACTTTAATCTCAGTTTCTTTATCAGTTAACTTTACAATTGGGACACTAGCTTTATCCAAAACTTTAATAGAAGATGGTTCAGCTATATTTTGATCCAATAAAGCACGTTCCAAAGTACGTAATGGAAGATTTGTCCACATTCCTATTACTACTAAATCTATATCACTAAAAATAAGTATAAATCTTATTCATTTAAAGAACTTCAGTATGATAATTAATAATGTATATATTTGTATTGCACATAATGTCATCAATAATATATACAAAGTATTAATCGAAGTACATGACTTATTAAAGATAAGTTTATGTTATTTAGTATTATTTGACATAATTATGGATTTATATATATACATTTATATATATGTATATAAAACACTAATGTATATATATATAAAATACTAATTTATTTAAAAGATACCTATATATTTTACATGTGAATACATTACTAAATACATTCCATTTTAAATATGTACAATGATACGTACCTTGTAGGTAAATATAAACCAGTGCGAAAGCTGCCAAATACTTCAACCTTAGAATCTTGCCAGAGATCATATATTACTTGTTCTATCCTTTTGACAACACGCATTCGTAAACTATGTTCTTCATTAGAGGGACACATATAAGCAAAAAAATCTTCAATTTCTTCATGTAATCTAGATATAAAAATATAATTACTTAATGATAATTTTTTATTTATATTAACATTTAAAAATGTTGCAACATGTATTTTGATAATTTTTTATTGTAAGAAATTAATTTTAACAGATAAAAAGGAATATTATAGTAATTATTTATTTTTTATGTAGTATTAAAATTTAAGAAATATAAAGAAATATACGTACTTTTATTACAGCTTTTCTGTTAATTATATAAATTTTCATTTACAAGTGCATATTTTATATAGCGTAGAATATGAAAAAATATGTTTAATATATAATACAAATTTTTTAATTCAAGAATCACCAAAATATGTAACAAATAATAAACTTATTTTTTCATATCTTAGAACAAATAAATAATACATTTATATATTCTTATATTTAATAATTATACAAATATATTTTGAATTTAAATGAAAAATTTTTAATACTTAGTATTTCATACAGTATAGTATTTAATACACAGTATTAAATAAATAAGTTTTTTACATATCTTTCTATATTTTAAAAATATTCTTAATAAAATTTTAAATTTTGTACAGAGATGTATGAATAACAGAATATAAAATGAAGTAAGATATAATAATACAAAAAATTAGAAGATAAATATTTAAAAAATTACATTTAATACTTAAATAAAATAAAATAATAGTTTATATGTTATTTGCTGAATAAATAATAGGCGTTGTTTATTTATAAAAGAAAATATTACAAAAAATAGAATACTCCTTTTTATAGACAAACATGTTTTACTGTACATTAGAGAAATTAAAAAATTCAATAGATAAAATTTTCAATACTACTTTATTACTTATCTATATTTATCTCTAATATTTTCTAATTTGGAAAAAATTTGATTGTTGTGACTACAAACATAAATAATCGTATTATATAAACATCCACGTGTGTTTACAAAATCATTATAGATTTAGTAAAAACTAAAAATGCGTTGGTAAAATTTTGCATTTTTAAAAACATGGAATAATTGAAAAATGTTATTCAATTAAATAAGTTGTATTCATTATTAAAACAAAACTACTTTGCATTTGTAGCATATCTAATTATAAAGGGACCTTGCTATACCCTATTTGTAAACGAGCGTGAATGTACATAACCTTAATCATACCCATATGGACAAACTATAAAAAGGCAAATAGTTTAACTTTTATAAGACAAACAGTATATATATAGATGAAAACTCGATAACAAAACTTACCCAATAACACCCTTCGAATAATGTTTATTAGGTACCCGCCATGGACAACCGCCGTATTCGCCAACTAAGGCATCGTAATTGTAGTTCATGCCGTAGGTACTAGCACGATTATCACCTTTCCTACGAGATGGATTATAATAGCTGCTGCAAGTATTATGTTGCATGCGGTCCCCTGTACGAGAATTAAGAGAATCCAAGGACATGAAGTCTTGTTGAAGCTTCATTCCCATTACATTCGAAGACGAGTCGTTTTTCAACGTTAAAATATCCAGGCCTTTCTCAGCTTCCCAAATGTGTAACCACAAATCCTTAGCAGGGCCGAACTGCTCCGGTTGATACCAACCGATAGTCGGATCCATTAAATAGTTCTCGATTCTGTATCTTACGATTAATGGTCCTTGCACACTACACTACAATTCCAATCTTAATTCAACTTTAATTGAAAAATTGTCTGATTTATTGTAACCTGCGAACACTATGAAATTCATACATACGACCAATGAACAACAGTATTTTAGAAGGAACTTCGTACACCATTGTGCGAACATAGAATAATAAAGACAACTCAAGCAATTTGTTCCTGCAGATGGCATTATCACCTACACATCTGAAAATATATTTCTGGAAATATGGTTAAAAATTATTTATCGTACAATTGTACAATATAATTGTATATGTTATTCAAACAATTTCAAACATTGGTACGCGAAGAAAAGAACAAATAATGTTTCACAGAAAGAAAAGAACAAATGTTATTTTATGTCAATTAGCCGTATAACATATTAATTTACATATTGGAAATATTTAAAAGTCTGTAGAATTGATAACAGTAACTAATACTAAAACGACTTTTGGTTTTTTACTTGTTCCAAATTTTGAAAATGTGTTTATAGATAGAAATCACTAGATTCTAAAATTTAAAAAAATTTGAAACATTTCTAAATTGTATTTGAAAATGCTAAATTATTCCAACATTTTAAATTATAAGGAAGGATATCATATCCCACATGTATAATATCAAGGAAGATAATACATAGTTAGTAACCATAGAATTAGAAATCTTTTAATAAACTAATTTAATTACATATTCTGCAATCTGTGTGAATTTCATATATATATATTATAAAGAACATATTAAAATTAGTCCAAAATATG
The DNA here is from genome assembly GCF_910591885.1 of Bombus terrestris. Classification (NCBI taxonomy): domain Eukaryota; kingdom Metazoa; phylum Arthropoda; class Insecta; order Hymenoptera; family Apidae; genus Bombus; species Bombus terrestris. The sequence continues at coordinate 3,763,371 of NC_063274.1, forward strand.
ATCCAGCATATGTTGTGTATATGTATGTTTTGTATGTATTGTATATTCAGTAGCTTAATTAAAATAAATATATTCCCAACAGATATCTATTTTCACAAAATTAAATATTTTAGTTGTAATTGAATTAAAAAGCACTATATATCTGCCATTGAAACCTCAAAATCTAAATAATTTAAGCATTATATTATATATTGTATATAACAATATTTTTGTAGATATATTTTTTACATTTATAATATGATATTAAATTATTAGATTTTTATTTAGAACGAAAATTATTTAATAATAAAAATTAATAATAAAACAAGTATTTAGTATAAGAAAACATATGAAAAAGATATAAATATATCAATTTAAAATAAAAACAATTTTAATACAAAAAATGAAAAGGGAGTGATATAAAAAATGAGAATGATATCATTTATCAAAAATAATAACGTGGAAGCTGTATCCTGCTGCATCCCTACCAGATATCTAATGAGAGTAAATGCAGGTAAAAAATTAATTAAACGCGAATCCTGTACGAGACCGACTCCACCCATCTTTAGTTCGCCGCGACATTTGAACGGAAGTAATTTGTATTTTAATTTAGATTTCTTTACCTTTATTGAATCATTTTTATTAAATTTATTGATATTATTCGACGTTTCTCTTCTTAACTCGATATAACTTTTTTCTTTTATTTAGCTTAAAAAACTTCACAAGTTAACAATATCCACCCGTTATTATGAACAGATTTTTTACATTATTATATTCTTAAGGTATGTTTTTATGTTTATATAATTTCATGTATTATAATATCTAAAACGATATTTAATATAAAAGTTTTCACTTTATTATTATCGCGAATGTACTTTTACTTTGATAAACCCTTTGATATTGACACATTTAAATTTGTAATTTGAATATATTGACAAATCATAACATTTGAATATAGTAAAAATGAAAGTGGGAATAAAAATAAAATTTATAAAAATACTAATATTTCTTAATTATTGTCCACTGTTTATTCATAATTTAGTAATTTTATTAGTGAACTGTGTTACGCGTTGAAAATTAATAGTAACTATATAAAAATATGTTTTTTAAAATTAAAACAATTAAAAACCGATATTTCAAATGCAATGTATAATTTGAATTCTAAATCACAGTCATGATCGTGATCTAAATTAAACGCCTTTCTTGCGTTCTGAATGTGTGATGAGTTGCTTACTTCATGCGAGTAACAACGTGATATTTTAATTAAAATAGAAATAAAAGAAAAATGTGAGGAACATTGTCAGTGGCAATGAAAAAAGATGTATTATTAAAGTTTTTAAAATAATTTAGTCTTCCAAATAATTTATAAATGTATTACTCTAATTATTTATTACATAATTTTACTAATATAACTATATGCTGTGATTAATCATTTATTGTATCTATTGCAGGTGAGTTATAACATTTGATAACGTAACATCAATTTATAATAGGTTATTAAAATGACATTTGTAATACAAATAATATTTAAAAAATGAATTATTCCTCAATGTCCAAACTCACATTTTTAAATCTGTTATCAAAGGACATCTACCATTCGTTTTAATTTTTATTTAGTTATTAATTAAAATGTTTATTAGATATTATATATTTCAATGTTTAATGACAAACTGCACCTTAGTAATATAATGTTTTGTAATTGTTTCATCTATGTAGTCATGTACCTATTTTATTTAAATTATGAAATCTTTGTCTAGTATTTATGTCTTTAAAAAGTACTTAAGTTTTATTTTTTCTTTCAGACATGTCAGAACATGTTGAACTGCATCATTTACTTGATGGTGATATTGAAAATAACACAACAACACAACAAAAACGATTTTCAATTCTAATGTGCAAATCATGCCCTTATCTTGGTTTAATATTGGCAACATTATCATCATTATTTTTTTCATTATGCAGTGTCATTGTGAAGGGCTTAGTGGAAGTAAATCCAATGGAATTGGCAGCATTTCGGTTCGTGGGTGTATTATTACCAGCAATACCAATTGTAATATATAAGGGTGAACATCCATTTCCAAAGGGACGTAGATTAATGCTAATATTAAGAAGTTTTGTGGGGACCACTGGCCTCATGTTAAGTTTCTATGCATTTCGGCATATGCCACTAGCTGATGCATCTGTTGTAGTATTTTCTGTTCCTGTATTTGTAGCCATATTTGCCAGAATATTCCTAAAAGAGCCTTGTGGATTATTTAATGTTATAACAGTTTGTTTAACACTGATTGGTGTAATCTTAATAACACGTCCACCACTAATTTTTGGACATACTATCGAGTCACTTTCAGATGGCCATATAAAAACACAACATGCAGATTTATGGGGAGCTGTAGCAGCTTTTTCAGCAACTCTCTTTGGTGCAAATGCATATGTTTTGCTACGAGCTTTAAAAGGCCTCCATTTCTCAGTAATTATGACAAATTTTGGATCATTTGCCTTGATTCAGACAATAGTTATATCTTGGGCTATAGGTGCATTGTGCTTACCTCGGTGTGGGACTGACAGACTTTTAGTTGTTGCACTTGCTCTCTTCAGTTTTGGAGGTCAAATACTGTTAACATTAGCTTTACAAATGGAACAAGCAGGACCAGTTGCAATAGCAAGATCAGCAGACATAGTTTTTGCCTTTTTCTGGCAAGTTTTATTTTTCAATGAAATACCAAATCCTTATTCAGTAGGAGGAGCAATTGTAGTTACAAGTTCAGTTTTATTAACAGGACTAAGAAAATGGGCGCTTTCATTACCAGAAACATCTAATGTTAAAAAATCCTTAGGTATTTTGGTGATGTGAATTATGAACTATAAATGAGAGAAATATTTCTTCTTATTGCATTTTTTGTTTTCGTAATATTAATTTTAATAGAAAGAGATTGTTTATGAGTAGAAGTAATTTTGGCTTGCATGAATGAATTTTTAATTAATACATATATAATATGTATATACATTTTTTTAAATTTTACGAAATTAAATTGCTTTAAATTTAAAAGGATATCCTATATTATAGCTATATTGCTATGTTTCACAGTGAGATCGTACTGTATTATTAATACTATTTTGTTACAAAATGTTATATTTTCCTAATAAACTAATGATTGTCATTACAAATTCTAGTCTAAAATTCAGTATTATGAAAGGAACTCTTCAGACATATTTTAATGTACATTTGTTATGTGTAAGTCTTCATTTCATGTGATATACTTATAATGATGTTTGTATTCTACAGTATGCACAACATAACAAAGCACTCTCTTATACCATACTATACTTTTAAAATAATCAATTTTTATGCAAATATAAATATTATAGTTGAATTAAAATTAGATAATGCACAAATGTTAAGAAATATAAGTTTATTAAAACAAAATATATGTTATTTAACATTTTCTATACCAATATGGATTAATAAAATAATGAATGTTATTTAATACAAAAATTTCAATCTCTACAAAATTATAAATTACATTGTTTATGACTTTACAATGTAATTTATATTTTTACATTGCGTTATTTTATGTGCATGTAAAATATAAGAAAGTTTAAACACATACATATTTAAATAGTAATATCTAGAAATAGGTATTTTATTATTTCATGTACATTGTTTCTGATCATGGATTAGAGTATATTATCTTAATACTATCTCAAAAAAATTTTGTAAGAAACGTTTATTCAACAACGAATAAATAATGAAATATTTAAATTCTAATTTATAGTACATAAATACAAAGTTATGTAAACTTGTACTTCTAAAATATTGTTGTGTATGATACAAATTATGATACAATAAAGTTTGTATTAGAATGTTTACATTAATTTATTTTACTACTAGAAATATTTTTGAAAATATATAATTTCAGTTTTTATATATAGCAGAGCATATAAATCATAAAAGAGATTAATTTGTTCTTAAAAAAAGTGATACAATTAAAATATTCTGTTTTACGTGTGAGGTTATTTATGATATTTAAGGTAAATTGAGTTAATACTGAGCTTATTCAGTGTAATATATTAGTTATAATATATACATTGCAAATTAAAATATGTTTTTGCTACTATATACGATATAGCTGAACAAAATTATAATATTTTATATATGAAGAAATATCGAGTATAGAAGAATAGTAGTATATATTAAAAATTGTATATGACGCGAAACTTATATTAGTGTAAGATTTTTTAAATTAATAATTGTCATACAGATATCGTGCTTATTATAATACATAAGCTAACATTAGTTTCTTGTAGATGTCAATATACGTATATGTATAATATTGGGTAATTTCAAGGTGTGTGTCAATTAAATACATCTGACGTCTATTATTCAATATTCATATATTAAGCGTTGGTTTACCTGATTTTACCTACATCAGGATCACGACCGTGTTCTACATCGACGCCATTCGTCGTATATCATAGAATATTAGATAAGTTTAAATATTTAAAAGAAGAAATGTATGAATGTAATAATATATACCATAATAGAAAATAGTAATGTGATAAATATGTAAATACTGACATGTCAGAAGAGATAATGAATTTAATATTCGTCGTATTTCCTAATAACAATATAATATGATAGAATAGAATATAATGGATATAATAATAAGCAATAAAGTTTAAAAAGCGTGGTATTGATAAGGTCAGTAAGAATTATTCTTTGATCCGTGATATATATGAACAATCAACAAAAACTAATGGAAAATAGTAGCGCTGAAGAGAAATTCCGAATCGTCGTGATTTCTAAAGAGATCAACGATCCACAATTGTTACACTAATTAACTAATTCCTCATTCGATGATCTCATGCTGTGTCTATTAGCGTAAGAAAGAACAAGATATCGTTTGTGTCCGTATGTATTCATTGATGTATTTACGAAGAATACTTCGTCGAGTAGGGATTTCACGCGAAGCAGTAAGAAGAATAATACATGGAAAAGGATTACGTCCTTACAAGGTTCACCGTGTGTAAGGACCTCGTAGGATGGATTATGCCGCTTGACGAAAATTTTGTCACTGAATGCTAAGAAAATTAGAATGTAATCAACGCTGTCTTGAAGATATCTTGTTCACGAATAATAGCAGTCCTTTACTGGAAGGAATGCTTTTACTATTGCTACTGAGCAATATTCGGAATCGTCAGAATATAATTTTCGCGTATATTCACATTATGATGTAGAAATTTAATCAGGACCGCTTGGACAGGCCCGGTTTATTCTATATCTGACATTAACATGTAAATAAAATCAATTTGAAAATTAAAGTGATTGATATTATACGTTCATGAGTAAATGTCATTATTTTGTGTTATATTTGACTTTAAAATACGTCTTTCCTTGTCTTTTATATATTAAATTTGACAAATTACAGTTAAAGTATCTGCTAAAGGATTGGTTTTTTATATAAATAGATTAATACCCTTTTGTAGAGAACATCAAGCTGGGTCAACTAATGTTATAAAAAATATTATCAATATCATCTTAATATTTAAAAAAATACAAGGTATTAAAAAATCAAACTACTTATATTCACCTGATCAAACCCCTCGAATAAATTTTATTTCGAACATTCTTTGATGAAGTCAGTAGGTAATGAGATATTCCAGATAGTCATTCTTACTAATTCACCCTGTATGTACATAACGTATATATAGCATATACATGAATGTTTATATATACATTCCCTATACTGTTTTTTACACGATTATCCAAGTTATACTTCGAGTACATATCCGTGTTCTTCTACAAAAAGTATTTGTTTTTATGAACAAAATTTAATACAAGATATACTGTATATATAATTCTTTTTTCCACTTGCATTATTAGCAATTAATATGAAACCGAATTAACAAAATTAAAAATGATATTATTATAAAAATAGTTTCTCTAATTTGGAAATGAAAATATTTTAATGATTAATTTATTTCTACGAGTTAATTTACAATTGTATTACGGTAAGATCTTTCTGCTTTTATCCATGCATGCATGTATTTTTGTCAATCTAATTGACAAAGTATAAGTAAACTAGTATATAGATTAATGCTACAATACTCAATTTAGAATCATACAACATAATTAGTGAAACACTGTATATATTTCTTGCACTACAAAAGTTCTATGTAAATGGAATGTGATACAATTCATCACAATCCAATTTTTATATTCATGGATAAAACAATGAAGGCACAAATATATAAAGAAAATATTTTACATGTATATAAATATGTTTCATAATCTTATATGTTCTTACATCTAAAATTTGTAAAGTATATTTTAATATCTAGTGTTCAATTAGATAACAAATAACATTTATAAAACTGGAATTAAAATTCAAAAACTTCAACACTCTAAACTTACAGTAAAATGAACAGAATACATGTACGAGTAAATATGTTTCTGAATGCATCAGAGTAGGAATAATCCCAGTTTTGCATTTTTATAAAAAACATTGGAATGATCTAAGTATAAGGCCACTCAGCTCTTTTTGAGTCCGTATATCCAATTTAAAATAAGACGCTTATATTAGCATTTCGTCCTCTTATGTTATTCATATATACATTTTCTTTTATCATTGAATAAAGGCTTCTACTTAGAATGATAAATTAAGTTATTAAATCTAATTATTTGCATTATATACATATTAAAATGATTAAAATCAATTGAAAAATCGATATTTTATGAAATGACGAACAAAGTGTTAATTAACAACAGATTTCTTTGCTAATTATTCAATTGAATGATAAAATATAATTCTGAAAAGATAATTTTATACATTACAATTTTAAATCTCTATTCACGGTTTATGCCATTAAGTAGAAATTTAAGTAAATTAAAAGTAAAACTTAAGTACACTTCATGCGTTTCCTATATTAAGAACTATAAATATTATTTTAATACTTCAAAAATATTGCTGTTTTCCAATAATGCTCTTATATATCAATACTAATATACTCCATACATGTCTTTTCAACAGATTGATAAAAAATATATGTATACACATTGTATTCAAGTAATGTAAATACTAAAAGAAAATTTTCTTATATAATATTTTTTGTTTCTATTGCAACTAAAAGTATTATGCGAAAAATTTTTTGTTTTACATGGATCAATTTGTCACTTTAATACCTTCTGTATATAATATTTATATATAGCTACAAAAAGTATTAAAGTAAGAAATGCATATTATTAAATAAGTACAAAATTAAACAATCTAATTTTGATCCATAAAAGGAGAGATATGTTCTTTGCTTATGTTTCACTTTTATATTAATACTTTCTTTTATATATGAAAAATATTTTTAATTTTAATGATTTTAGTTATAGACTGAATTTTCGAAACAATATTGATCTAGTAAGAATAAGTGATAATATTACAGAATGATTTTAATGGAAAATGTATGTATCATATTAAAAGGCACAATCTTCTATGAAAATGTTCATTTCATGTGAATCTAATATTCATTTTGGTGCCTAATTCAACTAAATTATCATTAAATTATGTAAATAGTAGCTACCACGATTTCATAATGCTTCATTTACTTTAGCACATCATTTTCTTATTGTCATGTTATATTTTATGCTTATTTCTAAATACTTTTTTGGATGAACGAATATTTGAACCAATATTCAATTGAGCATGGCATAATATAAATAGAATTATGTAGTGCATTTATTTATAAATGTAAAACACCTTGATCGTGATTATAGTGATTTTGATGATGATGGTGATGATGGTGATAATGATGATGTTGTGAAGTTGAAGTTGTTGCATCATCCTGTAATGTTACACCAGTTAAGTCTACAATTTCATCTGCATCTTCGTCACTACCAGTTGCAGCACTTTGTGTTGACTGATGACTTCCAGAAGACAATTGACTATTACGTGAAAATGATCCACGTCTTGGTGCAGCTAATGCTGCTCGCTGATTTGCTGGCTTTACTGTGATTATGAGATTTGAAGAATTGGCAATCATCATATCTGTGACCTGTTTAAAATATGAAAAAATATGAGAAAATAGAAGTTAGAAAGAAGGTATAAGAATTACATGGAAATAAAAATATATAAATAATATATAACAATTTTACATACTTGATCTAAAGTTTTTCCAGCAACTTCTATACCATTCACTTCAAGCACTTCATCATTTACTGCTAAAAGACCTGTACTTTCAGCCAAGCCACCTGGCACTAATCTACTAATAAATACACCTGGTACTTTTTCAATTCCACCACCTGCAGATGGTGGCAATATTCGAAAACTTTCTCCATCTTTAATATAAAATCCTAATGGTTTGTCAGAACCGTGTTTCAATAATCGTACACGACGACAAGTTTCTGGTAATATGTCTACATCAATTATTGCTGATACCTGTTATTGTTCATAAAATTTGTACTTAACATATATCTTGAATGATACACGAAATAATTTGTATTCATATAACTAAGACATACTTGTCTAAAATCGTGAGGATTAGATATAGCTAATGACTTTGGTTTTCCAGGTGTGCCACCAAGAATACTTGATATTAAATTTTTTGGTTTTATTGTCCCATATCCATTTATGTCTTCTAATCCATCTCCTATTATATAAAATAGTTTTTTGTTCTATCAATCTATTTACTATATACTTTGGAATAAATATTATTGCATTTGAATCTTATATTGAATTTATCTTTGATAATTATTTGTCATAAAAATTACTTGACCCTTTCTTTGAATAAAAATTCTAAGTAGAGGTTTTGCAGCCAATAATGCCCTTGCCAAATTGTTGTCATTGTTAATGGGTAATAGATCACCATCAGTAGGATCTGTGTACCATATGAGGAAAGTTAAGTCAGGACCAATATCATGTCGCTCAGCCAATAACTTTTTAAAATCTTCATAATTAATTGCTTCATTACGGTTGACTGAAAATCTTATGATATCTGCATCAAACTAAAAAAAATTTTTATTTTCTGTGTAGAAAAGTGTTCAATAGCATAACAAAAAAGAAAGGACACTTGAATGTTACTGCATGATACTTTTTTTCTGTTTAATAATAGTATAGTTTAAGGGATGGGACTGTAAATTAAGAGGTTACTTACTTTACTTTTCACTGCGACGACACTGCTGTCAACTTGATGATGAAGTTTGCTTTTTGACATGATAATTAATTTCAAATAAATTAGAATGTTCGAAGCAAATCCACAACTCACGAATGCGATGACGTGACGTCAAAAGCACCTGTTTGGTAGAACCTGGTAGAACGCAACTTGGCTACAACCGACTCCAGGTACAATCCGTGCTAATCATAAATCTGGCAACAGTGAATGAGTTCTGTCCTAAAGTAAACATAACCTAATCAGTATGATTTCCCGCGATTTTATGAAACGTTTATTTGTATTATAGTAAGTGATAATATTAATGAAATGAATGAAACAATACTATTCGTCATACAGATAGCAAAAATGAAAATAGTGATAATACTGTTAAAATAATAATACAGTGAATACAATGTTGACAAAACATATTTAAAATTCAGTTATGTACTTTCAAAGAAAAGTTATTTAATATGAAAAAAAATACATGTTGGGAAAACTTCTCCAAGGCGATTCAAAGATAAAAGAAAATCTTACTAGCATATTAACGTCTTATCGACCACGTAATCATTTTTATTAAACGTAATTACATTTCAGAAAATAAATCGAGATAGTAAATTTAATGAAAAAGCAGAAATTTTCTGAAATGCCCTCTATTTTAATTTATCTGTTCATTGTGCACATGATTTTATGTAAAGATAAATTAATATTTGGCAAAAAGAAATTGTCAACGTTTAAACAAATAACTCTCTTTTCTAGCTCTTTATATAATTGATTTAAAGAAAAAATTCTTTCTATGTATATCCTCTATCCCCCAAGATATTTAAAAAAAAATATAGCTTCTACCCTCAATTTTCAGGTCTCCTCAATATTCTTTTCGAAACTATCTTCTATAAAAATATTAAAATCGGGGAGTGCGGATTTGAAATTCCTCCTTGTTAATATTACTATATATGTAACTAATCTTATTTCTTTTATATGTAATTTTACGAATTTATATGTTTCCTTACTTATTTTTAAACATTTTGTACAGAAGCAATTTAAACTTGCTTTACACAATGTAGATGTAAATATTTCAAATACAAGCATCGCATATCAAACTTTTCCATAAACCAAAACAGATATCCACAAAAAATATGATTTTTATATATTACTTCTACTTCACTATAAATATATTTATATAAAATTATTAAAAAATGATTGTACATACTTAAATAATTTTTTATAATAAGTTAATCACGGTATAACAAATTTCACTACAAAACCGAGATATCCAGAATCGGATCCCTGATGTTCCCAAGTACGGCGTTGCCATATTGTTTAACTCTACGTATTTATCACGAATTGTACCTGAATCCGAGTCGCCTGTATGCTGAATATACTACATATATATCAGAATCATGATATGTCTATGTACAACATATGACTGTTATTAGATCACTGCAATTTAATACTCAATTCGTAAATCCACCGAATTAAAAAATCTTATATACTTTAAATAATAAGATTGTTTTAAATATTGATACTTTATTACTTATGTTTTCTATTTATGAATGACGAAAATCACATTGTTTAAATATATATTTAATATATTAATTAAATATATGTATAAACTGTAGATTAATATGCGATAGTATGTGTTTCGTCATATTAAAAGAAAGAGACTTTTATAAATAAAAAGATATCTGTCGATTGATATATAACAATATTTGAAGATGTTTAAAGAAGAGATAATATTTTGGGTAAAATACAAAAATCAAAACTGAATATTGCAATAAAGTTGCGTAAATATTGCAATGAAATTGCACTGTAGAAGTATTACAAAATAATATTATAAAGTAAGTATGTTAATGACTGTATTTAATGACTGTAATTAATGACTGTTAATCCGTCATCATATATTACTTTCTAACAGTATCTATATCAATTTACTCGTTACTAATTGATTATTAATCTTTTCAATTGTTTTGTCAATAAAGGTTAGAAAATATATGTATATACATTCATGTTATGATTACTTCTATAAATATCATTTCCAAATTATGACTTTTATCCTTTTTATACTTTTTATAAATTTATTGTATTTTGTAGAATTTATAATATGTAGAATATTTTACACTCTAATACTATTTCAGTACATGTTTAAAATTTATCAATTTTCAATATTTCTATATTATTTACATGTAGAGTGAAAACATGTATATTTTACAATATTATTTCTTTCCCAGGCATACTATTAAAGCAAATTTGTGGAAAGCAATGTCTTTATTAATTGATGCAAAACCATCTGCCTTAAGCAGTAATGTAAGTGAAGATGTATTAAACAAAGACATTTTATTGAAAATAGAAAATGACCTTAGCATCGACGAGAAAATATCTATTTTATTTTTGATGATAACTGATTATCAACATAGCTTTAGAGAAATTTGTGATTTATTAGAAAACTATAAAGATCACAAAGTTTATATACTTACAGAATTTATAAATAAATATCCTGAAAATTGGAAAAATAAATTATTGGAATCTATATGTATTATAAAAAATAGGCAAATTATACGAAAGTTGGGAATATCATTTGAAGATTTGGATTTATTTTATCTGCCAAAAAATGGATCATATTCCAAATACTTAAATTTAATTGCAAAAAGTCTATATTTATTATGTGAAGCTCTTTCTGAAGATAAAATCAAATTATTACTGCAATATGTTAGAACTGATTTAACTGCATATGAAGAATATTTAAAAGATATAGATTTTCTTGAATTACATATGTTATATTGGATGCAAGTAAATTATATTTCAATATATTCAGGTTTGTTTTCATCTATAAAAACACACTATTCTTTGTAATTTCATATAACTCCTTGTTCACATAATGTTTAATTATTTTAGATGGTAAGGCCAAACTTAAGAATTTGCTTAAACATTTAAAGATTTTCAAAGATTTAGAGCATATTTATGAAGATCTGAAAAAATATGAAAATCATCAAAATGTGTTAGATACACAGCGTACAAATTCTACTAATATATCTCATATACAAACGTTTTCCATGAGAGAAGAAGAATCTGTGTTGTCAGATGTGGAAGGAGAAGATATAAGAAAACTAAACAATGGCCTTTGTATTATTATAAGCCAAATGCGTTTTTCAGGTCAACAGGTATTGTATTAATAAACATAATCATTTTTATCCCAATATAGATAAAATTATATAGGGTGTACCGAGAGTAAGTGTCTTACAACTACCATAGCATTATTCTATAGCTCCGAATTGGTAGAGATTTGTTAAAAGGTCAATTTTGCAACAACTTTTTGTAACAAATCTTCACTGATCCAGAGGTAGAGTCATACTGTGGTGGTCGTGACATTTACTTTCGATATAGCCTGTACATGTGTATAACATTTTTGTTTCAGTTTGAAACCAGATTTGGAACTGTAGCTGATCGTATGAAATTATCAGAAACATTCCAAAAATTTGGTTTTACCATTGAGGTGTTTGAGAATTTAACCAAAGATGAAATACTTACAACATTAGAAAATATTCCAAAAGACTTTGGTACTGATTATGACTGCATTTTTGTATGCATTTTAAGTCATGGTTGTAAAGGTAAAATTTAGTAAATTTTGCATCATAAGCATTATGTTGTATAAGTTATTAATCGTTAATGGTCATTAATTCTAGGTGGTATTATTAGTGCAGATGAAAAAGAAGTTAGCATTGAAGCAATAGAGCATAAATTTTGTTGTACAAAATTAAAGGATGTTATTAAAGTAGTTATTATACAGGCTTGTCAGGGAAAGGTGACAGGTAACAAAAATTGTAATTTTATGCTGTCAGGTTAAAACTTGAGATTGTAAAATCACAATAATTTTTAATTGCAGGACAAATAAATGACGATGAAGTAACTCATTTAGTTACAGATGGTCCTTTAAATTGTGAAGTTTCAAGTATTTTACCATACAAAAATTTCTGTATATTTATGTCAACTATGCAAGGTTTCATATCTGTTCGTCATAAAGAAGAAGGTAATATATAATTATCTGTATGTTATAGGTTAGAATTTGATATATTTATTAGGTGTATTATTCACACATCAGAAATTCATATTTTACAGGATCTTGGTTTATACAAGAATTTTGTAATATTTTACAAAATGGAGGAAATAAAATTACATTCCTGAAGGCTATTAGAAAAACAATTCAGTCGGTAATGAAGAAGAAAGGAAAATTAAATGGAACAAATTCCATTGCTCAATTACCTGAATTGAAAACATGCAGATTACTTACAGATTTTCAGTTACCAGATTATCGAGCAGATATATAAAAAAAGGAAAGACAATATTATTGCCTTCAATGTACAAAATTAATAAAATAGAATAATAAATAATATATTCTATATATATATATTTTATAAAAAAAGAAAAAGTGACGTTTACTTAATAACCTAGTATCTTGCATAACCTAAAAAGTTGTTGATATTTAGTTTGACTTGTTTCTTATGTTCCTTTTTACACATGCATCGGTTAAAACCCGAATAATAAAAAAATAAATAATTTCGAAAATAGACATGAAACTAAAACCAGCAAAGACTCCTAAGAGACCACCAAATGTTGCTAAAACAAACATTAAATTTATATTATCATTAATATTATTATTATTATATTTTTATTTAAATTCACTTATTATTTTAATAAACAATTGGTATTACCGAATAAATGACGCCAACTATAATGCATATCCCGTCGGAATTGAATAGACACTAGATCTCCAAAAAATATATGAATTATACTTTGATTTTTCCAGGTTTTACCTTCGCTACAACGAAAAATATGTGCTTGTAATTTATCTCATTCGTAATTATAAACATATAAATATTTTTGATTATTTCTTAATATTTAATAATAAAAGATAATATTATAATATATAATATTAATAATAAAAGATAGCTTGATAAACTGTGGATTTTTTACTAAAATTAGAAATATATATACATAATGCTAACTTTTATATATTTTTGCAGAAAACTTTTTATTATCCAATACTGCTTTCAATTTATATGTACTAGCATTGAAAGCTTTCAATCAATATCTTATGTAATGTATATGTTTCAAGTATTTTGTAATAAATACACGAATATTTTTTGCTAAGAAATTCTTAAAATTACCTGGAATAAGTAGTATAAGTCAGACCATCATAATAAACGCGTTTATCAAGATTTCCTGCTGAATTCTCCATGATATAACGATAAAAATTACAATCAGGTTTACAATTACAAGGTCTTTCCTTAGTATCCAATTCTACAAGCTGTAAAGTTTTGGGCGACATATCTGTTCCTGGCCAAGAGGTATCATACCAAACTAAAAATTCATTTCTATATATTCAATTGTTATAAGAATATTTTACACAGAGTATTATCATGCCATACTTTTTCCATATTCCTAGTTTCATAAATAAATCGCCAATTAATAATACTTGTGAATATCTTAAACTTACATTTAAACGTTTCTAGGCATTCGACATCTCTTAAATTGCATACTCTGGTATCTGCAACAGAATATTATTTATCTTAAAGCTAGCAGGTAGAAAAACGTGAAAGAATATTCCTAAATTTTGATTATTTTTTTTATAGATAATTTTTGTTTTATTTCAGATCTAGTAATTATCAAAAGAAACGCTGTACTATAGAATATTTTGCAAGTTTACGAGATAAAACAAGTTGCGTTTAGAGCAATCTAACCATTTTGCGGATAATAATATGGAATGCATCCACATTTTTTCTTAATTACAGTTGTTCGACAGTTCGTTAGACAATTTATGAATGAATATCTTGCGGGGACGAAATTTCTGTTCCAATCGTTACCAATCATTTTACTTGCTTCATCATAAAATATGCATTCTCTCATGGTGGATTTTAGCTTTCTGATATCAAGGGTCGAATAAGTTTCTACAGGTTGGACAGTCAAAAACGAATATTTATGCGCGCTTATCAATTTACTCGGTGCATTATGATCAGGATAATCGTAAGGGTCGTGTAGCATGATCTGTAAAAATATAGTAGACGTTACAAGATTAATATAATGGAGGAAAATAGTCATGTAATTAGTTTATAAAATATCGCTTCACATGCAAGATAGTAAATTATTAATAATATTGAAATTATTGAAGAACAAAGAGAACGATTTCACATTGATTTCATTATATTTTCTGAATTTCTCTTCGTCCAATCGTGTACTTTCTTCAAGATTTAATTTTTAAAATTAAAGATTTTACAGCATTCCGTGATGATATCACGCTGAATGTTTATTGAAATTAGAAAGTAGAGAATATTTTACAAAAATTAGAAATTTTTAAAGAATCGAAGATTAGATCGGACGAAAGAGAACTCAAAGATTGTAACAAAAGATTGTAACATTTTTAACAGTCTTTTTTCACAATCAGAAATTAATGCGAAATATTACCTTCATCTTCGTAGATTCCATAATATTGGCATCATTATTTTCGACATCCAGATTAAGCAATATATTGAGTCCACTCTGATATCCACACGATGTCATTTTATGTGGTTTTATACTTCGAAGTTAATTTAAAAGACAAAGAGAATAAAATTCATAATTTAAACAATAATATACTAAACAATGTACTAATATAGATACTTAAATCTAGATATATATACTTTGGATTTTCCATTATCGAATCGTAAGTAATATAATTAAAGCTGCAACATAATCCATCACGGCTGATACTTGATCGAAATATGGTACTGCAGTTTTCAATCTTCGATTTCCACTTACACGATTCCAACAAACTTTGACAATTTCGCGTAACCTGAAATTCAATCTCATTTTCATCCAACGTGTTTTCTTTGGTGGCACTTCATTTAACAATCTCGAATATCTTTGATTCGATAGACACGAATCTATGAAAGATATTTGCTAGCAAGTTTGTTTTCTCTGTATTATGACGCTGTACGATGTTTCCTATAATTCTGTTACCTACCGAGTTCATGATCGTTGGTATTGAAAGCTTATTCATGTCAAAAATGTTCTGCAATCGTGAAAGATTATTTCGAACGTGTGATCCGTATATACCAGGATATAATAATTCGTTCAGTAATCTCATTTCTCGAGCTATAAATTCCTTCGACAGACTCGATGGAAATGTCCTGCAAAAACAATAGGAAAAAGCCATTGTGCGATTTAAGTGGTTTGCTATATCTATACAGTATAAACTAACACAAAATAGAAGATGATAAAAGAGCAGCAGTAATAAGTATAACGGAAGTTTACACGATAACGATTTTAATCAAATATCGACAACGAAATACAGGTGAAAATGCAAATGAAAGATCTACAAGTTACTGACTAAATCTCTACCATAAATATAATTGTATGATATATCATCAATCGGTCATCAAGGAACAAAGATTATCGTTACATCACGATAAGAGATTATATATAACGAGTAACAGGCAGTTTAGTCGACGATTAAGAACGAAAGAGAAAAGAAAACTAAAATACTCACAAGTTGTCGGTGAATTTTTTTGTTAATCGAAGAGATACTGGATTCATATCGCATACCGTGACCGCTGGAAACGGATAATTCCATATTCCATGATGTGTCGTTTCGATGACCGAGAGAACTAAATGCTGCTCGTAATAATTCAGAGTAACTTTCAGCATTCCGATTGCAATGCACAGGGATGAGACCACCATTATTGCCCATGCGATTCTATCGAAATGAACGCGGAACGAATAGTATCGCGATTACATCGCGCTTCGATTTAATTGAAACAAAGGTGAAATTAAGTTCCATTAATGACACCTACTTATAATGTACCTATACACGGCTTAATCAGTAGGCTAAATGAATTTTGGTTTTGAATCGTGTATTGATCGCTCTTTATTGCTTTTTGACACTCGAATAGCTTATCTGTAGTAGGTGTAGCAGGTACATGTATATACAGATGACTACGATCGAAGTGGCATAAAAGTAAAAGAATTGTAAAATACGTATAAAATGTATATAACTATTTTTCGACTTTTTTAGAAACTTTTGAATGATCGTAGAAATTAAAAGTTTGCTTGTTCCAGTGTTAATTACACTCTGTTTCTGTTTGTTCTCTTAACATTGATTTTAATTAGTTAATTCACTGAACCTATTATTTGACACTTAGTATTAATTAAATTGTGCACATAGTTGCATGCAAAATACTTTTTCCTTCCTATATTCTACTGTTATTATTTTGTTTTAGAATATCGTTATATTATATCCATGTGATATTTAACGAATCGATAAAATAATGGTTTTACTCACCTTTCTATCGTAGAACGTTGAGGCTCGCAAATATATTTGCAACCATGAAGTCCCGTTTCGTGACAAAACTCCGACACATGTGTTTTTATGATGTAACAAAATTTTCGTACGATCTTTTTCAAGATATTGCCACAACTTTGCTTTCGTACGCGTTTCATGTTTCTAAATTAATAACGGGCCAACGTTTCCATCAATTTTAAGATTGCTAATATTGCGCGAACTTGTTTTCTCAGTCTAATTTGTTCGTTTTAAATTATTAGTGTTTCCCACTGGTGGTTGTTGAGAAGTTCGATTAAAAGTTGCGATTAAATAATTCGTAATTGCGAAAACTGTTGAAAAATAATCCGGTTAAAAGATTAATTACATGATGAATCGATCGCATAAATTCAACCATTAATAATTATTCACACGTGTAATAAATTTCTTGAGTTTCAGACGTCTTCTTCGGTTTCAATGATCATCGATGATTTTACCTACGTGTAGCGTTGAAGGCACGACTATCGAATGAAAGGTAGCTGTATGCCAGTTCCGATACTTTAATTACGAATACACGACGCGCTGCATGCGATGTCGTATAAAAAATTCATTTCATTTTTTCACTGATCATTCGCTGATAAATCCAGACGCGAGATACGGATTTCCTGGTCCCCGGTTACAAACGATTTTTAACTGCGCGCAATAGTAAATTATTAATCACATGCAACGCTAACTTAACTTAAGTCGAACACGCGCGACATTTACGCAGAGAGTTCATAGAAATAATCGCGGGTACAAAAGAAGAAATGAAATGAAATAAGATAAAAAATTCGCTGTTAGTTTTCTTTTTCTTCTTTAGTTTAAAACGAAGAAAAGTAGATCGATATTTTTGCAACAGTTTCAAAATAATTAGTTTGTTATTTTACGTTTTAAGCGATTCTCTTTACACGCGTAGAGATATTATTCAATTAAGTTCTTGGATATTAATTACTAAATCGAGTGACAACACACGAATGTTAATAAAGTATTCTTTATTTATTTATTTATTTTTAATCCCTGCTTTGCGCCTTAGGATGGCTCCCGATTTACATTCTACTTGTTTACGATATATGCTTAACCATATTTACACTATAATTATAGCTAACGATCTTTTTCATTATTACCTTTCTTATTAAACTATCGACCTACTGCTAAACACCTAGTGTCCTATTGTTATTCGTACTATTGTCCCTAACTCTACTATGTACTACTTCATTACGGCTTAGTTTTTCGTACATCGTTGAATTTTATATTTAACTTCTATTTTTGTAAAATGTAAATTAAAAGAGCGATGGTATATTTTGTCAGACGAAACAACATCGATGCCGCGACTGTTAGAATTTGACGGATGTTCTCTGGCGAGGGCGATTTCCAGCTGATTTTATCTCTTCTGTCTCTCACGGATCTCCGCCGCGAAATTTCTCTCGTAAGCCGGAACTGGTGGTCCGAGCGGCGAGAATTCCTGTTCTTTTTTATATTCCAACCACTTGTCCGACGTGCTCCTGCAAAATGAAAGCGCGTTATTTGTCGCGAATAGTGGCGACACTCGATTCTTCGACCAGGGTGAAGGATATTGGAAACGAAATGCCCCAACTTGTTCGTCGCGCGCCTCGTCGCATCGGCACGAGTGTACTACTCGAGGCCAGCAGCGGATGGAGAAGTCCGCGGCCGAGTAGTCGGCCGAGTGACTCGATTCTTCGGATATTAAACTCTGAAGATGCCGCACTTCGCCGCGGCATCTGACTCAGCGAGTGTCATTAATAACTTGGAGAAGATAGATAAAGTGCTAAACACCGTGAACTGTGTGCTCGAGCACACGTCATTACCCTGACTACCGAACAACTCGATTAAAGGGTTCCTAAATGCACCGACCTTGTCGAGGTCGCTACTCACCGCCAGCTTTTCAAAGGCAACTTTTTCAGCTCTCCGTAGAGTCATCTCCCGCTGATCGAATATCCTCGATAAAGGAGCGACGATTTTTTCCATTAAATATAGTAATCATTTTCTTCTATACATTCAGACTTTTAGTTCCTTTTTTGTTAAAATTTCTCTTAGAAGTCAGATTCTTTTTATTCAATCAGAATAACAAATTGTATTAATACTATTGCAATAGATATAGAAAACACAAAAAAGTTGATTTATTTAAATTGTACGCTTTAGAACGTGAAATTTTTCTTTGAAATATTTCTTTGTGAACGTAGAACGAAATTCGAAAATTGTTTAGACACAGTTGCGTGAGATATTGCGCGTTACACGCGTCATATACATTTATAATTCCGATTCAATTTTTAATTAAGTTTATCTCTCCATTGTTCGTAATTACCAATAATTTCAACGAAATAAATTAATATCCTTTCGCCGAGAGTTAAGACATTAAGATACGATTGCTTCGAAGGATAAAAATTCCACGCTTCACCGAAGCAGTACAATTTGCAACCTGCTGATCTGCATAATATCTTTATCTCTGTAAAGAAATCGGAAATTTAGTAACCTGTACGTTCCAGTCCCGTGCTATGATATATGTATGCCCAGTATATCGATATAATCCAATATTAGGGTGATTTCGCCGCACCCCAATTCCAATGGCGAAGAACTTTCGTCTCGCGGAGGGCAAATGTTTTAAATCGATGGGCAAAGACAGGAGGGAAGGAAGCTGGTATTTGGCACCATCCTCCGGGTCATTTCTTGCCGCTTAAACGCTTTGACGGCTGAAATGGGAAAACTTAGCAGAGAGCAATTTTAGAAGCAACGCGTTGCTTCTGTATCAACTCCTACGATTAAATAAACGAAAGTGTTAATTCGAAATGGTACTTCAATGGTATAATAAAAGTTGAGCATCAACGTGTTGAGCATTTAATATGTCGCATGTATCTATCCATAACACGCTATTAGATCTAATTACGATATTATCGAAGCTTAGTTTTTATCACTGGAAATATTAGGTACGCGTTTATGATCAAATATTTTTCTTTCCACGTAGTGTAAAATAGCGAAGAACAGATACATTTTATTAAAAAAAAAAGAGATATTTTCAAAACTTTGATCCGTTAAATATTAATTGAATTTTGTTTGAAATACGTATCTTCTTTATTAATTATCAGAAGAAGAAAGAATAGAACGGTGATCGATTTGTAGAATACCTGGCATAATATAATTGAACTTAATTATATGAATTTAATTAGTTTGAAGCCTCGTAACTCAATCACAATGAAAATAGATATAAGAGACAATTTAAGCATATAACGTAGGATTTTCTCATATTATTTATAGCATTTGTATTTGTCAATGTTTTAAATGAACGATTAATGCGTTTTCAAAATATAGAGAAATCGAACGAAGAGATTGAAATTTTCCTTTTAATATGCGAAGATTAATATATAGATACATATATTGACGTTTAAGTGGCGGATTAATTAACGTGATATCGATATTACTATTATTAGCGATAATTAAGCAACAAATAACAGCAAATGAAACATAAGTTTAACGCGTGTTCGATGCGTTAGGGTGCCAAGATTTCTCGATGTGTACGTGTAGTATGGTAATTTTAATTATGAGATAGTTCACTGCGATGTCGGTTCCGCGCAGAGAAAATTACTGCACGTGGAAGGGGTGAATCCGGTGGATGGGGTAACAATGTATTATGTGTTCCCCTGTCAACCCCTCACGTTAACCACAAACCCCTTCTATTCACCCCCAACAATTCGTTAACTGCTATCGAATTGACTTTAACCGCCGTAAGTTGAAAGTGCAACCCCGTTACCTTTAACAAAAGTTTACAATCGCCTCGACCAGACGCGAGCAATCGTATTTCGTTTCTGTGATTGGTAAAAAAAATCTACGTGATAAATAACAGGATAATATAACACTTTTTGGTTTAAATTAAAGACAGATTTTATCATTTTTCAGAGAACAGGAAATAGTTAAATGAAGCTGTACGAAACATTTTCAAACGAAAAATCAAAGTAATTAAAGATCGCAAAATCTTTCGAATGATTGAGAACTCGAAGATGTTATCAGATAAATTATGAATGAAATTTCGACATAATAAATACACAGAAGTGAGGTAAAATTAAATTAAATTAGATCAAAGATTACTGTAATAATATAAGAAAATGGTATTAAAACAAACATTGGCTATGTATCGTTTTATTTAAGCTCACAAACGAATCATAATTTTGTCATCTGAATTGAAGATATATAAGAAGCGTAATTCATGAAATATTAATGCACCACTCAACATATTTTTATATCAATTAATTTAATCAATAAATAAGATACTATAAAATAGCCTATCTCTGAAGCATGTAATTTATAAGTACTTTACATATTTTTATATCAACTAATTTAATCAATAAATAAGATACTATAAAGTAGCCTATCTCTGAAGCATGTAATGTATAAGTACTCTACATATTTTTATATCAACTAATTTAATCAATAAATAAGATACTATAAAGTAGCCTATCTCTGAAGCATGTAATGTATAAGTACTCTACATATTTTTATATCAACTAATTTAATCAATAAATAAGATACTATAAAGTAGCCTATCTCTGAAGCATGTAATGTATAAGTACTTTACATATTTTTATATCAACTAATTTAATCAATAAATAAGATACTATAAAGTAGTCTATCTCTGAAGCATGTAATGTATAAGTACTCTACATATTTTTATATCAACTAATTTAATCAATAAATAAGATACTATAAAGTAGCCTATCTCTGAAGCATGTAATGTATAAGTACTGTACATATTTTTATATCAACTAATTTAATCAATAAATAAGATACTATAAAGTAGTCTATCTCTAAAGTATTATAGTCTCTTATGTATAAAATCTCTTATGCATTAGGTTGAATTGGTACAGTTACACTTAAGAAGCGCGCATTATAATCTACAAATATTACTTTCACAGCAATAGAGCAAACTTATATTTGCAGTAATCGAACGAGTTTATATTCTCTAGCTTAAAATTTATTTAAGAGATATTATATCAGTCTGGTATAGTGAAACTTCCATCAAGTTAAGCGAAATCGAAGTGGTTCCTATCGTGGTATACGTTCAAAAGTAGCAATAAACTTACCCGCGTGGGAGGGTTTGAAGGATGAATTGTTTAAAACTACCCTGTCGCGTGTGAGCTCTCGTTGTCGAGAATGAAATGAAAAGAGGTTATAGATATGAAGAGTTCTGGGGGATTTGTAGCCATCTTCTATACGGCATCTGTATTATACAACCGATGGGAAGGGAGCAACGTATTTCGCGGAACATTGAGCCCCATGGACTTTAAAATACATCCGAAACCGAATCTGTCTCTCTTTCTGTGTACTCTGAAAATTTCTCTCCCCCGATCTATACACTCGCTGCGCTACCTGTTTTCTGATCGTATAATGTTACCCTTGCGTTGCAATTTCTATAACATCTTCTATTTATGGAAAATAATGTAATATATTGTAAATTAAGAAGAAACAATATTTTACAGCGAACCGAGATAATGTATAAATAATTAAAGCAAGATAATCACGTTATTGTACGAACATTTTTGATGAACAGCGGAATGTAATCGACAAAATTTTATAATACGATCGACATAAATGTTTAATCGGCAAAAATGTTAGGTACGTTTGGATAAGCTTTAAGGAGTAAAATTTTGGCTGTGAATCTTTCAGAAGCTAAACTGATCGATTCAATTTTTTATAAATTTCCTAATTTCGTTATGTAGGTACACGGCTGGTGCTCAGTTTTCAAGAAACGGATTACTTATTTCTGTAAGTTCATTTATAGCAAATTCGAAGGAAAATATTAAAGAATATTTGTAACGTATTACCATCTTAAGAACCGCATAATACTCTTTTAAACGTGCCTTACAAACTGCGTTAGAAAAACATACGTCTCTGATTTTTTCTCGAAAAGAAAAAAAGAAGCGAGCAACGATACTGGCAGTATATTTTGGAAAATAATTTATGTTCGAATAATTAATCATTCTAAAATTGAAAATACCAAGAAAGCTTCGTCGCTGAACTATTTCAGAATGAATATCGATAATGCAAGGCTCGTCGAATCCGAACGCACTGATAACGTTAACGAAACTTAAAGAGGTATAAAAATACTTCCGAACATTTTTGATTTGATATGTCAATTAAGATAGGAAGTCTTATCTGTCGCTATGTGCCTTGTGCGCTCAGCGCACAAGAATGCGTAACAGAAGGGAAGCACATAGAGGGTAATACATAGGACACATACATAGGGGTTTGCACACTGGCAGAACTTTATGGGGGCCTCGAGTATATTTCCTGATTGAGCGGACTAATCCACGCAAAGGAGGTTTTATCGTCGAGGTATACGTAATCGAAGGGGGTCTCGTCTCCACGCGACATTCGCGTGGATAAGTAATGTCAGAATCGAGAAGTTCCATGAAAAAATTATTTAATTACGTGCATCGAACATTTGTTGAGATTTATGTCACATGGGAAGATATACTTGTACCTTGCCATACATAAATCGTAGCTATGCATCTAGCATCAAATACAGATTATTATTTTTCTTTCAATCAAACTGGATCATAAAATATTTTGTTAAAAAATTACCCGTTACCAATTATCGTCCTAATGCCACGTATACGCCTGAAGAAAGTATCGCTTTCAACAAAGTTCGTATTAGCGGCGGATCGAGAGACGTTCAGTTCGAACTCTGACGAACTTTCCCTCTGATCGAAGTTTCGATGGTTACCATCGAAATGGACAATAACGGGAGAAGTCTGAAATCCCGGTGAGTGTTTATGCAGGACCATTTCCAAGTCTTCTCCCTACCCGTTCCGCAGCAACTATACTATCGCGGGCACAATAAAAATAGACCTCCCGTATAGGTTAGCCCGTTTACTATCAGGCCGCAAGTTACGATTAAAAGAGCGAGTCGCAGACCCGCCCAGGCCATGTCTCGAATTCTCAGTTTCTAGGAAGACTTGCAGGGGATTCGATAGGAGTGCCAGAGGGGCCAAAAGGCCAAGCTCTCTGGAGGACTAGCCTTTACCCCACGCGGGTTTATGCTTATCGTAAACATCGCCGCAGACAAATCTCGTGGCAACCCGGTTCAATGGATGGGAATTCGTGTGACGGTAGCGCAGAAAAACGCCGATATAATGCGACGAAATTGTAAATACGAACTGGGGATGCTTCGACGAGAACCGATGAATACGTCCGCGATCTCCGTGATTCTCTTTGGTTTAGAAGATACCGAGTACTGCGCATACGGTATTTTACGAATGTGCATGGAATAACGCGAGAGATCAGGCTAAAGATCGACGATGGTAGATCAAGGTTGTCGCATAATGGGGAAAAATGATGTTTCACTGATATATTAGGGTGATACCAACGAGAGAGGAGATTGCAATTTTGTACATGTACATATAGAAAATCATAATTTACGTCGTAATTATACGTATGTATAAAATTATAATGTAATTACGTGGAAAAGTTGTCACTGTGACGACCGGGCTAGTTTCGGCCGCAACTTTTACATCAAGAATTAATAACATATGATTTTTACTGTGTTTGTAAGAAAATTTAAGGAAGGTGCCATAAGACAAGAAAATTCATTTCTCTGGTTATTACATCTAATAGTTATGAAATAATTCGAAATAAACGTCCTTGTCTCATACGAAGACAAAGTTATCTGAGTATCCAAGTAGCATCATCGTTAGTTCATGATTACTATACAGAGTACCCAAAAATAAATGCGGAATATTTTGGAGACGATTTTGGCACATCTAAGCAATAAAAAGATGTTCATACGAACATGTGTACTATTTGATTTCGAATACAAGCTGTAGACGGCTTTAACGCTAATCTTTGCAGGCTCGGTCAGATGAGATGGTTTCAAAATTTAACTCAAAATTGTCCATTCATTGTTACTTCTTTCGTTCCTCTATCTTTGCGTAAATTCCTATATTATCTGATTAATCGATTTTTCAATTTTTCTCAATATAAGAATTTACATAAAGTTAGACGAACGAATGAAATAACGATGAATGTACAATTTTTAATTAAATTTCTGGCTGGGCCTGGCAAGATTAGTATTAGAACGACCGTGCTATTCTCTTCATATGCCCAGACCTTGTTCCTTCTCAACACCGTTAGTGGGCGACGAATAACGAACGAATTATGTATCGCGATACAAAATTGTGTTGCAACACGAAAACAAAGTCCAATTAGACGTTCGTTTATATTTGTAACTTTTAACAAATAGTAATTGCTTTGATGCGTCCAAGTCGCTGCTAAAATATTTACCATTTATTCTGTGACACCCTGTATAAACCCTGATTCTGAGAACATTTTAAGTACCCGACTAAGGCTAATTCCTCTAATACCACTTTGCATGTAGACCAGAGGCGAAACTGGCAGCAGAGTACGCGCGAACTCTGATCTTTTCCAATAAAAACGGCAAGAGGGTGTTGGCTATGCGGTCAGTCTGGCCACTGGTTAATGTGTAGACATTTTCTGTTCACGGCTGTATCAGG
Organism: Bombus terrestris; assembly: GCF_910591885.1. NCBI lineage: Eukaryota > Metazoa > Arthropoda > Insecta > Hymenoptera > Apidae > Bombus > Bombus terrestris. The sequence continues at coordinate 3,789,327 of NC_063274.1, forward strand.
CCGAAGAATGAATATTCAACAGTAAACACCGGCAGCGGTTTGCAAAGGGTTCGCGAGAGGGTTGTACGCGGAGATAGAGAAGGGAGAACAAGGTGGTTCACGGTGGTTTGGACAGTACCGGGGGAGATCTGCCGTGACTTGTGCAGATATAAACGTGGCTCCGGTTGAGAGGGACATTGTTTACGATATTACATCTGTAATACCGGTCAAGTGGCCAGCGTCCAGTGGTGTTCCGTAATCTCTTCCGTGCCAGGACTTTGTTCCTGACCAGATACAGCACGTCGGGCTGCTCCAGCTCTGGTAATGACGGTGGTCTCGTAAGTGCATTAAGGATAGCATGCTGGTTTAACACGTTTCTCAAGTATCTGCTGCAGTATGCACGTATCCTTGTTGCCTATGCAGCGTTACGCTGCGCTCGGATGTTATATTTTGATCGTTATCAAAAGTTGGGAATAAAATATGTAGCGTTAGTCACGATGTGATATGTTTGACGATGACATTCGTGCATGAATTATTAATAAATGGTTTTCGCGAAATTGTTTAAGAGACGACGATGATGACTCGAATAGCGATATGGATATATGTTGGAATAGATTGAAACAGATGATAAACTCATCAAGTTTGTTTCGTTTCAGTTATAATATGCTGTCTCTTTTCTCTTAATCTTTTAAACTATATATGCTCAGGTTAATCGTAAATGTTCCCTGGTATTAGTGGAAATTCATCTTCTAGACAGCAATTGATATGTACAGCAGTATAAAACGCAGCACTATACTGAATTGCAGGCTTCTAAAGAATAAGGACGTTTCTGGTAAAATTGTGTTTTGAGATATTCGGGTTCAAAGTTTCATTTCATTAATAAAACCGTAATACCGATGGTATATTTTTCCATACAAGGTTGAGTAAAGTTTATCGTTAGCGAAAAATGAAATGACGACAAAATATACATTAATTTTAATCCGAATAAAAAACTTTGTGATATTAAAAAAAGAAAAGAAAAGACGATTCTGGATGCCTTCCCTTGTCAAATTTGTTGTTTCTTCTATCCAATTATCGCGATATATAGTCGCTAATTTATTGATACACGGTCAAGTTTATAGATTCTAAAAATGAAACGAGAGGAAAAAGGACATTTTTAGGAGAAACGTCCTAAGAACCCTTCGATTTATAATTGCTATTAATGTACCGTAATATTTGTTATCCTGTAAAAAGAGTTTGGAGATTAAAAACAGTTGAAGCATCGAAGCTTTTACTGGATATAGGTCATCGATGAATAACATTAGCCGTAATCGGAATTCCTAAATTCGGTTTTTACCGTAATCCGCAATTTACTGTTAATTAATACAGTGATTTTACCGATACCAACTGTCCGCCGCAGAAGTCGCTGGCCGAAGAACAAACATCGCCGTAGCTGGGGAGGACGATGTTTTGATTCTGGCTGTTATAGAGAAGACATATATCACTGGTCCACCCCATTGCTATAGATGCCAGTAGTTAGGGTGGCGAGCTGGGCCCGAATGGACACGAGGCGATTTATTGCCACATTCGATATATATGATTATTTAAATCTTTCCCAGTTGTCGCAGTCATTCAACATTTTCGTGCGTCGCGTGCTGCGAATTTTTCGGTTTAAGTCGTTTTTAGAAAATATTCTTGAATCGTATTCAACATCGATCTTTCAACGATAGACAATTTATCAGGAAGATGAATAATACAAGAAATAGTAATGTTTGAATATATTTTCAATAAACGTTGATATATATGTAATCAAAGATTGATTGTTTTCTTTAAGTCGATGTATCTTTTAAAACAATTGAGACATTGAAATATGAAATGTGAAAATTTCTACATTATTTAGTTAATATTATTCGGATTACATATTATTTGAAATATTTGCATTTCATTTGTTGCTCGTTACGATGTAATTGTTTTATTTCATTTAGGAGGCCAATTGATATCCTTCTTTGTTAAAGCATCGAAGATAAGTGTTTCGTGATGCAAAAAGAGGTAAGTTATCGTATTATTTATGTGAATCTATGAGACTTCGATACGATGGGTATTATAGATATTTCCGATAATTGAAAATCATTAATTTTAATTACGCGAGATACAGAGTTCTGTTATCCTTAATCTTTCCTGACTAAATTGAAGAAATGTTTCGATAGTTAAACTGGACTCGAACGATTTAATTTCTAATTTTTATCTTACAAGTTACGTAGAACGACGAAATATATTTTGACGCGTAAATTCGCAGCCTGAAAAGCAGAAACAGCCTGGCTGGGAAGTCCGGCAACACGTTTCCGTTATGGAGATTGGTTTTGCTGACGGAATACAAAGCGTGTGTCTTGTGCAGGCTGTAATGGCAAAAGTACGGACATGATCTTAAACCGCGTATATTTCGAATAGATCCGTCACGAGTTTATTGAGATTGACACTTGCCTTTAACTTCGACGTGTTGGAGGATCTTAAAATTGAAGTATTGCCGAATATTATTTGCATTCGACCCGTACGGTGTCTCGAATAAGATGGAACTTTGCGAGAGACCGCTAATATTATTAAATTCTTTCGGTATTTAAAAATAGAATATGACGAAAATTGTATCTGTTGATTATATCTTGTAATTGTATCTATTTATTAATTAATTAATTAATAATTGTATCTATTTATCTCTATTTATTTATCTTAATTGTATCTATTTATTTTTATATTTATCTTTTAATACGTAAGTATAAATTTCATATTAATTCGTTGCAATATAAATTGAACCCTTTAACAGTGAACCACAAGAACAATGAACTAGAAAATAACTGTCTCTTTATTGGCGAGATTCATCGTGTCTGTGGTATCGGATATACAAACGTCTCAGCCTTTCGTGTCTCTTATCAGCTTCTATTCTAAAGAAGATTAAAATCACTTCGACACTTTCTCTGGCTGTCCAAGGTTGCAAGGAGGGTGTGAGAGTTACGATGCAGAAAAGAACCGCGACGAATTCAGAGTTCACGGCGAATACAAAGGCAGATCGATAGGTTGTCTAAGACCGTGTCTGACAGGAAAGTCGAAATCTGTCGGTGGCAGAAATATTCGAAGCGCACGGCGTATTTCACGCCTAATTTCTCGCAAATTCCGTGCTGAATATTCTTCGTTCTCAATCTCATGCGGGCCACGTGCCATTCATCTTTTAGCAGCCCTAGCCGCTTGAATTCTCAGCATCGAACCGCGTTTTGAGTTCCTTAATATCTTATTTCCTCCTTTTTCATCGATTTCGTATTCTTTTCTTTCTGGAAAATAGTCTTTCCTCTTAAAGCGATGTATTAGAAACTGTTGAATGTTAATTTCTTCTAAACTTTCATCTAAACTTATTTTTTTTTTTTTTTTTAAAGTAATACCTACGGTTTTGTAACATATTTTAGCGATTATAATATAAAATACAATGTAATATTGTTGATAATTATAGAATGCCGCATGAACAATTAATTTCTGAAATTTAATCACAATGACAAGAATAGATCAACTTTATCGCAACTTAAACAGCACTTTTACAGACGAAACACTCGCCGAATCTATCTTAAATGATGTAGAGCCTACAGTGACTTTGAAAAATCCACGTGTCAGAGATCATCGAACTCTTGCACGTGGTTATTGCAATGGTTATACCACTTACACGCTCGGTATATCATCGATGTACGATTTCGAGCGAGAAAAAATAAAAATCATCTTCAAGTTCCAAAGAACGTTCGTAGCTAGAGGCAGATAAAGAATCCTACGCTCATCGTAAAATATCTTCTTCCAAAAAGAACGACCTGTTCGTCGAACACATCTTTTAAAATCAACCCTAGTTCTGACGATATTCTCATATGGCACGTTGATCAACCTTTTTCAGAAGCAGAATTTCCTTTCACATGGCGAGAAAAATTATTTTTTATTAACTACAAATAACAGAAACACATTTCTTCGGATAATCTCGTGGAAACGAAACGTTGCGTTACGATTTGCACTGTTAGCTCATCCCATAAGTTCGTGCCAACCTTTGTATACATTTCATATTTTAAAGAAAAACAAGAGAACTTTTATCGAGACGGAATAATGAAAAATGGGAAGAAGTTGTACAACGAGAGGGGGGATTACATCTTTTCACGATACTGAAAGGTATGTGAACAATCTTAACATATATAACCGCTCGAAAAACGGCACGAACTTATGGGACGACCTAATATTTTTGCCCGAAACAAATACATTTTCCGTTGTGTACGCTCGATACGGTTGGCAAAAATTAAAATCAGTTAAAACCAACTACTCTGTACGTCGAAGCTTCTTACAAATTGCCATATTCGTGTCGTTCGACGACATACACGACGATTACATCATCGAACAATTTGCTATTTCAAATGAAATCTTATCATCCAGTAAGAACGTAGCGCAAACAAATATCACGTACCACGAATATTCGTATCTGTACATAAACATAAAAGAATGTCGGATCCGATGGCTATCGTTTGTACGGTCATTAACATGAGCAACGAAAGGCACTCGGCGCGGAGATATTTCGGTCAGGACGTGCGTTGTACTCGGTGTCGTCGGTTCACCCCATATTTCTTTCGAAGCTGGCCTACCCCTACCGTATACCTCCTGCCTACACGCACGCACACCAGTCTAGAAATTCATTAGGGGTATCTGATATTTCTGGTGGGTGCTTCGCGCCGGAATAAATCATACGCGTGGCCCAACGGAAGCGTTTTGCCGGTACGCCGAGCTTCTTCCTCGGTGCATGCGCGATCTATCCGTTTTATCTCCTCTGTCCGAAAGAAGGGAATGAGCCTGGCCAATCACCACCGTGGATAGACGGAGAGACAGGAAAAAGAATCGGCATAGATACAGTGGCTAGAAAAAGCATTTGAACGTGCTCTCATTTTCTAATGAAGTATTTTTCCTTTTTTTTTTTATTGGGTTCTATTCAGGTTCGTTTCATCGTTATTTCGTTATATCGTACTGCATTATGGAAGAACGAAGCGTTCTTAATTAATTGGTCATGGTTTCTCTTTACAGAACTAGAAGCAGTGGATCGTACTAACTTAGTTCCTTAATATTTGGCAAAAATTCGCGATTCACTAGCAGAAACGCCACGGACTTTTCGAACTTACGTTACGTGTGCGCTGTGAGACACATGGAGATTTCATCGACACATCGGTAAATTGTGAAACAAATTCTCGTCTGATTCTGTCGGATTCTTCGTATAACACGCGCTAAATATGCGCGCTAAACACACACACACCAAATATATACACTACACGCATACTAACTACCTGCTACCTCCTAGCGGTGTACCTTGGATTATTCTAAATGCTGGTGGGATACTTGTTGTTGAAACGTCAGTAAAACGGTGGCAAGAAATCGTACATCAAGTTTGTAGAAGTCATGGTAAAGGAGTAGGCTTCGATCTTTAAATCCGTGGTGACTTTAGTCTTAAATAAAATCTCGTAATGTCCGTAGAAACGTTTGAATTTGTAAAATTTTAAAGAAGGAAAAGCAGCTTCGCTTCATATGATGCTATATGATGTAAAAACATCATTGAAAAAAATGAGCTCAGTATCGTGAAAGTTGAGGCTTCAAAATGCGCTTCTTTTTCGATTCTTTTTCTCATCAAGTTACTGCTGTCAAAATGTTGACAATTTTTCATCGAAAATTTAGCAGTAAGTTTTGCAGGTCACTGTGCATGTACTTAGGAATTACAAGATATTTAGCGCAATTATATATTTTACAGCAATCGGAACAGGATCACTGTACATCTATTAATTTCTTCCCAAATACATGCTCGCAGTAAGTATCTTGCAACTTCTCTATACATTTTCAAACTGGTTACAAATTTCACCGATATAATCGAGGCATTCGTGTTTCGACGCAGCGTTAATAAAATTTCAAAATATTTTGCATGAAATTTTTCTACGGTCAGTGTCCAAATACGGTGCATTAACGAGCCATTGTAATTAAATCCAGTTAATTAGGATGTAAATGCTACGATAAATACAACGAGCACTTTTGTAATCTCTGTAGACAGAAAGAAAGAGACAGTTAGACGCATAAAGAGAGAAAGAGTTTACGTTGAAGACGAAGCGAAGAAAGAAGGTTAAACGCTTGAACGTGATCCGGGCTTAAACCGTTCGTGGACATCGGGCAAATCTCGTTACGAACCCGACCACCACCCACTACCCCCAACTCACGAACCATCGACGAGGGATGGTTTATGTATCTATAACGAAAGCTACCGCGGAGATCTAAGAAGCTTCTCTCTCGGTCGTTTTCGATCGGCTCAATCTTACCGGCATTCGTGATCATTGGAGCGTGGTCCGGCCAGCGTCTTACCGTGTCCTCCAAGTAGATTGAAATTAATTTCGGTATTGAGCCGCGATTGAAAACTCGATGCGCCACGGATGACCGATACCGCCGCACCGGGATATCTCTGCCTTTGGGCAAACCAGTTGCCGCAGAGAATTACCGCACCCGTACTCTCAACGATCGAAAAGATCCTCGCAGGGAATTAAGAATTTTCTTGCAGAGGGAAATTCATTTTGAATCGTTTATTCGCATATCGCGTCGTAATTTCTCGATACTATCGGCTAATAAAGGAAAGAGAGGAATAATTTGCGTTCGAAGGGGATCAAAAAATGATGAAATTAGCGGAAGTTACGTACGACGAAAGTTCAATTACATTTTGCTGAAAAGAATCGAACAGATACAAAATGTATTCGAAGGTATACTTTAACGAGGAGATTTTTATGAATTTCGCGTGAAGGGAAGTAAATGTCCATGCTTTTGTACAAGTAAATGTCAGATATGGAAAAACAAAGGTAGGAGGAGACGATATTTTGCGTAAAATTGAACGAGGGAAAAAAATACGGAATATACGCGTGTTCCTCTTTTGTTGACTCGTCCAAGGCCTCGTTTTCAAGAGAACTAATTTCGCTGAGTACGCTCGCGTTGCTTGAATTAGATCGCGTTTATCGTTCTACAGTCCTGAATGAACGATCAGTGAACATTGAACACACATAGTCTTGATTTGTTGAACGAACACGACCATCTGCATGTACGCGAAAATTTTCTACGGTAATGGATATTAGAGAGTATCTCAACTACGTACTAGTAATAAGTACTATCTAAAGCGTTATTCGACGAGCCGTGTCGTAACTAAAAGTATAAGCGTAGCAGTGAATTCTCAGAATCGATTAGTTCGAAAATAAAACAAGATTTTCAAAGTGAAATTTATTTTACACGTTCGATCAACGAGCGCTTCGCCCCATTTAAAATTGTCCCACTATTCGCTGCATTCCTACATGCGCATTCACGGTTTACAAAGAAAATTTTACGACAATAAATGTAACGTTTCAAATAATAAGTTAATTTCGTCACGAGTTGTATAATTATCGAATTAGTTGTATTTCGAATATAAATGTAAAACAGCAGCAGGATCGATTCGCGTTAAGACCACGAAGACACCTACGTTAAAGAAAATGCGAAGATCGAAATTAAGATGATTTTATTATTTTCTATAGATTTTACGTATTAAAGAGCTATGAAATATAATAGTAACTGTAATATCTGGAATGAAAAACGTTTCTAACAATAAGTAGTTTTGTCGCGAATTATATTAGGTTGTCCGAAAAGTTTCTTTCGTTTTATAAAGAAATAATATTTTTTCTTTTATATTAGTTTATTGAATTATGCACAAGCATAATAGAAATAGAACGAAATCATCATTTCTAATTCCTAAATGAATTTAGGTATCATACCTAATTCGATAAAATAATATAAAACAAAAATTGTTCTTCATCTATTATCACCCTATGAAACGAAGAGAACTTTTCGCACATCCTAATACCATAACAGGATTAGTTTTACAGTTGTAAATTATAACGATATCGGGTGTTGTAAATCGAATAGCGTAAAGCGCACGATGGATTCGCGTTAACGTGATAAACGTGCATTAAAGAGAAAGGGAAGAACTTTTGAGAGATTTGCCTGCATAATTTTTGGCAATTGCGATGACCGCCTATTATTCGTACATTACCGAATTCAAATTAATTTCGTGCGCGGTACCGTAAATCAAAGCTCGCCGGTCTATAACTATAACGGGTGAGCCCTAAATCACGGCACGGTAATTGCAGTACCGCTCGGCCGGATCTGCGCGCGGTATACGTACCGGAACTACCTAACAGATGAGGCCATTGAATGGAACATTCTGTTCCTTTGAAAAGAGATTAAAGACCTCGAACTTTCTGCTTTTTCTAATGCCAATATATAGCTCTCTGCCCGATAGAAACGATGAACTATAAAACAAAGAATTTCAAGCAAGATAAGATAAATGCTAAAACTTAGCGGTTGCTTTTATAGTTAATAAAATAATCGAGCGTCGTACACTTAAGTCGGTTTTAAAATTACCGATCCCTTTCGAGGTGCATAGCCATGGCAATTTTTCTTGCATTCACATTTTCTACGTGTTTTACGTATTTTATATTCTACGATCCACTCTATGGCTTCCCTTTCTCCAAGTTTCTGTAAATTATTAAATTCGCGTATATTTGTTTCAATATTTATATTCAAAGTTTTAACGAATCTATGATATTCGATGCATCGTACATTTATTATGTATAGATTTACGCGTTAGTTCAGGGTAGAGTTCAATAGAGTTACGCGTTAGTTAGTTTATCCCTACGCACATTTCAAGCAATTAATATTTACTCGCTTTTCGTATAACGCCGGCTAACTTGCAAATTACGTCTATAGCCCATTTCTATTTTTTAATTTTATTTCAGTCGCTTATCGTAAGAATGAAATTTATAGATCGCACATCGGGAAACTGGCTAGCAAAGAAAACATACGCCGTTCAATTCTTTTAGACGCGACGCGTGAACTACCCGTCGTGCGTTCTACTTCTTTATGGAATAAACGACGCAAGTTCTAGTACGTTAACAAGAAGGAAGGTGAGATTTCGTGTGGAAGCACGTCAACCGAATGCATGGTATATTGGACTGGAAGCTAGGTCAGTTTAAAGGAAAAAGGAGGAAAAGGCCGGGAAAGACGAAAGTATAAAGGGCCGTCTTTCAACAAGGCTAATTTTTCGTACGACCCCTCTGTATCAAGATCACGTATGCTATTCGCCTGTAGGCACGATTCTGGTGAAAATTCATGCGTCGTATTTCTACATTCAACCGTATTTTTTCCATTGGTGGAAGGAAGACAAAGCCGACGGACCATGTGCAATTTTTAAGCGAACGTTTCTTCTTTGTTGTTATATATTAACCGAGGAAATATTTATCGAAATTATCTTTTTACCTTTTTTTGCCATCTATAATGACTATTTGTAAATCAGATTTGATATAGCTCATGATGCAAATGATATAGCAAATGGTGTCTTTTTTTATAAAAACAATAGCATGTCTTTGAATAATAAAAGTGTTGCGTAACATCTGAGCAGCAAAAGTTACATAAATGTTATACGTTTTTATATATCGATTGTAATATACAACACATTTTATGAATTTATTTACAATTTAAATGTATCGGAAAAACCATTCACATTGTTAGAATGCAAAACGATCAACTTCGTGTTTAGAAAATTTTATAACTCCAATATGGGGGTATTTCTTTTCTATAGAAATAAGTAGTTTCGTTTCATCGAGATTTATACTACTTGATGTTTGAACTTGTAAAAACCAAAAGTGTAACTTTGACGGAGGTGATCAGTTTGATCTCTGTGTAAATTGCAAGATATTTACTCACTCACGAGTTCAGAATATAATTAATAACAATATGAAAATATATCAACTTATCTTTCCTCTTTCATCATCATTCCTTTTTTTACTTATCCTACTAACAATAAATATATTCGTTCTATCCTATAAAATAAAACGTTTTCTTCGTAAATAACGCGATACCAAACAAATTTTGTTTACGATACTCGATCCACTTCATTCGATAATTAATAATATTTTCTTGAATATCTTATTCAACGTGATTAAATTTAAACAGACTATTTTACGATACGTAACGTCCTTTCTTACCTCTCGCAAGGCCCCGTTAACCCCAACGGTAAAACGAAAGTCCATCGAATTGTCGTCAACTTGATTTCACGTCTAATTACCAACTTTGTAGTAATCTTATCTCCTCCATCGAGGTAAAGTTGCGTGGACTCCTAAACATCGGTGTTCCGGGGACCGAATCCGTGTACAGAGGAGTCGATGCAGTCGTCACGCAGTCAGGATTGCCAGAGACTCAATGACGATTGACGAGTCGTTCTATGGTAGGAGAGCGGAAACAAAGATGGATATAGGCTGGATAGAAAGAGGATTTCTACTGCAGGGGACGAAGGAACATGCGGAGCGAAAGAGAGAAAGGGAGAAAGATAAAGAAAGATAAAGAGAAGGAGGGGAAGAGAGAGGTAGAGTGTGGCTAGTGATTGGATTACAGTCAGGCAGTCCCCGTGGACTCGCCAAATGACCGGGACAAATTGCCACTCGCCTTCGGGAATACTTATATATCTGGAGCGATCGAGCTTTACGTGTCCTCTCAGGTCCTGTTGCCTTCCTCCTGTGCACACCCTTCCATACATTTGTACGGTGCCTACAAATGATGGCAATGAACGGTGTCTTGTTTGGTGCGCTTCCTTCGAAAGTTAAAGAAGAATCGGTATCGGAGAAATATTGCTACGAATGGTAGTTTTGGTATCCGAAAATGCGAACAACTTGCATCGATCCGATATGAAATTTGCTTGCAACGTAACGTAACGAAATCGAAGGTTTCGCGCCGGATATTACCGAAGACTCGACGTAGTAGCGAAAATTAGGTCGCAGAATTTCCGTTTATACTACTTGAAAGTTGACAAGTTTCGCGAGATTCACTGATTTTTATTTCTCGTCTTTCTCATTCGTGACAAGTGTATTTTCATCTCCAAGGCAAATATAACGAGCTGCTGCGCAACAAGGAATTGGCTTCGCTTTTATCAGGTTGTCCGAGAAGTTTCTTTCCTTTTATAAGGAAACAATAGACGCAAATAAACAATGTGTTTTCTTTCATATTAGTTTATCGAATTACGCACGAATATGATAATAGAAATATAACGAAATGGATCATACCTAATTCAATAAAATAATATAAAACAGAAATTGTTGTTCATCTATCATCTAAAGAAACTTTTCGGACAACCTAATAATTCACCATTTTCGATTACTCCGTTAGTGATTCGCGTATCCGTTTAAAAACGACTCGTTGGAATATAGAATTACTTGGGCAGAGAACCGTAAGAGAGAAATTCGCAAGAAGGTCTGTCATCGTCGACCTCGGTATATATACGGAGAAATATCAAGGGGAACGTGTCCACCCTGAGAAGGTGAACGGACACACCTCTCGGATGCGGCAATTCCACCTAACTCGAGCGTTCCTCTCCTCGTACCACGCATCGTGACGTAATAACCTGGCGTTTACCCGTTGTTTATAGTCCTGGAGCATCGTAAATCGCGCGCTGGTAGTTACCGTTACTGCCGGCGTGTACGTCTTCGGAAATTCGAATCGGTACGATCGGTACAGGTCGGTGCATCGATGAAGGACAACTGCACCGTACCAATCTTTCTACGTATACGTACACGTATATGTATGTAAAAGGGGAACGACGAAGAGAACGATGACGGTAACGACTCTCTCAGGAGAACGTCAGGATGCTACCACTGCCGAATCGTTGATGGTCTTTTTACATACTATCCCCGTGGTGGTTCGTGGAAAAAACCCAATGATGGTTAGCAATACCGATCGGATATGTCACATAAAATCGAGTGCGTATGAGTCACTGAGATCGTACTTTTGCCATTGCTGTTCTGGCATCTTCATGGACTTCCTTTAACCGCGCTTTTCACGCGAATGACTCGATTTGATTACCGATGATGCTTCGATCGTAAGAAGATTTCGCATGTTTATGAAAATTCGTATTGCTGTAAACGGCAATTGAACGCGGTTACGGTAAATATTTCAGTAAGAAAGTAGTAGAGTTTGGGTATTTTATATACTTTTACGTATTTTTACATCGCATTCTGTGTATTTCTCTATCTTCAGAATGGTTGTGAAGGCTTCAACTTTGAATCTATCCTGTATTTACTAATTTAATCGTGATTTCTTGAATCGTGATCCTGATCGTGATTTCTTATCAATTTTTTGCTAAAAAGGGGGATTTAATGTTCTAAATTTCTACTGCGATGAATACATTGCATTCTTAGTACTCGAGCTGTAAAGAGTTTGGATTTGCCTGCGTTTAGAATCAAGCTAATTGTAACTTGGCAATCGATCGATCGATCGATCGATCATTTATCTGTTCAATGTTGCAATATTTCGTTCATACGTCTTTCGTACGTATAAATTTTTGATTCAACGTTCCAATCTCTTTATCTATAAAGACGATTAGTTAAACGTTGTTTCGTAGATACGTGTGTTAGGAAATTTGCTTAAAGTGCTACGTAGATTTACGAATAAGATATCTTTAGGTATAGTTAAGGTACCAGCAGCGATTAGTTCGGCCATTAAAGAAAGCGGAGGAAACGTTATTACCCAGCAGGAATCGGTCGCGTTATCTCTGCGCTCAATTAGACCCGTAAAGAATCGCGTATAGCTCATTGATCCTCTTTGGTTTTGGTTGTAGTCGATCGACCCTTCGACTTTTTTCTCCGCACGTTCCGTTATATCACGTTCCTCTATAAAATATCGTACTAATTTGACATTCTTTTCGAATGCTCGACAGAAAAAGACAACGTTAATGTAAGATAGTAGCTATCAGTAGTACACAGATATAAGCTTTTTTCGGAAGTAAGCGAATATAGATCGACAGATAATTATTTTTATCTAAGTTAGTTGACGTATTAACGACACGGCGAGAGTTGGTTAAATTAATAACGAGACCAGTTAATTTAATTAACTATATTTACAGATATTTTAAAATGTAGAATACAAAGTTAATCGCAAGCGTTACTCGCTTCGTGATATTCGTTATAAGCTTACGCGATACTGCGGTACTGACGCTAATTGTTATGCTGATTCGCTAGACTGATTCGCTATATTTATTCGCTCGACACTTAGAAGGGAGGATGAAGTGGAAGGACAGAAAAATATTAGCAAGATTCAGATGTGGAAACAAGATCAAAGCAAGGTAATACTGGAAAGAAAAGGGAGAAGAAAGATGCAGACTATGTAAAAGGAAAGAAGAAGACCTGAGACGTGTAATAGAAGAATGCGAAATAACGGGAGGACCAAAGGACACAGAAAAAATACTAAATGAGACTGGCGAAGGACTAACAGAACTAAAAGCAATAATAGAGAAGAGAATTGATTTTCCAGTCAAATTACATTTGAAAACGTTCAATCATTCCACGCATAAAAATATTCGTTGTCAGAGTATTTATTCGCAATAACGTCCGTCATATTCTTTAAGCTCATAGCTGCGTTAAAGTAAAAACTGTACAGACGACTTATGACATAAACTTTGGCCATAGACCAAACCATAGACTTTGGATAATTTTTATTTAAAATTCTCCATATATCTATGTTAGAACGATTTGAGTAATCAAGAAATCGAATCACCTCGTTTTAATCTATTTTCCCTTGATTCTGGATATGAGAAAAGAATTCTGGATATAAGAAGCTGGTGTAAATGGGACAATAAGACCGAGATCGTCGAGGCCTCGACGTAATTCACCCTCGTCTCTTTAGTTCTTCCCTCGACGAGTCTATTGCATAGGGTTACGGGAAATCGGGATGCAGGATATCCTCGATCTGATTGTTCACGGATACAGCTGCTGACATTCCCCGTACACGTCCGACGAATAGATATTATCCAGGTCTCGAGAGGATTCCCCCGAGCACGTGACTTGCGCGCATCATAATAAAGCAAGTATTAACCTAGTTGTTAACTGGTTGCGGTACTTACACAGTTAAGCCCTAGCTACTGTATACATGCGTTTGCTTTTCAGTCAATCGTCTTTCGCTTTAATTCTCGTTACGTAGATAATTACGTAATATCGTCTGGATTTTGCGTTAGATCGTTTATACGCATATGAGGAATCATTCTTCCTTTAAAGCAACGTTTTAGACATTTTTAGGGATACCAGCGAGTATATGGTGACGCTTACACGCGTGTTACGATTTTTCTTTAATTTAAGCATCGTAGCAAAAATACGAAGATATTTACCTTTACAAATTATTCTCTCATATTACCTGTCGTTATCTCCTTAATGTAGATGAGGATATATTTAAAGAAATACAGTTGGAAGAACAGTTATAGCTTTCTAGTTTTAAGAAATTCTTCGCGGAATTCATCAAACATACATACAATTATCCACGAAAGTCAGCCTGTAAAGAGGCTACTTTTATTGAAACAAAGTGTTGCAAAATTTTACTACAAACTTACTGCTAAGACGACTGAAAACTGTTCTATCGTTGCTTTATACATTACAAAAGAAATATGTTCTTATACGACATTATATTATAGTGTAACTATAACGTGTTACTTACACGCCTTTTTAATGTACGAAGACTTTTGTGGATGATTGGACGTGTATTCTCCGAGACATCATCTGTTTAATTACAGCAATTTCCACGTTATTCTATTATATATATATGTATGCATTTACACTAATTTTTAAACCAGCTTATACGATCTAAGTAGATACCTTATAGATATGTAGATGAACCTTAAAAACCAAGTACAAATAATCATCGAATCTTGATTATATAACAGCGATTATATACACGAAGAACAATTGAATCTTTATATTGAAATTGACTTGGTTTTACGGATAGCGGTACATACCAAGTATTAGTATCTGATTCCTAGTTCAAAGATGCGACTAGCATTTACGGACGTTACAAATCATCCTTGTCCAATCATCCAAAGCGTGGAATCGGATCGAGGCAATTAAGTCGCGATGCCAATTCCTCGTAGACTGGAATTTACTGCTGTTTAACCCCTGGCTAACTTCTTCGATAAATAAGCTATACAAGCGAAGCAAAAGGGGGTGGAGACACATGGAGACGAGGGGGTGGCAGAGTTTGTTGTCCCAACAGAGGCGATCTGATTGCCCGTTAGTGGAGTCGAGTTAGCGCCAGTTCTGACTTTCACGAGTCTTCTTGAGTCGAGGGAAGGAAGCAAAGCAAAGAAAAGAAAAGAAGAGATCTTCACTTGAACGGAGTTGCCTCGAAGTAGACCAGCCTCGTTTCGTTGAAGAGGGGCGAGTGCAAGCTCCTGATTAGTAGCCTTCGCCGGTCCTTACGAGCGAACAATCGTCGTCTAATTTACCAGCCGATTCGATCTCGTTCGGCCACTTAGTCTTCTTCCACCGCGACTCCCATTCGTTTCTTTCCGTTCCTCTTTCTCTTCCTCTCTCTCTGTATTTTTGTTTTTTCCTCGTGGCACGTAGATCGTCGTCCGCAATTCTGCGACCATCTTAATGGGCTTGAACGGGCGAGGATTTCGCGTTGGAAATTTCGTCTTGACAAATTTATCGGCTAATCAAGGGAAGAGAAGAACGCGAGTATTAAGAAATTAAGCAGCGTCAAAAGACCGCTAGTATCGAACCTAGCTTTAATCGCGGACTATAATTTTACGACTAAATATCAGAGGTTTTCGTTTAACGCGTAAGAATTGACAGGAATCGATAAAAGAAAACGAATCATAGAACGTTCTATGAATAGACGCGATTAAATATTTTCTTGCGATGTTCAATGGCGAGAAATAAACTTCATCGTTGAATGGAAAGGACGATTTACCAGGAATACACGGTACATGTGGTGTAATTAATCGGATGGTGTTAGGCGATTTTTTGTTGATCGCCGTTTATCTTCCCATGTTTTCGTTTTGCTTCGATTCTGCAGGGACCCGGTTCCCCAAGGTACATTACATAATTGCTTTCATTGATGATCTTCTAGGAGAGCGAGTATTCGAAGGATCGTTATTCTTCCCTCGGAAGAGACTACATTCCTCGATATTTGATAAATACACGTACACGACTGTACCTAAGTAAACCACGCGTTTACTTTTAACTTCTCATTGTAAAATTTATTCGTCGTCAACACGTTCGTCGATCGATAAAACCATCTTCACCGATACAGCGAAACAAACGCGTTTATTCGATATTCGGTCGACTAATACGATACAGACATTACACGCAACGTATAGAGCAAATTGTTTAAGACAAATTTCTAGACGTTTCATGTACCTGCAATCGGTTCCCAGCTATCGATATTCGACGATACGTACCTCAACACAGAGAAATCTCTAAATTACAAAATTGATCACCACCGAGATTCTCGTATCCCCAGAATTTTCATCCTTCTATCGAGCCACGAAGTCGAACCCTTCGGTTACCAATTCGATATATCGCGATCAAACTGGTATCGTTCCAGCGTTTCCTGAAGCTCGTTATGCGCCGCTATAAAGGGTCGTCGATAACGCGGAAAAATAGGACATAGTAGCATGAAACGCGCGATCTTCATCGAATTCCTCGGATCGGAAACTGAAATATGTCTGGAGCAGTAAATCCTATCGCGTCCTATCCGAATTTACCCCGCTGCTGCCTCTACGGCTCGCTGAAATCGTATAACTGTAGGAAGGAGGGTAGTCGCGAGAAAGGGTCGGGTCTGAGCGTGTAGAAGGCCTTAAAAGTTGTACGTCGGTCTTGAGATGTCGGGTTTAATATGCTGGCAGTCGCATCAGGTCGAAAGTCGAGTAATTCATAAGGGCCAAGCTGTTCGACAGAGTAGCTGACGGTCCCAGAAAACCGGATAAAGAGCCTGTGTTTTTCTCGTTCCTTCTTGTCGCAGTTTCCGTCACAGTTTTTTGCTTTATATCGCGCGGCTTTAATATATGTGGAAAGTTTTAATGGAAATATCGAGGGAATGTCGGGCGTTACTTTTAGAGTATTTGTTCGGCAAGATATTTTTGAACGGCAAGTTTTCGAGTTTGATGAGACGACGCAGACTTCTGGCTAAGACGAGTTCTTTGCTTCCTATGTATTTCGTGTTCTACCAGGATTCTTATCGTTAATACGAGCCAATCATTGCCATATATTTATTAGAATTAATTTCCCATAGTTACATGTGTTGTAAATGTGCTATGAACTTGTCTCTTGACAAACACAGAAATAAGTTTCATGTTATTTCTTACTTATTTCTTCATAGTTCTCCCTTCCGGATTAGAACGGACTTCCAGGTACGTACATTTGTCTTTGGTTTACGCTCATGGTCTTTCCCAACCATCGAATCGCGTCTGATGTCGGTTTGTTCGAAACCAAACTTAACGTCTTTCGTCCTTTAACGTTTACACCTGAAACCTGCAACCCGAAATTAATCTTACGACCTATGTTTCTTATATTCCTCATTCTTCGTGCACGTAAAATATGAAACATTCGAGATTGTTATGAATACATTGCACGCGTACGCGTGTATGGGTGGGTACATACGTAGCAATCGTACGTTACCATCGAAAACATCAGCACCATTAGCTTCATCATCAAAGATTAACACTAGAACTACCGATAGTTAACACGAAGCTATTTCTATCAAAACCGATCAAAATGACTGATCTTTAAAAAATACGAAATAATAGAATAATTTTATATTTATTGATTTATTACTTTCTTACAGAAGGAATTCCATGTTATGTAGTACATTTTTTGGTATTATTAATCCATTTGGGACTATGATCCTTAAACGAGGGTTGACACATTTATAAAATTGTAGAACCCGTCATTTTGACTGCTGTGGTATTTCTAGTGTTAGCATCTAGCGATCTAGCGATCGATCCGGAATTTTCCTGATAACATATCGAATGAAACGCAGTAAAAATTATAAAAACGTGTGAGAAGTTGTACAAAACGAGGAAACTGGTTAATTGGAGTTCGATAAACAGATTGCAGGATAAACAGATTTTACACTGTGACAAGTGCCAGTCATTTTGACTGCTATTGGTATAAGTAGCCTTGGTACAAAATTGTTTTCAGTTTGAATACATAAAAAACAAAATAAAATTCATTATATTATTCTTTTAGTTATCATTGCTAAAGTCATTACATCATTGCGGAAAAATATATAACATGAAGTAGGAATTTTAAAATAAAATTGTAAAACCAGTCAATTTTGTTGGTCTGGTAGGTCTAGTGTTAAACCATCCTGCAATTTTCAATGCTTGCAGATGTGGTTAATGCGACAAGGGACGAATTATAGGGAAAACAGCTACATACTGTGCGATCTATTTTTTCAGATCGTGCGAGGAACTTTGTTCCACGGTCTGAAATATCTTATCGCCGTTAATACCTACGCCACGTTCTTCTTACGACAGCTTTGAACAACCCTTGTGCGATCTTCGCTGGTAATCCACGGCCGGGTCAGTCCTCACACTTTCCATGAACTTGTTCAAGTACGTATGGCAGGTGTAGTGGCTCGGACAAAAGAGCAATACGCTTCGAACGACCCTGATAGCGTATTGTCACTTGTCGGGCGCAGCGTGTATTGTCCTCGCCATGGAGGTCCACTTGATCACGATCCACCGGTACTCGAGGCTCGCTCGTGTACCAGATAAGATGTCGATTGAAATTCATGCAGTCCTCTCCCCACCAGGACTCACCTATCGCTAGCACAAATCGCTCGTCGCGTCGTATTGTTTCCAACCGAATCTCGGATCGGGCTTCGGAGTGTCGACACAACTCGAGGCGAGTCGCGATCAAAACGATTTGCAATTCTTTGGCCGCGGCGTATCATCCACCTGGCCCGGAACGTTCGAACAGAAGCTTTCCATCTTTCTCGAGGCGGAGTTTCGTTCAAAGAAGAACACGCTATTTCGCGCTCTTCCAATTTCTTCCTTCTTTTCTTAGATTTATCGCAGCTATCGTATTATTATACGTACAGGGTGTCTGACTTTAACATACGGATGACAATTTATCGGTAAACTATGCAGTTGTAGGAGAAATGATTCAGATCGCAAGAGGCGAATGGTTTCGAGAGACTCGATGTAATTGATCTTCTTGTAGATACGTTTTCTTAAGCGAAATCGTATAA
The DNA here is from genome assembly GCF_910591885.1 of Bombus terrestris. NCBI lineage: Eukaryota > Metazoa > Arthropoda > Insecta > Hymenoptera > Apidae > Bombus > Bombus terrestris. The sequence continues at coordinate 3,808,404 of NC_063274.1, forward strand.
TTTTTCATGCATTTAATCGAGTCCTGACGGTCTCTACGTAAAATTATAAATATGAGAAGAAACATGTGGTGCGACTTTTGTATTCGCTTTTGCTGTCTTTTATAAGATAGGTTTTAGAATGCGGTTAACATATCTACTAAATTAATAATAATAATAACTTTTTGGAGAATATCAAGATGCATCGATTAGCACATTGAAAAAGCATTCGCATGATCTCTACGCCTTTATCTACCTGAAGAAAAGGTAATTACTCCAGATTACGCCATTTGCGTTTACGAAGACGTCTTATATTCTTGTTTTTTTTAAACGTGTAATAATTATTTGCGATACTGATTATTTTCATTCGTGTACTATATCGTTAAAACGATCGTATCACACGGAAGAAAGTACAGTACGAAACATATCTGATAGATTCTTCCTAAGATACCTCCGAATTGCATACAGGAATTGTACTACAAGCGTAAGTTGCTCGCTGATATTCCAATTAACAATGTGAAAAAACGGCATAATAGAAACGCGTGCGATTCTACTTCGTAGCGCGTATGGAATTAAGACTATTCCCGTTATTTTATTCTTTCGGTAAAATAATCGATACGAAGCCCCTATGAAAACTCCCCCTTCACCGTTGTACTTCCACTAAGCGCGGGTTACGCTGCCGTGGAAATTAGTTTCAATTCGGAGTATCAAATTTGCGACCAAAGAAATTCTTTCGACGATCGTTCGGCCCCATTGACATTTCGTTAAACGATCCGATTTCGGGGACCGAGTTATCCAACGGACGTGGAAGTGGCCCGATAACGATTCACGTGGAGACTCGCGTTCTCGCCAACGATCGATCAAAAACAGAGAAAATACGCGCTGAAAACCGAGGAGCAACGAGGAGGAAAGAAAGAGGCTGGGGGTGGTCGCGCCGCGTCGCTCGGAACGGAGAAGAAGGAAGTAGTAACGAGAAGTGTCGAGGAGGAAGACGACGCGGTGGAAAAAGGAAAAGAAAGGGACAGACTGCAGGGGAGAGAGAAAGGTTCGGCGGCACCTTCTTTTCTTCCTTGCTTCCACATCCCCGAGGAGTAACTAACTGAACGAGAGTCAGGATAGAGGGTGTTAAGGTAATGCCCCATTAGTATGTGGCCCCCGTAGTAGCGCCGTAACACCACCGCACAGTGGTCAAACCGTGGTTTGTCTCATCGTCGTGTGTCCCCTTGCTCGAGAACCACGTGTGTGTAGCCGGGATACAAACGTGGTCCTCGATTTTCGCATACACGTGCATACGTGTAGACATACACGGGTATACGTATAGACGTACACACGCGTACGTGACGCGAGTATGTAGCCGTTGTACGAGAATGAGACCTGTCAATAGCCGGCTTGTTACCGCGACAATGATCGGCTTAACCAACGGGAAAGATCCACCCAGACGTACTGGATTTTCGGAACGGAAAGACCACCGGATAGCGTGTCAAAATCGTTTCCCTTCTTATTCGAATCGTCATCTCGATGAATTTAGGAGAGCACGAGGGCCCCGAGGACACGATTTATTGGCTGGATTACGCTGAATCGGATAGAGTAATCGTAAATATTGAAAGCTGGTTTTCCAAGAGAACGCGTGGCAAGGTGGAAATATCGAACGGTGGGAATATTAATCGTCACTTTTGTAGGGAAAATCTGAGTTCGTCGGTATTTAGCGGCTATTTTCGGGGTTAATTTGGTCGTAAAGGAACACGTTGTTCGATGTCTTTCTTCTTTCACGTTGGCTTTCACGAGGGACTCGGTGTAATCGAGAGAAATACGCCGATAGGTAACGCGGCTAATCGCTCACCGTCCCTCGCGTGGTCTACTTCCACGGCAACGTTGATCGTCCGCACATTCTTTCCTCTCTTTTCTATTTTTGTACGCTTGCAACTTTTTTTCCGATGGTCGCAGTTTTCAAGATTTTTTGACGAGACGGTGGTAGGTTCGCAGTTGATTAATTGCAATTTTTGGGGTCGTTTTGCATTTGCTAGGATTCTTCGATCAAGTGCTAATACATTTACAGTCGATTGACTGCAATTTTTGTGTCTGTATCGGGCTTGTTGCATTGAGATTTCTAAATTAGATGGCACATAGTAGGTTCGCAGTCCGTCTTGCAAGCTTCGTGTCTTTGGAATTCTTTCATTGACTGATTTTATCTTCAAATTATTTAGATTACATCGGCAGCAGATTTAAGGGCGAAAGAGTAGATCTGCCGGCATTTTCCGGATAATAATTTATATGTAATAATATTTATTATATATAATAATTTAAATTCTAAATCATTTTTTTAAATAATCAATAATAACTATATATAATAACACGACGAGTGCTTGTCGATACTATACGTGCATGTAGTTACACAAATTGAAATAGCGCGAGCACGAAGCCAATGTATCGCATGTACGCACCTATCCCCTTCGGTAGCATAATCGAGTGTAAGAAAATTAAGATACCTTATCGTTGATCGCGTCAGATCTAATTACAAAATTATTTTTACACCGGTAATTTATTCGCCCGATACAAGAAGCGATAGGAACAATGTAAGAGTAGACGCATACGTACTATAAAATCACAGACGCATCGTGCGATCATTATTTTCTTAGAGTTGACAGGGATTATGTTCTAAGTCCACGGGTCACATGAGACGTGTGCGTGACGAAAACGTAGGTTGGTTATCGTTCAGAGACATCGACTACTGTGAAATCGCTGTTGCTCTCTCTGTTGCTCTCCTTCTGAGAATCGCGCAGATACACGTTACGTGCACTGCTAAATATGTATTTCCTAGTTTCGAATTTCTGCGCGCAGCTCACAACGCGATAACTTTATTAGAATTAAAACAACTCGATGCGCGTAAGATTCTTCATGGACGAAATTCCCTTGAATTACGTAACTTTCGAAGACTCGAGGTTGAGAAAGACGCGGCGTAACGCGATCGCATCTGAACTCGGACTATTTGCTTATTCGTTATACCTGTCGCGTATTTTCGTTATACGCGGATTGTCAGAATTTTTCAATGGCTTGCAAAAAGTTCTCGTCGATTTTTTAGATTTTTGAACTCCATTTCGAATTAATCACCTACCTTTCTTCCTTTGGAAGAAGATATTATTATCATCTCGCTTACGCACATATTCCATGCTATTCCTGTACTTGCAAGCTAATAATAATAAAAGATCCAACGCGAATGTAAAATTTCGTTATAAAATTCCAAAGGACGGAACTTGTTATTAATATGATTAGGATACCGACGATTGTAAAAGTATCGTACGTCGTAACGGAAACCATAGGAAAGAAAAATTTCTCATCGCGTACTTTGAAGTTTTTAAGAAAAATATAACCAGCCAACCAACCATCGATTCTTTAAGTGCCTAGCCACTTATCTCAGTTCGGCAACAAGGATGCAAGTCACCTACCCCATGCCGTAGGAAGACGTTGATGTGAATTAATGGCAGCTTAAGTCATAGTTAGTGCCCAAGTGTTGCGCGTACAGGGGGTGTGTGTCGGTAGCGCGGTATTAATTAACGCGACCCCAAAATCTCTTCTTAACCCCTGAACTCCCGTCTAAACGGCACTGTATCATGTTGATGCCTTGGTAGAAAGGGAACGAGGGGTTCGTTGGTGATTCTCGAACGAACACTTCATAAATATTATCTGTTCTTGCTCTGATATAAATACGGGCGTCTGGTATTCAACGATAGCCGATTAAAAAGTTCTATTAAATTCTATAAGCTTCGTATACGCATATAAAGCACCGCTTTCATCATATGCAACGTTTCTTCGTTTCTTTAATTATTTTGCAAATTATATCTTCATAAACGCGGTCTCCTTGCCATCGAATGAGACGTAGCAAAGTCGTAGATAAATTAATATAATTAAATCGATTAATATACCGAACGATATCTAACGATAAAGCGATATATCACGAGTCCTGTCTTGTCCATTTATACGACATTTATGTTTATACATGCTCGAAAAATACTCGTAGCAAAATTCTTCTTCGATTTGATTCTTCTAAAATATGTTTTATGCGAGATCAGATCTCTATGGATATAACTAGGGAAATGCGACTCGAATAAAGACTTGTTTCATTCTCTATAACATTACCTATGATGAGTAATTTACTTTGAATATTTTATAGCTATATCGTCGCATATTACATGCGTTCTGTATATTTAGATTTTTCACAAATGTAGAAACATCGACAATCTGCTTCTAACAATCAAACGAATTTCTTTTTCATCGAACGAAACTCGAGGAAGTTATTTGTCCAAACGTTTGTCGATCTTTCGTTACGTAAGATAGGGTACTCGTATTATTAAAATACCCTCGTTGATTTTACAACTTTTTCGTATTCCTTCCGCCAATTACGGCACGTCAAATTTGCAAATGAAAAGGATCGTTCAATTTCACAATCCATATTAACTAGCCGTGGAAATAGATTTATCTGGTTGATTCGTACGATCTATAATGCTCGAGAAATATTCTATTACGGAATCCTCTTTTACGCGTGGAAACTTTATCCCAGTGGAAAGTTTCTTCTCGAAGAAAATAAGTAAATCTAGAAATTTTCTGCGGAAAGACAAATGGGATCGTCGAGATGGCACCAGCTTTCCCCAGGATTGCAGAGAGAATCTCAGGTAGGGAAATGGAATCGAACGGCGCGCGAGGTGTCCCCGGTAAAAAGCGAAATTTATAATCCGTAAAAACAATTATAGAGGCCGTGGCCGTAGAGTCTCACCCCGTTGCCAGCAAAAACGACCAATATCCGTCGTTTGATTTATACGATCGTGGTGTCCGTGGGCCGCCAACCGTACAGGGGCCGTCGATATTAAATAGAATATTAAAGATTTACCGGGAGACAACAGCGAGTAACTTCCATCCCTTTTCCGTTCCGTGGCGAAACGTTGCTTCGTGCCACCGAATGCAGAAAGTCACATTCCACGCGCGTCTGTATGTGTGTGTATACGTAATACACACGCACGCGTGAATAAATGCCGGCACTTATACGACGCGGAAGGCCAAGAAACGTTTGGAAGAACACGGGGGATGAGAGCAAGCCGGCCATTTCAATAAATTGACCGTCATAAATCGTATGCGCTACATACCGGCGCGTGCACACGCGTATTTGCATGTGTCGCCAACTTATATTGTTTCCATGTATATTCACTCTTCACCAGAGTCGTATTCCCAGCATTAGAAACTTTGTACCAAGCGTTTCTTCGTCTTAAGTCAGAATGAGAGTCGAACAGTTAGGAAGAGAAATGATAGCAGACGAATGTACGTACGTAATTTATAGGTATATGTGATCTTCTGGTATATGTGGTGTTCGTGTCTTGGAAATTATCTCGAAATATTTCGAGGATTTTACGAGTTTCTATGCAATCAAGAGAAGCTAATACGAAGCAGAATGAGAATCGTTGGTTCGTTGTAAGAAGTTCGAGCTAGGAGATTCTCGCCTTTGATCAATGACGAAAGCGTTGATCAATACGGTGTAGATTCTCGCATAAATTTGGCCAATTTTATCGCAGTTGGCATAATTTGCTGCTTAAAGACGTTCGGTCGATGCCATATCTATTTAATATTTGTCGTTATCGGATCATCGTTTTAGCGCAATTGTCAAAAAACGCGCGTGTGATACGAGTTTGGCTGGATGTTTGCGTGTTGCAGCTGGTCGTGTCGCGCAAGTATCTGGCGCACTTATACAGCAAGCTTTTTTTTACACCTCGAATTCCCGTTCAACGTTCCAGCCTGCTTTCCCCGAGCGAAGCCCCTTTGCGGTCAAGTAATAAAATTGGACTGCGGGCAGTTTCGTCCAGCCGTGGCGAACGCCTTATTGCATGTAAAACATTTATGTCCTGTGGATATTGGCGAACTCTTACACGCCGCTTTCGACTTCGCGTACATCTTCTTTCGGCCCTAGGGTAACGATATCGCGTGTGTATCAGTTGTGCGCCGCGTATTTGCAAGCAGTTCCGTTAACATCTGCTTCCATTCATATAGCGCTTGCATTTTTACACGCGATGCGTTAATAGAAGTTTTCGCTTTTTGGCCAATCAAAGTAAATATCGATACCGTTGACCGTAGATAACTACTTGTTACATTTACCGGTCGAATCTAACAAATATTCTATTTGGTATCTCACGTTATAAGATACACGCGTATGACGCAAATAAAAAAAGAAACAAATAAATTTACGATAAAATAAGTGTAAAATGAAAGCGACGAAAAGCATTCAGCGTATGCGAAATTTAAAAAAGCGTCTTCGTGACTTCCTTCTACTCGTAATTCTTACAATCGTCGCTTGATTACGTTCGAAACAGTCCGACGATATCTCGGACTGTTTTACGGTACGGATAACAGACTATCAGTAAGAGACCATTCAAGACTAAACGTTTAACTTCAAGAACTAGTTTATAGTTCGTATCTTTTTTCACCTTTGCAAGTTTTTCGTTCTTTCGCGTGTAACCAGCGTTCACAGAAGGACGATAAATTTGCAGGACACACGGTGGGTTACGTAGGAAATTATAACGAACGCAACGGTTTGACAGGACGGGTCCCGTGCCGCGAAACGCAACGCGGACCGTCAACGTGACGTTCAACAGTTGTATCGTGGCTATCGTGCTTCGGGAAGCGCGACGTTAATAACACGTCGCTCGGGACGTGACGGGCTGGGAAGTAGAGACTGGTCGCTTAGTGACGAGTGTATTAGCCTCGTTAAGGGTGGCCACGCTGTTTCTCTGATTCTTCCTTTTCCACGCTGCGCAACCCCCGCGACTACGCTGCTTTCCATCCTCTGGTTACGCAGCGTGACATATTCGCATGCGTGTACCGCGTACAACGTTCGTCTACGTGCACGCGTGCAATTGAATTTCTTGGTGCAATGCACGTAACGGTATCCTACAATATAATATCTCACAGGTGGTTCGTCGTTTTGATCGATACAGGTCTGTCAAATTTACAAGAACATAGACACCCGTTCGTAAGTGTCAGGGCGCCTACCGATCTCACGTAGAACGTGATAATCGAAGCCACATTGATCAACCACAATCTTCATAGAGTCGTGTAAATTTCGTATTATCCAGGTGCGTAATTGGTATTATCGAGATATGTGTAATTCTGTGTGCTAGACTAGATTAGCCGCGTGGTAGTGACACACATATATGAGTATGAGTGTGTGAAATACGTACGTGCACAGCGTATCGTAAAACAGGTGAACGCAACTGTTTCGTTAGAAGATGGTGAGACGAAGAGAGTGCTGAGACGCGTGCAAATTTGTATCGACGAAGATCTTGTAAATCGCATATTAAATAATTCTGAAACTATTTTGATATCGATTCTAAGTGTAATCTAAATGTTCCTACACGTTTATTTCGGCGATTAAGATCCACAATTTTCAACAGGTATTGAATATCTGAAAACGGAAATCTGACTTTTATAAATTCATTTATCGTAGGAATATAGAAAATTTAAAAGAATAATGTAAAAATAACGTAGTAAATTTGTACAATAATTGATCTTTCTTTCCTGCATCCTACTTACTTAGTAATCTCGACAGGGTTAAGCATTTTTAGAAAGTTCGCACGTGAGAAATTTTCCGCTTCGAAGATATATTTAGTAGTACTGAAAATGAATATTATCGATGTTATGTATTCATGTTTCGGTCGGTAGTTCGTGTCACTGTCCATTAATATATGAATATAGTTACGGTTACAAGATTGTGGTCATAGCAGGCTTCTACCCCTCGAACACTCGAGCGAGTTTACACGGTTGAAAATTCGATTCACTTTAGAGCCAGGTCCCCCATCTGTGACAGCGCGTCACGATACACGCTTGGGGACCATTTAAATCCCCTTTACCGTCTATTTTAAACAATTCGCTACCCTTGCAAGCACCCCTTCCCTTCGTCAATGATAAATCACAGAAAATCGACTGTTCCCTGCAAGATATTTTTAACCTAGTTCTGTTAAGTTAGCTTCTCCTCTCTCTCCCTTTCTCTCTCTCTCTCTCTTTGTTGCTTTCGTTCGTAACGATTGATTTAATTGAATTCGGAATGTAATCAATAGCCTAATCCGTTCTATCGTTTCATAACAGCGACAGGTGGTAGAAGAGGAACGTAAATATCTTATTACGACAGGAAGGTAAATTGATATTTGATTAAACATCGAACACAATTCAGATGGTCCAAGATAATCTCAGTCCTAACTAGAAATAGTATCTCACGTATAAACAAATACAAGCTGTCGGAAATAAGTGGTTGCACTTATAATTCAAAATGTATTTTCTCGCGAAAGATATCTCTGATCGCGAAAACGCAACGATCATGTTTGCCAATGGCAAAGTGTCAAGCGCGATCCAATTGAAAGATGATTCAAGCTTAACAAACATCACCACCGACGCAAAACTCTTCTATATAAGCCGATATGTTTCTAAACATCGAAGCAAACACGGATGAACCAAAAGGTTACGTTTCTGGTCGAAACGATTCCAAGCTAAAACGTGGAGAAACGTAACGATCAGCTGGCCTGCCGTACCGAGTATGGTCAAGTATGATCCAATTGAAGATGACCCTAGCCTACCTAGTGTCGCTATTGGCATAATAGAAGTAGCCCGCGGCTAGTATCCGATACTATCCAATACTATCCAATGCTAGCCGCGGTTGCGACCACACGATGGGGCTTCGATTCTGTGGTACGAGGCGAAGGTGGTACGTACGGTCCATCTCCCCTTCGCCCCGCGTTCTGCGTTGTGTGGCTTCCACGCTCGACTCAATCTGCACCTACTTAACCTTATTTACCCAGCTGTAAATTCCTGAATTTATCCCGAATGAGCAGGGACGAACGAGGGCTGACTTTCAGACTTTAACGGTTTGCGCGAGATTCGTATGGCGTTGAAAAAGAAAAAAAGGAAAGAAAAGGAAGAGAAGAAGGCAAGAGCTCGAAATGTATCGCTTCGGAGCATACACTGGTCGCTCTGGACCACTAAATTTCTTTTTATGGCTCGAATCTGTGACATCATCGACACCCATAAAACGCCTCGGGCGTCCTTCTTGTCCCGAACAACTTCCTTCTTGATACGTTTCAAGCTATCGAAGCCTATTTTTCTTTCCATCTTCTTTCTTCTTTCCTTCTATCGAAGCCTATTTTCTTCTCATCCTCTGTCCTTCCTTCGGTCTATCCTACCGCTACCTCTTTCGCTCGTAGTCGTATCAACTACCGTATGATTCTTCGAGACGTGCAAAGGCAAAGGAGATTAAAGCGCGACAGGGAAACGCACGTGACGTTTCCATGGAACGTGGATAGAGGAGAGACACGGAAAGAAGGAAGGCGCGCGTTCCATCGACGCGTCTTGCGCAGATCAATTTATTTATTGACGAACTATTTATTGGCGCGTAGATACGATGGCGCGTGAACCCAAGTAACGTAGATTTAAATATCGGGACAGTATATCGCGCGTATCATGGGACGCGGCGACGGTGGAACGTTCGAGTTTTTAAGAATTCCAACTCATTTGCGACAGGAAACGATCGCTCGATGATCTCCGCCGTGTTCCGGAATTCGACTGGCCAAACTTCGAAAATGTCGTGCTTCCGCCAGCCAGTATTCACTCGAAATATCATAAGTTTTGAAGAAGAATCTTGTTTTGCGAACCGAATCTCGTGTTGTCCTTTCTTCGGTTAGACGTCTTCCATTTCGTATGACATATATTTCAACTATTTCCGTTGTTAAAGTATCGATCTCTCTACAGAGGAACGGGGTTCTTCAATTTATAGAAATATTAGGATTCTTCGAATCGAGGTCTTTACGCTGTAAGATTATCATTCGTGTGACAATACTATTTTGGTCTATCGAGTCTGTTGGATCGTTAAAGGATTCGAGTATTTTACAGTAAAGGACGAAATCAGAGACATTATCTACCTCGCGATCCTCTCTACATATATACATGTGTACGTGTATATATATGTATCCTGAGAGGATCGGAGTCGAAGGAAATAGGAAAAAGTGGATGTACGAGGAACCGTGGTTAGACGAGGTGGAATAATAACGGGCGGGCTCGTAGTTGAGGATATATCAATGGGATTCAATATCGAAATGATCCGATGGCTGTGTGTAAGCATGCGTGCACGCATCAGGGTTTCATGTGCGGGGGATCTTCGCGTACATAAGTTACATATATGTAACGGCCATAAAGATAGCGCATATCAGACAGCGTAGCGTACCGAAAGGGAAATGGAGACGGTGGTCCTTTTCTTTGTTTCAAACTGGCACACATCCATTGGCGTGCCAGTGACTGTTTTATTTTTTCTTAATTCGCTTTTGATACAGGACGATGCACACGACTACGACCCAAAATGAATCCTTCGCCCGTTGTAATCATTTTTCCAGTTCGCTTTTCGTCGTTCTCTATTTTATGAATTAATAAATTCATATTTATTAATTCCCTGACTTTAATATCTTTTCATTATTCATAATGTTTTATAAAGAACAAATAACATTGATCTGTTTGCTATGTTAGTTTAACCTTAATTGATTTCAGTCCGTATAGCGTTATTGATATTTTCAAGCTTCCGAGAGGATGCCAAAAGCGAGTACTTAATCCAAGAATTGAACGAAGAGATAAATAGAAATAGTCAACGATGTATTAAACTCGAAGATCGCTCTTCCATGAAAGACAGGAGATTTGGTTTATCACGTGCTCCGTGTCTGGCCACTCGCGTCTTGGTACTACAGTGGTAAAAACTTAATTCGACGAAGATAAAAGAAATTTTAAATTTTCCCCGCGTTCGAGTATTAGATCGTTTGCACTTTGCGTCGTACGAAAAGTAACCTCTTACGATCGCTCTTACGATTCTCCTATCCTTTCGCAATGCGATCCAACGAGAACTAACCGACTTCCTGGGTTTCACATCCAATCGATCAAAACGCAAGTATATAATTCCGTTAAACGCAAATCGTCCGATAATCTGTGAACGCATCGAATCCCCTGGATTCCAACGGTACAACGACACAGAATCGCAGTGACATGCCGTTCCTATGCTAATGAGAGAATATTCTCAAACCATCGTCCGAATCGGCAGTTCGTAGATCGCAGCCGGCACCGATCGCTTTTTTTCTTTCCTCCTCGAAACCTTCTTCCCACTGCCACTTTCCTTTTCCCTGTGTCCTTCGAAGGGGTGGTCGGTGCGGCGATCGCGCAATAATACTAAAAAGATAAAACCTCCGGGATGAGAAGGGGCAAAGGGGTTGTCCACCCTTCGAGGAACACGGTCGGCTATTGCTTCGAGGCTAGGTGGCCCATAAGCTACCGACCTTACATAGATGGACATGGGGTTCCAGCTTTCTCTATACACACGCTCTCTATCTGTCTCTCTCCGTTTCCCTCTTTCTCCATTTACTCGTACTTTCTATCTCGTTTTCTATCCTGATTTTCCATCCTTCTGCTGGTCAGATACACGTACTGGGTGACAAAAAAAGAGTGGACGATTCTAGACATCGAGGCAGCGGAGAAAGTTCGCGTCTAAAAGTGTCTTTACAGGTTTATTTTTCAAGCTTATATTCAAGAACGAGTATATTTGCAAATATATTAATACATAAATCATTCAATCATTCAATTCAGAGAAATGTACGAAATTAATATAACGGAAGTTTCGATGGCATTTGTTTTCTCAGGGCGAATTAGACAGAAAGGTTCTTCGGCTGATTCTTCGTCTATTTTTTTTCCGTAAAATCATCTTCTTTATAGCTTGAAAAACGAGCCTCGAACGACATCTTCGTGTCAAAGAAATTGTCGCGATGTTTAGAATCACATCTAATAAATATCGTCCACTTTTCCTTCAACGCCCTGTACACGCACGTAGACGAGCGTCGTATATGAACACGCAAGCGTTCGCAATGGCCAGCCACCACCCCGAAGCGAGGTTTGTGCGCTGCGCTAATAATGGGCGGGTGAACCGATCAGCCAGTTGACCGTGACTAGATAAAAAATAGTGCCTGACAGCCGACCACCCCTCTGTTCCTTTCTTTTTCTCACTCGTGGTTGACCCTCGATTCATCCCTCCGGATCACGCGACGCACACGCGGGAGAAGCAGACAAGCAACAAACTGCTTCTCCAACTACGCGTTGTCATGCTAATCGAGTGCAAGTCCACGAGGCATCGACTGGCTTCTGCAGGGTAGTTTACGCAGAATCGGAGAAAGGAGCGCGACGGCATCTCCTACTCGTAAATTCCGTTGCCGATCAACGGAAGATGGGGGTCTGTATCGTTGTAACGTACGCGTGTAACGTTCCTGAGTTTTCGTTGATTCTTGCTTGATTCAATTTTTTAAGATTTTCTTTTGAAAAAGGCTTCCAACGAAACGATACTATATTATGTTACGTAAACAGATAGTTTGAGAAACCAGGTATTCGTTCTGTTCGATGGTCGGTTCGGTGTTGTCGGTATACGATGATCTACTGGCATAGTAATAACGAAGGGACGATAAGGTAACACGAAGAGTAGAATATTTTTAAAGTGACATAACGATAAATTTATGGTAATATTATTCTATCATTGCAAATTATTATAGAACCATTTAATTACTATACTGTTGATAAACGAATCTCGTACCTATTTATTATTTCCCATAACTTAATATTACCACTTACGACCAAATGGCAAATTTTAAATTTCAAGTTTTTATTTCGCTTGAAAGAAAAATAGAAAAGAAGCTTAAAAATTCACATCTGAAAATTAACACTTTTTCGATCACGTACGGAAAGCTGATTAATCGATCATCCGTATCGACAGTGGTGAGTCGTAAGGTACCGCGAACAAATGGGCTCACCCGCGCCAAAGTTGTGTAGGACTTGACTTATGAATTCTTCTGGAGGATGGACGATGGGCAGCCGCCTAGCTATATAATAAAATAAACTGTCAGCAGCAGCTCGCATAAAAATGCTAAAGAGCTCCGCGGTCCATATCGTCCCTGCGTGTGTCGTGCAGATGTTCCGCAGCTTGTGCTGTTTGACTTGACTGCCTTAAAAATTTTTTCCCACTTCCATTACGAGTAAATAATTTTTGTTCAACGAACCAACGCGATTAACAGATCTCGTGTTGTTTCAAACTTAAACTTTATATTTATATGGTTCATATTAGGCTTTACACGTTATACGAGCTTTGGAATTTTGTACAGTGTTAATAACGAAATTTTTTTCACTGTATCATTCGATTTTGCCGATAACTCGATAGCAAGATTCCTGTATTTGTAACGTTTAGGTAATATTGGCTTGGCAACTAAGTGATTGCGGATTTTGCCAATACCACCTAATGACAACGTCCGCAATCACTTAGTTGCCAAGCCAATGCTTGATCTAGGAATTAATAATGTTCGCTTGAAATTATTCGAACATCTTAGCGTACTATCCTGAATTCTCAGGTGATTCAACACAGTGTTATTTCCGAGACGCCTGATCTTCAATATTTGTTAATTAGCCTAAGTAGATTAATAAAATTAGTAACAAGATAATGAGATTTAATTCGAACTGAATTATTCGAAATTAATTAAAGAGATCTTTGATACTGATTTACAATTTAATTCGAATTAATCGTCGAATCTTTCGACCAATTTGAAATTCGTTTAATTATCGCGTTATTGGTTGCTAATTCAGGTTTCCGTCCGTGTGGCTCTTCTGTTATGCAAGCGTGGACACGAGGCGACCACTTGGTGTCTATCACGTTGATGAATGCACTACGGATAGATTCCTATCTTTCTCTTCTCGTTCCTGTAAATCATTGCCGGGACATTTAACCCTCGGACGATTCGGAACGGTGGGTGAAGCTCGCTAGTCGGGAACATGCAAGGGGTGCCCGCAAACCAATTACATTCTCCGTATTATTTCCAACTTTCATAACTCAACGAAGAAAAAACAAAAGGCGAAAAACAAAAAAATGTATCCATCACGATTTTCCCTTCTGTTGCAATCAATATAGGTATCGTATACGTACGTGGCCTTTTCTTATCTTTCCAAAGATCTTCTGTCCTTACTGTACGATTTGTTCAATCGTACGTATGTACCTAAATTTAAAGAACGGTGCATACCTATCGCAACTTTTGCATAATTTTTACCAATTACTCAACTCGTCTTACTAACTTCGTCAAGAATTTCACATTCAAAAATTTTGGAAACAAGATACGTATTACGATCTTTGTGTACGTTTCTGCTGAAATTTCCGATTCTTATCTAAGGACTTGGACAAGAGTCCTATATTCTCGTTGTTAGGACTCATACAAATTTTCACATTCACTCGTCTATTTGAATTTTGAACTTCTACTTAGGCATTATTTCTATACAAATTCTTGGCCCAGTACCTTCTCAAGCATGCACGTCAAGAAACATTTTTTCACAATATTTGTCGAGTTCTTGTTGGAGTTAGGGGCGTGTAACTGACCTTCATTGGGATTAGCCATTGCTGTTAGCCGAGTAGCGGTATTTGTTGTCGAGTGCCGTTACATGTTATACGATACAAAATGAGATTTACTGGTACAAATATGTATTTTGGAATCTGCCTTATTTCCCGCTTTACCCATGTTCCTTGGTCTTCCTCTGTTTGTTGCCATCTTTTGTTTCCCTACCTTACTTTGTTTGCCGCGCTTCCTAATCCCTTCTCCTCTGGTTTCTCTAATTTGTATCTTCCTCTCGTTCCTGACTTCTTTTTACTTTTCTTTCACTTTCCCCTCGTATGCTCATCCTTTATTTTCCCTTCTTCCTGTCACTTTGCGTTTCCTTCTCCTTTTTCTCTTCACACTTCGCTTTTTCCACAGAGCTCTCCGTCCGCGTGTTACCGTCGCCCCGAACCAAACCGAAAGTCCGGTACAAATATGATTATTACATGTTTTGACAAATAACCGTGGCGATTAGATACTCGAGATGCTAATGACAATGATCTTAGCTTCAATAACGAATCCACGGTCGATGGGATAGCAATTCAAGTGTAATTAAACTTACTTATCCACATTACAGGTAGAACTCAACTTACTGTCCCGCAGTCCAAGTGAAACTGTACTTATATGTTCTTCTTTGTACCTCTCTGTACCACTTAGGTCAACTATAATTCTAACGAGAGCTATACAATTACTCGATATCTCTGTTAGGTAAAAAGGTCTATCCCGTGACCGTGGCTACATTCAGCGACCCGTTATGTCGCTTTGAGCCCAAGCCTACTGTCATAAATCTCGCGCAAACATAATCGGATTAAATCATAAACAACTACTTCTAAGTTTTATTATTTAAGTGCAGCTATAATAAAAAGTCTAAACTAAAGTATGAGGATCTTCCAAAAAATTCCAAAAGAAAGGCCCCGATGTTCCTTCATCTCCGACATATATATTGGGTTCTTATTATGATCAAGGTCAGGGGCGTGAAGCGAATCTTCATTTGGAATAGACGTTGTTCTTATGCAAAAGAGAAGATATTTACTAGCGCAAATACGATTATTGCAGAATTTGACAAGTTACCGTGGTAATTAGATACTCGAGATGCTAATGACAATGATCCTAGGTTCAATAACGAATCCGCGGTCAACGGGGTAACAAAATGCGCTTTCACCCAAAGCCCAAGTTGCCCTCAACTTGCTCGTCTGCGGTACAAGTATTATTGAACTAACTCTTTGTTAAAACGTGGAATATCCACCGAGCGTAAAGACGCTATGTATCTCGCTAATGCGACCTCGCGAGAGAATGACTTTCCGTCACGATGACGCTGCAGAGGCAAACTATGATGGGGTGTGTCTAAGGACACGAGATCATCGGATTCGTAGAGAGATGCCTTCGTTCGGAAAGTGAAGGAAATTGACGTTGCTGTTAATTGGTCAATTTCCATGTTGGTGATTAGAGAAGGATGTTAGCCACCCTTGAGAGAAAGTTGCTAGCGGGAAGCATTGTGAGAAAAATAGATTTCCCCTATCTTCCCGTAGTTGGGACAAAGCTGTTTGCCTGTTTGAAGGACTCTAATTAACTAAGTTTTAAGATTTATAACGGGTCCTCAGGCTGGCTGAACATGTACTGTGGAGATGCATCGGCATCTGGTAATCATCTTGCCCGAAGAATAGGGTCTGTGTGTGGCGAGCCACGGGATAGAAACCGTAGGAATGTTTACTGTCGTGTACCGCTACAATTATTTCTTTTGTGGCGGAACTCGACAATAAATACCGCCACTCGACACTAACTCGCAACCCGGGTTCGATTCCCGGCGCCCGTGACCCGATTTTTCTTCCACGCATCAAAATAGAAGAATAATTAGCAGTACCCCAGCAGCGACATTTACAGTCGGTAACTACTACTATCACGAACAACATATACCACTTCTACACTTTTAAGGAGAGCTATAGAATTACTCCATCCCTATGTTACGTAAAAACGTGTTCATCCCTTGACCGCGGCTACGTTCGGCGACCGGTTGTCGCCTCGAGTCTAAACTCATTATCACAAATCTCGAACAATTATAATCAAGTTAAATTATATAGGGATTAAAATATTGGGTGTTTTCCGAAGAATTCCAAAGGGAAGGCCCCGATGTTCCTTCATCTCCGATATATATATAATATATAAAATAAAACTTGCCAGCGCATGAGCACGCATGTAGTACCTGCCGTTCCCCTCGTACGGTGGTCTACGACACGTGCTGCCGAGATAAACCGGAAAACGTAGCCTGCCCCGGCTTCGAAGCACCCTCGTGTGTTTACACAACGTACGGTTTTGCTACGGGGCCGATGCGATTCCACAAAAGGACGCATACAGTGACTTCGACGTGACTCGACGGTGGAGGAGGTCGAACATCCTGGAGAGGTAGAGGAGGGCAAAAGGTAGAACGGGCACGCCGCTCTGGCACAATGATAATAATAACTGGCCATTGGGGGTGTGTGAGGGTTGAAGGTTGTATCGTGAGTAGGCGGAGCCACCGATGGCAGGCGCCTCGATTGCAACGAGGAATACGAGGCCGACCCTACAACTGGATAGGTATTCCCCGTGCCATGGGAACCTCATGGAGAGCGACGGCGCGGCGCGAGAACCGCTACCCCCTGGTCACCACCCCCACGAACACCCTTCCCGTTTCCTCGAGCAACGTGTTCGAGCGCCTCTTCGCGAGAATATGCTCCTTCTACGCTTCGAAATTCAGCCATTCGACGTAGAATTATTTGGACGCTTGTTCCGATACGATATACTCGATGTGATCGATATGGCGTAATCGTAAATTTAAGGATCGAGGAATTAGGTTAGCACCTGTGGCGTGGTGTTTACGTGTTACGTCGAACATCGTCCGCATTCTGCACGAAATCTTATCCTTTCGATAAAAACGACTCTTTCTTCGTGCAGACATCGATATTTGGATTGTCTGTATAGGATCGCGTCGAATATCGTGTCTTGCATGTTCGAGGATCGTTGCCATTTCTTGCCTGGCGACCGCTATCTTGCGCTCGTCCTACCTTTTACGCTTATTTTCTAGCGTGTAAATTGTTTCGAAAGGAAGAAACTATGACGACGACGTTCGAAGAATTTTTCTAACTTTAACATCGATGACTTTCGTACAGTTGGATTAACGAAATTAATTACTCGCTGGAAAAGGTGGATGGAATGACGACAGAAAAATGGCCATCGAGGAATATCATCGAAAACAGATATCACGATAAATAATTAAAAGATAAATGATATGCAAAAGAGTATCAATTTGCACATCCTCATCGCACAGATGTATCGCCTTGTATGATAATTACCACAGAGATACGCTCGCGTAATAAACATTTCTCGTCCATACGACACAGTCTATCGAATACACTCGTTGGAATCGAAACTTTTCGCATTAGTCGTTCCTTTAATCTTCGACGATGGCAAAAGTAATTCAAACGTTTCGCTTAGAGCCAGACACCCTGTATCTTCTAACGTCTACTAAACCGCCTATTCCAAGCACAGTTACGCTTTATATTACTAAATACGTTACATCATATTGCTAAATAAGGTACATGGAGTAAGATCGGAAAATAAAAATAGAAGATGGAAGCACGTGCAAGGGTGACGTTTAACGAGATCATCTGGTGGATCGCAGGATCCTGCAGGGGGGTCTTAAAACCGTTAACGATATCACTCGTCAATCACGCTGATGACTGGTGATTGATGCGCGCGGAGGCAAAGAAAGAAGGAAGGAGTTTTGCACGGCGTAATGCTGGAAAACACGATCAAATCTGCCTTTAGCGAAACGCGGCGCGCAACGGCCTCCCTGAGCTCTGTGACTCGCATGAACGACCGTGAATCGAATCGTCGTCTGCCACGACGATAAAAGTAATTCCATTTGACCGGACGGGGAAGAACGTTCGCATTGCATCGTAGCGATGTTCCTCTGACTCCAAGTTCATCGAGGCTCAAGGGTTGAAAATCGATGCTCGCCAACTCTTTTTTAGAATCATTATTCTCCGCCGGTTATTTATTAGGCGTATTTTAACCGAGATAAACAAGGGATCTTCTTTGTCCCTTTTGTACGTTATCTATCCATCGTACGTATAAAATAAAGGAAGCTAGGCAATTTTAGATTATTTAGAAGATTTAGAAGATTTTTATTTTTCGACGATGCGACAGAGATGATACGTATAGAATGTATAATACATTGTTATATCGTATTTATGCTTTCCCTAAGAAGAAAACGGTATTCTTATTACACGTTAGAGCGGGAATGTTTTCGTAAATAGCATCGAGATCGTAAAATAATTTTGCGAAAGTGAATATCCCCTTAAGCCAATGCAATGAAATTTCCTTAAAAAAAGATCATCTCAGGATCAGGATCAGGAAAGGATCTCTCAAACAGAGAAAATTCAGAGTATTTTTACCTAAGTTACATTCAAAATTTATCCTACGGTTGTAGGAATTCAATAAATTCGAGTCTTTGAAAAAAAAGAAGGTTCTTAAAGGAAAGGAGTTCTCTACGTTTTTCAGCCTTTCTATCTATCAAACGTATCTATAATTTCTTACCCCTTACGAAGAAGATAATATCGGTTAAACGATATAATTACTCGATAGAATAGAATAACATAAACTGAAGAACGAGATCCTACGATTTACTTCGCTATGAGCAATTTCCTGAATAATAACTGTTATTATTAAATAACAACGAACGCCAATAGACGCTATAATAAAATGAATTTCCCACTAAAAAAATTCCACCAAAGCTCTATTAAAAGTTGCCCTAAAAATTTCTCCTTTCTTCTAACTTTTTCTAGAAATTATGATCGCAAAAAATATATAATTTCTTGAGAATTCCACCGGGTGACTTTTGGCGGGGCGTCATCAACGTCACCCCGAGCAATTGAAGCCTCACCCTTCTTTCTGGTTGCCGCAACCAGCACCGCCTCGGTGTGTTCCTCTTAACAGGAACGGGGAAAAACGAGTGCCGGCACCCCGTAGCTGTTTGACTTAATTTTACGAGGGGTCGCTCGGGACATCGAGGGCGGTATAGTTATCCCCTCCGTTCCCCGTGACGGCAGTTGGTCGGGGGTTGGAATCCACGGCGGAGGCTTAGCGGATAAAAATTATCCGTTTAAAGTCGAGAAGCGCTATAAAAGTGTAGTTAAGCTAGCGCCTCGGAAACGGGCCACCTATTACCACCACCCTTGCTCCTCATTTGCCAAACGTCCTATAATAACTATAATTGATAAGTAGCTAAAGGGGGTTGCTTGGAGCTTCGAGAAATTAAACAGCCCTCTTCTAGACTGTGTCTCGTTTAGTCGCCGCTTCCTTTTTGTCTCCGATAGACGTACGTACTTCTCAACGAAGCTATCAGGATTTTTCTTGAAACGCCAAAGTCGAAATATCGAATCGTACAACGTAGTCTTGCGATTTGGGTGCGAATATCTACCTCTGAATGAACGTTGGGCTGTAAAAATGGTAAATTCTGCGGAAGGGGGGTATCAAGTGATAATAATGTATGTTAAATTTTATATGATTCTTCGTATAAAAATACGGAGTGATATGAAAAAGAAAAAAAAGAAAAAAAATTATATAATAGACAAATGCAAAGTGCAGCACGCGAAATGTATCGATAAAATGATTCCAAAGAAATCGGTGTAATATGAAAAAGCGTTAAGAGGCGGAGATACGATTATATTTCTTATTATATTCTATTTATTCGCACATCTATATTTGCAGTTCTATAACTACATCCAGAACGTGGATATTCATTTATGAAAAATTCCTACATAGATAATGTGCAAAGATATGAATATAAATTGCGTATAATGTTTCCATGTATCGTGTTTGATATCGTGGTATCGACTAATTCTATCAAACAGATCGCACGTCCGAGAGTCGATCCGATAACATCGAAACCTTCCAAGTCATATTTTTTACCACCGTCGACCAAGGACGACAGGAAACACCGAAAGGGTTATCAGCAGTGCACAGGATAAATTCTCAGTGTCCCGTGGAATTGAAAGAGATCTGAGGTAAAAAAGACCTGACGGTAGAGCCGGTGATCGCTAAGCTTTCGACTCCCGTGGTCAGACGGTTACTTTTACTCCTGCGGCAGGAAAAAGAGGAACAAACGTGGCACACGCGTCTCTGTATGCGTGGAAAAAAACGTCTAATATTTATGGTCCAACTGATCGGTCTCTGGTCTCCACTTGCAGATCGGATCTCACTAAATCACCGTTGGTGTACGCCTAGGAAGGAACTAGTCATCCCCTCGTCCCCTTTACGGGCGGAAGACGGCCGTAAGGTCCAGCGTATGTTTCACGCAACGACCAAGCACGAGGAATAAAGAATATCGATCGGACAAGGACAGAAGCGAACGATATCTGTCGTTTGTTCTATTCTTTTGGAACCGTACGATACGTACGATCGAGGTTCGCATTGACAAATAGTCTATTACGTTGATTGTCTTGCGATTTACGTCCGGTTCATTTTGGATCGGTCATTGGTTGGTAAAAGAATTAATATACAGTGGCTCCCATTAATATTCGTACGCTCTTTGAAAGAGGATAACTTCTGTTAAATTGAAACGAACGATTGGAATTTTTTTCAGAAGTTGGAAGAATTAGTTTATTAAATTACAAGAACAAATTTCGAAGAAACTGTGGCTAGTAATCGCGAAGAAAAAAGGTAAATGGTCACATTTGTAACTTTTTTAAGTAAGCCTGTAATGAAAATTTAAAGTTAAGATTAGAGTTTATAGAACTGAAAATAAAGAGAAAAATAATTTAATTAATTTCTAAACGATGAATATATAATTAAAGATTTCTCAAATTTTATGAAACATCAAGGTTAAAACTCGCGATACGTTATCGAACTGGCAATGTAGTTTACGCGTGATGAATAAATTTTCACTAAATTTAATAAATGATAGATTCGTCAAGTTAAGAGTAATATAAGAACAATTTAGTACGATAAAGTTGATCGAAAATTCCTTAAATTCTGTAAAAAATTGAGGGTACATTTTATGCCAATGAAGTACGTACGTACGTAAATGTATTATTCGCGTTTCACAATTTACAGTACCTGTACACACTCGTATTTCGGATATTAAAAATATTTTGGTGATACGATACGATTAACGAAGGTTGGTTTTTTTTAAAAAGAATCAACGTGTCCAAACATAAAAGGAGTTTAAAGTATTCGCAAGTGAAACTCACGGTTGTGTATGTGGTCATCCAGGAGGTAGAAGAAGGGTGGTTTGATCTGATTAGCGAGTATCGATTCTGTTTGACGACCCAACTGTCCGACTGGGTCAGGGTGACATTCTTCAGGGTCATTACACTACCTCCATTAACAAAACGTTGCGATTTCATCGAGATACGATAAGAAATACAGTAAAAAGTTACTATACTCTGATTCGCCCTTCGAACATTTCCAGAGGACGATACGCAGCACGAAAGTATCCGGTTAGCTAGGTTTTACGCGTTTCCTATCGCAAACCAGACAATTAAAATAATTCCTCTTTGCGCTTTAAAAATATGATTATCTTAACAAGTGTGTGCTTTCCCTTCGCAATTTTTCATCAAAGAGAAAGTTATCCACGAATCGAGATCACAAAGAAATTGTTCGTATCTATATCTCTAAACTTAAATGGTGAAAAGACAACGCTATATCTGATCTTATTCGACGATCGTCGTTCTTCCTTGAATGTTCAAAGTGATACCAAAGATACGTATTTAGTCCCAGAATTAACGAAAAGGAAATTAATTTTAATTAAATTATTAAATTCTCAATCGTTTCCTTATAAAAACCGAAGGATGTGATTTATCGTATTTCCCCCTCTGATCTTCGATCGTTACTTACCGAAGTTGCTCTAATTTGTTTCATCGCTACGCTTCTCTCCGCTAGATACGATACACGAGGCCGGTCGACGAGCCAAGATCTCAGAACGAAGGGAACCGAGGAACGTCGGACTGTCGATGACCAAAGGTCGTGCAAAAGCGATCGTCTGAGATCGTGTGAAAGCATCCAACAGCGAGTGTCGATCAAGTATTTGCCAACTATCGTCAGCGATATTTACACGTTTTCAAGTATTTAGCTGTTAACCAGGTGGACCGACCGTTTAAAATCGCGTAGCGGTTAGCAGCGATGAAAAATTTGATACAAGCATTGGCACATGGATCGTCGATCAGCCGTTCGCCGTCTGCGAGAGTGGGTCAAGGTGGCCGTTTTCGTGATCTCCTTAGTTCCGCGTTCTAGTGTGGGTTTCGTTCATTCGTTTATTCGGTGAATATGGATCGTGTGTGACCGTCGTGTGGTGACGGTCGTCGTGTGTCCATGCACCGACATCTATAAACGCTTATTCCTTCGTGTGTACGTATATACACACGGCTATATGTAGGTACGGATATAACCTATGTGCCGCGTCATCAACCACCGCGAACCTACACCGTCATCAGAAGCGAAAGATGCTGGCGTCGCCAAATCTTCCCTTTCTCCACCTTCTGTACGCGGTGAGAGTAAACGTGACGTCACCAGCTTAAAGCTGCTAGACGAAATGAGAAGAACCGATTGATTTATCCTTTTCATTTCGTTCACCTTGCCCCTGCTGATCCTGCTTGACGGCCAAGATTTTAACATCCGGCTTGGTCTTCCTCTTTCGGACATCTCGAACCTTCGTGCGCGGCGACGTCGCTCCATACGAGATGGATGTGAGCATTTCTGACGTTACTAACGTATTTTAATCTGCCAACCGGAACGCCAGTCAACTCGTTTTTGCCTTTGGATCTAATAATATCTTTGCTTTCGCTCTGTTTTGGTTATATCGTATTCAAGCGTGCAAGAGCTAGAACTAAGATTGATTTGTTTTCATTAAAACGAAGCAAACGACGAGTACTTTTCTCGCACGCCAGGATGTCAGAGGGAAAGGAATTGACGATGCAAGTATCGCAGATTCCGTTTGGTAGATCTCAGTGGTTAATACTATTGTAGTATTTTATCTTATACGTTTTTATTTTTACATAGGTACCGTCATCATATACCGTCATTTTTATAAACATGACCAATAAAGTTTACTTGGATATCGTCTTAAACATCGGCAAAGCTTCGCTCACCGATGTTTATGTACTTGGTTTGTTTCCTAACAATTTCTGGATTTTCTCTTGGCAAAGAGCGTCTGCATGCAATTTTTCTTCGCGTCCGAATGTCTCTAAAAATCCTATCTTCGTATCAATCGTCAAAGAGACAATAGCATGGAACGTAACTAAGAATCTTTTACTTGTACTCCTTGTTCCATAGTTTGCCACATTGCTGTATCTCTACGACCAATCGAACGACATGAAGCTACGTCGCGACATAGAAACAAAAGCGCAAAAATCTCGCCACTGTTATACGAGTACGCGTACCGTGTGCGATAATTAGTAACCGCGTTATCAATCGCACGAAGAAATGCGATCAATGGCCGTAAGCAAGAGAACAGTTCGCGCCAGGACTCGCTCCACTTGTCATATTCGTAAACTGAAGATATTCCTCGCTATCTTTCGCCACGCGTTGCTCGAATCTCGTGACACGATCATACGACGAAAATAAAAAAGTATTCGCGAACGAAGAAAGATCGACGAAACGTGCAGCCAAGACCATAGTAGTAGTTGGAAGATTTCCTGAAAGCTTCTCCATTCTCGGCTCCGTCACTCTTCGGCAGCTGGCTGCACGCTTGCCACTGTTTATCTACGATTTACTGACATACTAGATGCGAAAGGTAGGTGAACGAGATGGTGCACGTACGGAAAACGTGCATTACGTTACGTACACGAAGAACCGTACGTACATCGAAGAGTGTGGCGCGTCTACGTCACGCGGTAAGGGGTGTCACAGAGGAAGGCCGGCGCAAAGGGTGACGACGGGAGATAGAGATAGGCCACGATGCCGGCGTGACTCGACAATAAAGCTCGTCTCACCTCTAACTCGTTGCACAGCCTCCTTTTTCGTCCCTCTCCGCGGCTCGTCCTTCGTACCAACGATTCACCCTCTCGTCGCCTGTCCATCCGCTTCATCCGATACCCAACCAATCGTAGGACCCACCTATGCGCCTCGTTCGACGTTCACTACTTTTTTAAGCTATCGCTTGCCAACTGGCTGGGTGCTCGAAACCTTTATAACGCGTTCGAAAGAGTTATAAAACTCGTGAAACTCGAGCCGTGAAACGAGCCTCGCAGCCGCTCCGGCTCCTTATCTCTACTCGAAAACGATGCTAGATGCACGTGTATACGTGGATGCTGACACGTTCGATCAAGTCGTTCCTTCGCGAGCTTTCTTTACTTTAACAATGCCACGGCAGGAATCGCGTTCGTCGTATAGGAATGACAATGCCGGCATCGCTGGACACCGCATTGGATAAACTTCCTGGGTTTATGGGACGTTAACGATGTTTTGTTCGCGAATGGAGGTTGTATTTGACGTTTGGAAGAGGCAGCGCGGAAATTACGCGGTCGCTCGTTCTCGTCGTCGCAAGTTTGGAACTTCAACGCGCGTTGCGTCGGTGCAAGTTCCACGAAAAATCTAAACAGGTTACACTACGTTAGATGTATCGCTATCTAAACTATGTTCGAACTAAACTACGATGGAACGAAACTTACAAAAATTGAAAGAATCTTCTTTTTGCGAATTGTCGACTAAAGAGCGACCGGTCAGATCAAACCGATCGGTCGTACCTCGAATGACTTAACGCTCAAGGTGGAGGAGGTTTGATAGATCGAGTGTCAGAGTAATCTAGCACTGTATTTGCACTTGTTGTATAAGAGTAAAGTGTGATGTTATGAACACGGTGGCGGTAGGATCTTGTTGGGAATGAAGTATTTCACTGTTGATGAACTTTCCTTCTACGTTACTGATTCTCCATACCAAAATTCTCATTCAAAATTCCGAACACTTCCTCGGGTCGAAATTATTATTCTATTTTCTACGAGATCGTTACGATACGATATTATAGATGTTGAACGCGTGTAAACGTGATCGCGTCAGTTTTACTAGCGATCCTATCCTCGATCGTGAGTTAAACGCGTTATAGCGTTATTACGAGTGTTTCAACGCTAACAACTAGCACGGGATATCAGGACGACGAAGGTTGCTGAAAGTAGCGATCAGTCAATCTGTCAGTGTGACGAGCGACGTCTGTTCAGAGGGTCGTCGCTGTCGCCGAGGGTCGAAGACAAGCCCATTGTCAAGCGACCCCTGCGGACAAGTTAGTTAAATCCTCGTTAGAACTTTATCCACCTTCCTGGTTGACAGCCACTGGAAACACGACTGATTTTTCACATCTCTGAACGTATGGCGCTCATATTAGTAATTCCGTACGTCGATACCGGTTATATTATACTATTACCATTTATATCTATACGTATAATAAAACGGTAGAGAGATCGTGTCTGTACATCGAATGAGAGAAAAAGAAAACAAAACAGTCGTCCAGGAGCGAGTCACGAGCTATAGGGTGCAGAAAACTAATTTTTAAAATATTTGTAGAAACTACTGATCAGATTTTGACATAATTTTCTGTATTGCTTAGAGTCCGGGTAAGGAAGCTGAGTAAGTTTCAGTTGACAAGCTACATTTTGTAGAAGCTGGAAAACGCTATCTGCTGTTGAGCGACGATGGTTATTGTCTGTAATTTTTTACCCATATAATAACCCAACTATATAACAACAATAAAAAATATGTAGATATTTTGTCCATAAAAATTCACCTGCTTAAAAATCGTACCGTATATTGGCGCACGCGATATGGAAAAATCGTAGAAATCACGATTAGTTGACAAGCACGATGCTGCAGACGTATTTAACAAAATACTTGGCTTTGAAAGCTACCACAGATATATCATAAAAATATAACTACATTCGAAAGAAATTTTTCGACGATAGAATTTTGTTGCGATTTTTCAGACCCACCGTGTATGTACGTGTATATCAATTTTTTTTAAATCTCTCCTCACTTAATATTTGTAAACATATCGTAAGTACGCGCTAGTGACGATCGCCGAGTATAAATATCTCTTCCTTAATGAATTTGTTCCTAAAGCGATCTACTGATTTAATTTAATCCAACTCGTGTTTAGTTGATATTTAGTTGATTATGCTGTAATATTCTACACATCGTCGTAATAAACAGCTTCGAATTTGGGCCGAAATATTCCACGTAAAACAAACAGCTCTGTTTTCAAAAAGATCTTACCCATTAACACGGAAAAAAGGCAGAGGTACTTAAAAAATGATGCGAGTAGAAAAATTTCACCATCGTACTACTCACGATCTACCACGTAATTATACATCACTAATTCCTCTGTAGACTTTTCCATATTTCTCAACGCCGAGGCTATATATGTACATTTATAGAGCCGAATCATTCGTACTCGTGATTTCTCGAATATGTGTGTGTGTGTGTGTTTGTGTGTGTACACTGTACACGGTCTTATGAATCGTTCCGCTCCACACGGAGCTGCGGGTTTCACCGAAAGAGGTGAACGTTTTGTTTACCGACGTTCCATCTCGATGGATTCATCGTCGAGCGGCGGTGTCAGCAGAAACGGCGTTGCAAATAAAGTGAGGGAAGCGAGAACGACGGGGCTGCGTCCGTTCATGAAAACGCGTGCCAATGTTTCGCGTTTTTCGAGACCAGAACCCGGCAAGAAAACCTCGCTTTCGACGAATTTCCCGTTTTAAATTATCGAGCATTCCGATTTCGATCGTTTTATGTAAAATTGTCGACGAATATCTTGACGATACGCTAATACAGGAGAAGAACAGATACGACAAATATTAAACGTTGCAACGAAATATTTGATTTTGCTTGAAAATTGAGGGGTGAAATTTGATGATTAAAATTGGTAATTACAACGACCGTTAAACGAAACTTTGCTTCTTTACAGTTGAAGAATTACAGAAAATAAAATTTTACGATGATTTGACTATTTAACTAGGAGATACGCTCGATACCGATATTCGTCGTAGATGCATTTCGTTGGTATATTCGAAAAATCTTCACGATCGTAATTCGCAATCAATCGGATCAAATACAGACGTTTGAAAATCGTGCGAATGTTTCACGCGTTGCGACAAATTTACCATTCTATCGGGGGGAAAATAGAACGTAGCTTTATTTAGAGGATTTGTCTGGCGAATGTGTAAGAAACAACCGATACGAGCTCTGTGGATGTTTACGCAAATTCGTATGTTTAAAAACATTGATA
Source organism: Bombus terrestris (assembly GCF_910591885.1). Taxonomy (NCBI): domain Eukaryota; kingdom Metazoa; phylum Arthropoda; class Insecta; order Hymenoptera; family Apidae; genus Bombus; species Bombus terrestris. Next base: position 3,836,079 of record NC_063274.1, read on the forward strand.
AGAAAGTGAAACTTAAATAAAAGTATGACTTATATCCTAAACATTGTAACATATAAGTAGATAACTGTATTTACCTTTGATATTTTTTACATTTTTCTGTCGGTGCTTGTACATTTTTGCGTATCTATACTTGCCACGATTGCATAATCATCCGCATATGGTAGTCTACATATATAGAAACGGCAAGACTGAAATAAATTTTTTATCAGAGTTTTCTATACCGATTTATCTATCGCAGCGTAGATATTTTATAGCTCAAATGAAATGATACAGAAAATCTAAAACATTTGAAACTTCTAATTTTACCTACGTACATACATTAAGGTAAACAATCTCTATTTAATTCTATTCCAAACGTATTATACGAAAATTATCCACATTACGAACATAATTTTTCACCGTAAAATTTTCACAACCGTTCCACGATAAATTACTTTGTCTATCGCTTGAAACTGTTCAACGATTCGTCGGCAACGACCATCGACAAATTTCTCAATAGAAACATCAGCGATTATACGCGTCGTGCGATGATTTTATTTAAGAGGAAGGTAGTTAGCCCGACAAAGAAAAGAAGCGAGAAAGAAAAAGTCTTATTTCGAGCAAAATATTTCTCAGCTTTGTCGTCGCATCGATTTCGTCGTAATTCGAAACTGGTAGTTGCACGTGTTGCAAATATTTGTTGCTCGAAGAAGCTAGTAAGGTTAATGAGAATGGCAAAGAAAGAGATAGATGGGAGAAGGTTTGTTGGTGCATAAAAGAACGAAGGGGATTCCATACCCAATGCTCGTGCCTGCCTCTCAAATGAAACGCTGAGCCTGCACATTGCATGTTACACCTAGAATCACGCGAAATGCGGACCTCCGCTAACCAGAACTTTTCGTTCCATAGTCTTTCTTCGTCGGCCTTTCCTCTTTTCCCTTCCGCTTGCTTCCTCGTCCAGTTTAATTAAGCGATTTTATTCGTTTATTTCTTTGCTGTTGCGTCGATCGATATAAGTACGAGGAGCTATGTTCCACTAAAACGACGTAAAATATTATCCTCAGCAGAATTACTGTACGTTCTCTATGATGGTGAAAGACATAAAGCGTGACAATTGGATATTTTCTAGTTATTGGCAACGCAGGAAAAAGTGGGACTTTGATGGAATAAAGTTGACGCATTTCGAACAACCGACGTACGATTAATTGTCGTTAATTTATACCTCTGTACGTGGACATTTCAACAAGATTTCTAGCTCACCGTTAATTTTTTAAAGGCAGGTATAATCTTTTCCAGCGCGTCTTTGACCACATTTTTTGGTATCATTAATGTCTCTGAAATCATTCGATCGTTACGAATTGATATTTACGCGCGTCCTATTTCGTATAACGAAATTCGTAATTTCGAAATAATTCGCAAGATGGACTACTTTCGTGTGTGGCAATTGAAAACGTTCGGAAGCTTTGCGAGTTGTAAAAATTCAGAAATTTCTGGGAATGATTTGCGTAATGCGTATTTCCGCGAAATTAATGCGAGAAATATTTATATTCGTAGTTCTCAGGTTGAAATTCAAAAGTTACCAAGTTTCAAAGTTGCGTAATAATACATTTTTTGAGATAACGCCAAGATAAATAATTAATGGCGAGTGGTAGTTTAATCGACATAAAAAAAAAAAGAAATACTTAAATTCACAATAATCAATCTCGATTTATATTTTGTATTTTACGTAACAAAGACCATCAAATTGTTTTGATGGCATAAACTAATAAAATAAAATAATCCTTGTGATACGACAATATGTATGTACAGGTTGAGAACTAAGAAAACTGTGGAAAAATTTCCTCTCGATTAGTTGTACGAACTATGAAAACCCGTTGTCTCGTTCTTTCTTTATTGAAACGAAGAGGATAACGTGACTGGGGAAAAGGATAGAATGATAATTAAAAAGTCAGAGGAAAAAGACAGCCAAACGTATCTGAAACTGTCGATATCGACGTTTATTTATAATAAGAAGTATAATAATTATTTTATGTACACATGAGACGATGTAACGGGAATTAAAACATTTTTAAGTCGAATCGGAAACATTCTCGGTCGACAGAAACGACCCAACGTAATCCAACCACGACAAAACAATAATATATATATAGTATATTCATATGTCATTCGATATGACAGTGGCGTAATTTTTGTATCAAGTCTGATACTTTCGCTTCTTCACAACCGCATGATCATGTTAAAGGAAAAAGAAAGGAAAGCTGCTGCTTCTTCGAAAATTTCAATTCCCAGATATATCGTATGACAATTATTCGCTATCATGCGTGATTACTAGGAATTGTTCGTTAGTAATCGGCCAGGAATTCGTGGCAACAAAATTTACGCCGCTGTGCAACGCAAACGATTACATCGTAGCCCCTCTTCTTCTCGTCTAACGATCCCCCTAAAATCAAACCTAAAAGTCGACTAATAATTTATAGATCTACCGTATACAGATCATTTTGTGCCATAATTACTAAAATTGATATCACTGTTCCCGTAGGTGTCGGTACGAAAATGTATCGGCACGCGTTCTTACGCATTTTCTTGAGATCCTTGGGTTCTCCTTCGCGTCGAACCCCATTGAAAACGCACGTTCGTCCCATTCGCGCTACACGATCGAACATGCTCGTAGACGCTAATATAATCCAAGCGAATTCTATTAATTAGACGAAGCGACCTCTGCGACACGATTTGAATCGGATTTCGCACCGCGGAACGTCGAAACGAGATGAAAGAGAACCTGTAAGGTTCTCCTTTCGTGATAAAGATAAATGAAGATAAAAGATGATCGTTCTTAAGGATGCACGATGATCTCTCCAGTACCGTTTACTCGTCGATCAACCCTTGTCTAACGTAGACTGGATCAATGTTGCTATTAGCGTAGGATATTTTATTTTATACCGTTGAAGCAAAAATCGATCAAAGAGAAACAGAACTTGAATGGTTGTTCGTTTCGCCTACGTACTAAAAATTGTAATTGCTTTATTTTGATCATTTTATATATATATAAATTTATATATATACATATATATTTACAACTTTACGTTTCACGTAAGTTCGTAAAACATAGCATAGTAATAATGAAATTTGCTTGAAAAATAAAATCGTTCGTACTGATGATCGTTAGAACTTCGTTTATCCGAGCAGGTTGGGAAACAAGATAGTTTAGTGGACTGTCAACGAATTCTCCAGCTATCGTCTTCGGTCTTTCTTATCAGTTTAGATAATGAAGAGAAAAAAGGCTTTCGTGCACGATAATTTGCTAACAAATGACTTTAACCAGCTGACAAACTATTAATCCTAGGTTTATATACTTCTTTCTTATCGTTCTTTCTTATCGCCGTTAATCGAGAAAAATCTGTAACTCGCAGCTTGTAGAATTTCGCCTGCAACGTTACCTGGCTGAACTGTAAGAAAGGATCCTGATACGTAGAAACAGGCAGCTGACCAGTCGTTTCTGTAACGCGTCCCACTGTCCCATGTTTCCAGCGTACAACTTATTCTCCGTGTAAACTCCGTTACAAGAATACACGTTCGAACGTAATGGAAGACTGTGGCTGGACCGCAGTTCGCATAATGTTAGCTAAGTTGTCAAGTTCCGATATCGAAAGTTGAACGTTACTTGTATAAACGAAGTTCTACCGCAATTCGGCGGAACGATAATTTCGTAGATTACGGAAGAAGGTAACGAACGTGAAATATCTGCAAGAGACAAGATTGACCCAGTCTTCGATTGTCAGAGGGTTAAGCAATCTCGGCCAAAGATCGGCCAAAAAAATTTGGCCATTTTCTAAATAGGTTCGTGGGTATTGGCACGAAAGTATCCGGTACAAATTTCCAGGACCGTGGTCCTGCTGATAAACTGCACGATCCTCGATATCGTGGCAACGCACAACTCGATCTCGAAAATTCGATTACGCTATTATACTGCACGCAAGTAACTATTTAGATATAAAAATTAATATAAACGAAGAGAGCGATAAGGAACGATGGAAACGGATAGCGATTCGCCAACACTAAATTGTGAAAGCTAACGCTGGTCGAGCCTTCTCGCTTCTCGTATGAAACGGATTCCCACCGCTGTGGCGTGTCGCCTTCTGTTTAAAACCGAGGTAGAAAAACAAGGAGGTCGTGTTAAAAATGTCAACTGTATTTTTCTTATAACAACGTACGAAGAGGATCAGAGCTTGCAAGGGGCTCCACTCGTAAACAACGTTGCTCTATGCTTCTTTCTATGATATTCGTAAGAAACTATGCGACGTCTAAAAATCGAGTTGTCTCGGAGCTTGAACAGTTAACGCAACGAATGATGTTGAATGTATCACGCTCTACATGATGTATCAATTCTTAAATGATACCGTTGAACCATAGATAACCAGAACGCTTTTAGTCAGGTTACTTAATTTCTCGATCTTTAATCTTATTCTGTATTCTCTGTTTCACAAGTTGATGGACGAAGATTAATAGCTTCTCGAACGTTTAATTTTATTTCGTAGGAGAAGCTATGCCTGAAAATCTCTAAAATGAAATAAATTGAGACTAGAAATCGCGCGTATCGGCAACGATTCTGTCATGTTCTCCTCCAACGTAACAAATTCCTTTACGATAGGGCGACTGAATTTGCAAAATAAAGAATATCCGTTTCGTGGAGCTAAGTAACTTAAAATTAAGTAACCCAATGCGAACAACGATAACAAAATATGAAAAATGCGAGGAGCTATGATCCAAAGATACCAATGGAGAATTAATATTACAAACACGAAATACGTATAATAGGTGATAATAAGCGGTAACGAAGGTTATCCAAACCGATCATTCGTGACAAACGTATCAATGGTATTATGGTTTTGCTAGAAATTAAATAACAAAGAAAAGGATGAACCTCGTGAACGCTAGACCCCTGACTTTAAGCTTCATCCTTGCCCCTTTTCTGTTTCACGCTTCGACAAAGTTCGCTTATATTTCCTTCTCTTTTCTTTATCCCGTTTCTTTTCTTCTTCTTCTTCTTCTTTTCGGTACAATATTTGGTAAAGACGTCCAGCCTACCGCGAGCGATATATTTATATACCTATGAGAATAGATCTAATTACCTTTAGTCTAACGACAGCTTAGTTGCGCTGCTAACTCCATACACGATTTACAAAGTTGGTTTTAACAGTCAAGGCTCTTTTTTTCTTTTTTCGCGTCACTTAACAAAGCTATACATATAAAGAAAAGAAAGGAGAACTGAACGCTATATACACGTAGACGAGCTTAAAAACGTGCCTAAGACTTAAGACTCGATTGAAAAGAGGAAGGAAACAAACGTTGTTTCTCGAAGGATATACCCGGTTGTTCGTCTGGTTCTTTGTCTTTCAGTCCCACGCGCATAGGTATGTCACTGTGAACAAAGTTTTGGGAAAAGATCATCGTTATGATTTCGCTTCCCGAGGTAAAAACAATTGTTTCGTTCTAAAGCAATCGTTTGGTCGCGGAGCCGACCAACTTGCCGATTCCAATGATCTTGAATTATATCGTCAGGTTCGACATTCGCAACAACTTCTCCCTGTACGTGTTACCGTCGCTCGGCTTTACTCTCCGAGATATTCGCGAAAGTTCCTGTTTCCACGACGTACGACGATTTTAATGATCGAATAGTCCGGTTTTTTGAATATCATGGCTAAAGTGTTGCCAGTTTTGAATAACAATAATATAATACGAGGCTTACTATGACTCGTATCGCTCTTATCACTTAATATATTAATTTGCTATATCATCGACACCGCCAAATGATAATCATTTAACCTGAGTTTTCTTTCTTACGTGAGATTGTAGAAAATAAGTTAGCACGTCCTTCTGTGCCAAATGGAAGCAAATTGATCAAAATAATCGTAAGGTATATCGAACTGGTTTTTCGCGCATATCGCGGAAATTAAAATCGAGCAACGTTAACATGTGCGGAGAGAAGTTGTACGGGAAAAACGTTGATAGCATATTTCAAGGTCATTGAAATCGGTAAGGTCGATCACTTTGCGAATAACCATCAACTATTGCCTTCTTTCAGGTAAAAATAATCTCACCTTTCGAAACGAATTGAACGAAGGATATTGGAAGTAGAAAAAAGAAAGAAACTCTTTGAAATCACGAATTCCATAAGACTTCTCGCTTTTAACTTACGTTCTTGGAAAATAGAATGTATCTTCCGTGAGTACTACGCGGCGGAAAATAATTTGAATAAAGAAAAGAAATAAACATTGCAGTGTAGTTTACGAAGATCGAGATTCTGAATATATTTATGGAGAGACGTAAAGCCGAAAGGATTTTCGTTATAATATGAGGATTTACGCAGAGATTACAAGTTGATCCGATGGAAAATCTAAAGGACAGCTTTAATCCCATTCGAACGATCGCTTTGCATTGTTCTTGACAAAAATACGAGAACGACTGTGTTCGTTTTGTTATAAAATATACAAATAGGTACATGGAACGTCTAATAATCTAAAGAAACAATATTACCGTTAAAAATAAAGAAGATGTAAAACCAACTGTAACGGGTAACAAATAGAAAACAAAGTATAAAATATGAAATTAGAAACAAATCTGCATCTAATGCGTAAACTGTATACATGTGCGTATACCTAACATCGTATAGAAAACTAGGAAAAGTTCATTCGATCGAGTAAATACTATGGAATTACATTTACAATTCTCAATTAATTATTCCGAAAACTTAGATAACAAAATTGAATTGAAATCTTGAAACATTCACAGTAATAATATAAATATCGTTATCATTAAAGTAACAAAAATATTATAGTCCAAGTATCCTTCAGCAACTCAAATAAAAAGATCTTGGAACCCCATAATTCTAAGACAACGATTGTTATCGAAACATCAACAATAATACTGAAAAGGGTTACTTTAAATACGTACATTGTTCACATGTACAAATAATAATAAACTAAATTGCGGATTTTTATGCAATTATTGGATATTTAATTGAAGGTATAAGACTACCCGGAATAAACACGATATTTATACAAAAATCTATGATATAACCAGAGTACAATAATCGCGATGATATTTATTGCGTAAAACAAAATTCTGCCTACGTTTCGTGTTTCAAACCCTCTGAAATTTTATTTTCATGCTATCGGTCTGTCGTAAGATTATATTATTATTGCAAACGATAATTTTTCTATTCTTTGCCTGACACTGGATCAGAGTAAAACATTTGATCCGTTTGATTTCGTTTATCCTTAAACTAACGAAATTGCCTTTAAGGATTAATCGCCTCTACAAGGATATAAATTTGCATAAATATCCGCAAGTAATATCCTAACATAACACGCTACGTTAAAGCGAAAATCCCCTTTAAATGCGGCGCGGACGAGCGATTTCTTGACGCTGCGTCCTCGCTGCGTGTTTGCCATCGTTTTCTCGGTTAAAAACAACGAAGACAGACGTATGACGCATAGCTGACAGAGAAAACGCAGCGTAAAAGAGTCACTCGTCCTCGCAGGACCTTAAAAACAGAAGAGGCATTACGAAGAAATCGCTTCGTATCCTAATCCTTCGAATATCTGTCCCGAAAACTCAAACGAACTGCACGACTCTCTTATTCTGCTCGAAGTAGAAAGAAAAATAATAGTCGCTACTCACCGATCGAGAACCTCGTACAACGAGCACACGACGGATGTCTGTTCAGGTCCAGCAAGCGCCTCCTCGGCGCTGTCGATGTCACAGATAAACTTCTGGACTCGCAGGCGCTGGTTGATGTTGCTGTTGTGGAGGCGGTTGTTGTTGTTGCTGTTGATTTTGCGATTGATGCTGCTGCGGCTGCGGTTGTTGCGACTGCGCTTGCTGTTGTTGTTGTTGTTGCTGCTGCTGCTGCTGCGACGCCTGTTGCTGATGATGATTGTGGCTGTGATTGTGATTATGGCTCTGTCGCGTTCTAAGAATATCCCATCTTTGTTTAAAAAGATCACGTTCTTGCTGGATCCGAGCCATCTCGATCTTCATTCGCTGAAGTTCATTCTGCAGATTGCGATTTGTCGTCTCGAGGTCGTGTCGTTGTTGCAACCGTTTGCTACGGCAATTCTGAGCGTAACCACGATTCTTCAAGGTTCGCCGCTTTTGCTTCAGACGCACCACCTTTGTAGAACAGGGACATCCGTTTTACCAACGAATTCGATGGAAAATCACGAGGATAAGAGTGTCGCAAGAGGTGAATTGGTATGGTTCTGTATTATTTCGTTAGTTAATCCGTACGTGCGAGCAATTAATACGCTGGTCATGCAAACAGCGTAAAAAGAAGCTCGAAGCTTTACTTTTACATCTTGTTTACCTTCAACGTAAAAATATCCAGAGAATGGGAATCCACAGCGTTTTCGTGATATTTTCTATAGAAAGTAACAAAGTTTCGCAAGAAACATAGTTGCATTAGAGTTCATCCGTAATCCGAGTACGTAGTTTTCTTATTTGGAAACCACTTTTACGTATTAGAAATTTGAAATTAATAGAGTCGAATTACTTCGTTTCGTTCGTCGAGAAGGTAGACGTGACAATATGCTTTTGATAGAAATATAACGATTTAATGTTGCTTCATCATTCAGTATAATTTATTATGCCTAAAATATACGAACGACGAGTTAGCTCGTCTTTTCCTCGGACAACAGACACGCGAAATACGTTAATTAAAATAGTGTATCGTTATTGCGTGTCAAGGTAGATTCTAATTAGACAGTAATTAGTAATCAATGTGTTACTTGTGTCTTATGCGTATAAATAATTGTTTTTCAAACGGAACCTTCGTTTCTATATCGAAGGAACAGAAGGAAATTTTCAATTCTTCGTATGCTGCGAATAACTAAAAGAGAATATATTTAGTGTATCGTATAACTATACAAAAACTGTTGTGGAATTCAAATATCGCTAATAATACGTAAATCATCTCGTACAAGGTGGATGAAAATTGCTGTAGAAATGATTTGAGAAAACTTGTCCAGCTGAATACTAATTTTTAAAATCGTGTATAAAAGAAGTTAAAAAATAAAAGGACACTAATATCACGAACAGCGAACAGACTCGCGCGTCTAACTAACAAACGGTTCGTTCTACTGCAGTCATGGATAATACATAGATACCAATATACCAATTCACGCTCGCTTCACACATAGTTATCTAACTAGGAAAATCCTATGTATTTCGCGATTTCGCCAAAAGGTTCTCTTCGAATCCATTCATCTTAATCGCTACCGTTAAATAATCCATCATCGTTACGACCAATAAGCGCAAACAGTTTACAAGAAATCGTACCAAGACCGCGATAAAGAAATCTGTACGAGGTAGAACCTGATTATTCGAATTGATCATTTCGCGCTCTCTTCGTATACTCGAATGACTTTGTCTTCGTACGAGAGAGGATCATTTATTTCGAACTGTCTTACAGATATTAATATCGACATGCGCGGTCAATTACCAGACAGTTTGACGCGCTTTTTCAAGACTAAACGATCTTTGGACAGCTGGAAAACCTTTTCCTGTCGATTATTAATAGCAAAGATTGATGGGAAAGACACTTAACGCGAAAAAACGTGTTAAAGGATATCTTTGAATAAAAACATGACAATTTCTTTCGCTTCTTATTCTTATTTCTTGAATTCCCTGACGAAATGATCATCCTGAAGTTTCCCATTGATCGGTCGTTCCTTCGATTCGTATTTCGATGATAATCAAAGTTCTACCATAGGAAAAAGAATCGCAAGAGGTACAAACACGCGGAGCAAACGAGTGGCGAACTGCAAATTGTGAATGAAACGAAAGCGAGGCATTACCTATGCGAAAGTGTCGTTAAAAATGTAAGAGACCTGACTCACCTCTTCCCGCGGGCAACCATGAAGGCGTTTGTTCAATTCGCGTACGGAAAGCGACATGAGCAGCTCGTCGTTCATGAGTTCTTCCTGGGGATTGTTACTCCCGCAATTCTGGTAAAGGACATTGCCTCTGTGCGGTGGAGTGGAGCCACCAGCAGCGCAAGAACTCACTGAACAAACGCTCATCGGTCTTCCCGGTTGCATCTGTATGCCCTGCATGGTGTCTTCCATCACTGGTATTCCACTTCCGCCCGCGGGAAGCATCCCGCCGCCTGTTCCCGCACCTCCGTAGTATTCTATGTGGCCCGACATCGTGATGTATCCACCTGCGACAACAATATTTGCCGACTTCCAATCTTCTTCTTTCTAAAGGATAAACCATTTCGTGCCTCTTTATTTAACCTCTTTGTATCGCGGACGAAATGCACGAGAGACGTCTGACACGCGGATTTTTCAGTATTCGGAACCGAATATCGTCACGCGCGCGGAAAATTTGCCTTTAAACGAGTAACATACTTTGCGTGTAACTGACTCGTTAGTGGCTACTCGCGAGTTAGATCTTCGTGAACCGATACGTTACACTTGAATTCGCGAAAACGAGGAAACATCTCGCGAAAAGACACACTCGTTGTGAGATCTATTGGGTTGGCAACTAAGTGATTGCGGATTTTGTCAATACCACCTAATGACAAAATCCGCAATCGTTTAGTTGCCAACCCAATAGTTGGAGACTTTACGTTCAGCAACGTTGCACCGCGAGATATCTGCGCGAGACGATTGAGAGCGACCAACGTATTTGACGAAATACTCGAAAGTGGATCCTTTTTGATTATAGTCGTGTAAGTAGCACAATGATGGAACATCTAAAGATATATTCTGACACACTAGAACATCGATTGAACGATGAACGCGTGACGCTTATCGCTACAAGTTTTAATTTATGTCTGTTCGACGTTCCGTATCAATTATTGCTTGCTGACTGTTCACCAGCGATACGATCGCACCAGCGAAATTAGTAGGAAAGTAGAAAGCTACAAAAATATCCAATTGCAACAACTTGTCACGCTACTCTCTGTGTTCAACCGTTTCCATATTTTAACATGTGGCGGCACTCGACAAGGCAAATACCACCACTCGACACTAACTAGTGATGGACGATGGCAGCGCAGTGGTTAGCGCCTTAGGTTTCGAACGTTCGGAACCCGGGTTCGAATCCCGGCGACGACCGGAGTCCGATTTTTCTTCTACGCAACTAAATTAGGGGGAAAATCAGCAACAATTACTCCGGACGAGGACCAGCAACGATCATCACGGACTGTACATCTCAAAAACTTCCATTGTTTCAAAACTTTAGCTTCGTCGCTTTCAATCTAAATGTTTCGTCGTCCTTTAACGTGTCTATTGTACTGACATTTAATTATTTAAATAGTGCATTTTTTAATAAATGCTATTTAACGCTGCAACCTGTTTGCGTTTCAGTGGAAACAAAAACAACGCTAAATCTACTGAAACAACGTGTCCTACTCTTAACGACAATGCCAAGGTACATGTGGTACGTAAAAAATGTTAGAAATCTTCCCAAAAGGATCTTGAATCAATCGTATGAAGTTTGAGATGCAAAAACAGCGAGAATTCTCGAATTAAAAGGGTTTTGAAAAAAGGAAACGCAGCCATTCGTATAAACGAAAGATATTTTAGCAATCGGAGATGCTTCAATTTTCAGAAATGAAATATGTTTCGTTCACAAAAATCGAATGTAAGTCGAACGTAAAACTAAAAGCAGGAAACCTTCTTCCACAGCTGGTAGTATAAACCTACCGGTGATAGGTAATAACATAGAAGCGAAATTTCTTAATTTTCCGGCTATTTTACGAAATTGCTTTCTCGTTTCGATTTCACGATGAAAATTCGAATTTCCTTACATTCTGGACATTTTTTAAATTGCATCGCAGCGTCGTCAAATCGAAAGATCTTCAAGAGATAGGTAATCGTAAAACGAACATCGTCTCTGTCTGTCGTATACTTTAAAACATATGTTCACACCTCTGTTCTGTATAGTAAAAGCAATCACGATAATGATGGTTAACATTAGAACCACCAGACCAGTCAAATTGACTGGTTTTACAATTTTATTTTAAAATTTCTAATTCATGTTATATTTTTCCACAATGATGCAATAACTTTCGCAACGATAACTAAAAGAATAATATAATGAATTCTATTTTGTCTTTTATGTATTCAAACTGAAAATAATTTTGTATCAAGGCTTCTTATACCAATACTAGTCAAAATGACTGGTACTTGTCAAAGTGTAAAAGGGTCCTGTAATCTGTTTATCGAACCTCAATTAACCAGTTTCCTCGTTTTCTACAACTTGCCACACGTTTTTCCAATTTTTACCGCGTATCGTTCGATATGATGATATCAGATATCAGGAAAATTCCGGATCGATCGCTAGATCGCTAGATGCTAACACTAGAAATACCACAGCAATCAAAATGACTGGTTCTACAATTTTATAAATGTGCCAACCCTCGTTTAAGGATCATAGTCCTAGATGGATTAATAATACCAAAAATGTACTACATAACAAGGAATTCCTTCTGTAAGAAAGTAATAAATCAATAAATATAATTGCGTATTTTTTAAAGACCATTCATTTTCACTGGTTTTGGTAGAAACAGCTTTGTGTTAACTATCGGTAGTTGAAGGTTAAAGTTTCCGTCGCGAAAGATTTAGAACTCTTGGCTGTATGTCGCAAAGAACAAGTCACGTTTGACATTTTATTTCAACAAAAGGCTCGTACCTTATAAGTTATCGTTAAATATTACATAATTCGTCTGTATTTCTTTTTATATATTTTACCCAATAACGAATACATCTTGACGTATTTATCTCTGTTCGATTAAACTATAACACAAAAAGGTACGTGTACATACATCATATTGGATTGACAACTAAGTGATTGCGGATTTTGTCATTGCCACCTAATGTTTCACGAGTCATATGAGTTATACACTGACCATACACTGATCATACACTGTCTTTGCGAATACGTTTGTACGAGCGACTTTGGGCATTGTCTATATTTATTTAATTTATTTCAAATATATTCGACGGGTTGCAACAGCAAGTTCTCGTTACCGTTTTATCAATCCTCTACAATTCCACCACAAATTGGCCATTTTCTCATTACCACCTAATGGCAAAATCCGCGATCACTTAGTTATATGTTTTATTTGATATAAGACGGCAAGGAATCAAACAGACGCATGATCATGATTAAAATTTGTAATGGCCAGTGTTTGAAACATGTTGTTAGACGTTGCACGATCTTGCGTAATTATTATACTTTGCAGTTGATCTCGTGTACACGTTTTCACTTTTGCCAGAATTTGTTGTTGTATTTTTTAACGCGTTCGTAAGAAGTTTAAACAAACTGAGAATCATATCATTGTTATTCTTATCAAGAACGATGATTTTAAGTTTAGTCTTAAATTACACGCTAATTGTGGCAATTGATTGGATTGATCAGATTTTTCATTTTAAATTTAGATGCGACATTTAGAATATCTTTGCACCTTTCTCTAATAAAACTTTCGCTATTTTGTAATTCAATAAACATAATTCAAAGCAGTTAATTACCTACCCTTGTACAAACTTCATGTAACTGAGAATTCTCGCTCAATTTTTGATCTCCTAATCCTTTAACAGCCACTTGGTCGTTTCAATGTTACGACAAATGAAAAGTAAGTACGTTGATGTACCAACGATTTCAATCTAATGCTAATTCATCGCGCCAATAGCTGACAGTAGCCAAAAATTTCAAGCTAAAGTGTATTTAGCACATGCTGTGTCTCACAAAATAAAAATACAAACATCACTTTCAAGAGGATATGTTAGGATTATGATATGAGCAGAAAGTTTGCGTAGCCAGCGAATAGGATAATTCGCGTAGAGATGAAGCTCTAACAGAGATAAACATAATGCATCAGTGCTATCTTTTACAGTCGTTGCAATAGGATAGATCTGCAAATTTTAAGTAAATTTTCGATGCGACGATCAGCTTTTTAATTTCTCTAAAAATACTAATTCTTCAAATGCTCAGAGGAAGTAATATCACTCTGTTGTTTCAGGCATTTGTATTGCCATAAAATATACTTTAACGTAACATGTAGTTGCGATTCCAACCTACGACTATTGTATGCTACAACGACTATAATCATATTTAATAAAACGATATAACTTTCGTTTGAGCGATCCATCTTACTTCTAATAGTAAAGAGGTGCTATCCAAAATTTGATTTATTTTTTCCCATGGTTATTCATTCATCCTGCTAACTATATGTATATATCCTATAACACTCCATACAAACCGACAAACATACAACGACTCGGTACATTAAGAATTTGTTAACTTTTTAAATTTGAAATATATGAATGCCGTTTTTGTTTCAAACAAGGGCAGGACTTTTGATGTTTCAAGAAACTCTTCAGCGTAAAACTGAAACGAGGGTTTACGCGCATCAACGACGATTCCTCCTTACTTCCCTCGATCTTAATAAACGTTCTAACAGTAGAGAAATACAATATAATAAAAAAAAAATGGTTCAAGAAAGACGCGGAAGCGTTAAAAACGAAATCCATCTCTCTCAAAGATCTACCTTGTTTCAAACGCCCAAAACCGCGTTTCGTTACGGAAAAGTAATCAAACTGCCTCGTTGGAAACCCCCGGAAGTATCTAAACAAATTCCTACACTCACCTGTATGCTTGGTGTGGCGCTGCAGGTGTTGCGGATCTTGGAAATGATGGTGCATGGGTGCGGAGGGCCAAGCCTCGTGATGAGGTTCCGGTGTTTGCTCCTGAGGGCAGTGAGGCCTGAGGTCGAGCGGTTCCTGCCTCAGGGACTGCGTCAACCAACCCATGACTCCGGGCTGTCTGCAAAAGCCCTCGCCAGCCTGCATATCGTCTTGGACGATAGAGCTGGGTTGTTGCAAATGAAGAAATAGACTTCTATCGCGGGAATCGCGATCGCCCCGATGCAATTGCAACGGTGGGGGCGACGCTGAGACCGGAGGCGTATCCGGCGGTGTTCCAGGATGCGAAAGGGTCGTCAGATGAGAAGCTGCACCCGGTGGTGCCTTCACCAGGACGCCGTGCTGCACCTGAATGTGCGGCTGTCCGTAAAGCGGATGGGGTTGCTCAAGCTCGTGCGCCGGCGGCGTCAGAGGCGCTAGAGCCAGACCTTGCGCTTGTAGAGCCTGGCCAGGTAATTGCACCACACTACCGTTCACCATCATTGGTGAGCTGATTCTTACCTGGATGAGCAAATAGCGATTCGTTAATTTCTTTCTTTCTTCCCCTTTGTCTAACAGGTTTCTGGTTACTTAGGTCGTCTAAGCTTCGACCTTCTAAACCTACGATTTTCAACTTTCTGTCTATTGAGTTGGCAATTCAGTAATTGGGAATTTTGTCATTAGGTGGTATTTACAAAATTCGCAATCACTTAGTTGCCAAGCCAATGCTATTAAGTGGTCCGAAATGTTTCTTTCGTTTTATGAGGAAATAATGGATGCACAACATTTCCCGTTTTATATTATTTTATCGAATTACGTATGATCCATTTTGTTCTATCAAGATAATCACCACGTTTGAGAGATTAGGTTTCACGTTTGTGTAAAGATGAATCGTTGTAAAAGACGTGTCTGCAAAAGAAAGACACTTTCCGGACAACCTAGTACGAGACTTTAACGTAGTCTCTCGCGTTGTAACGAAAGAATGAGCAAACGATCGTATACCTAAGGTCCAGCAGGACAAATTTTCAGGAACGAGAAAATGACTCGAACGATCCTATTGCAGAGTTATATCTGAGTCAGCGAGGAGGTACTACAGGAAACGTAATAAGATTAAACGATCAAATAATTTCTAGAAATAAAGCACGTGATATATACACTATGTGTATATATACACTACCGAATTACGATAATTACAACTGAAAATCAACATTTTTTAGTGACTATTATTGTTAAATATTAACGTTAGCTGAACAAACTTCTCATTCCTACGAGTAAGAGTTTTATCCTCAAAGAAAATTATGACCAGCGAGCTGACTATGGAAGTACACAACGTATACTTTGCTGTTCGTTATACCACTAATAAAGAGTTATGTAATCTATTTTCAAACTTAGATTCCGATATTCCCGTTATGTCGGTCAACCAAATTTGACAAATTACAAGACGAATTACTTAGCTCAACTCAAATATCCTTCTGATTCCTAGCTTACCCTGTCACACGTTATATTACATCTACGAGATAGGTACATTACATATTTCGTTTATCTAGCATTCGTTAATATCTTGGTTACTCTTGTCGATACAAACAAATCGTTCCAGGAGAAAGTTAGTTGGTACAGGAAAATAAACATCATTGTGTAATAAAAGATATTACTTAATTATCTCGTATAAACGTTACTTGTCCTGATATAATTTTTTTATCGGCAAAGACAAGTAAAAATATTAACGAGTATCAACACGTATACATTTGAAATACATTTGATAATATTGATTGATATTATGCTACTTCGGCAAAGACAAATTAGTTTCTACAAATAAAGTTTAATCGGTTTATAAGCTTCGTTTATAATTTTAATATCTAGTTCTCCTCGTAATTTTGTTATTCCGGTTATTATTTTTACTCTATATTCCAGACATCGAGTATGGAAGAAAATAGAAATAGAGATGATACACGATGTAATTAATCAGATTGGAAATGGTGGCAAGTTGCCTATTTGATAATGTATCGACGTGTTTCGAAAGTAGATGGATTATTATATAAGTAATACTTTGAGCATTGCTTATAGAGACGCGTTTGGCTTAGGCACTAATTTGTTGACCTAAGTATTTAAATAACAAGGAGTAACGTATCTAGAAATTATGTGATTCTTGAACGTAAACCGAAATTTCGAGCAATAAATATTTCTCGATAATGTACCGTCGGATTAACTTTTATCGAATTATTAGAATTAAAATACAAACCTGAAATATTTTTTCCAAGTAGGTAGATAGATACCTATCTCTTAACGCGTGTACCTACCTATAATAATACATTATCACAATTTTTGTAAACAAGAAATTCTAGGGACAGAAAGATTAAAAAAGAAAATATATCGTTCGATCGATATTTGTGTAATTTTCGTGATAACGGTAGATACCTATTTTTCATTGAAATCTGAAAACCTCGAGAAATCGCTCAAAGAGTTTAATATTTATCGTCCGATGTTTATATGGAAACATGTTCCGTTTTCCGCTTTTCATATAAATATATAACGTAATAATTTCAAGCTTATATAACGTAGAACAACGCACGTGACTCCATTTACACACACGATTTCAACGTCAGTGGAAACTTTCAGCGTGTGTTAAATCACAACGCGTATGAATTAATTCGTCTCTGTGTTCGCTAAAAAAAAGGGGGGGGAGAAAAAAATAAAAAAATATAACTTGCGAATAATGTTTTTCAATGGACGCTCATCGACGTGCAGATTCGATGAATCGACAGACACCCGTAACGAAAATTATTTTCCGATCGTTGGTATAATTCGATAAATTAATTCTATCGTGAAAAAACCGCGTAACAAGTACACTTAATTTAGAATAAAAAATCAATGTTTCGAAAAGTAACTTATACTTAATACACGATGCATCGTGATTAAAAAGTTATCATAGTTTCTCGTCGTTTAGGTACTGATCAATCTCGTTTTACCATGTAGTCGATGAACTATAGATAATAATAGCTACTTGTTGAATTTTACCTCGTTTTGTAACAGGAAGCTATTTTTAATATCGTTGCAAGAACGCCTTTCGCGTTTGAACGAAACTCTATTAAAATGTACGAGTACCTAAGTACCTACTTATACTCTTTCCATTTAAAGTAGGGTATTTCCAATGCAAAACATCAAGATAGTGATCATATTTATATTATATATGATCGTTATATACGGCCGTATCTATATTATATTATATACTCGTATTACATTCTCGAATGTTTTAATTTAAAGAATCAAGCGACATCGTAAACTATAAAAATCCCTATACGACGCTGTCATTCATCGAGTCAAACTCGATTAATTACTAAATTTAATTCTTATTAGATTCAAATGAAAATAAAAACGTTCACGATAATGAAAAATAAATTAGAATATCTCTCTCTCTCTCTTTCTCTCTCTCTCTATATATATATATATGTATGTATATATGTATATAAATCCTAATTTAATATCGACTGTGGATGTTTGGGGAATTTCGTATTCTTACGAAGACCAATTAAAGGAGCGAAACCAAAATAGGGATTTGTTCCGCTTTACTTTGGCTATTTTATATACTATGTGCATTCCATAGGCAGGTATGGTTAGCTATCGTGTAAACGTACAAACGTTATTTAAGTAGGTAAGTATATTCATACAGTAAATCTAGTACTTACATAATATACATATAATATTTTTTATATAGTAAATATTCGATACTACGTATTAAGTATACATTATACATACCTATACGTTACAGCGAATGTACTATTAGTTTGATAAATATATACCCTACGCGTAGGTAAACACACACGTCACTTTACACAAATATGTAAATATCTACCTTGAAACAACAAAATTTAAGCTTTGTCACTAGTAGGAGAAACACACTACTACGTTATTCGCATAGTATATCTAAACGAACAAACTTACTAAAAATATTAGATAAGAATTTCATTGTATCTACCTGCCTATACTTTCGTACTTTGGAACATCGTGTAAATTCGTATACACCGACGAAACCACACAGTCGTGTATACGTACGTACTATTTACTAAATTTGACGCCTTCGCCGCAACATATAGGTATATAAGTACGGATGTAGGATAAAACACGGCTAATACGAATATAAGAGAACGTGAACCTCCAACGGGAGGAATCGACGACTAACCTCTCGCTTAACGTCGGCGGGATCGAGATGATCGAGAACAAACTCCTGTACGTATTCTCTCGCAAGATGCTCCTCGGCTTCCATCTTAACCTCGTCGACCTCTACCTCCACCTCCTGCGCCTCCACCTCCTCTACCGGACCCGTTGTAGCCGCATACGGGACCGTCTTCTCGCTGCCACCGCCACCGCCACCTGCACCGCCGCCGCCTTCGCCACCCCCTGGACAACTCGTCACCGTTTGTTGCGTCGTGACCACTTTTCCAAACGACTCCACCTAACGATTCGAAGGACGCTATTCCCGATCTTCTCGCAAATTACAACACCCCCCACCACAAAGTCCAACAAAATCCTCGATATTTCACCCCAACATCCACTTTATTATTATTCTTATTTATCCCGTTCTTTCGATCGGACGGCGATCACCAGCAAGCAAATTCAACAACTGTCGACAGTCTCGTCGAACGGTAGCGACGTTTCGTGCGATTCAAAATAGATGGACCGATGGAAAATGTACGTACAGCAGCGCTATATTTCTATATATCTATATGATAGAATACTCGACGAACAGTAGATTTATAATGCCGGCGGGAAGATAAGTATCTCCAGTCAATAGGAATATACGATGTTCAGCGGATGAGAGGTTAATCACTGTTTGCGAACCACGGAACCATTTTATCGCACCATTGTTGCACGATCATTGTTTCGTTTTGCGAAGAATTCACTCGAACGGAGACCTGACTTTTACGGTGCTTCGCGTCTCTCGCGTAACGTCGATCCACTGACAACACTATCACCCGCGGCACACTTTTCCCAGACTGTTCCCGCCAAAAAACGGTCCTGCTCGCAGAACCGACTCGTCAATCTCTCCAACCATTCGATCTTCGATACTTCGATTTTTCGATTCTTGTCAAGTTTGCAACGTATCCGTAGAAGCTTCACGGATCCGTACGAAGAACTCGACGGCTGACTTATCGCTCACCGTTGTATCGTGATTTTTGTCGCGTGCGCGTAGGTCGCAAGCCGGCATCCAGTAGAAAAGAGAAAAAGAAGGCGCGTGATAAGCGACGCTGGATACGAGTGCGGCGAGTGATACTCTTCCGACGAGTGTGGTAGAGAAGTGACTCTACGCGCAGGACACGGTGACGTCAAGGCTAGGCGTGACCAGCGTTCACTCGATTCTGGGGTGCGCGTGCAACGATTGGCTCGGCAGAGCTGGAGTCGCCATTTGCACGCCGCTCTCTTACCCCCCACCATCGGCCAACCACCTTGTCACTCCCGGCACGGATCTCTCCCGTGCCTCCGCGGACGTACCATTAATTTCTAAAGTGATTATTATAATTTTTCAGCGGACGCGTTGCTCCGCTTAACCCCACCCCTTCGCCTGTACTTAGGCGCGCGCGCGCACACACAAACACACACATACGCCGTCTCCTAGCGATCTTTGCCGCGTACCGCTCTCTTTTCTCGGGATTTCAATTTAGCGCCGCTCGGTATATAAGAGGTGACTCGTTATCGCGCGGCCACGATCCTACAAATCGGAGTACGATTTTCCGCGGGAGAACCGTGTAACTGAAACACGCAAGTGTGTACGTATCGTGCACGCCGATGAAATATCGTTGGCTGAAGAATCGCAACTATATCGCGATAGAGTCAAGCACAAGGTTGGTAAATAGGCGGATTGTTTTATTCCGTCGATGGAAATTATACGTAGGTTCTTAGCTTCTAAACGAAGACACCAGCTTTGCTTTTGCTTAAACAGTTGGCTAATTTCACGAGTACACTCGCCATGCGTAAAAGGTAGTTACAATATGCTGTTTAAATTGAGATTTAATAATTGTAATAAATTGGAAAGTAAAATATATAAAGTATACTCGTCATTGTTTACTCTTTTGCGACACATTTTACGTACACGCTTTTCGGTCCTCAACGGTCAGGTTAATAATAGATTAGGGTATCCTATATTATGATAATCCTTATAGCCATCCCGCTTGGGACAGGTAGGTAGAAATAAGGAAATATTTACAGTTCTCATTGTTCCGGAAGAAAATATATAATCCAATGAATAGACAGGTATATCGAGGGGAAATATTTGCAGGGGCGTGGCTTGTTTCGTTTGCAAAAATATGATATCGTCTCACAACTAGTCGGATAGGTGTACCGCAAATAACATTACCTGTGATAAGTAAAATGATCCGTTAATTATAATTTCGATAACGTAATTACGATAACATTCGGCAACGTCTCGTAGCAAGCGGATAAACAAGATTGAAATGTAACTAAAATATAAGATCCGACGATCGCTTCGTTTCCGATATCGTCAAATATTCTTCTGCTTATTTAATTTCGAATACGAGGTAAAATCGATCGAATACGATCCGTTGGAAAATTACTTTTTCACAGTTGTGTCATTATTCTTCCGAGTTACATACATATAGGTGTACCTACTTAGCGATATGCTGACGGTCGCGCGACTGGAATTAGGGAACGCGGAAGTCACTGGTTTCCGCCAGGGATCGTGGATGTAGATGTGAATGGAAAAATCTCGCCGTTCGAGTTTCAGTTCGATCCGTGTCGGTTTTCCGACAGGGAAACGGCGGGAGATTAAATGCGTGACCTTATTCAACCGACTCGAACCTCCGCGAGGATAATTATCATCGGACGAATTATCATCGGATAACGATGTTCGTTCTTCGTTTCTTCAACGATCGAAGCGTCGAATATTGACCGGGTCACTTGAGATAATCGAATACGTGTACGTACCTTTCGATTATCTCAAATGATCCAGTGTGAAATACGTTTTCTGATTAATTCATAGAAAAACGATTAGATACCATTCATAGATACCTATGAGATTCTCTCGCTGTAATTCCTGTCTATTCAAATTTTTCGTGTTGAAAATTTTCATATCGCAGAGATCGAAGAGGTGATTTTATATCGATTATAGTATTTTACTGGATTTTGTGCCGCATATGCACCTATCTGCCTATTTTAGGTTTTATTCGTTCGAACGACAATTGGTGGATGATATCACGTCCATCGTACGACATTCGTTCATTTAAAATATAAATATTCTACTTTTATTTCGAAAAGTTTCTGAACTTTGGTACTTAAAACTAAAATAACGTCACGGAACACGCACTTCGGTGCACTGTATCCACAATATCGACATATACATATACCTACGCTTCCATGAACTACATTTCTTATCGTACTGATTTTCGAAACATTTTGTCGTTACATTGCACGCGTTTCGCAATATTGTACGCTCTCGCAAGTGTTTTTAAATAAACCAAATGTATTCCAAAGTTATCTTACGCAGATATTACGTTATAAATTGGTAATTATTATCATTACGATAATAGTCTTGCTTATTATAGTAATGTATCGTAATACATCGAAGCGAGTTTCACAGTTTCGGTGCGATACAGATACCTACCATTTGACACGAGATCAAATGTCAATTTTCTCTTTATTAATGATAAAATTCTAATTATCTATGTAGATACATAGTTACCTGTTATTCGGGCTAACTTCTCACGATTCTTCGTTTTTTCTCGTTCATCCAACTTAGGCAAAAATTTACTATTTAATTAATAAAACGGTTAAACACAAAAATTTCTTTTATCTTAACATGTCGTCGTTCTTATTAATATCGATTCCTTCTCTATTACTCGTAATTTAGAATCAGAATTAGAATTTTTAATTCTTAGAATATGTATTAGGTTGTCGAAGAAGTTCCTTTCGTCTCATAAGCTGATAATAGATGAGCAACAATTTCTGTTTTATATTATTTTATTGAATTAGCTATGATCCATTTCGTTCTATTTCTATTATCATGTTCGTGCGTAATTCGATAAACTAACATAAAAGAAAACACATTGTGCGTGTATTGTTTCCTTAAGAAAAGAAGAAAGATACTTTGCGGACAATCTGATAATTACAATTTCTTACCATCTCACGAAACTAAAAAACGGTGGTGTTTATGAAATAAAAAGATAATTAAGCGCATAGGCGATTCTTAGTTTTTTCCTTTCGTCAAAGAAAAGTTCGACGTCCAAGCGTTTGCAGAGAAAATGCGAACGCCGGCCGCGAATCACGAATTCGCATCTAAATAGGTTTCCACAAATATCTACGAGTCTACCCCTGCTTAGCAGTCTATATTCTATACCCATTTCTCGGATGGCACGACTTTAAAATGCTTCATGAATATCAAATTTTCGTTCTCTCGCGCGCCTTCGCCGCACCCTCTCTTTTCCCTGTCTGTCTCCCCTACCAGTTTTCTTCTTCTTTTTTTTCTCTCTCTCCCCTTTATTTCTCATTTCTACCCGTTCGCAGCACTTGGAAACAAATTTGTCGTGCATGCAACGATGCACTTTTCAAAGTTTTAATAACAGGGCTTCCACTTTTATCATGTTACGGCACATCGTTCTGTATGTGTAATTAGAAAAATCGTATAATTAAAACGATGTAGATAGATATATAAATAGTATATTTCAGTTTAAACATAAACGTTCTGAAGAAAGTATCAAAGTTAAACTATAAGCATCGCCACGAGTGGTTTCGTGTGATAAAGTTTAATAAACGCGTTACATATCTTCATATATCTACTGTAGCATCGGAAAAAGGATAGGATTAGGATAATTTAGATTTGTAAAATTCTCCTAATACTATTTATTAAGATAAATGAAAATAACAGAGATTAATTAACTTGAACTAAAACACAAAAGTCTTATTCCGCTCAAATCACTCTCGCAACTCTATAACTCTCGTCTTCGGCATCTGCACTCGCACGCTCTCGCTTCTCAACTCATACTGTACGGTTTTTGCATTCGTTCTAGCCGGCGTTTCAACTAACTCTCTCTTTAGCATCTCTTTTGTTTTTTCCTGTCCTATCGCGCACGTGTCCCGAAAACGCCCGTGGCCAGGGTCAGGCAGGCCTTTTCCACGAAACTGTTCACTTGAAAGGACCGACGACACATTGATGTACCCGACGATGCCGCGGCTCTCGCGACATTGTTTACGATTCGGCCGATATCTTAGGCCTTTTGTCCACGATACTACACTACCTAATTTCGTTGCTACGTATAACTTTCTTTCAAAACGGACTAGAACGGACTACGCGTCAAACTTCTTTCTTCTAATTTAGCAAATAGATTTGAAGAAATTGTTAAAGTTGACACGTATCTAGAAAGGTATAGGTATCCAAATCCTATATAACCAATATACCTGGAGTATTCTTTACACGCAACTCTAGTTAATCGTTTAAACTTGTATTTCTATCGAAATAAAGAGGCATTGTATTTTATCGAAGTGGTCACTATTTCTAAGAAAACCCTACATGCGGTCTTTGTAGTTTTCTCAAGCGCTGAAGCCATCAACAGCGTATAGGCAATAGACTGGGACGACTGCAGACCATAAACGGTAGACAGGCGACGATGGTTTCGGGGTTTTCAATTATAGGGTAACACTACTAGCGTGCGGATCGAGACCGGCTCAAATTATATTCCTACTGGTACTTGCACCTCTGTATTAAAATATATTTTCTACTTTAAAATTTATTTATACATCGAATAAGCTCAACATATTTCATTCGTATAAAGCGTTAAAAATATTTTCCTTGACATCCTAACGTAGATATCGTGCAGTTTTCAATCGTAAAATACAAATTTGATAAATCAACGGCAAAAGACGCTGCAAAAAGGAGAAGAAACCAAAAGATAAAAACCTAAACATATAATAGAGATCGATATTCGGTGGACGAAAAAATTCAGGAATACTTTATTTCGAATCCGACATACCGATGTCATCGTGTTGCATCGCCTGTTACCGTGTTGCAATCCCCGAATCAACGACTGACCTGTACCTGACTGTAACTGTAACTGTACCAACCTACCATGCACTGACTCATCCCCAACTGACGAAGCAGTGGTTAGTCGATTTTTGCATTATTCTTTCCTTTCCTTTGATCTTTTATGTGCGATGAAAATCTTCAATTTTATCAATTGCTCTGTTAAAAGAAACAAACTGTCGAAAGTTGCGTTTGACAAGTAGCTGACCAACGAACGATCGCAAAGGAAACGTCAATTGCCGTTGAAAGCGGTTGCTAATCGTCGATCATCGATTGCCAATTTTCAATCGAAGCTTCCTCGGAATTCGTGAATTCCTTGAAATAGCGCTATTTTGTTGTAGGATTTACTATTATTATAATTATTATTATTATATTCACGTGTTATTTTAGATACTCGTAGCGCATTGAACGTACGTAAAGGCGCGAACGAGTACAACAGCATTGAAAATTACATGGCAGATAAGTCACTCACACCGGCAATGGTAGAAGTCTGCGACATTTAACGCGTGGCATCGGTCGTTTCGCAATTTCTAAGCCAATGGTCGTAGATACGTTTGTTTCTCTTTCTGGCCGGATGAATGCGGGTAGCCCATCGATCAACAAGGCAAATACGGACGAACCGTAGAATACGTCGATAACGATAATATTTTAATCAAAGGTAACGTAAGAAGAGGCATCGAGGGAAACGGAAGAAACTTTAAGGTCTATCCGTGCTTTAACCTAGCGGGCCAAGGTGACAAGACAGACAGAATTTTGTTGGTCTAGACTGTAGACTCTAGACGGTAAGTGTCGCAAAGACCCGGAATAGAACGGCGAGGACGACGACGACGACGACGACGACGATGGGATTGGCCATTTTGTTGAGCGCAGGAATTTGTCGACGCTGCACTTCGATATCCTCTGCCTGTCGTTTTCTTTTTCTTTTCATCCTCGTTGTTCGCCCTATACTCGATACCCTCGCGGCTCGTAATTTCTTGCCGTGTATGTACGACACGTACCTGTAATGAATCGCACGAAACTTTCCATTGATAGTGGGCATACGGTACTGTGCCCGGTCGACGCAACCCGACGCGACACGTGGCGAACGGATAGAAAACAGAGACTCTGATAATCCGTAAAAGTCTGTGTAGCTTCGACGCGTAAAAAGAAATCTACGTTTTGTTCCAGTTGTTAGGACGTGGTTGCGAGTCGATACGAAGTTTACGCAAGAAGAGCACGAGAAGCCCATTTTTATTGATTTTCCCATTTTTATACTATCGTAATGTTTCGTATTGAAATTTTTGTTATCCAAAACTTGGAACAACGCGTTAAAATGTCTCTGAAAGTACACACGTACTGTCTGCTACTTAAGGCCACATTTGGACCAAATAAACGAAGAACTACCGTGATATCTGTAAATGATGTTCTCTATCAACGTGGTTCGTGGTGTGCCTATCCAGACGTATTTATTAAAATCTAAATAAAGCGTAAATATTTAGTTACCTAGCTAGATATATTTAATTACGCGTATCGTACGTATTACACATAGGTGCAATAAACGTGAATCGACTACTCTACGAATTACAATGTAACGCAAGATAATTATTTTATAACACGATACAAGATAATCGTTCGGGAAGTGCTAGCTGTCGCTTGTCTCGTCATCGATCAAAACTTCTACGTCATTCTAAAAGCGCAACAAGTTATATCATTGACCTTTACCCATTCCATGTCGTAAACTATAAACTATGCAGCCAACATTGCGACTATGTAACAGCATTAGCTGTGTGTCTGTCGATCGTTTAAGAGTATTCTTACAAGAATAAATCGCCGTTTGTTCTATCTAAAGATACAAAACAAAAAAAAGACCATATGAAATCAGAGTCACGTTTCTAGTGTTTCTACAAGACAGTTGCTCGTTTTGCCTGTTATCGTGGCGTTACACCGACAGGTCAAGAGACTGATCTATCGCATCTGGTAGAACGTCCTGGTCGGTTGGCGCGCAACAAACTTTACCCCGAGATTTACGACAAGCAATTGCATTCGAAAGCCAAACATGAAAGTTCTACCTCTCTCTCTCTCTCTCTGTTTCTCTCTTTGGCATCCTTTCTTTTTCTTTCACCCCATTCGAACAAAACCGTGGGATGTACGATGGGTCTTTTGATCTTAACTTCAATGCCAATCTCGGCCATTTATCCATCTTCCATGGGATACCCAGTGGTTGGAAGAACGACTCGAAATTACCGATATATATCCAAAACTTTCTTTCGTTGTCTTCTCCCTCCAGACGTAACCGATCTGTTCTTCGCGATCTACGTATCTTCTCGCGCAATAAACGAGACTCCGACGTTGAACGAGACGAAATCTTTAATTCGAGGAAACATCGTGCTAAGTAAAACTAGTCGTCCGTGTCGCCGTGTTGAATTAGAAAGGAAACGTTTAGAAAGAAAACGTTGAATTAGAAGAAACGTACGTTTGCACGTATATTTTTCAAACAGCGTTCTATCCGCTTACCAATGCGTTATTGTAATTTCTTATTTATATCATCGCAGTAATATCAAGTAATCTATTTATCGGAATTGAACAAATAGGTGCCAGTTTTCCACTGGAAAAAGAGAAATTGCGATTAATTATAATTTTGATTCTTACGAGCGAACCAAACTCCGGTTATGGAATGTTAACGCAATATGACGCGTACGCTTCCACAAGCGCACGACTATAGGCGGAAATAGACTGTAGCGATATCTCGGAAACTAGGCGAGACCGATGATCACATGTACAGGAAAAAGTTGTTTAAGATGTTAAGCGTTAGATATATTGAAAGATCATCGAAATCGGAGACGCTGAAACGTTTCTATAAATTCGCCAATGCATCTGATATCGCTCAATTTCAAATTGTCTTTGATCCAAGAGCAATTACCATTCTTATATCGCGAACGAAGAAGATAAGTAGGTATTCTTTGTATTTTGTATACGATATATTAGGATGTGCAGAAAGTTTCTTTCTTTTTACAAGGGAATAACAGAAGCACAACATTTTCTCCCGATAGAACAAAATGGATCATACATAATTCAATAAAATAATATAAAGCATAATATGTTGTGCATCTATTATTTCCTGATAAAATAAAAGAAACTTTTTGGACAATCTAATACATCAAGGTAGAACAGTTGAAATCTAAGGACTGAGAATTAGTAAAGATGTGTACGCGTTTATGGGAAATTGGAATACGGTTTATGGGAAAATTACGGAACGCACACGCATACATAAATAGCTATAAACAAGTATCAATGTATAGAAATTGTTTAAAGCGAAGTTCTTCGTCTTTTAATATTTAGAAGATCAAACGATCTCTCTTCCGTTTCGTGAAATATGAATTTGCTTGAACATTTACTGTTTATCAATGAGTATCGAAGAAACCAGAAACTATGAAAAATTTATTGGAAAAAATCAAATTCTGTTATCAAAATCCCTCGCGCAGATATCTAAAAAATCCCTCTATATAAATAGACGTGTCGTCTTCTGTACTTTTCTAGCAATTTATCCATTTTGGAAAAAATGCTCTCGTATCGGCTTTTCATGACGCTTGTAAAGCGAAAAAACGGCACGTGGCAATTAGATCGTCGAATTAAAGAAAGGAAAGGATAATATCGTCGATTGGTCTTTTTCCAACGAAAGGCTACGTCGATCGATATTAAATTGATAACCCAATGGAACGATGAGGCAAGAGTGCCGGCACACTTCCTCGTATCTCCCTTTTTTCTGATTTTTCTATTTTCCTTTTTTCATCCATCGTGACTTCTATGTTATCGTTCTATACTTCATACTTTTGAAGTCGCGTCTTCTGATCTTGTTTACCACTATGGTGAACCGATGGTTAATGAAGTAACCGGAAGTGCGGATCGACGAAAGATCGGCAACAACGATAGGAATGTCTGGCTCTCGAGTTTCGATTCAATTTCTTTGCTCGATGAAACGGATAGTAAAAGTACCTGATCGAAAGATTCACGAGACCAGCACTGCTCTTGCCAAAAAGGTACACGATACTACTGCGTTTCGATACTTTCAACTTTTAATAGGTAAACACGGTATATTGGCACTGACCATTTGCTTCTTTGATCTATTCGATTAATACAAACAGGGCCGGCGTGACCTTCTGCGGGGCCGGGTTTAAAAGTTTTCCGGGGCCTGAATACACATTCCAATCCTACACTTAAATCTTACAACGAGGAATTATTTATTTACAAATGCTGTTTTACATATTATATATTTTTTATAGGCAGTCTTTTTAAACAAATCCAAGTAATGTTTTTTCGTATGCATAATTCGTTTTCACGGGGCAAAAAGTTCAATGAAAGTAGAAAATCTGCGATCACGCATGACTTTTGCAAGAAAACTATCGATGTAGTATAATTTGTCTAAAAAGTACATTTTTCTGAAAGCGCCTGGATTTTTTATCTAAAGTACCTTCCAGGATATAAGGACTTTATGGAGTTACGCTGAACTTTCGTGGTTTTTCTCGCCCCTTTAAACTGAATCATCGCTACCGAAAAAATGTCTTGCATCCGTTAATGGTATCATCATTCTGTACAAAGTTAATCAAAATCGGTGTTTTTTTAATTGGGTAATTTTCGTAGAACGCGCTGAACCTGAATACAAAATATTCCGTATGCACATTTCCTATAGGTTTCCTATAGGTACAATTTATAATTAAAAATTTATAATTTATACATTTTACCTGGCGATAACAACTAAATATTTCTCTACTATTTCTTTTTCACAAATTATCTAGATATTATTCGTTATGGTTTCTCGTTTTAATTAAAGAACTGAGGACCGATAGATGTTACAGATGGATGGTGTTATTTGAGGATAAATTAATAGTAGAATAATAAAAGACAACTACGACACTGGATAATACAGTAATAAGCAACAACAATGATACGGTATCTTTTATACACCTATATGCACAGAAGCATAGAATTTTCAAGTTACGTGACATTACAGAGGGTTGATCCGATCGATCGAAAAATTTTACCCATGGTGTTGGATCGGCATCTAATAACTCTTTAGATAGACGCACGAATGAAATTTAAGTAGAACTGGAAGAAAAGCAAAGTAAAATTAGCCAACACGAATTATAAAGTTGCACAGCCTTTCTCAAATCAAATTTGAATATTCGAATAACTCGAATTTAAGCGTTTACATTGTAGACGTATCTAATTGAAATACTTAAATCCGAACAAGCGTTTCTCTTTCGTTCCCTCTACGTAATATCGTTTTTACCATAGCTCTGTGTGTAACGAAATAAAATAGGCGTAGATGTGACTTTCCTAGCCCAACATATTTTAGCTATATTTCAAAGAACTTTATCGATCTTCTCCTAAATTTTCATTTCTATAATTCTCCTACGTTATCCAAAATTCTTCTTTCCAGTTGCATTTTCCCATTTCCAATCCACATCGACGGTCAGAAACACCAATCAATCGATCGCCGAATCTAACGCGTTCAATGTATATGTAATTGTACGATATCGAAGAGAAGCTAACAGCGAGAAAACGCTAATTCTTCCGGATGCAAATTACACGTAATCAACGGTGGCTGCGGAGTGGCTCTAAGGAGTTTAAGTTTATGAACGCGTTTCAGTATGAGGCCGTGGCTAAGACTACATGAGAGGAGCAAGAGTAAAGGTGGCTGGTACTGGAGGGAAGAGGAGGAACGAGGGATAGTGCTGAGCCAGCATAGCCGGCTTGCCAGCCTGCACATCGATACCAACCAGTCAGCCAGCAAGCCAACCTACCAATGAACCCACCTACAGTCGATAGAAAGGTTTTTCTTACGAGAAAACGTTACATATGCGATAATTCGAGGGGAATTGAAAATTTTCGATGGAAATCGTCCCGATATCGCGACCATCGATCGACGCAGTGCTCTCTACGCTGAGCTAATTGTATCGAAAATTTGCCTTAATATCGAATTAACGCTAATGATAATAACAAGAATGCTAAGAAGAATAATTTATCGGTTATAAGTACGTATATGATAACTCAAAGTTGGATAGAGAAACATTAACGTGTAGTAAAAGTGATATACGGAGTGTTCATTTGAAAACGTCTAAACGTGTCGAAAACGATGGATTCGCGAGAAAAATGTTGAATGCAAGAAAGGGAAATGAGAATTGAATTTGAGAGGTTTTTTTTTGTAACAAGTAAGAAACGAATAGGATAGTTGCATTTCCTTCTCGAAATTGTGCACGGTGATATTTAAAATGTTCAAGTGAACACTGTGTACACGATACGTGCAGACTATAATGACGAAGATACAATAGTACGCTGTTATCGAATCTAATATTAAATAA
Organism: Bombus terrestris; assembly: GCF_910591885.1. Classification (NCBI taxonomy): domain Eukaryota; kingdom Metazoa; phylum Arthropoda; class Insecta; order Hymenoptera; family Apidae; genus Bombus; species Bombus terrestris. The sequence continues at coordinate 3,867,110 of NC_063274.1, forward strand.
TGGCCTTGCAAGATCAGTCATTAATTTGATCGTGCTTGGTAAGTCACTTTCATTAGATATGATAATAACACGGAGAAATAAAAATGACGTGACTTTTGACTGGCATGTAGTTTATCTTACAATTAGCGAAAGTGAAGGCTGATTGTATTATTTCCTTAACTAGGGTTCTATTCCATTGTCCATTGAAAAGAATATCGGTATTTTTTGGTAAATAATTATCCAAGGAAATAAAAGAATTTAATTAGATATATCGCGATATTTTCATTTTTATTTCTCTTCGTTATTTGTACAAATAAACGTCGAAAGTAGGAAGCAAATTTGTCGTCAAATTTGGTTATCCAGCTGTTTTTCAAAAGAAACTACGAAATTTTCAGAAATTTATTTGGGATACTACGATACTGACTGAAAGAATATTATGCCACAAATGGAACAGTGGTATTCCGTACAACTAATCTTACAGTGAAAACGGCACATTTTGATCGGACACCGGGTTTGAATATATTTTTCCGCGTTCCGTTACATGACAAAATACAGCTATACGATGTATATAATCTGCCAAGTCGCATTCAGAAAACAAATTTGAATATACATATTACTTCACGTCGATCTTATTTGCCAATAAAACGTAAACGCTCGATTTCCAAATTTGATGTAACAATCGGATTTAAATATACTTTTCTATATCTCGCGAATAAAATGTAAACCCAATTGAATTTTCGATATCAATGTAATTTTATCTTAAATATAAAATACATTTTAACCAAAGTAAAATTGGAAATGATTCTGTAACCAGTTAGATTCTGAAGCTATTTCTATATTACTTTTATAAACATTTCTTTGTGCCAAAGAATATCGAACGAGCTAAAAACACAGCCAACATTAACGTTCTTACAACTTTGTTCGACGACGATTTTGCAACAACTAGTAAGACGAAGAAGCAACGAATAAGAATAACGCGAAGAATTTCTCAACGTTCGATCACGATTCAATTACTAAACCGATCGCCGCGTTAATCGAGTTAATCGAACTCTTAATTATCCGCCGTCGACTTCGATCACCACGTTCAACCAGTGAAATTCCAACGGACAATCGTAGCAGAGAACCCGCAATGACGAAATCTACGTTCATCTACGATCGTCTAGGACCTACAGTCTGCGGTCCACGCTGATACGACCGCCTCAAGAATCCAAGAATCACTCACTGACTCGACCATCGCGAAACAAACTAATCGGTTCGTATTCGAGGATATTCTCCGATTCATTCGTAAGGAAAGATGCGAGAGAAACGGACGATCAATGACAAGAACGAAGAGAGTATGGCATAAAAGGACGAGAGAAAGAAACGAAATGAAGGGCGGAAAGAAGGAATCGGGAAAGGTACGTATAAAATTCGGGTTCCCAACCAGTGACACTCAAAAAGCTACTTTCGGTTACTTTCAATTAAAGATTTTGAACGCAGTTTAAACGTTACATTAAAGTTATCCTCTGAATTATCTATTTTTACACGTTGACCGCTGTGAGAAGCTTCAACTACGTGGGTCGCGCGAATCAACTGGCCCAGCTCGACGAAAGATACTGAAAAGTTCATTTCAACGATGGTTGAACAACCTTGTTGTTATGTTATTCGAGAATAAAACAATTGGGGCTAGAAGCAACCAGATATTCGCGATTATTACGACAGTCGACTCGTTAATGTGTTTTTGTTTTTTTCATTCACATCGACCTGTCGGTTATTGACGACAAAAATGGTGTTGTTAGAGTTAAATTTTGTAATATATTTGAATATTTTAAAGTTAAATTTTGTTCCACTGTATTTTTTATGTCGTTGGATATTAGCGTCTTCGTCTCCGCTGTTCGATTTTTCTACCTTCATTCATACGCGTAGTTACGTGGTTTTCGCAGAGAGTACAGCGAGGAGCATCTATTGTGTTGGCAATTAAGTAATTTAATTAAGTAATAAGTTGGCACTTAGTTGTCGATCCAATATTTTGCTGGGGATATGTATAGTCGTGTGTGATGACTGCTCACGACTAGTTCTTAATCGGAACGTTTTCTTTGCCTGGTTAAAAATGTTTTCTTCGTCCATACGTATGTATCGCTAAAACGACGAATGGAAAATTGTAAGTTGCAAACTTCTCTTTTACAACTTCTCGATGTTGCGTCGCGTAGAACGATCGAACGATTGGTAATTCGTAAGATTTCGTTTCTTTTGTCATTAAATTTGTTAGCGTTAGAGAAGAGAATTTATTCGTACCGATAATTGGCAACTCGTGACTTGAAAAATTTCGCTAATGTTACTTGCTGTAGTTCGATTTTGTAAGACGATCCAAGAGAATACGTAGTCGCTGTAACCTCGCAAAACCCACTATAGAAAGGAAGGACAATCACTGGGTTACATAGGTATCTGGCTATTAGAAAAGAGGGTCGTGGCTCAAAAATGGTTGGGAAACACTGGTACGGAGAAAAAGAAAGGAATAGTAACGACAATAGAAAAGAGAGAATCACAATGAAAAAGAGAGAAGAAATTGGAATTGGGAAGGGCGAAGGAGGAAGGAGGATGGAAAGAGAAACGAAGAGAGAAAAGGACGAAGAACGTTCGCCGGATAATCCTTGGAGTCATTTGTCTGCCGGCTGTTGAGACGCTCATTTGTTCGCGGCGCGATGACAGATGACAATAAAGTAAAGATCGTGCCACGGTCATAGAGTGTAGGGTTGGTAAAAGGTGGAGAAAAGGGGGAAAAGGCAGCGGTACCCCCCGCCTACAGTAGTTAGGATACAGATCTGTTTGCCGTTCGTGCCTCAATTATTCTCGGATCATCGCTGTGTATCGGCCTGGGGAACAATCGAATCGCGGTATTTGTGTCGCCGTGATTAAAAACATAATGTTCTGTTCCGCGAGCTATAAGTCGCTCTTCGACAAGATAGAAGGGTATCGCAACGAATCTATAGAATATTTTTACCATGCAACTATTTATAGGGAAGCTTTATTTGCATATGGATTCCTAGACACATGTAACTGTCTTTAAACATGTCTAGTTGTTTAGTAAATGGACGAGATGCGACTATTTATTTAGAAATTTATCATTTGGTAGAACGTTCAAAGATGAAAAAAATATATTAAATGTTTGTATAAAAGACTGTATTGTTCTTGATCGTACGATATTTTAACATGGACCGAGTACCTGTTTCACAAACTATCTCTCAAATGCTCAATACCTAAGGGACGATTTACCATAGCGATGATCCTAAATGAGGGTGTTTGCAAATTTTATATTCTATCCCTGTAAAATTTGATAAAAACAAACATTTTGATTTTGTAAAAATTATTTCCAGTCGTAGGAATTAGTATATCGTCCTATGGTCGAACGAGATGTGTACACCACATAAATTAAGCTTTTATGATATTTCCATGTGATAACCATAATTCTAACACAAAACAATTAACAGAGTAATAGAGTAGATTAATATTGGGTTGGCAATTAAGTGATTGTGGATTTTGTCATTAGGTGGTATTGATCATTTAGTTGCTAACCCAATACATTAGACTTATGTAATTAGATTTATGTATTTAATATTATTATACTATTAAATACTACTAATAAGAATACAGACTATAATTACATATTCTAGAAAAGATGATTAATTACAACAAATTAGCAAATATTTACTGTCTATATATATTAACTAATACTGGTACTAGTAGTAAGTTATGGTTCAGATTAGGTAGTCTTTGAAAGCGAGATTCGTCCCTTTCAGAATTATTCCAAGTTTGTCTTCGAACGAAGAGAAGACTCGTGAGATATTTTAGACTTGGATCTTTCGTTAAATAGTTTACAAGGATTGTTATAAAATACGTTTATCGAGGTCCAGCCGGTTGAAACGAAGAAGCGGGGAACAAAGTTCGCGGAGGGGAATGAGACTAACCGCTGGCACATTTAGCGACTTCCGGACCACGTCGGAAGTTCCGTCATATTTGTCACCACGCCGTTATTAATGGCAAGTTTTTATTGTTTTAGCAAAGCTAAGGATGGAAGTGGACGAAGAAGAGAACAGAAAAACCATCGTTTCTCTTCCCTGGCTATTAAATTTAATAGCCAATATCTCCCCTATTGCTGGCACTTTTTATACGCCCTTTATCTGCTCGCGATTCTTTCGAGATAAGTAAACATTGATTCGTCCGATTCTCTCCAATGATTCACTCCATCGACTCTTCCTAATTTGTTGACTCTTACCGTATTCCCTTCAACTTCGTCCTTAATACAACTCATTGCTCATTTTCGTTGAACGATCCCATAATTTTATTCTAATCCTATCGAGTTACGAAGAGAAAGTATTTATCTTTTACATCGCTATACGTACGAATTATACCTACAAGAGAAAAAGAAAGAGAGAGAGAGAGAGAAAGCAAGAAAGAGGAGGACAGAAAAATTAATCGGAAAATATTTACCACAGCATCGGATTGAAAATTCGAGATCAAACGTTGTTTCTATCGCGTCGTATCGTACTCATCGCGAGGATCAAAAATCACGAAGGAACCAACCAGTCGTGACTCGATCGTTCTTTTGGTTAAAAATGGTTCAAAATAGTTAAAAGAATGTTAGAACGTCGATAATTTTCAACCTCCGCGGCGCGGCTCTCGTCCACTCGTCCGCGTAATCGCTCGACGACCGCGACTGCTCCGGAGATGAATGATTACATCTCATAGACATACATACTCGCGATATGCTATAATTGCAAATATATTGCATTTATCATCGGTATAGGGAAATAAATGAGGCCAATAATGTGATTACAATGATCGCGTTGCATCGGTCGGTTCGTGTCGAGCGGCGAGATGTTCGTCGCCTTGACTTCAAATCGGCGACCTTCGTTCTTCGCCACCCGTGATCGTCTACGCCCCGCGTGGTACACATACATGTACATGGCGATAACAGCCCTCGTTTTTTTTGAACTTGATAGCCAAAGAACTTCATCGCGTGGAAAGATTGCGAAAATGTGGCTGATCAATCTCCACATGTGGTATTTTTACAATCAAAAATATTAAATGCAACTTTGTTTGGTCTGGTATGGAACGATTTCAGAATTTTCATACGATCTTTTGGAGGGGGACATCTCTGTTTAGTTTTTATCAAAATCGAAGGTTGTGTGTAACGTCGATGGTATGTAATCGTTAGCAACATGTGCCAACGACAAGTAAATTGCTCTTTGTTTTGTTCAATCTTTCGATAGAGGTAAATTATATTGGCGATGACCAGGAATTTAAAGATGCGCAACTATGTAGAATGCAGGTAACGTGCAGAAATATATATAAATTATCCAAAGTACAATATTCGTTGTAGTATTTTATGCAAATAAATCCGTTTAAATCACATTTGTTTAACTTTGCCCGTGAAAATGTGAATTTGCATACACATCCGCAGTCTAGTAACACACCTATATAATATATATAAAATGTAAGTATAAGTATATGCAGAATAGACGTATTAAAACAGATGGACGTTGATGAAATTTATAGGGAAATTAATAACCATGAATAATTTTTCTAAAATATATGATAACACGTGATAATACAATAAAATAAGTATATACATGTGTGATAAAACTATGAATTACATACCATAATCTCTGACGCACCACGAGTAAAAGAAAATATTATATAATAGAAATGAACAAAGTTCGTATGAGAAATGCATGGATTTGTAATATTTCGATCGTTCGAGAATAAAGGATCGACCGAAAATTACCTTTCCTCTATTGTTTGTCACATTAAAACGAAAGAAAATTACGAAATTACAAAAAGATAACTCTGAAATGAAAATTTAGGCATCTTCTACTGGAAAATGTATTTTTGTACCTTAACTTACGCTTATCGTTTGTAGAAAATATATACCTACTGATATTTTCTTGATTATTCGCTATACACTTTCATATCAGACAAGAGCATCGATGTTTCAGCTTTAACATTTCACTGTTCCTTATAAATTATTATACCAGTCGCTATTGTGCCGTATATCAACGGAAACTAAATATATTTTAATAACGATATTGATATATGTAAGTGATTATTAAAAGAGGAAATAGATCGTATATACTTAAAGAAAGAACTTAGACAAAACATGCAATAACAAATATTCAAATTTCTTCAATTTAATTAAAAAAAACTTTCAAATTAATAGAAAGAACTTTAACCTCAAATTTTCAACTTGTACCTAATACATACACGAAACTTTCCGTGAATAGATTTATCGAATAATAGATCTTCGAATTTTATTTGTTGAATCTAATCAAACAAACGTTAAATTAATAAAGAACAACGAGTATTAGCATAAGGAAAATAAGAGATGAATACAAATTTTCCACCTATATCGTAACATGTAACATTTTCAGTCGCGAAAGCGCTAAGACCAATAAAATAATTTTCTTCGAAATTCAGTTGGCAACAAGGATATTCTGGCTAGTACAGTGCCAGTAGTATACCTATAGATATAAAGTTATGCGTCGTAGATTTTGACACGAAAGACGACCAAACCGAGGCATCACGTAACGCGAAGCCGCGGTGTACCCCGCGAGGTGGATTCGCGAGGAGAAGGAAGGCAAAAGAAACCGGGTGTCAAGTCGCATCTAGCATCTGCAATCAACACTCGCATGGTTCCAGTGACGTCACGTCCGGTCATCTGCCGAATAAGCAGAAACCGTGTAACCGGACTCTATCTACGAGAAACGATTTCGAAAAAGAAGGAGTCGTCGACGACGAGCACGTGTAGCGCGAAGCGAACACAGAGGCGTGGCTGGACTTCGTGATCTAACTAAAACCACTGTCTGTTCTAACAGTTATTCATTTGTATACAGACGCAAGTGATTTTGCATTTAGAAATAACGATAATAATAATTATTGGTAATGATAGAATGATCAAAGAATTCGCATAAATTAAAATTAATAAAATTTTTAATATAGTAACGATAATAGCTATAGTAATAATATACAAAAGTAATGATATGTGGTAATGATAAGTAATAATTCTTCGTATGGTAAACTATAAATCATAATGGTGTAAGTCAGTCCATCTCTGTTATTCATAAAATGAAATATGTTATTTTTATTATTGTAAAAGAACACATATTTCTTAGAATTAAGAAAATATATTACGACTGAGAATAAAATTATAATTCGATTAACTATCAAATTACGAATAATTCACTTACAGATTATAAAATTTACAAATTTAATATTTTTAAAAGTTCCATTTAAATCAATATAATTCTCAGCCTGTTATATTTTGTGACAATCAAAAGATTTTAATATTGTTACGCACTCGTATTTCTATATTTATGAACTATTTTCTCTATTGATATTAGAAATAATATACGAAAATAACATTTTATTATTCTACCGGTTACATATACATATATATTTTTTCTATCTTATATTATATAAACCGATATATAATTCTCAATGGTCAATATATGTATAATGTATATGGATCACTAACCTAACCTCCAGCACAAATACTTCAAACTTCTGTATACATAAAAAGAGCCAGAATGCAGTAATAAAATTTATTATAATCTATCGATTTTTCAACATTTTGCGAACGTTCAAAGGTTAGAATTAAATCGCGCACAAAGAACTAACGTAGCTAACGATCAGATAGGGCTAGCCAACGAGATTGGTGAATCAAGGCAGGCCAAAGGGTTGAGAACAAACATCGTTAATTTGCACGCAGAATCCCGCTGGCTGAGGCCGAAAGGTCAACATTAACCGCGGTATGTATATACTCGCCAAACACTCTGCACTGAACTGTGTAATCCAGATTCGCGGTACGCCGAAGTTTCGGTTGCCCTGCGCCCTTTCAGCCGACCTAATTGTCTAATTGGCAAATAAATCCCATTGTTTTCCAATAGTGAGAGATCGATACGCGCACCGCGGGAAAGACTTTTGTGCCTAACCGATGGAAATCGAGCGACGACGTGGTCGAACAGTGTTTCGGGAACCACTAGACACACTAGTGTTCGACACGGTGGGTGTCAATCGCTTTTGTGTACCAATCTTTTCGAGCATCCTTTACCGCACTCTGACCCTTTCGTATGTGGATTACAAAAGGCCGATGAGTTATAAAGATCGTTTCGAAGAACTGATTTTTTTTATTTAGTTTTCCGAGAAATTCTAGTCCAGTGTGAAATATGTATTTGATTTAAATCGTATTGTGGAAAGAAATACAATACTTAATGAATAGAAGCTCGTGCAAAAAGAATCTCTAAGCTGGTCGTAAATCTCCTATAACTATTATAGGGAAATGATAAATTTTCTTTTTATTTTTTGTGCTTTTTGATTTTATATCGTAATTTCTATTTCATTGCAAGTTTACGAATTCGTTATATATTTTGTCTTAATTATATTTTGCAATCGAATATACGTCATTTGTCAATAACTGCGTTAAAATCGATATATTTACTATTAATTTAAGATCAAATCACGATAAAAATATTCAAATTACTTTATATACATATATGTAACATTCAAAAATATGTTAAGATAACTTTATTTATGAAATACGATGATTTTTATGTTAAAGCTCATGCCTTATGTTTATTTTATTAAATCGATTATTTGTTTGTATATTATGGCGAATAAATATCTCGTAAGTATTATATAAATTACAAGGATTTGTGGTGATTAGAATCACGTAGATGAGAATGAAACAGTAGAATGACGAACTGGAAGGAGACAGAGTTGAACGATTATCAGACAATAGTTTGTTAGTGGGGTTCACCTGCTGTATTGTTCTCTGGAAATGTGGATTCAGCTTCAGTTCGCAATCGTTCCTTCTCCGCGTTTAAATTGTTCGATATGTACAACCGATAGTCCCTTACGTGCATGCTAATTAAGTTCAGTTATATTTAGGGCTCAATTATTTAAACACGTTCCCTTTTAATTAATCTATAATATTTGAATCCCAAATTAATTTCAAATTAGTAACTCAACGATATAGTTAGTAAGCCTTTATATTTATTAATAATCTTATACTTATCTTAAGAGGTAATTTATATGTTTAGAATATAATTTTCAATTTCTTTATTTAAACAATAAATGATTACAAAATTATATTTATAAAATTGCTCATAATGATAATTCAAGTTTTTTGCTAGGATCTGTAACTAATCATAATTTAATATAAAAAAACAAAGCAGAGGAATATACCATTTGTTTCTATATATTAAGATTAAAAAAATAATTATCAGCCATACATACATACATGATGTTTACAAATTTTTGCATATTGTGCTTCAATATTTACATATTAAATTATGCTTCTGTACATATTTATTATTTATTATATTTCTATGACGGCTGAATGCTTATGTTATATTATACAAATTATTTCTTTTGTTGTTGATATACATATTCATATCAACTTGATTAAAGCTGTTAATAAAACAAAATACGTATTTCTATCACATCTTGATCAGCAAGTTACATTTCCAAAGCCTCGATGGTGCAATCGCTGACAAAATAAATTTACAATCGCTATTCCAGGATATTAATCAATAATCAATAACTAGCCACTTGTCTGTAATCTTTTCTATCTGCTTTGTAACAATCGGATTTCTCAAACGTATTTTTAACTCAAGTTTCCCACCTGTTGGCTTCCTTCCATCCATTAACTACGATAATATAGTATTTCTTTAATATAAGAATTACGTATTTAATTAGAAAATAATATTTAACAAATAGTCTTTATTATTTACCGGAAACGAGTCATGAAGTACACATTGAGTTTCCAAGGGTTGTAATTTGACTGTCACTGTACCTAAGAGACTATCGCTTCTAAAAAATCCTCTGCAAAATAAAAAATACAAATTACATACAGTAGCAAAAGGACGTTTGAATATTTGGGACTCATACAATTTAAATCTAAAATCTGTAAATACAAGTTTACGTTGTTACAGCCTGCTCGTGCAATATGAGCATCATAGAAATCAAGTGTATTAATTTACAACAATAATTATTTACAACCAAACATTTTTTTCTATAATCGACTTTCATTCCTCTTATTTCGAAATATTTACTTAATAACGCCTCAGTCTTATAATAAATGCGCTTTTTGAAAAAAAAAGAAGAATAAGAGGAAAAAAGAAAACGAATAAAGCAATAGCACATTATCTCTGGTTCATAATTTAGAAGCTGAATGCTTTACAAAAGTACGAAATTTTCATACCTTGAGTTAATGCAACACAGGATGGAATTCAGCGAGCATCTGCAAGCAACGTACTAATCTATTTACTATCTTCAATATTATTATATCTAATATATAATTATATTTTATCCTTAAAAATATTATTTACAAACAACAGATGACATTATATTATTTTACCAATGTTTTTAATTGGAAAAATAGTATAAGTATCGGAAAGAAACTTATTATAAATTATTTAAAAATATATACACGTTATAAAACTATAATATTGTTAAAATACGAATAAATCATAATTTGATTACGTCGCTTTTTTCATTACCCTTTAGCCCAAACTTGACATTTTAATGCATGTCTTTTGAATGTTCGTTGACACGGTCTTGATAAACGATCTATTCCAGTTAATGGAAATACTGCTTCATATTCTGGGTTACACGTTCCTTTAACAGTAGCCGTTCTATCTGATGGAGGATTATCTGAAGGATAAGGGAATTCAAATATGACATAAGTATCTGCATCTTTCGAATAATTTATTCCCCTGATTATTGAAATTTCTATGTCACTATCGCTTAAATCTGTGCAACTCCTGTAAAACAATATATTTACAATTACAATGTAATAATTCTATTAACTAACGTAGTGAAAAACTTTACTATACTAACTGAACTATAGTATGAGTTTTTATCTCGTAATGATGTTGTGGTGATGGTAATGCATCACGTTTTCGAACTGTTAGCATATCTAGATCTCGTTTATAATTCAGTGCTAGACGTTCCCATTTATTATATCCGGATACATCTCCTAATGCTTTACAATGATCTCTGGTGCATAAACACCACTATAATAAAATTACATAATTTACGATTAAAGATTTATAAATTTACTTTACCTGTGTCATCAGTTTACCTTAATTTGTTTCATTAATTGTGACTCAAGATTCTCATAAATTTCTTCATCCGTTCCAATTACTTTCTCTGAACAATCTTCAGTATCGACTACTGTAAAACTATCATCCAATAAACCTATTATACTATCTGCATTAAGCTCAGTTTTTGCTGCTGGAGATAATGGTATAGAATTCATATCAACTGGTAAGCCTCCTCTACTAGCTTCGATCAGTGGATCCATTGCTTTTGCTTGTCTTAGATAAGTACGGGCTAATTCTATATCTCCTTCTTTTTTTGCGTTAAGAGCAGCTTGCTTTAATTCATGTTGGCGTTGTTGTAATAAAGCTAACTGTTTCTCAGCACGTGATGTCTTTTGATTTTGCTTCTTCCCTATCATTTAAATTATATATTAATTAGATATTATAATAATGATAGATTATTCTATAAATCATAACATTTTCTCAACTACCTATTTCTGCTTTTGCAGGAGGGACAGGAACTTTTGGATCTGTAGAAACTTTATTTTCAGGTAGTTTAGATTCTGTACTGGTTGGCATTATTAAATCTGACGGTTTTCCATTTTTATCTGTTGCTGGATCAGGTACAGATTGCGAAGGAACTGTAAGGGGCTCAAAACCAGGTATAGTAGGTAATTCATCAAAAGGAACGAGTTTTCCACGAGCATGTAATTTAATAGCATCTTCAAATTGTTTGCAAATGCGGCCATATCTGCGAGCTTTAGACGAGTTTCCTTCACCTTCTGCAGTTGCTTTTATTTTTTTACATGCTTCAAGACGTTCTTTTAAAGCAACCTCTAAATTTTCTGAACTTGATGGTTTCACTTCTGTTTTTCCAATAAAACAAAACATTAGAAGTATAATTATTTTTAACAAATTTAATTCACTTCATGTGTTTAATGTCATTTTCGTAATATTATATGCACAAAGTAAATTATTAAATTACCATAAAAATTTACCTGTTGAGGCAATGTCTTCAGAAGACTTTCCCTGTGTCTCACTTTCTGTTTTTCCTGACTTTTCAGTTGATACTGTAGTAGTATCTAATCCAGGCAGATTTGGAGAAGCTGGCATATCTGATAAATCAACTGTTTCTCCTGCATTTACTGCTGCAATAACTATATCGAAATGTTTGGCTATATTTAAACATTGAAGAGCCTCTTTCATGTTACTAGCTCTTTTCCATGCTATTGCTGCCATTTTATATTGTTGCTGTCTATCTTTCAATAATTTTAATGCCTCTTCATCTATACTTTTTATTGGAGCAGACTCTTCAACAATATTATTTTCTGCAGGATAAGTATCAGCCTCAGCTACAGTGGTAGTTTCTTCTAAAAAATATAGTATTACAAAATTATAAAATCAAATCATAACAAAAAAAGAAATATGGCTTTCCATTAAATAATACCTATAAATTCTGTTTTATTAGATACTAGTACTTTCTCAGTTGTTTCAGCTGTAGCATGTGGTGGTAATTCCGGTGGTATATCGTTTTCGTTAATAGATTTTCCTGCCTCAGCATTTTTCAATAATTCTGTAAGTGTCTTAATACCTCTGCTAAACCTTCTTGCACGACTTAATTCATTTTCTCGTTTTGCTTTTTTTTCAGCAATCTCATAAAGTTGTAATCTTTCTTTTAAGAGTTTAATTATACTTTCATTATCATTTTGTGTTTCAGACTGTTCTGTGTTTTCAGTTACTAAACATTCTTCTTTCTCTGGAGTCATAGACTCAGAAATTCCCTCATTCGTAATCATTTTAAGTTCACTCTGACATAATATAAAATATTAAAAATGATTTTAATATAACTAAACAGCTACTAGAAATAAAAACACAAATGATAGAATTTATACCAATAATTCTGGATCATCCTCTCCATCAGATACCTCTTCTTCAAAATTTATATCTTTCATACTTTCAGTTACTATTACATCTAAATTTTCTTTAGGAACTGGTTTACGAGATGCTATGCGAATGATAAAATATATCAATATTGCATTTAATATCTTATCAATCGTACAGATAATTAATAGTAAGCATACAAATAATATTTACTTACCAGTACGTCTAGATTTTTCAACATTGTCATCACCAGATGTTAAAGCTATTAATTCAGCTTCTAAATCGTCATCGTCATTTATAAAGTCATTACCTATATCATCTAACGTTGCTGGCACATCAAAAATTCCATACTGTTAAAAGATATTATGTTTAGAAAAATGTAACCAATCGAAAAGTAAGGTTAAAAGCATTATAAGATAATACTTGTGCAAGACTGCCAGTGGGTTTTGTTTGCCGTTTTGAATTCTCTCTCTTTCCAAACATACTACTTCGTGTAATATATTCTACCACAAATCAATTGATAATTAGTAAAATATCAAGAACACTTAAATTGATTAAATACGTCACAGGTAAAAAGCGTATTACATCAAAACTGTCTTCTGGACTAGCATGCGTCATTCACTATACAATGCAAAGAAGTAGTAATACAACCTCGGTTTCAACATATGATGTAAATATATTTCAAATTTAAACTCAATTTATTACTTCTTAAATTAATTTTTTGAATATATTAAGTACATTAAGTTTTGCATACTTTCAAAACCATAATATATTTACTGTTTTATAATATGTTTTTCTGTGTGCATCTGTCATTTTTTGTATATTGTTGTGGGATCACTACAAAATAACTTAGTATATAGTGTTAAATCAAAGTATTTTTTTAAATTTGATATAATACATAATAACACAAAGGAAAAATGTGAAAGGTTTTTTGTATTTAACTAGATTAATGATTATTTTAATATAATCTTTGACCTGTTGTAAACTATTGTATATTATTTTGCATTATTAGAAAATAGTTACTAAAATTTGAAAAAATTAAATTTAAATAGATCAGTTTGATCAAATATCGATAGCTACTCGAAGTCGATATCATTCAGAAATTTAGCCATTTTTTCATGGTTTGCAACAAACTTCTCGCTAGATGGTCATATGATCGACACGAAAAAGGGCGAGTCCGATTTCAACTTTGACGTATCGGTATTTCAATTGGAGTAATTGTAATAAACGATCCTCCAAAATGAAGGGTTGTATGTTTAACATCGACGGAGGATATTTAGAGGGCCTTTGCCGAGGCTTTAAATGTGGAATTCTTCAACAAAGTGACTATCTTAATCTTGTACAATGTGAAACTCTTGAAGGTAAGTTTTACCCAACACTTACATTTCAGTTCCAGAAACAATAAAAATTATCTGAAACTTAAAAAGTACATGATATTCAATTTATTATTGATACCTATCGATATTAATTAATTTTTACTTCCACAGATTTAAAACTACATTTGGCTGGTACAGATTATGGCAGTTTTTTAGCTAATGAGCCATCACCACTTTCTGTTAGTGTGATCGATGATAAATTAAGAGAAAAGCTTGTTGTGGAATTTCAACATATGCGCAACCATTCTGTAGAACCTTTGTCACAATTTTTAGATTTCATTACTTATAGTTATATGATCGATAATATTATTTTACTAATTACTGGAACTTTGCATCAAAGACCAATTTCAGAGTTGATCCCTAAGTGCCATCCTCTAGGCAGTTTTGAACAAATGGAAGCTATTCATGTAGCAGCTACACCTGCTGAACTTTATAACGCAGTTTTGGTAGACACCCCTTTAGGTATGAAATATATCTAAACATGTCTTAAAATTTTTATGTAATATATTGAAAGCATAAAATAGTTTGTATTCCTTAATCATATCTTGATTTATTATTTTTTACTATATTAAATATTCAATGAAATTCTAGCACCCTTTTTTGTGGATTGCATTTCTGAACAAGATTTGGATGAAATGAACATAGAAATAATCAGAAATACATTATACAAAGCTTATTTGGAAGCGTTTTATAAATTTTGTAAAAAAATTGGTGGGACAACTGCAGATACTATGTGTGAAATACTTGCGGTATTAAATTTTCTCAAATTAATATTTTATATAATCAATGACAACTTATCTATTGTTTTCTTTTTTATTTTCTTCAATCCATACACTGTATGTGTTTGTGGGTATAAATCTCATTTCTAACTTACAAATTTAAGATTACGACCAGTATAATGAATGTAAATTAACATAATCCAATAACATAATTTATTAAATACGAATTATTTGTACAGTTTGAAGCTGATAGGCGAGCAATTATTATAACCATAAATTCATTTGGAACTGAATTGGGTAAAGATGATAGAGCAAAATTGTATCCACGTTGTGGAAAATTAAATCCAGATGGATTAGCTGCATTAGCAAGGGCTGATGATTATGAACAGGTCAAAGCTGTAGCAGAATACTTTGTTGTATGTATATGTTCCAAAAATAAGATCTTATACTTTTTAAGAAATTTATATCTCTGAATTCATATACAATATACATTTATATAGATGTATTAATTTTACATTTGAATTATTTTTTCAGGAATACAGTGCTTTGTTTGAAGGTGCAGGTAACAATCCTGGTGATAAAACTTTAGAAGATAAATTCTTTGAGCATGAGGTAAATTTAATATTGTCACAAAAGTTAATGTAGCAAAATATCTTTAAATTTTTTTAATTTTAATATTATTACCACAGGTTCGCTTAAACGTTCATGCTTTCCTTCAACAATTTCACTTTGGAGTATTCTACAGTTATCTTAAATTAAAGGAACAAGAATGCCGTAATATTGTATGGATAGCGGAATGTGTTGCACAAAAGCATCGTGCTAAAATAGATAATTACATTCCAATTTTTTAATAAATTTCTTGATGTTTTGTTGATCATTTATATTTAACTATGCAACAATATCATACGATAAAAGTAAATTTTCCTTCTTATTTTTATTTCTTAACCACGAATAACTAATAATTCTGCAGTATTTCATATTATGGAGAAAAAGCAAATGTAAATTGAAAAAAAATATAATTATTTCATTAATAACTGAGATAAACAAATAAAACTATGTCTCTAGCCAAATTGAACAGATGATATTGAAAATTATTATACATAAAATTATTATTTAGTAAGAGTTTATATTATATAGGTGTACATAGTGTATTTTATTGTAGCAGTATATATTATGTTTGATATTTTCAGATGTTGTAATTATTGATTCTACTGTAATATAAAATAATATATAATGCATTCCACATAAGTTTAAAACATTCAACTCAAATAATAATATCTTATAAACTGAAACTTTTCATTTTTCTTCATTTTTACCCAAAAAAGTTAGATATTTTGCAACATACATATACATGTTAAATGTATGACCAATTATATGTCGAAAATTTAATTAGTCAGGTAAGTAAATCAGTATGTCCATACAATGAAAAAGACGAACAACATAAATATCTAACGACATACTTACAGTACTTTTATTTCTAAAATACTTATATTTTGCATGTTCTTCTAATAACGAAGCAATATTTAATGTAATAGATCGTATAATAATATTCAAATTAATCCATCATATGATAATATTCAAACTGATTATTATAGAACTTACAAACATACACATGCAGAATTATAAAATTTTATACCTGAAATTAATTCAAAATGGTTTAGTAAACTACTTTTGTGTTTATGAACAAGACTTCTTATAAAAATCTTAGTACATTTACTCTAGAGCAGCCTTTCATTTCATAAATAATTTAAGATTAATTGATACAATATTTTGCTATTAGAAAATGCGATACTGAAAGTGAATAAGTTTTAAAATATGAAATCCTAACGAAAAATATTTGTCAAATATATATGTATACGTATCCATTTCTCTAAAACACTTTTATAACATATACATATATATGTACATGTGTATATATGTATGTGAAAGTACACGTATATACATAAATATGCAATTTATCATATAAAAATATAATTTCTCTAAAAAAGTAGTAAGATAAAACTTAATTTTCAAGTGAAGAATTTACAAAGGAATCATAAATGTAGTCAGAATTATCAATTCTGTACTTTGTAATTCTTTCACTAATAATTAATATTTTATAATACTACCACTTCAGATAAAACGCGATTAAAATATTCTTAATATTACTGGAAATAAACTTCCATTATTTTCCGTTAGGATGTTTTTCAAATTTATTATAAAAAAAAATATAAAACACTTCTTATCTTCTACAAATTCGTTCACTTTCACACTGCATTCTTTCTCCATCTGATTCTCGGCTTCTTGCTGGATGCACTTCTTCTTTCATAGAATTCACATTAGCAACTGGAGGTGGTGGAGTATTATTAATATGTTTCATGTTTGTGGTTGGAGATGGTGGTTTTGTTGTTCTGATTGGATTTGAACTAACATTATTTACTAAATTTGGAGGTTGATAAGTTGCTAAACTTTTTAACCCGAGTACTTCCGGGTTTTCTTTCCAGAAACGGTCTCCAATAATATCATCTACCAATGGAACCACTGCAGGTTTTAATCTACCTGTCCCATCAGGTATTAATTTCCTTATAAGTGTAGTACCCTTTCGAAAAAGTGGTGGCTCATTATTATAATTTATACCAAATTCTTGAAAAAGTAATTCATTCTTATGTGATGCCAATGTACCTCTAAGTTTTCCTTCTGCCTAAAAATTAAAATAAATAAATAAAAACAATAATTTTTAGAAATGTGATTCAAAATTACTAAGGTATATATAATTATTTACACATATAGATGTACATAATTATTATTTTTTTTATACACATGTACATAAATATATATATATCTATTATAAGAGAGTTTACCTGAGTTGGAGTTAGCTTTCCTTTTAATACAAGATTCCAAAAGCAGGTGTTATATAAATTGTTTACATGAGCATCAGCCTGTCGCCATGCTAAATAATCCCTTAAGTTTTTATCTGTAGGATATAATACAACACGGGCATCGAAAGATGGTGGATAATATAATTCCTTGCCTTGGAAGAAACGAGGCCAGTGATAAACATACGATGATGCAAAAAGAGAATTCACATTTGTCATCAATTTTGAAGCTAAAATATTATAAAAATGTTTTAAACAATATATTTGTATTATTAAACATTATGGAATACAAATATTATGTAACATGTAAACAATAATAATTGTATAGAAATCAATACATATACATGCACATATATATTTTTTGTTTCCATATTAATTATTTATCATCTTAAATTTATTATGTTATAAATTACTTTTTAAAATGTACGTACCTCTTCGTTTGTAAAGTTCAGTGTCTTTTCGGAAGACAAAAGAATATTCATCACTTTGACCAAAACCTAGAATGATTTCTTTAAAATCTTCCATAACCGTAATAGCCGCGCGATTCATTAATTGCAAAGCAGCTACATCATTCGGTTTAGTAAATTGATGCGCTTCACAGAATTTTGAAAAATTTCTTCCATCAATTCTAACCACAATCCAACAATTTGGCAAACAACTGTCATCACGTTCAAATTCTTTCACATATTCAAATTTACTTTTAGCCATTCTCATCAAACTTATGTGCCGGCTATTGACCACTTGTTTGACCAAGCTAATGATTTTCAGGAAGTTGCTTCCTGTTGTCAGAAAATACAACATTTCCTGAAACTGCTAAGTGTTGAAGTCTCCACTGTCGTGTTTGCTTCAGTTTGAGATGTACACAATTTGTCTCATAAATTCACAAAGAACTTATTAAAAATCTGTTATTGACTTTTTATGACAAAATAAATTACCGTTTGATACATATGTATATTTCTAAATAACCACGTGCGCGTTTATTGGTTAGGTATAATTGGTTAACTAGTAGGCTAGCAGCTGTATAGTGGGTATATACAAAGATATGCACAAGTTAAATAAGATACTATATTGTAACAAATTCTTGTGAATTAAAGATATTTAAATAAAATACATTAAGATTTTTATAGAGATATATATTTACGTAATATGTAAATAAGTCTAAATATATAAAAATAAAAAATTACAACAAAATGGATCTGCATGAACGCTATATGCATACTTCAACAATAGATTTTTCAATCTTGGAATTATTAGACATTGCATTCAAAGATGACCCATTTTTATTGCTACATCGTTTAAACAAATATTACAATACCGAAATACTAAAAGACAATTTATATGCAAAGCAATTACATACATTTCGAATGATATTATGTTATGAATATCAACTTATATTTGATACAAAAAAGAAACATTCTAAAGCAGTGTCAAATGATTTATGTTTTAAAATTATAGAAAATACTTTATTGGAGAAAAAAAAATTACAGAATTTTATCGAATATCCAATTTTATACGATATTATAATTTTACGATTAACGCTTCACTGTGATGTACAGTGTATTGAACAACACTTGATAAATTTTCAGAAATCGAATGCTGATACCTTGAATAGTAATGAAAGTAAAATTTTGTATATGAAAATACTAGAATGCTTTTTAGAATCGTTACAATTAAAGAAATTTCTATATAATGACTTGGAATCAAATCTACTGAAACGTTTTAATTCTTTGTACCTGAAAGATATAATATTATGGTTACAAATGAAAGAAAATAAGGAATGGCAATTATTTGCTTCAATTTTCCCAAAATTAATAAATACCTTTGATTCTGAAAGTATTTTCCCAGCTGTATGGAATTGTATCTTAAATGAATTAGATGATTTGAAAGATTTATTAAGTGCACTCAGCATTTTAATAGATATATATTTCTCATTAAATTTACAAGATAAGAGTCTTATACATCATGATCTATTTTGTACAAAACAACTATGGTTATTAATAATGAAGAGCTTAAAGTCTCCTATACAGCAGTATCGTAAACAAGCATTATTTATAATGAAACGAATAACTTGTTTTATGAGTACTATAGCTGAAAGTGATTTAAAATCGATAGAGTATACAATTACTCCTTTCTTATGCAATCAATCTATTAAAACAGAAATATCAATAAATGACATTAGACAAAATTATTTCTTGATATTAGAAGCATTGGAAGAAAAACAACATCATCTAATATTACCTGCATTAACTCATTTACCAATTTTGGTAAAAGGAAGTCAGGAGCATGCTGCATGTAATAACTGCTTTAGCAACATTTGGTTACAACTAAGTTTTGAAAGAATATTATTGCATGAAAATAATACTATAGTAAAACAGGGAATATTGTATGTTTGTAAATTACCTGCTCTTTTACATGATGATCAGTTTGTAAAATTATTTATACATGTTTTAAATAATACATTTTTATATGAATGTCAAACTTATCAACAAGAACCAGAAATATTAAACGATATTGTAACATTATTTATACATGTAAAAAAGGAACAAGTTGAATTTTTAAATAAAGTTCTTCAAATAATGAATGAAGAAACATGGGCTCCTATACCAATATTTTATATGATGAAAGTTTTAAGGACAGTTTCAAGTCAAGTATTAAATTATTGGGAAGATGATCAATTAAATATAATTAAATCTTTAATTCAGAAAAACCAAATGCATTCTCATATATTAAAAATTGCATTTCAAATTGAACTTCTAAAAACAATTCCTCTCTCTATAAAAAAAATTAATGATTTGAAAATTATAATGGATATGTTGTTAGAATTTCCTTTAGAAAAAATTTTCATAAGAAATTCATTTTTATGGAATATTATAATAGCATGGTTGAAAGAAGTATTAGTAAAAGTAGATGCAATAAATTTTATTAAATTTATTTGTAAGGAACATCCATGTCA
This sequence comes from Bombus terrestris, assembly GCF_910591885.1. Lineage (NCBI taxonomy): Eukaryota > Metazoa > Arthropoda > Insecta > Hymenoptera > Apidae > Bombus > Bombus terrestris. The sequence goes on from NC_063274.1 coordinate 3,887,951, forward strand.
AAATTTGCATGTAAAATTCAATCCTGCAAAATTTGCTCTTATTGTTACAATGTTTCATGATGCAGGTCTAATATTACAACAGAAATCATGTCCTGTAGAAGAAGTACTCAATAATTGGCTATCATCACTGAAAGGGATAGCTACAAGACCTTATGCAGATACTGCACATATTTTTTATATGATAGAATTTATGTCATATTTACTTAATTTAAGTAACATAGACACACAGAAGAGCATTATACAACTGTTCTCTTCATATATTAATGATGCATTAAAATTTTTACTTAAAAGCAGCAAAAGCATACCATACAAGTTTAATTATGAAGAATTAAACAGATATCTCACTGCAATTACTTCAACTCTTAACAATGGAAACTTGCTTTTAACAAAACAGGAAATTTTACATTATGTTGAGAAGTTCAAAAATGATAGTATAACTATTATTCAAAATATAAAACAATATACGAACATGCATTACATATATGCTTTACATATCTTACATTATACTCAAAATATTTTATGTACAAACCACACTTCATTTTATTTACAACCATTATTAAATATCCATGATATTCACATACCTAGTAATGATGAATCTGAAATAGAACTGAAAGGGAAGATAGCATCAGATTGTTATGTATTACTTGCTAGACTTGTAAATCAATTTTTAATGAAAGTAGAAATAAAATTATGGCCTCAAAACATTGACTGGATTAAAAGTATTTCCTATTTATATGAAATGGGAGGAAATGAAATTATTCCAGAAGTAGCACTGATATTAAAAACAATGGTTAATAAGGGAGCAATAGGAGATCTAGAAAATAAATTAAACTTGATATCTATTTTCACTACATGTTGGAAAACCACTTTGTTGAGTACAAAGAACAAGATTTATTTTCTAGCAATAAAAAATCTTATAGGAGTTGTTATAAACAATAATTTTTTGGTATTACCCAATATTAATGATTTTGTAGACAATGTAAGATAATAATATATTTTTCAGGAAATGAATTTCTTCTTGTATATTAAAATTGTCTTTAATTTTTAGTTTCTTAATCAACTGCTGGAAGAAAGTAATAATGTGCCAAAACTGAAAAAATTTTTATTAGATGAAATGAAATTTTTAAACACGTGCTGTTTAAAAAATCTACAAGATGCACTATTAACATGTCTCCTTCATGGACATGTACTTCGTAAAGATAAACAAATAGAAAATCAAGTCTATTTATATATTACAAAAAATTATCATAGCTGTTACCCACAACATATACAAATAATGTAGGTACTTTTATAATCTTTAACATTATTTTATATATTCATTTTTTATTAATATTTTAACTTCATTAATAGAGATCATAATAATGATGCTAATATTAGAGCAGCTTCTGTCATTTTACTACATCAGATAATTAATGAAGATAGAGAATTTGGATCAACATTTCTCCCAAGTATTTTACAAAAATTGGAAAAATACAAAAATAAACGATATTTCAATCATTCTTACATACATAAAATAAAGCATCGAATTATGCAAACTTTATTAATAATACAGCCAATTTTAACTAAGGTAATAAAATATTATATGTAAATTACATATCATTTTATTTTAAACTATAATAAATATAGTAGGAAAAACATTTAATTCATCTACAGGATAATACTGTAATACTGCAAGAATTTCTTTGTAATTTAATACTTCTGGAAAGTAATCAACATAGTGTTCGAATAATGCAAGAATGGATATTAATAAAAATTTTTGTGGAAAATATAGAATTTCATGACAAAATTTGGGAATTTTTTGAAAAGGTATTTAAATAAGTTTTGTGTTTCTCTTATAAAATTGTATTTTATTAATATAAAAAGTCTCTAACTAATATAATATGTGTAGGGTATTAAAACACGTCCAGGATGTGTTAGTTCCATAATGTGTATCATTTATCATGTTTCTAAACTTCTACCCAAAGATTCCCAGAGCAATTTTATTTTAATGGCACTAAATTATATTACTCGTTGCTGTTTAGGACAACAATATAGTATGCGTCTTTACGCTCAGGTAAATTATATTATGTTAAGTTATAAACTAATAATAAATTACAATCATATTAATATTTTGTTCATAATAGATTATCTTTGTAAAATTATACAAAATGTTGGAAGAAATGAATTTTGATCATGCAACATTACAATATAGAGCATTATATAATGCCGCAATTGCTACTTTAAAAGATGGATTAGCAAGAAATTCAAACAAAATTCAGGATGATTTTTATCTTTCTATTTTTCATCCTATACTGAACTACACCTTACAAGTAATATTAAAATTACTATTTAAAATTATTAAATAAATAAATAAAAATAAAAATATGCAATACTTATAATGTTTTCTAATATAACTAATAATGTTTTCTTTCTATTTATAGACAATTTATTATGAATTACCTCGATTGACTGATATGGATGCAAGTGAATGGATAAATCCACACTTGTTCAAAAATTTGAATTTTGAAGAACTTAATGGTCATTCTCTTCAGCTATATAACATAAATACATCATTATCAGATACTAAAACATCATCATTTTTAATAAAATCTTCAGGTATTTTCTAAACTATTATGATTATACTAATTCCTAATAATATGCTTCATACATGTAATGAATACTAAATTCCTAAAATTTAAAGAAAAAACAGGTGGTATAGAATCTTTTGGAAAAAACGGTAATATGGAATTTGAAGAATTGAATGATATCCAAAAAAAAATTAATCCTTTGATGTCTACCAATTTGTCACATAGTGATATTTTTCCAACAATCAGAGAATCCATTTCTCGTAAGAGAATATCAGATGAAGATGGTCTTATAGTTGTAGCATGTCTTGTTAGTCGTACTCCAAATTTAGGGGGACTTGCTCGTACTTGTGAAATTTTTAATGTAAAAGAATTAGTTATTGCTAATATGAATCAAATTAAAGATAAGGAATTTCAGAATCTTAGTGTATCAGCTGAATATTGGATAACTATTACAGAGGTATATTTTATATGTACAATATTTTAATACGTACAAAAGAGGTTTATTGTAACCAATTCATGACCATTGTAGGCAAAACCATATGAACTATGCAAATACTTACTGAATAAAAAAGATATGGGATGGTCTTTGGTAGGAGTAGAACAAACAGCTAATAGTACAAATTTGTTAAATATGAAATTTGAGAAAAAGACAATTCTTGTTTTAGGGTAAGTAATTATAAAGTAAATAAATTCATATGAATAACAATAAATGTCATTTATAGAAATGAAAAAGATGGGATTCCTGCCAATTTGATACCTTTGTTTGATACCTGCATAGAAATACCACAAGTTGGTGTAATACGATCATTAAATGTTCATGTTAGTGGAGCAATATGTATATGGCAATATGCAAAACAACATATATTAACATGATCCTATTTTTGAGTATAATAAATAATTATATAGTATAATGTTTAATATTCTTTTTTTTTTTAAATAACACATATGAAACTTAGCAATGAAATAAGAAAATATTTTAATTAAATAATATTAATGTTTATTTAAAAAATTAAAATTGAATTTATATGTGTATATATATATATTTATTTGAATAACTATTATACAGAGATTATATCCCCAAATGAATGTTAATACATTTTTATACGTTATATCCTATAAGATGTCGTTTTCCAATACATTCTCCTACGAAGAACCAACATAAAATTTCAATTCCAACTAATGTATTTAGCCAAGCTTCACGTACTGTGAGATCAAGATATCGTTTATTTTTAGCAGCACTGATTATATTGGAGATACCATTCTTTATGGCAGGAATGTCAGATATCTTTGGCGGAACTAATTCTACTTTTCCATAATATACAAGATTCCTAATAGCAGGCTTGGTTTTTGTTGCTAAAACTGCAATGAATACATGATTATAAGTAATAATTATAATACATCTTATTTATATTAATAAAAGATTATTAATGATTGACAGTAAAACCAACTGGAAATATATATATCTTACATAACCTTGAAAACATTAAGAAAAATATTTCTGACAAATTATGTGCCCATTAATGACTTATTTAAAATTATTCTGGAATTTCAATGACTGAAGTATGATCGTAATTTAAGATAATAAAACAATTGATTCTCTTTTATTTTACAACGAGAACATTTGAGTTATATAACAATCAATTTTTATCAGCAAGTTATAATTAACTTTACGAAATAAAATAATTATAATAATTAAGCATTAAATACGTACCTTTAGATATTCCTACAACCTCTCCAATAAGTTTCGACATTTTTAATCACCTTTCTTTAACCAACTTTCTTTCGAGAGGAACCACAAGACCACAACCGTCTCGCACCCTATAATTCTGTAACAACCCCTTTTGCAACTGACAATTCTGTCATCTAGCGGAAATTTTTGGAATTATAACTTAAAATTATGTACATATATAATAGCAGATAATAGATACATACACATACTAAATACTATATCATGGACTGTAGCGGAATACAATTATAAAATTACAAATAAAACAGAATTTTATCTTTATGTATCTTTTATCGTTATGCGGGTGAATAAATGATTAGAACAATGATATTGAGCAAAAACTATTATGCTAATTTTTTCCACTTTTATTAAAATATTTTTATTATTGACATAAAATTTTTTATTAATATTTTCACGTTCAAAATATTAAACGCTAACATTTAAAAGTACATTACATAGGAATGTTAGGAATCATATATAACTTATAGATCATTAGTTCATCTTTAATTTAGGATATACTAAAATTAGTTGCATGATATGTAATTCACAAACAGCAAGTTTATTAAACATTTTGTAAGTATACAAAACACTTACATACAGTATAATTTCTGTGAAAAAGCGGAGTATGCACATAAAGAATTTATATAACAAAATAAGTATCTATATATAATATTAAAAAAATGGTATTTTGAGAACTGAGTTTTAGACATTATGACTTATTTTATTTATATTTATTAATCCCAACATTTTACACGCAATTCAGGCTCTAGAATGCTCCAATTTGGTGAATGTTTTTCGTTTGATAACCAATTAAAGTCATCAACGCAATTCCAGTTATTTATTTTTGGATCAAGTCCAGCTAGATTAAAGTGATTTGCTTGATCTTCGTAAGACCAGTTATAAGGTGCTACACGTATTTTTGTACAATCTTCTATAATTGATCTACTCGTAACATGTAAATAAATAGTACAATCTGTTGAAGAATGTAATCGAAGTTGCTGACACGCAAAAGCAAATACACATTCACTACAGTCGTGTGCAAATACAGATGATGTTACTGGTCCAACTAATACAGTACACTCTTTTAAGTTTACCATGTGTAAGGTACTAGGTGTGCCATAAATTCGTACTGTACAGTGAATTAAATCGGATAGTAGAATATCATTTTTATTCACATTTTCAGCATCCAAAATTAATTGTTCATTAACTTTTCCTAACAACATTAATGCACTGTCTCCATATTTACTTGATAATTTATGATTCTGTTTTGCAGAACCATTTACAATTCCTTCTGATATTTTCAAATCCTTTAAACCATCTGTCATATCGTGTGTCTTGTCAGATGTTTTCTTTACAACTCTTCGGTTCTTAAAACCAAATTTCTTTTTAGGTAATAATGTCACTTCTAATTCAGAAGCTTCATTTTCTAGTAATTGTAAATTTTCTTGTGCTCTTCTAATATCATAAACTTTTAAAAACATCTTTGATTGCGATAAGTAATTCTTAAGTGTCTGAATTTCTTTATTTATTTTATCAAATATTCCAGGAAGAGCTGGTGTGGGAGCACTGGGTGCATCATCTAACATTTCTTTAATTTTCTTACATGATGAATAAAATGTGTCCTTAAAATAACTACTTTGTTCAGATTCAACAGCCAATGATTGCCTTTCTTCTCTCCGTCTTTCAATAATGTTTTTCCTTTCACGATCTCTTTTACTAATACGATCTGGTAAACTACCTTCTATTAGCGTAGGAGAATCCATATTGCACTTTTAACGTTATTCCTTTTTAGATTATGTCTTTATTTCTAGATTATTATATCAACTTTGTATATTATAACCTTGCTGTTTTCAATAATAAATTTGTCTTTACCAATAGTATATTTTAGTAGGGCTATGAATTTTATATTTAGAGGCTCGTAGATAAAAACTGAAAATTACAAAAAAAAATATAAGTAATTAACTTACATTAATAAAGGAGCAATTATCATATGAAGACATTTATTAAATATTAAGTTAATAAAACAAATATAGATACAAATATATAAAAATTATTTACCAAATCTTGAAAGAATATATATTAGATTAAATGATAGAATTTATCTATATAATTTTTCTCAATATATTTTATCTTTTTTAAAATAACATAAATTATATCTTTTTAAAAGTTGATAAAATAATAACCAATCATAAACAAACCTGACAAATATACTCTACATATGATGCTTATATCAGAGCATACAAATACCTTGTTTTTAGGAGTATCAATTTGTGAAGAATATCTTAAAACATCACTACCTATTAAGAATGATGGAAGTTTTACAAACTCCGTAAAATTTAACTTTCATTTTGTTGTTGTTGCCACAATGCAAGATCCGACAATTTGGTACTTGTGTTACGTACTTTGCTTTCAAGCATGTAATAACCGTCTAGCAGCACTGGACAATGCTTAAATGCAAAATGTCTGCAACCTAATATTTATAACATTCATTTCAATAATTGTTTAGATACACTTACAAAAATTTGATCAACTGTCTAATACATTGTCTTTTTTCAATAGTACGAACGGAACTTCGATAAAATGTATTAAATCCAAATTATGATTGTAATGTTTTTCTTATGTTTTTCTTATATGATTTTCTTATGTTTCTTAACATTTTGATTGTTACACGTAATTATGTTAAACTATAACTGAATGAAAATAACCTAAAATATAAAAGAATCATACAGAGTAACGTATAGTTCATATATACCTTGGAATGTACTTAAAGAATTCCACAATACTACCGCTCCAAAGAAACATAGAGTTTCAGACACAAAAAATATTTTTAATAGAGAAAAAGTCTTTCGTGGCGGCTTGTAAAGCATACTAGCTAACAATACGATTTCCTAAAATGGAAATTATCAATACGGCAAAGGACGATAGATATATTTTTCGAGATATCGAAGGATTTCGATAGGGATAGTAAGTAAAGCAATCTTATTCTTTACTCTCGTTATGCAACTCTCGAAAGAAGTTATACTGTTCGATATATTCTTTCGATATAAAGAGCGGAAAATTTAAAGTTACGTGAAACTGTTATTTTAATAATATACTAAATTATTAATAATGATGAAATAAAAAACATATTAGTAATATTATCAACGATAAAAATTACGTTATCTATAATGTGATAGGTATCAAACTATATATAAATTTTATCTAACATATTAAAGAATTTTATTATAATCAAATATACAGCAAGAGACATGTAAGATTGCAATCTAAAATATCTCCATTGTTTTTAGTGGTATGAAAAATATTTAAAGGAGGAAGTGTTTAATTTGAGGGGACAAATAATACAATAATCACTTTTCAGAATTATATGATATATAAATCCAATTATACTACCCTTGAACGGAAAATTTCTAATAAAATATATTTAGCACAGCGATTTTAAACTATACAATTGAAATTTTTATCTTATAGATACAATTTTAAGCAGTTATGTAATTTTCATAGAATAAGTAAGTAATTGTTTTAAAATATACAGATATCTCCAAAGATACAATTTTTATATTTACTTGCCCCTTCAGATCGAATATTAAATAAAATATCTTTAAGTCCTCCCTTAAAGATTTTTGTGCATTACCAAAAATAGTGTTCCTATTTTAAGTGACCCATCTTATTTATTGCATAACTAATAATAATATTATAACATTCTACTTATTTTTTTGTATCTGTTCATCTATCGGTTATGATATAAAATCGATTATAAAGCTATTAACAGAAGATGATGTATAATATAAAAGCATTTTGTCAATTCTTATATTTTGAATTAAATAATTGTAATAGGGAAATTGTGGTAGTATGTAAAATTTTGTTCTGCCTTACTTAGGCCTTCCTTAAAAAATGTTTTGTTTTGATAGATTGTTACTATATTGGATGCAGCCAAATAACACGTACAAGTGGGCATGAGGTAATTTCTTGTGAAAAATAAGTTAAAAATATAGAATACAATTTTTTCGTCCGACTCTTAGTTTTCGTGAAAACTAAGTTTGAAAATATGCCAAGTATGTATATTTGAAATATACTTAAAATAATCAACTGGAGGTAAATTTACATATCAAAGTAAGTAAAAAAGTGAAATAAAATTTTTCCGTGTAAGACTTTATTTTCAAGAAGGTAGAGATCGAACATGTTGAGAAAAGGATCGGTCTAATATCATAAATTTTCAAATTTATTTTTCTCAGAAACAAAGTCTTGTGAAAAAGTTTCATTTTACATTTTCAAATTATTTTCACGTGTATTATTCTTTTGTCGATTATTTACTCCTGTCGAATCCAAAACTAACCATGTTCAAGTATACTTGGTAAATTTCCAAACTTGTTCTTGAAAATGAAGCATCGTATGAAAAATTTTTATTCTATATTTTCTCCTTATTTTTTCATCAGACATCACCTCATGCTCGCTTATATATGTTATTCGGTCGCATCCTATATATGGTTTTAAAAATTAAATATTGCATAATACTATATACATATATATATATATATTTATATATATGTTTATATATATGTATATATAGTAGTTATATATAGTAGTATGTTTTTTCATATTTCACTATAAATATACAAATAAATTTGAAAATATTAATGCAGAATAATATATTATAATAAACTTTTTCCATAACATAACATTTCATGTATAAAATAGCGATATAATTTAATAGTATACACGTTAAGTTAGAAAGTGCAGAACATTGTACCTATGGAAACAGCCTAATATAAAGATTGTAGAAGAATATTTATTATACAGCTTTTCATACATAAGCATAGATAAAATATATATGTAAATGGGAAAGTGTAATGATTTTAAAAAATCATTTAAGAGTGCATCTGCAAGTAGTGTTTGTTATATATATAGCAATAAAAAAATAATTATTAAGATAACTTTTCTCATAATTTGTACAGGAAATGATGTATTTTCTTTTTATTTAATTCTTTCTATATATCAAGTATTTAAAGTTAAGCACAAATTCTGTATCAAAATTTTGTTTAATTTTAGTATTATTAATGCAAAATTATGATATTAACCTATTATTAAATTTATTACGATTCATTTTAACCTGTAATAATAGAGTAATATCTCACTAAAACAATTTGTTACACAATGTAGATTATATTTTAAAAGATTAAGAAGTACATATTTGTTTTTAAAAATTAGAAATGTCCATTACTCGAAAAATAGGAAATATTCGTTATTATACATACTATGCATAAACAAATTCTTATTCACACATCTATTTGACTCTTCATAGTTTATTTAAAATATTTTCGGATAAATTATAAGTAAAACAAGCAGTTAACTCACGCATTATTGGCCTCAAATCATACAATTAGTACCTAATATTACGCACTTTTAATATAACATATCTATACTAGACATTTTAAGAACAAACACACACTGCTACGATAACAAACGGCAGTTTTCCCCATAAAACCATATATTTATCATTTTATGTACATATGAGATAAGAAATTAAAATCTAAATGTTTAAGAAATATAGAGTCAATAATAATAATAATAGTAATAATAATAATAATAATAATAATAATAATAATAATAATAATAATAATAATAATAATAATAATAATAATAATAATAATAATAATAATAATAATAATAATAATAATAATAATAATAATAATAATAATAATAGTAATAGTAATAGTAATAGTAATAGTAATAGTAATAATAATAATAATAATAATAATAATAATAATAATAATAATAATAATAATAATAATAATAATAATAATAATAATAATAATAATAATAATAATAATAATAATAATAATAATAATAATAATAATAATAATAATAATAATAATAATAATAATAATAATAATAATAATAATAATAATAATAATAATAATAATAATAATAATAATAATAATAATAATAATAATAATAATAATAATAATAATAATAATAATAATAATAATAATAATAATAATAATAATAATAATAATAATAATAATAATAATAATAATAATAATAATAATAATAATAATAATAATAATAATAACAATAATAATAATAATAATAATAATAATAATAATAATAATAATAATAATAATAATAATAATAATAATAATAATAATAATAATAATAATAATAATAATAATAATAATAATAATAATAATAATAATAATAATAATAATAATAATAATAATAATAATAATAATAATAATAATAATAATAATAATAATAATAATAATAATAATAATAATAATAATAATAATAATAATAATAATAATAATAATAATAATAATAATAATAATAATAATAATAATAATAATAATGTACATAAACAAGATTCTTTAACAAGTTTTACTTCCTTGATAAGATGAATCATATTATAATTTAATTATATTAGCTTTCCTAATAAACATCTCCAATTGCACTGTGAAAACGCAAGTCGTTATGTAAGATATAATTAGTTTATGCTTAAATATGTATTATCTTTTTGTAGTTCTTTTTAATTTTGTCAAAATTTCAGTACGTATCTGGTCCAAAACTATTTAAAAATTATATATTATGATCCAACATAAAATAATACTGCTCAAAAAGTAGCTATTTACTTTATTCTTCCTATCATAAATCAAACTTCTAAGAAGGTTATTTTTTTCAACTTTCAAGATTCTATGAAAATTTGTTGCCCCTTATTTAAGTCAAATAATTTAAATAATTTAGTTTTTATGCAAATTTTTATATTTAATTTGTCAAACATGACATATTTTATATATCAAGTTGTTGTACACTAATTTTATAGAAAATAAGAATTCTAATAACTTTCCTTATTGTTTAGAATAGTAATATTGAAATATTTGTCAATAAATATAAAAATACTTAATTATATGAGACAATTATTATCACTTTATTAGTATTACAAATAACTGAAAAGATTAAAGACAAAGATATTTTTGATAGAATTATGATGAAGACGTATGTTAGATTTGAATTCATGACTTACTTTTAAGCAAAATTAATCACTTATTGTTTGTTATATTGCAAACTATACCAAATTATGAAAAAGTCCTGGAAACTTTTAATTAGATTACAAAGTGCTAAGGCACCACAGGTAAATGCAAATGATAATAGTGATTGGTATCATATTATCTCACTACAATTTCAGGGGCATAAACTACAGACATTTCCTTTGCATGTAAACTTCTCTTGTTATGTAAACGTGTTTGTAACATTATTTGTTCTGAATGTATTTGTACACACATACTCTACAACTTCTGATACTGTGAAACCTCCAGTTTGGTTTTCATTGTTTGATAACAAAACCAACAGAGGAAAAGTAAGTGTTTGAATATTCTTATATTTTTATTTGTGATTATATTTTATAGTATATTATTTAATGTTACCATATTAGAAAAAAAGAAAGAATTTAATTTACATTATGTATGTTTTTTTTTTTTGTTTATTAGTAAGGAAATCATTTTAAAAAGGTGGAGAATGGCAAATTGTATAGTTTGCTATGAATAAAACGAAAATTGATGTATGAAGTAAAAATGTAATAAGTATAGTGTTAGAAGATGCTGTAATGTTACATATATTCAAAATAACAATTATTCATAGCATATGTCTTTAGTTTTGATTTAAAATTTCTAGATATTATTATAGTTATAAAAGATAGTTATTGTTATTTTATAATAATAAAAGTCAAAATACTAGTAATAAATGAAATGCGACATATACAGATATTTGATTTATATCAAGGAACTAATGTTTTAAAATAAATGTTCAAAATCTATGTTATTCTACCAATGTTATATTAAAATTTTTATGAGCGTGAAAATATTAAGGCAAATATAATATTTATAAATTTTTGACATTCAGTGCGTACATTTTAATAATATAAAATCACAGTACTGAATAAAGGTACTAATATCAGGATTCATGCTCAACTTTCACATACAAATCGAGTTTGTTTCTTTTTATACTAAAATCGTTGAATTTTTTAATTTCTGACTCATTTCGCGTCAATCTGTACGTCTCATAACAGAGTTCAAACTGTTTATAAACTCCATAATTTATCTCACTTAATCATCAAATTATTTACTGAAATTAAATTTCTCTCCATATAATATTCGTATTACTTCTACATCTTTAATGATGATTTACGACATCTGTATACAATTTGAAACATACAATATCAATGTAAGATGGCAGTTACATATATAGTGAAAGATGAGAATGATATCATCCTCATCAATGATTAACAAAATTAATTAGAAATTCATTAAGCACGAAATTGTTATTTACAGCTTTTTATTTTTAGAAAGATTAAATCTGACACAGTTTTTGTCAAAACAAGGTTTCTTTTTTTGATAATAGTCTCACGAAATCATAAATTTTATATCTCGCTGCAATGTTTTTTACTTTATGCTTATTAATGCACATTAATTTTTCTCTTTACATCAATGCTACGACGGAATTTGTTGAAATTCTATTTTGTCATAACTTATATTAGCCAACATATATTATGCTGTTTTTGTTTGCAAAAGTTTACACCATTAATTCATATTGATAAATCATTTAAATTTAATTTTGACAAACAGGTAAACCATAAGATTGTATATAAAATCTGGTAATAAAGAAAAGATTGATTCTCAAATAACTCCTGATTATTAGTTATTTAATGAATTAGCATAATGCTAACACATCTCTCTTTTACTCTCAATAGTAGTCATTTACCCAGACTTACAGTAATGAGGCATAAAGAGATAGCTGCTGGGGCAGGAAAGAGTCAGTATGACAATCAATATGACAGTCTTTTGAACACCATGAGGTCATGGGAACACTGATATACTGTAGTACGCTACGATACCATTTCATGCCATCCACTACCATTTGAGGAGTTACTTTCTAATGGAACTAAAATTTAAGTACATAAATTAAAGTCAATTATTTTCATTTAAAAAGATTATTAATATTTTTATTGATAGCTTTGATAAAACAAAGTTTAATAAACTTACCAGTCTTGTCACTATCAACTTTTTCTGGAGAAGATGACCTAGGTCCCCATATTCTCACTGTGCAATCATCTGATACAGAAGCCATCATTTGATGATATACTGGATTCCATGAAACACAATTTACTGTTCTACTATGTCCTGTTAGAATTGCTATAGGTAATTCCCTTTTGATATGCCACACATAGACTTTAGTATCTATAATAGGAATAGTTATAGAATAATAAGACAAATAATAGAAATTAATATCATTATAGAAATGTTTATATAATTTTTACTTTGGAAATGATATAAATAAAATATTTTTGTTAAATAATTTACCTTCACTACCAGATGCAACAAAATCTTGATTTACACCACCAAAACAACTATGGATTGTGAAATGTCCTTGAGTAACACCTTGAAAACGTCTTACTAAACATCTATCTTGTAAATCCCAAAGATGTACACCCTGATTGGCCACATTAAGAAGCGCAAGTCGATCTGCTTTATCTACACTAAAGGACATCAAAGGATGATCTTCTTGTAATCTATAATATTAAATATTTTAGTTAATATAATACCCTTATATTATTCTCTACATTACATTATCCATAATAAAGCAACTATGATTTTACATTGTAAAGTCACATAATTCGTCAAAATTATATCCCCGAATTCTATGATGCGAATCAGCAGCAAGAACCGTTTTTCCATCATTTTTACACCACAGACATTTTACTCTAACTCCTTCCCATGATTCAGAGACATTACCTTCAATATCCTAAAATTTTGTGTTCAAATATTTAATGCATTATTTCACTAGCTTAATGAAATGTAATATATTAGAAATTAATTGATATGTTACAAATTGATAGAACTGGCCACGAAGTCCTCCAGCTACAAATTTACGTGAATCAGGATACCAAGCACAAGCTGTAAGTGAATCATCAGTACTTTGGGTTACTGTTGCACGTAGTTCATAATCAGGTGGGTCAATACTCCAAAGCCAAAGCTCTGGACAATCTTCAGGTCCACACGCAATTAGAAGACTGCTATCAGGACTCCAAGCAATTAATGCTACTCCATAAGTATGACCCTCTAATGTTTTTCTATGAGTTACTCTCAATGTTTCCTATTTTTAATATAATATTGTTACACACTCAATCAAAATTTATTATTTTGTTATATTTATTAATTTACTTACTGGATCAACATCCCAAATAATTACAGTCATATCCTTAGAACCTGTAGCTAGTTTACGACCATCAGGAGAAAATTTACAATACCACACTTCATCACAATGATTATTGAGCACCTGTAGAGTATGGCACGGGAACTGTTCTTTGCTACAGCTGTGGTCCACAAGCAGTGACACATTTTCTAAACTTGCCTAATTTACAACAGACATAAAATCATAGTTGTATTAACAGTAAAAAAGTTGAATATTATATAAATTTAAAGATGTATAGTGTTTAAAAAAATTTTGCTTCTTTTTAATTTTAAAAAACAGCAATATGTTATTTAAATATATATCCTAAACGAATAAAATGATATCCTTCATAAAACTATAAAGGAAGATTTCCTCTTTATCTCAAAAATTTTAAATATTTAAAAGGAAATAGTAAATATTACCTGAGTATGTGTTACGTGGTATGTACATTGTTGATTTTGCATTTCCACAGCTTGACACAAAAGAGAATGAAGGCGACGTGGTGGTAACATAATGGAGGGTGGCAGATATTTCTGTAGTCTATCCATTAAAGCAGCCCTCGAGACTGCACCTTTGCCATCCCAGCCTGCACGTGTCTGTTAACAAGTGTCTATTTGCTAGTGATCAAATTTTCAGTAACAGGTTAGTTTCAGAATATTTCTATATTCATACAAAATTCAATCTTTGAAAGTTCATTAGTACATAATTGATTAGCAATAAAATATTTAACACACATTTTATTATATATATTTCTGGAATAGAAGATTACTAGTAAAATGTATAATACCTGTAATTCATCACGTCCACTGCACATCATAAATGCAGATAACTGGTGTACACGACCTGTATTATGCCCTAAAGGTGTAAGTTCATTGCGTAAGACATGCAATGCTTCCAGTACTAATCCTTCTTCTAAGTATTCTAAGTATTTTTGTTCCAGTAACAAGAATTTCATCTCCTATGAATGGATAGTATTAATGAAATATTTGTATATATGTTTAATCATATTTAAAATATTCTAAATGTGAAGATATTTACTACTAGACTTTGATTTGCTCCATTTAAGAATATTTTAAGTTCACTAAGGTCGTGCTCTGCCTTTGACCAATCTCCATCCATAACATGTTGTCTAAATTTTGCAGCAGTTGGATGATCTAGACGACAACCGGACTCTTGCATGAGAAGATCTGCTGTACGACTAAAAAAAGATATTTCATATCGTCAATTTAATATAGTGAAAGATTGGCTAGTATTATTTAACTTTATAAAAAGTCTACTTTTATTTAGTTTCAAATGAGTCTTTGTTACAAACATCTATATTTTTTAAGTATATTGCTGCCATCTGAATAAAGCATAACATGGTAAAATGGTAATGATGCTACTAATACTAATAGCAATAATAATCTATTATAGACAAATACAACTTATGCATACATAATGTATATGTTTCTTTTTTAATGCCCACATTATAAAGCAAATATAACTTGCAGATACTGCTGCCTATATTTCAAGGTTCTATAATTAGCTTTCTCCCACCACAGAGTACGTAGTCCAGATAGGTTGTGATACAATACTTCTGATAAATGCATACAAAGAAAACTTAAGAAACAAAGAAAACTTTCAAGAACAGTTACAATAAAGGAACAAATTCATGAAGATTGAATTGTAACACTTCATATTTAACTAATAGCATATAAATTACATAAACAGTTTTATAAATCTTAATCATAACGTATATAAAATGACCTTTTAAAATCATTCTTTATCACTACAATTTGGGAATATACAGAAACTAAATTAAAAGTTACATACTTCAGTCCAACTGTCTTCAAATGTTGTCCAATAAGTCTGACAATATCTTGATTGGTTTTGTCCATTATTTTCGGCGGTCCCAAATTCTGATTTGTTTCTCCATTAACACCATTGATGTCATTATCCGATTCCGGTATCATGTTGCCATTTGCATGAGGTCCACCAGAGTCAGCTGTTGAACCATTCTGCTGCAGCCCGGAGGAAATGCCACCGTTTGAAGTCTGCTGTTGCATTATGCTGTCATGCACACGGAAATGTTACCCGTGATGACAATAGTAGTCCGCAATATTAACAAGCATGTGTACTAATGTTCTATCTTGACTTAAGTGTCTCTTCTTTTATTGTTTTGACTGTTTTTAAATGTTTTTTCTATCATAAGAACTTTAAAATGCTATGTGTACAAAAGTGTACATGTTTATGTACAAAAATTCTATGACTATTCGATGAAAGGATTTCAATAAATAAGAAAACCGTTTGATAGACAGCACATATGAAAGGAATCCGACGTCGATACGTCTTGAGATTCTGCAAGGAAGAAGATACACGTGAGAGCGTCATAACGAAGGGGGTAAGCCCCTTCGTGTGTTGACTACGCGCTCGCGATGATCTAGGGCCCTGTTTGCGTTACCGATAGTTTTCCATCTCAGGATCGGTGTGGTGCTCGTCCGCTGGTCGTAGAGTAGTCGGGAGAGAACTACGAGACCTTTTGCACGGTGGCGGAGCGAGTCCACCGTCGTCTGACTCGCTGCTCGAGGCCAGGCTTATGCGCGTACCGCCCCGTTTTTCACACGATTATTGTCCCTAAGATCGTTGGTGGGGCTGGGGCTGGAGCACGCACGCAGCCACGGTTGCGTTGCACGGAAAACTCGTAGCCTCCCCCCTTTTTTCTGCTTCTTTTCTTGATCAATGCGTATGCCGTTTATCCCGTCGGACCTGCTAACCGACGATCAGAAAACGAAGAAAAACAGAATTCTTGCACGCCTGCCAAAACGGATACGAACAATGACTGTTACACAGCTGATACTTGTTTAGATCGTCGTTTACGTCACACTGTGATCTTTGCAGATAGTTCCGCTGACTATGGCGCCCACTATGTCCGCTCAGAAATGTTGCTTTTCTAAGCTTATAAAATCTCTTTTGCTTATAATTTTCACAGTAAGATGGAAGCACTTATCTACTAAAATATTGTTTAGCGGGAAATTTAACGTACACTTATATGTTGGTTTAATTGTCTATTTAAATATAAATAGATAAATAAATTAGTCATGTAACATCATTTTATTAATTCTTTTATGTATTCCTATTATTATTTTCTAATACAAATAATAAATTGTTGTGCACCAAAATTAACCTTGGTTACATAACACACACACGATCTATTATTGATTATTATAAAAAAGTATATTATAATATATTATAGATATATAATCTACACAAAAAATAACGTTATAAACAAATTTCAACATTTTAAAATTTACTTCATTCTAGTAATATGCGAAATGGAAAAATATACTTTCACATATAAATATTATTAAACACAATTCTGTTAAATATTTTAATTTACTCTATAATAATAAAATACTTATTATAATTACAAAATATTATCAAAATTTGTAAAATAAATCAACGTAATTATGATTTACGTAATGAATTATATATGGAACTCCATAAAATTTTTATAAATTGAAAAGACATAGTTCATTGTGTACTATATTATCGATAAATTTTAAATAATTCATACGATTCGCGTAGAGTTTTGTGGGGTACAAGTTGATTCATCTGTGTTAGGTTAGTTTGTCGATTATGGGAAGTCGGCGTGTGCCGCTAGTCAGTCAGTCGCCGGCCGCCGGTGCAGTATGTTGCAATGGTGTTTTATAGAACTTTTTAAGTTTTGTTCTACAGAACTGTGTCCTAAATTTCTATAAGCTTGCACGTATAACAATTATCAGAAAAGTTGACAAATTTTTAGGAATAAGAATGTCGTTCGTGGTAACGTCAGAATGTTTTTTTCCGCGGTTCGATTAACGTGTGAGAGAAAAAGAGGAATTCGTTTCATCCGCGTCGAAGTTCAGTTCACGTGAGATCACTGAATCTCGTGTAAGCGGCAGCAAACGTGCGATTTGTGTTGTGCTGTGCATTTTTAATATTCTTACGGAAAAAGTGTTTATTCGTTACGTCCACCTGTTGCGCGCCCAAACCAGGCTTCTTTGTGTTACGTTGGATTAACCGGATTACATGCACTATCGGGATGTTCTTTCTGCTAATATAAATCATTAGGAACGAAAGAAGAGGTAATTTTCTCATATTTTTTAATTTTATGCTCGTGTGATCGAAATTAAACGTTTTGTGGTTTTCGATTACGGTAATCGTTTTTTTGTACGCTTGTTTTAATTGGCAACATGTTTAAATAATGGCCGCCATTTTTTTAAAGCGCGGGCGATGAAAGTGGAATGGGAAAGTCGTATTTAAAACAGAATTTACATGAGTAATATACGATGTTTCGATGCGTGTTTCTTGTCTACTCATTAATAACATATTGATCTTATGTTAACAATATTTATTATACTTTACTATGGTTTTCGTTATTAATGCGTGATGTGAAAGATTTCCATCCTGTAAAACTTCTTTCCATGTGTAGTTATGCGTAAGAGACGAATTTTCGTATGTTTTATATTTACTTGATAAAAAGTATATGATTGTGACCGTTATGTATACTTTTTCGCTAATTGATTAATTATTTTCTGTGAAATTAAGAATATCCAAGTAGCAACTTTTGCAAATACTATCTGTTGTCTTTTGTATCTATACAAATAAAATTGATTTCCCTTTTTATTATTTTTTATAATCGGTCAGAAATATTAATCTAATTTAGATAGGAAGTTAGGTTTAGGAATTTTCTGAGTTTTTATTATTTTCAAATTTATGCGACCAAGTTTGTAACAGTTGAAACAATAACTTTATGGTGACTGTTTTTTATACTAAAAGCTCACTCACGTGTGATATTTACATGTAATGAATTTTCTGTAGCGGTTATATACTTTTAAATATATACATGTAGCGAGTTCGTGTATGCACATTTCGATGACCACCGTACGACGGCACGTCGCCGAGTGGAATGAGATGACAATGCGATGAGACTGGAGAAGGGAAAGGTGCCTCGCAACTAGTGATGGCCACACAATTGTTTCCGAGGCAAACTTTCGAGTAATTAGCGATACAAAAATGTAAATCAGCTTAACAATATTATTTAAATTCAGGAATGTCAAAAACTGGAATTATATTTTGTCCTTGGAATATGCAATTTCATATATTATAAAAATTCACGATCGATTATAAAATAATAATAACAATTTTTAAGATGGTGAATTAAACTTGAAATACATACATATAATCAATATTGTCAAATTATATTTGTTATACCGTAATATACCAGATTGAATATTTTAATTTATGCAGTTACAAACAAAAGGAAAAGATAGTGAGATTACTCCTTTATTGGAAAAATGTAAGATTTGAAATATTCATCTGAAATAAATCATCTTCAAAAATTTGAGGGTTTGGAGCAATAAGGAAGAGCGTAGTAGTTTATTACTACGAATATTATTATAGGTGACTATGAATTTGTAATATGTTTAGGAAAGTGATTTGGTTTTGACTAATTTTGAGTTGATTTTCGTTGATCTTCCCAAATTATTGGAAAGTGGAGTTAGCTTCTTATTGTAATAATTCCTTCCATTTTTTATATTTATATGATGAAAAAAGGGAAATCTTAAATTGTTAATCCACATTTCTCAACTATTTTTTTTTGTACATGAGAAAGTCATTTATATATATATATATATATATATTAATTGCAACATTTATCATAAATACAATGTTTGTTAATTCTTGTGGCGAATTAAACTTGTCAAATTGTGGAGAATGTTTTATTTTGAATAATATTTGAAGCGCTTGGAAACGTGTCGAGTCCATCGCTATTCGCAGGATGGGAAGATGCCCATGGAGAGAGGGCACATTCCACTGTGGATGCGCATGCGCACATTCTGATTTGCGGCACCCGCGCATTCGACCGCGTGTAGCCAGTGTTGTTGAGGTTAACTTCTTCTGATTTATATATATCTGGAAAAAGCAATCTCAATGCGGAACGCAAACCGTATTTGTGCATACCTTCGGAAATTAGGTAAGCTGCGTACGTACTTTCCTTAATGATTTCACGAAATATGAAGATCACAATTTATGCATAGTATGCATTCATTGCAAATTAAAAATAGATCGCCTTTTTGTTACTGTATTAACGATGCACTTGCATATTCACGAATGGATATGTTTATTTCATCTCAGTATGTGCAAAGTGGTTTTTGTATTTACAAATAAAAATTCACGTTGACATTGAATATGGTTGAACTCTAATAAAAATTTATTGGTAGAATCTGTCACGGTTCTTTTATGTCTTCAGAACTATTAATCATTTTTCTTATTCTCTTCTTATTTCCTTTTAATTGACATCGCATTCGAATAGTAGCTTTCGCAACTTCGAGCTTGTATGTTTCACATATATACCGTATATACGATATATGACGAGAATGTTCATCTTCTTAATGTGTTGGATTTCTGAACTTTACCGCGCAGAACTGTAATACTAGAGAAAAGCCTGATTGCAGGCACAGAACGGTTCCTCAACGCGGCGCTCTCTTCAACTTTGGCTCGTCGTGTTGAATGTTAATACGTAGGAAACGGTAGCCGTGCCGTGACTATTACCATGCTTTATATACTTGAAAGTAGTTTAAGCGCAATAAAACATTCGTCACTAAACCATTCTCGTAAAGGATTACTGGTACTGGTTTAAAAAATACTATTGGTATTAATACTATTTACTTATTTATTGTCATAATTTATAACCTATATATAGGTTTTAGTATTATATAGGTATAGTATTATATAGATACACAGTATTATATTTATACACAGTATAACTCTTTGTTGTTTTATGTTGAATTGAATTACATTCTTTGTTTTATTTTGTTTATTTCAATCGGACTATACAAAGTATTCTTTTTTACGTATTAGTACAGGTGCAAAAGTATTGAAATATAAAGTATTGTACTTAAATAAGACGGGTTAATACTTGTATTACTGAACTATACGATCTCATTTCGCAGCAAAATAGAATTTAATGAGCCCATAAATTGTATGACTCTTAATTTGCAAATACATTGATTAATCGTAGATTATCTTTATGAATTTAGAATTAATTTATGATACAAAACTGTGATTATTCCTTCATATTACAAACTATATCTGCATTATATTAATTTTTTTTTAATAATTTAATTATTTTTAATTTTTCAAATCTACGAATATATCGATCAGTTGCAGATTAACTCTATCAATATTTAGTTTTAATATCCCTTTAATGTTATTAACTCATATAATTTCAATTATGACCTTTTTCAAACTACATAGAATTTAAAAATTCTATAAATTGCACGATTCTTACTTTTACAAATATATTGATCAATCACAGATTACGATAAGAAGACTGTTTGCAATCGATAATCTTTACAACCATCAGTTCGTCGAATCGCTATTAACGTTTTAACGACTTACATTTTGCGTCGCATCATTGTTTATTTCGTACGCGCTGGTAGACATGTGAGGAAGAAGAGAAATGTATTCTTCTTTCGTTTAACGTAAAACCTGCAGGTCGTGGAATGCGCAGTCTAGTATTCATGATATCGTAATTTACTGTGTATGTATGTAGCTATATAGACATATATACTATCCGTGTCGTGGAAACTGCGTTATATATTGTTATATAACGTTATATAGTTTTGTACCTTACGCACCCCTTGTCTCTTGTTGCCTTGTGCCTTTTGTGTGTTTGTCCTGCGTAAATATCGCCTGTGCAAAATACTTTTCGAGGCTACGCTGTAGGCCGTTGTGTGCCAGAGTGCCAGGGCAAATAATATCCAGGCATCTCTTTAGCCGACATTCAAGAGTTCGTCCAAGCATCTTTTCATTTTCATCTCGTATACCAAAGTTGCTCAAACTATTTCAAGTATTCAAGGGCTCGAAATCTTAACCTGCTAAGATGCATTTTATTGAATTCAGGTGTTTTTGCTATGTTGAAGGAAATCCGATCCGCTTAAATACCTCGAATAACTCGAAGAGATAAATTCCATTCTTTTAGTTGCTATACTTGAATATTTATAAGCCTTTCTAACATATTCGCATATGTTTGAATTTTTTAATTTAAAATTTCATTGAGAGTTTGCATTGTGGCATAGGGGAACAGATTCAAATTAATAAAACAATCGCAGAAACTGGGGCGTTTTCTTCTATCATCGTTATTTATTGTTTTATCGTACTATAGTGGAATGTAATCTTATTATATACATTTATTCCTTGATAATTGTAACCTGATACATAGCATTATAATTTCGTTATAATAGCCGAGAAATTCAAATTATTTGTAAGTAAATCTGTGTGGTGTATATGAATTCAACATTTTGTAAAATTGTGTTTAAAATTTCATTGGTAACTTACATATTTAATTTCGTATATAATGAGAGTTGAATAAGATGTTCGTAAATTTCTAATCGGGATAATACAGAAATGCAAATTATTTGTAAGTGGCATGTATGCATTTCAAGATTTCTAGGTTTCTGCTTAAAATTTTATTGTTAATTTACACGTGTAATTTAGTATATAGTGGGATATATGTATAGTATTCATTCTCTAATTAAAGTGTCATGAAAGCACAGTGAGACAACGAAGTCTGTGCAAAATATTTCTAAAAAGGAAGAAATTTTGGTCCACGAAAAATTCGCTACCTGTGTCACGTACGGTTTAGGCATACCACTGTGTGCGAGATGAACTATACGATACCCCAGAACCGTAATGAATAATATTGCGATCATGTCAGGATAGCTCTTCGTACGTGATTGCCAGCATCTCTTTTCGGACGAGGTCGAAAGATACCTCTGGACCAGATCGTAAGAACAAAGAAAGTCGTCGATGATGTAGTATTTGTCGTAATATGTAATTCGTGGTATAAATGAAGTCAAAATGGATGAAAATTTATCAAATAGATAATGCATGAATTTGATCAATTTGAAGATTCAGTTCGATTACTTGCTCCTGTCCAGTCAGGAATTGGTTATATTGGCGTATATTTGACATGTTTTCGAACTCGATTCTTTCAAAGACAAAGACTCTAACACAATTTTGTTGTTCTTTATTTTCATTTCATTTTGAGTTATAGAATCTCCCTGGCTTCGTTTGTACCGCGAGTTTATGGCCTATGATACATACTTCTTCATATATACATACACATGTATACACGCATGTATGTATACATATGTATATCAATCGGTTCATGAAACAAAAAGATTATCAGAGTTCTTCAGACATAATAATTGACAGTAAATATTCGAGTTGGATAAATCTGTATATCCTTGGAAATCCGGTAAAAAAAAAACTACCTCAACATTCTTTCTTATTTGTTCTCGTTCTTTCTACCGCAATAACGATTTTGTCCAAAGTGGCGGCTCGTGGAAGTATCGTCTCGATTTTACGAGCAGACTAACCTGGAATCCATCATTTCTCTAAGATCCACTTAAAGTTCCAATCCGACGATGTTTCCTGGAACCGGTGTACAGTAACTGCGTCCGTGATTCCTCCGACATATTTTCACTTCTTCCGATTGTATTCAGTCTGAAAGAAAGTAATGGCCACGCTCTTAGATTCTACCCATGGGGAACTCAGAAGAAATTCTTTGGCTTAGAAAAAATTAGCGTGCGTCCATTGAGATCGTAAATTTTTTTTAAAACCACTGGAACAACCGTGATCGTCACACGAGAAGATATCAAAGGAAAAATCGAATGTTTCTTTTTTTCTTCCGTTAGTGTTTAGATTTTCTTTTTTTTACGGTTTTTAGGATGGCCACGGACAGGCCAAATATACATACCGAAAGTAGCCGAGAATTCCGAGCTATTTTTCTTGAGGAAATCACAAAGAATGTGGTCGAAGGCGGAACGCGCAGGTGCTCCTGGTTCCCTTCTCTCTTTCTCCACGGTTCAGGTCGATTCTGCTTCATTCCTCCTGTTCCCTCTCTTCCTCTCTCTCTCTTTCTCTTTCTCTTTGTACACATCTTTCTTTCTTTCTCCCTGGTATAATCTTCTCCCCGGCTGTAAAAATTGTCTACGAAGGTCTAAATATTCGGAGGATACCGTGTGGTGATTATAATTCCTGGGTTGAAGTTGCCTCGAACGAAGGAATGCCAAGGGGCGGCTAAGACAAAGCGCCATCTCCAGCTTCGCCCTTTATCTCTTCACCACTGAAGATTAGTATCTATAGTCGGACGACAGATGGTGGTCGGTAGCTACACACCACACACTACATAGTACACAGTCCGGATTCTATATACTATATAAAGTTTCAAGCTTCAAACGGAGAACTTATTATTTCTCCTTTTTTTCCCTTTCCTTCCTTTCTTCTTTTTTTCTTCTTCGCCTATATAGCTATTCCATACGTGCCTCTCTCTCGGTACTTTTCGGATTTGTCCGATTAAACGTAACAGTTGGTAATGCTAGTTCGCATATGGGTCACGACACGAAACAAAAGTCTAATTAAGCATGAATTCAAATCGTAAATAAACGAATTTCTATGGTTTCAACCACGCCATGTTATCTAATATCATCATATGTTATCGTACACCGGTAGTGAAGACCTTTTTGCTTTCGCGTCTGTATATATAAGCCTGTGTAAAAATGTTAGGTTATCCTTTGATCGAGCCTTCAGAAAACATTTTTAATGGCATTATGCTGTGGCTATGGAAAATATGTATTTGCACACCATTGTATTTATTATAGCATTTTTACATACTTGTTAATTAGATCCAAATGTATTAAATGTTGCATCATCTAGTAGTATTTCATACGACTACAAAAATTTTATATTAAGAAAGTGATCTGTAAAACTTGGAAAAAAGCGCTTTGTTGAAAAATAAAGATATGTGTAAATACTTTCTGTAGTCACCGTATAGTGACTTTAGACATCTTTTCATGGTTCTAGCTGGGTGTGGTTTCCTTTACTATGTAAGAGGTTAGTTAGGAAACCTGAATTTCTTAGAGTTATCATTATCAAAGGGACTAGATCAGTGAAGAGGTCTGTACTAATTGTAATAGCTCTATAGTAGTAATGAATTTAGATTATCGAAGAAATCTGAATTTCATCTGATTTGAAATACTAAAAATATTTCTTAAAGTACAAATGACATTATTAAAACATTATTTCACAAGATGTTGGAGATTGGAAATAATTCTTGCTACCGAGAAAAGAAAATCATACAAAATATTGATTATTTCAAATTAATCGATTCTTTTTACGCAAGCTATCGTTAATCCTTAAGAAGAAAACATTCCGTTTTAGTAATAGTACTAGTAGGCTGGTCTAACGATAACACTTTTGCGTAATATCGTATGTTATATACCTATGAGTGAACGCGTTGTACCGATCACGGGAGTAATGCAGCAAAGAATGGAAAAAAGAAAGAAAAAGCAAAAGAAGTTGGATCGAAAATTTACGAGACACGGCTGCGAGCTGTTATTGGTCGATAAAACGTTTAAATATCTGATAACAGTACCGGTGATCGGTATCGAAGGAATCGGAATCGGGAAGGTGTTTTCGGGTTTGATCGCGTGAGACACTCTAGAGTCGAGCGAAAGAGCATTTCGGTGCTAACGGCTTTTGCGAATTTTCGGCACGGGACAGCTGATGTATTCTGGTATAATACATGCTTCCGTCCTCTCGTAACAGCCGTAGTTTGGGATAGGGAGAGCTCCGTGGAAACGTAATCACCGAGAAGAATATTGGCCGAGCTAATCGGCCTGGCCAACCTTCTTCTTCACGTGTAAAATCCATTCTCGAGAAATTCGCGATGGCTGTACGTATATACACGAGCGTATCGGGGTGTCCGCAATTATCGTAATTATATCTCGATGCGATGAGTCATACTCATGGTTGTGCTAGTGTATACTCGTAATACACGAACCACGAGAAAGAATGGAGAATGCGGATCGTTTCGCATCCGTCGCCGTTGCTTCCACCGTTTCGAATCGTGCTCGCACGAAAACCTGTATGATCGCTCGTTCGTATACAATAGTATACATACATACATACATACATACTTCGTTCTTTCGCTGGCTGGAAACGCGATTACGTACGCCATACTTAGCCCTACACAAAATATCGGTATACGTTACACTGTTGGCCAAAGTATATACGTAGATATTAGGGTACTTACCGATATTTAGTACAAATCGAATACTTTTCAGTGCTTTTATCTCCAAGTTATTTTATCGTAAATTTGTTATTTCATTCGTCTCGTATGTTACAACGAAAGAAAGTCAAATTTGTTGGAGCTTGCCAATAATATATATAATATAACGAGTAGATGCAATAATACTTATTCGCGTACATATAGGTATACGGTTAAATCAATATACATACGTACATGACGCATGTGTACGTAAAATTGAGATCAAAACACAGTGATTGTTCCCTGCCAATATAGAAAAAGGGAAAATTCTTAGAAATTCACAAATGTTACGCAACGGCAAAAAATTGAATGACATATCGTTGAGAAGGTCATGTGCAGTATTTAGACGGACGAATACTTATGCAGGCGGTTACATAATGCATAGTCGATTTTCGATTATGCTAGTTCATTCTTCGACAATGTGATAAAACGACGAGGAATTGGAAATGAACGATGAAACTCGACTTGTGTAAATAAGCATATGGATTCCTCTTTTGTTTCGAATTCGCACTAGATTAGACGAAAAACAAGGCGAACATTCGGAATATTATCTGACAGCGGGCTATGTAGAGTTAATTTACAAGCTTTGTTGGCAATGTGGCTAAAATATGTGACAAAATATGTATAGACTATCATAATCCATTCTTCGTTATTTGATCTGTAACGACGATTCGAAATTCTGATTCGAGCGTGTAGATATCCGAGAAAAAGAACAGATAACGCGATAGGTTGTTATATAATTTTTGGTTACGTATCTTTGGTTGGTTTGTATACATATTTTTGTAACAATTAATACTTCGATCCTCTAAGTTTACGATTACATTCTTTCACAAATATGTAGATACTCAAATAACATTTGAAATAAAATAGCAAAACAAACATTAGACGACGATTCACGAAAACTTTTTACGAATATATTACGTGCGTTATATAAAAGATCTTAAAATTTTATTAATGAGATACGACCATCCTGATTATACTGTTCAAATCTGAGACCTATATGAAAATGTATATATGTATATATGTATTCGAAGCAAATAACAATCTGTTTAGAAGAAATTTAAGGTGGCCGAATTAAGCTACTCATCCTGTATAACATAATGTATATTATAAAATAATGTGTAAAGATTAAAAGCTTTTAAATGGTTTTGTAATT
The DNA here is from genome assembly GCF_910591885.1 of Bombus terrestris. Lineage (NCBI taxonomy): Eukaryota > Metazoa > Arthropoda > Insecta > Hymenoptera > Apidae > Bombus > Bombus terrestris. The sequence goes on from NC_063274.1 coordinate 3,915,754, forward strand.
ACGAGACGCAACGTATAAGTATTGAAATACTTTCGTAAGTCTGTGGAAAATTTTTATTTGTACGTTGCCAACCCGTACGGTTTTGTAACGATGAACAATTCGATCGTTCGCGATTCACGATGAAATGTAAAACAGCGTTACACGTAGTACGTTCTATCTACGGAGTAGGATTTACGGATGGCTGTGTTCGACCTGTATAATCTCTGTTCATGATCCATAATGCATCGATGAGTACCGTCTGCCTGATCACAATTTATAATTTATTGCCAAGTTACGAAGCATCTCCTGCAGCTTTTTCTCCCTTGCCTTCCCGGGCACGTTGATTGTTGTTCGAAGTCTGGTAGCAACTTCTCTCTTGTAGAACATGCTGTGAAATTCCGTCGATTTAAATGGCGTTCAAGGTAAACGCTTCGATTGAATTTACGTCCGTCGCTCTTCTCCGCGATTTCTTATTTACGTGTGAATATTGCGAACACGGAATTGCTTCGCGAATCTCGTTTCGCGTGGAAATCAGAATTAACATCATTCTTTTCGTCCTTTAAAGACGGATACGGGACTAGATATATAGCGATATATGAAAGTAAGGATTTGTACGCTTATCGTAGAAACTTTTATGAACTTATTACGAGTGGAGGAACTTTTTTGAAATTTCATTAGCAGTGTAACGAGATACCTACTACTATCGATCGTATTCGTATTTGAGACTAATTTGGAGATACGTATCTATAGATGTTACGAGCTATTTATTGAAAATATATACCTAGTAAAAAATTAGTATGCAGCACGAAGGTTCAAGTGGTTCTATATATAGAAACAATGTTAAAGAATTATTATTAAGTATTGTAGTTGATTAATACGATAACTAACTGTACAAATACTCTCGTGAGCCACTGCATCTTCGTATCTGTATGAATAATTTACAATGTATTCTGTGAATTCGGTTTCTCAGTAAGGGTTTCTCGACGTTTCGAAATATAGGTATGTGGTTTCGTGGTTGCGAAGATACAATAGAACTCTATTTGTCGGCACCCACATCCGCAGACAAACAGTTCGTTAATTCTCTCTATTGTCTATAATTTTTCCTTCATATAATAGGAGTTCACGTTAATTAAGTGGAGTCAATCGATTGAACTCCGATCGATTAACGTGACTTAATTGACTCCACTTAATTAACATGAACTCCTATTATACTAATTGGGCATTAATTATGATTTCATTCGAGTAAATGAAATTTAGTCAAATGCAGTTCTCTGTATATTATTGGCGGATGAAAATGAAATATTTATTAAACCGACGTAGAATACAGCGTAACGGAAGTGACGTTCCGAAAAGCTGAGCCTCGTCGATCGATTTTCCAAATCCCAGCAGACATTGGGCATTGTTAGGGGATTTGGACATTGTTATAGGGCTCGTTATAATACTGTCGTTAGTCAGATATAATGGGCCAGATATAATGCGCAGGTTGAGTGCGTGATCTTTCCTCGCACTTTAAGGTAGGTAATTTCCTAAGACAAATCAAAAAGAATCTTCTAGTCTCTAAACTTACAGAAGGTTAATACAACCGATGTTAATACAATCAGTGATATTTAAATAGCAAATGTATGTAATATTGTATACATATATGTAGCGGATAGTAAAATGTATCATCTCTAAAACGTTTCTAAAATTCGAAACTGCATCGCGAATAATAAATGGGTATCCCGCATACGCGGTACTCGATCGTATAAAGTTCACTCGGAGTTACACGGTTCTGGTGCTGCGCTGCGCCGCGCCAGGATGATTTTACGCGGTGAGGAACCTTTGAGTATCCCAATCCAATATTTTTCAGTACCCGCATGGCATCCGCTATAGCGTTCGCCGTTCGTCGCACATATTTCCATTTCGCATAAATATCGAACGGCGCGGAATAAAAAATAGCGCTTTCGTGTGGCGATGCGAATACTCTCCGCAGAAAATTCTCGCGAAATAATTGGACGTACACGCGCGTACCAGTAAAATAACTTACAAGTACTACCTTCTCTTCCACCGTTTCCTTCCTCTCCCTCCTTCATCTCATCCTCCTCTTCTTCTTGCAACCCTTTTTGATAAGGCTATTTCTCAGGAGCCCATTGCGAAAGCATTTCTCAATTTATGTGCAACCATCATTGATATTCCGTCGAGGAGCACGATTCTTCTCCAGGTAAAGTTAGGGGAGAACGTGCCATAGAAAGGAATTTATGGGAAGGGCTTGCGGTGTTCCGACCTTCACGGTCACGTTGCAGCCGGACCTCAAACCGCACGAAAGTTATTCCGAACAATTCCTTCCGAACGCCTTGTCTCCGATTCGCATGGACCCGGTCCCATATAGAATAGAACGAACATTATTGTGAACTGCAGTTGGAGTACGGCGAGCACGTGCGCGTGTACAGTGATTTTTATCGTCGATCGCTGATAAAACAAAAATTTGTTCTATCTTCTTTTTAGAAATATACTTTCTTCTATCATTTTCATCTCTCTCTTTTTTTCTTGCTTTGACGAAGAAAAGGTGACGAAAAGAAAAGGTACTTCGCACCTTCGTTGAACAAATTGTTAATCCGTTGAATATAATTACTAAAGACAGATCAACTACAGTTAGGTTGACTTTATTCCTTGCAAATATAAATACGAGATGATGTATGCTTAAAGGAAATAAAAGATGAAGAATTTTTAAATAAAGAAATTGTCGGTCAGAGTCCTCCTACATCTCAGAGCTTCATCAAGCAACTCGTCTTTTTTCTGTTAACGGCTTAATCCTCTGCAACGAAGATTTCGTTTGCTTACAAAATTAAAGATTTTAATTGATCATAATTCTTCGATCTCGATCTATAAGTTAGGGATTGAGAATTATTATTAGATCGCAGTTGTTTATGAATCTGTGTGTTTTTTAAAAAGCACGTAAAAGAGAAAAGTACGCATAATATAAAAAAATTTAGCGTGCATGAAATAAATCTTTACATGAATTCCACGTTTCCTTAGTTGTTGATCACCTCGCACCATACGCTTTAGACGTACGTACTTAATTTACGACACGATATCGTTCATCTGACGTTTTGTAGGAAATATCCCGCGTGTTCGTTTTTCTATAATTACAACCGACAGTGAATATTCTTTCATAGATGCGAAAGGAATAGGTGATAAATATTGTATAAAAATTATTCAATCGATAAAACATATATTTAGGTTGTATTTCTTGAGTTATGTTAATGACGAGATAAATTTGTATAAATATCCGCAGTCTAGATATTATTAATAGACGATTTTATGTCACGAGATCATATTGTATTTATTTACATATATGGGTACATAACTTTCAAGTTACATGTTTGTAATAAGCTATAGATCATTGTTACTTTCATGTCCGATTTTGGCAAAATTGTGTGTTTCGACATGAGCAATATACTTGACGCAGAAAGGAATTCGGGTTGAAATGATGCGGGTACGTTTCTTAAGAACAATTTTCTCGAAGAACACGTTACTTCGACAACCAAAATGCAATATAATTACTCCTTCGCGTTACTATTACACCACCATTACACCTTTATACTATCATTCTGAAACATAAATCATCCACTTTTGTCTCTAACAATTATCTACCTCGTACACCAATGTTTATTACAGTCTTTCGTAGCAATCCTGATCTATTTAATGAACGCCTCTAAATTTCAATGACATTCTCTTAGAAACAGTTTGCATTGGGTTCTCGACTAAATCTCACAGTGTTAAAAGTTCAGCCCTTAAAATTCTTGCCATGAAAGGTCTCGTCACAAAACTCCATAACTATACTTTCATCGTACAATGTCGTACTGGCGAGGAAACGCGGTTCACCCTATCCTAACGAGAATAGAAAGGCCTCGCTTGAAAATCGACGACTGCGACCCCCTCTCTTCTTCTTGCCCCTTTCGATTACAATTTCAGATCGATTCGTACATCAATGAGCGGACATAAATCGCTTTTACCGTAAACAGTACAAAACAGAACAATGGACATCGCGATAAAAATATCCTGCAGAAGCTTGGAGGCAGAGTGGTCCGTTGTACGCGCGCGCACTCCACACATAAACACACATATATACATAAGCTAAGGCCTAAGGCATCTCCTCTCTTAAAGGTATACGCGTCTTTCTCGGTAGAAATGGCAAGGAACGCGAGAACTACTCGTTATGCATCCGAGTAGCGTGGATAGGGGAAGACCGTACGATCGGCCCTCGGAATCGTCGTGGATTCTGTTTCTTCGTTCTGCTCTCCACGGAGCCGCGGCCGCGCGGAGGAAAGAAACCCGCTGGCAAGCTCGATCGTGGCTCGAACGGGTGTGAATGCCCGTACGTGCCAGAAACGAATAATGAAGCCGCGGTACGATCCACGATAAAACCTGATGCCGTTGGAACGCCACTCACGTACGAATCCTTTACCTTGTACCCGATTTGCGAGCGAGCTGGTCAACATTGCCGTGTCTACGAGCCAGGTTGCCCCGTGACTGCTCCCCTTGTATCGTGTGTCTCCTCGTAGACCAGCTACGGCGAACTTTCACGTGTATACAGGGTGTTCCAGTTTTTTGCACTGCAACTTCATTCGCACGATTGATGGGTGTAAATAAAGGTGCAGTAAAGAAGGTTTATTAAAAAATTATAGGAAGGATTGAATATAAGAATAAAGTACGGATATCAATGTTTTATAGGAATCGGTAAGAGGAGAATTTTATCTGAACGTAAATAGATGGGTCGAGTGTCTGAAAATTTATAAAAACGTTACGACTACGTTATGAGTGTTTGTGCATTTATGGGAAATTTAAATGCGTAAAAATAAAAATCCGCAGAATGCGTATAATGTACGGAAGTGTACGAAACATCTAAAGTAAAGTACTGGTTGTAATAGCCAGAAGATGAGACGAATCTTTATTTAGATTTTGCTTTTCTCAGTTATATTTTCCGGTTATATCATTGATTGGAAATATAAACGCAGTTTAGTTAGTGAAATATCTTCTGTATGAAACTGAAATACCTTGTGTATGTACGATATGCAAATTTGTGCAATATAATACGTTTCGTTAAACGTCTTTCTTCTTAAACAAATCTTCCTTCTTTTTCTTCTTTCTGCGTAAAAAATGTTATCTCTTTACTATCTTATTGTAATGTAACTTCGTACGCCTTTATTATGCCTTTATATTACGATTATGATAATATTATAGAATAAAAATGCGAAGGAAGCAGAAAAGAAGCTTAATTTGTCGAGAACTATAACTATACTACTGTTGAAATTAATTAGACCTTGTAGGTATAAAATGTCTGTGTAGCATACCGTGTGATGTTTGATAAGGAATTAAAAGAACGAGTAACATCTTATGCGAGGAGATTTCGAAACCTTGAAATTTCGGCGAGTATGAAAATTGTGCGCATATCCCAGAGTGATTCACGCGAATATTATATCAGATTGAATAAGAATTGAGAATTTGAAAATTGAAGGAGTATCGAGAATTTTCTTTACCTTGCAGGATATCTATACGAGATGTATGTCCGTATAATATTTACTGTGGTAAGAAAGGTGTGACAGTCTTGTTATTTTTGAGACTATCGACTTTTATCAAGTCATATCTGTAACGTCATGATTTCATAGTAAGGCGAGCCTGTGGTTATTTTTAAATTCATTAAAATGCCTGTTTTACTTTTTAATGATTTCTCGTAGCCTTCTTAAACTCAAGAAATCATTCAACGTTTTAACATATCGTATAATTAAAAATTAATTAAACATTAAAGCTAATATATATAAAATAAAGTAACGAATATAAAATATAGAATAAATACTATAAAAACTAATCAATCACAATTCTTTTAATTTATAAGCAAATGAAATTCTAGTTAGACAGGATTAACGTATAAGGGGTGTCTTAATTCAATTGAAAATCCATACATAAAGAAAGAGTAACAAAACATTTTCGGATGATATTCTTGGTTGTATTCAAATATTGGATACCAAAGTCCTAGAATTCCAGATGCTTCATACTCGTACATGCTTTGTATTTGTGCATTGACTGTAATATTGGAAACACCGAGATTTTTAGAACGAGTCAATACATTCTAATCTAATTGCGCTCTCGTTCGTACAATCTGGCCTGTATATTTGTTCGCTGGGTATGGCTCATAAGGCGTTAAAATAGTCTTAAAATTAAGTGATTAACGTCCAACTTTGCCTGACGAACGAGATACGATCGTGTGTTTCGAACTGCATATTCACGGACCGTGCAGGTGATTTTTGAATACATATTTACGGCTCGCCCCATATTTTGAAAAACGAAAGAAATTCTAGATAGGAAATATCGACTAAGAAGGGTGGTACTTTTCGCCTATTTTGCGATTCTCGCGTTATCAGGACAAGGCGATCGCGCATAGAACGGTTCGAATAAATTTGCACGGCGCCCCGTTTACGTTCGCGCGTTGCTTTCTCTGTAGCTTTCTTAAAAATATCTTCGTTCCCCTACATGGAATTCGACCATCCGGCAATACCGGATCGGCTCCCTCGTAGCCGACACGGACCTGTCTTCGAATTCAGCTAACGTAGACCGTCCACGTCCGCGACGTCCACCCACGTAGTGGCCGAAGAACAGAAACGAAGGAGAGGAAGGAAGAGGGAGTGGAAGTTGTAAATAGTATGGTGCCTTTTCTGCTTCTGAAAATTCATTGCTTTTTGCGCCGTTTTCCACGGCGGGACTATTAACGGCGCACTCGAGCGCCCTACGGAGTCGCGAGTTATATGACGGAATTTATACGTACTTAAACGCGCTATTATCGTCCTTTGCACGAGATCGCGTGGGCGCGTGTGACAGTAACTGCTGGACTTTGCGGGAAGACGTGACACACGATATACATTCGAAAGTCCATGTCAGCCTCTCGAAGAGTCTACTCCTTTTCATTTTCGTTTTTTCTCCGTTTATTGCGAAAAACTCGCGACATTCCAGAAGAATTCTGGGTGATTGTCCATAGTTAAGTGCGAGGTTAATACGTATTTAGAATATTTTGCTGGTGCAACACTCGCAACGTAAATTTTGATGATGTCAGGGGAATAATCTTGGACTATTCACCGATCGTTTATCTTTTATTTATCTGATATTTTATTCTTGCTATCTTATTACGTTATTACACGCATAGCTTTTGTATGGAATTAGATTAATAGCAGCGTGCAAGTGTACTGTATTTTTAGCATAATAGTATATTCTTCTTTCTGTTTTTATTCTTGCATTACATCAAGGACACGTTATTATTATTGAACATTTTGCACGAATAAGTAAATTGGGATAAATGTTCTTGTTTCATCTTGCGTACGATATACGAAAATAGAACTTAAAATCGACATTGATAGTGTTGATGTATTAGTTCGGAGTCTGTATTGGTCTTTTAAAGAGATATTGGTTTCTTTGATTTTGATGGGTTTTATAAGCGATTAAGTTCGAACACGATTTTTAAATCGTACTGAATGGGTATCGAACGATTACCAGAAACGTTACTAGAAATTAAAAGGTTTCGGATGACGCCGGCTGTGAAATACATGAAATATTCATACGTGATATTCGTGGCATCCTCTCGAACGTATCGTGAGTATCGAGAAACTTGGGTAGCCGGTGAAAGTACAGACCTCTGGTACCTACCAGCGTGTTGTTCTATACGTGGACACGTACGTTTTAAAATAATAATGTGACATGTGGTGTGAATGTACCGCGGAAATACTTTTCTTGATTGCGTGCCACATAGAAAATCAACGTAAACACGTACACATCTTCTTTCATTCATAAGTACATTACAACGCGATTCAAGCTTAATTATGACAAAACAATTTCTAATAAATAACTATGGCTTGAAATTATAATTCATAATTCATCATTGTCTTGTTACGATTTAGTAAGGTACTATATGTATATGACATGCATATTACGTACATGTATGTATGTAGTTGTAAATCTTACGTGAGAAAATTCGATGTTTTGGGTGGATTCTGTAGTGAAATTCGCAGGATCCAGGAAACGTCGGGTCTTTCGCGGTATTAATCCGAACCTGGATACAGGGTGCAGTATGCACTCGGAATGCAGCTCTCAAAGTGGGCTGCTCTTGGCTATCGGCGTGCATCGTGGAACTTGGCTACCTGGTGAAAGTACCTCCACCTTCGCAGCGTTGTGCGTGCATGTACATTGTACATCGATGCGCGTATTTACAAGAATTGCGCGCACACGATCGCTCTGTCTCGTATATATACGAATGTAGGCATGAGGTGAGATACTGCCAGATAGCGTGGCACGTAGTGTCAATGTACTCCATTGTGTCATCCGTCACGGGCTGTGAGATAACGTGGTTTCCGTAGCGATGGCTATGACCTGACCTATCGTTTCGAAGAAAGAAACAATGCGTTGGACGAATTGGAGGAAAATGATTGCTAGGCATATCATCATACCGTGTTCACTCTTGAATTCGTGCTTATAGCTCCTAATTGAAATTCCGATTGATCGCCTGATAAAATGGAAGTAGGTAAAGAGGGGACACAGAAACATGATTAAACTTTTGGCACACGTAACTTTTAGAGTGCTAAAAATACAAAATTCAAGTTCTAATATAATCTTCCAAAGATTATATCTAACGATCTTTATTACAATTTACTATGTGAAAAAATTATCTTTTTTAAATAATTAATTTATAGTAACAGATCAATACTTTTGAAGATACTAATTTTTTAATTAAAAGGATGATATAAATATTACCACCTTCTGAATCCTTCGTCGTTAGGATCGCGACTTGTTAAATTGTTCGGAAAGTTCCTAGCGATATACAACGGAAGATTCGATACTTCTTTTTTGAGAAATTTTTTATAGATTTTAGCAACGAATTTCTTCAGATAGATTTTACTCGAATTTCTTCAAGTTCTTAAAGTATTGAATTTCTTATGATTAAAAGAATTTTATAAAACCTAGAATACGTGATAATGAACGTTACCTCTCAATTATTGATACTGTGGATAATCATGATACTTCACGTAAAATTTGAGCTTGGTTATTTGTAATATTTAAGGTACTTAAAATACGCAATGTATACTATTGATTTACATAAGACATAGAATACAGATTAAAATAAAGCGATCTTTCCTTAAGTCTTATAACTCATTTCATCCTATGATTCAACGGTATCAATCGAGAGCTTACATTCAACAAATGAAATTGAATATCTTTATAATTAATTAATTTCAGATGTCTCTCTTTAATTTCCTTTAATATTCAACTAAGATGACGACCCCTGTATTTTATTCCGTTATACTTTTATTAAGCTATCGATCGTTAGTTCGCTACATTTTTCTAACCTTATACTTGTCATAAAGATAACTGGGATATGTATGATATGTATGATATTCAGTTATTAAGCTTATCTCACCGAAGACCTATTGCTATTTATTATGTACTTTCTTCAAATCCACTCGAAGCGAAGTCCATTTTCAATGTATCAATTACGTTACGCACAAAATGGTCGAGCATCGATGAATATTACATTCCTGTTCGAGTTTCACGTTACACTGGGATCGAGATCGCGACGTGCGGCAACGTGTGGAAACTGTTACGCCGAGATTCCGAGAGTCCACGTGGGTCTAGGGAAGGAGCGTTCTCCGTTCCAATGTCTTTTGAATTACCTGGCCGATTAATGTTCGCATTTACATCGAGGCAAGCGTCTATAGTCTAATTAATACGGCGCCCGGTGCAGCATGCTTCAAAGTGTGATTATCTTGCCCCGTCCACCGGCACGATAGGTTATATCTGTCAATTTATCGCCGTTTACTTAACGCGCTTGCGCCTGCGCAGCCCTGCGTGCACGTGTATACGAGTAACAACACCCACGCATACAACCTTTCTCCGGTAATGTACGCGCATGCGCACCACTTATACGCCCAGCGAAGCATAATCGAGCAAACTCCCTTATACATTACTTACTTTACGCGACAAGCGTGTACCACATCCCCGGTCATTACGTCGACTTATGCCTTATGCAACGAGTTTGTGCTGTGCGTGTGCTTTATCAACGCAACGCGACGTGACGATCTTTAGTTATCTTTACGCATTCCAGCTTTCTAGGCGTGGACCCAACTTCCACGGCGTGCCGCGTCTCCTACGCCTCTTGTTCCATCATTTATCGTGGTAACAGCGTGCCGGTGCGGCGTTCAGCTTATTGGCGCCATTACTTTGTAATTAGCGTTCCTTAAAGTTGCGCGTTAAAAGAATGTATCTACCTTTTTGTTTATACAAGTTCGGGTTGGACGGCGTTGATTAACTTGTTCGTGAGATGTAATGGACGTTTACCGTCTGCTACCACTTATGGAACCCTCCCGTTTGTTTGCAGAACCATTTTACGAAGCTTCTGTAACCCAACGTTCTTTTTTCTCGTTTTTTATTTTTAATTAACGTTGGCAAATTTTGGGGTTAATAATAACATACACTGATAGTGTGTACATGCTTAACGACATTTTCATTGTGAACTTGTTTGAGGTTATTCATTCTTATAAGTTGAAAATGTACGAAATGACTAGAAGAACGTGTTTCTTATAAACAGCCCGAGTCTGGAGTCTAATTAGCATTGACTAATTTACGTATAAAAGTGTTATACGTATACGAAGATCACAGGAGACAAAATATGACGAATACATCTTTAATTTTGATGTAATTCTATTATTAGGATATTATGACAAAATGGAATATTTGAATATAAATTACCATAAAGATAGAAGTAAAAAGAATCTATTATTTCCAGAGATACAGAGAAGTTTACCTTGTAGGAAGTTTTGTACGTACGGATGTATAAATAATTAGGTATAAATTGTAGAGATAGAAAGTATACATAATTGTTAATACGAACAATGTTTTAGTATCTTTCAATTTTAATATTACGACAAATAATATTTTTAAGGTTACCAAGAGAGAAGAAAATACATGTTTAATCCCAAAATGAAGTAAAAGGGGAATTTTTGCAACATTTGGATTAATTGACACGTTGAATTTTAAGACTACTCCCTTATAAAGGTATAAAATGTAACTTATTATTACATTTGCAATTTACTTATTATTACAAATTTTCATAAATCAGAAAAGATTAAGTTGAAATCCATAGAACGTCGTAACATAGTAGACGATCTTGTAACAACGGACCGCAGTGTAAACTGTCGGTGGCGTGTTCTGATCTTAATTCAAAAGTCCAGAAAGGGACGAATAATAACATGTAGGATAAAGAGGGATGCTACGACGGAGAAATACGTTTAACCGAGGGGACATAATATCCGAGTAGTTTGCCGAGGGCAAACACGAGGGCGACACGACCCCGAGGCTCGAAGAATTCGGCTCTTGGATCGAATTGACCTGCGTGCCTGTGGCTTCTTGCCAGCCGCGCCGCGTCGCGCTGTTGTGTGGCTCATTTTTCTGTCCGTGTTTTAGGATCTCTGTTATTAAACTGGAATGGCACAAACGTCGTTATACGTTAACCGTATGGCTGCTGTATCCGGGAACTATCAAACTAACGACGCCTCACGTGCGGCCGACTGGCCTAAAAATAGACGGTAGTCCCGCCATATAATTACGATCTCGGATTCCAGGATGTGGTCCAGGCGATTTAATTCGACTCTCTTCTTTCTGTTGTCGACGTCCGTGGAACGCCAATCGACGTATCCGTGCAACACACCAAGTCCCCGGTGGGTTCGCTTAGATCGTAATTTGAACTTCGTAAAATCGTTGCATTTGGCCTTTTCTCTGAAACCTGGTATACGCGTGTACGAAAAACTTTCTTAATGGGATGCGGGGCAGATTCCACCAGGACTTTTTTGTAGTCGTTTAAAACGTAGACTGACGTCACGTTTAATTGCACGTTCGAGTGATCGTTTCGCATGTTCTTATTTGGAACGTGTCAAATTGTTTTCTAGGAAATACTCATTTAACATATCTTGTGCCAGGTGGGATATTGGTCGATAATGGTAATCGGCAAGAGTAAAATGTTTACAAGGTTAAAACATGTTTGTTTGTTACATTGTTTGCTGTATCGTTGAAGTAAGACAAATGGAAGCGAAGACTTCGATATCTGGAATTCAACGGATACTTCGTTTTTCTGTAATATTTAAAAAAATATTCTTTAGCCTAACACTTCGTTTTGATTTAAACTAGTTCCAAAATCTTTATTCAACGAAAGTCTTTCAAGTCAAGATTTTCCGGAGTTCCTTTTATGATTATCGTACATAACAGTTTTTGTTCTAAAATTCAATTAAAAAAAAGATTTATAATTAATTTTGAATTAAAAACCGAGCTTGCAACATCAGTTTATTTTTCCAATGAAAAAGATGATATTACACGTGCACTATGAAAGAACGTAGAAAATAGTATGGAATGGTACTAACACGTACACTGACGATCGGATTTTCATTACCTACGATGCCATAAATACGAAGCTAATAAACAATTTCTATACGAAACCAATTCCTATATCTTAGAACTTTACGCGCGTATCTTACATAAATTATCATAAAAATTGTTTCCTACTGGGCATAACGCACACGTATATATATGGTAAAAATACCAACTCGGATTCGAAACGTACGCAATGAATGCTTGAGTTAGCTTGTGCCCTCGGTCATTGTCTTGTCGAGATTCCTCTGCAATGAAATACGGTTATCGTTCTGTCATGTCCACGAAGAAGTTCCAGGCGTTTAACCGTACGAAACGTAAATTTCAAGCAAGCAATTCGAGCCTCGCTTTAAAATATCATCGCGTCTACGTGTCAGTAGATTCCAGGTAATTAAGTTGCACTTACGCCACGTTCGTTAATATCGCTATTAGACGTACATTAAGCCACGTAATTGAAGTATTACATCTTTGGAATGCGTTGCGGTGTATCTGGCTGCGTTAATTGCCATGATAAAATTTGTTTTTCCGCGACGCTTAAAACCACGTTCAACGCTGAGAAGGTATACTCTTCTCCGGTAAGTTTGATACGGGAATCCTGTACGTGTTTTATGTCATACGGAGAATTTAACGATGAATGGTCCCATCCGCTTTGAAGCGTACGATCCTGCGGTGCATTAGGCTCGCCGAGTATCAGCATTGCTGACGCAGATTACGTGAGTCCATTTGTGCGTCGCGAGGTTAACACAACGCTGTACTAAATTCCTGGTGACGTGTCTGATCCTCGTACACACATAGCGTAGATATGCTCTGTGGAAAATGGATGAAGCAACCAGGCTTTCACGCTTTCTTTTTTACCTCGATATCTTTGATTCACGTAGCTGTATGTCTTCCATTACAAGCCCGATAAGGGATACGATATAAAGAATGTCCACGACATTGGTCGTAACCAATCACGTATCAATTTATACTTTCTTTCTAATGTGGTGAATCAGTTTTTGATCCTTTTCTGTGCTATAAATACTTCTATACACAACGGTTCACGAAGATATCCCAACATTTGCAGATATCTTTTACGAATATATTGTGAAACATTTATATAACGTTTATATTTATATAATGAATAGCCTCGGTCTATTAACGGGCCGTTTTGATCTGATCGATTTTAATTTTGGCTCTGATGTTAATTACAAATTGACGATTAGATCGTTAAAAAATTATCAATTAAAACGTATGTAGGTTTAGATTATACGTTAAAATTTATCACATCTACCGTGTTTATTTTTAGTAGCTTTTTTTACTATATGAAAGATTGGACTACAGAATAATTACTATGGTAGTTACAAAGTAGCGTAATATCTTTTTCAATAATTACTAAAATATATTTAGCCTCTATTCTTATATGTTAAACAATTCTGCGCGAAAGTTGATCGAATCTAATTACATATAACATTAACATACTGTCACAAATATTGTTTGTTTATTTTATTATCATTTCTATCGATACATGTTAAAGTGTTGAGAAAAAATTCATTTTAAGAATGTAATATACCAAAACCAATCTATCAATTGTAAGATATATCGTCCTAATCGGCATATTAAGCACCAATCACCTTTGCTTGGCTACGACGATTATGTAAAGCTACATGGCATAAATATGTATACTACATGTACTATTTGTATTTTATGGGACATCCTAATATATTTTATCGGATGATAATTTGTCAACGAGAAAGTTTCGAAACGAACTTTTTCGTGCGTTAAGCCGATATCAACGTCTTCGTATGGAGCAGCTATTCCTGTTTCCCGTAAACAGCGTTTAAACAGTTTTTAACGAGCAATCTGTGCATTCGCGTGCATCCGTACCATTAGGGAGGCCCGTCCATTGCCCCTTCTTTTAGCGTATAGCTCAATAAATTTGGAAAGATGTTAATATATTTCTTGCCGAGCGTAAATCTCTGGCGCAACGCTGCGTTTAAACTGTTTTAAGTAATTATATCTACCTTTATCTCGCGTTTTATGTCACTTTAATTCATGCTTCATTTTTCGAATACCACCTTTTTTCTTCTTTTCTCGTTCGCTTACTGTTTATTACAATTTTTTACGATAATACGATATAAGCATCGAAACATGCCAGTAATGCGACATCGCACAACCAAGTATTTGCTTTGTAAAAAGTTGGCCGAGATTGAAATTTTCAAACTCACTTCGAAATAAAAAGGCAAATATTTTTCCACGTAATATTATTGCAGTGAAACGACACGATAGATAACGCGGTGACTTCGGATCTTTTATTCGAAAGTTGCTTTTCCTCCAACGTACAATGGTAAATTTTTCTATCGTGTCCGTTTAATATATTCATGTGAACGTTACGATAATATTTCAACTTCAGTTTCCCACGTAACTTTTACGTCAAAGATGAACAAAATATGGTCTAGGTCATGTTTGTCGAAGAATTCAGTAACTTGCTATAATGGAAAAGTAAAAAGCTAGAAGCAATAAATAAATAAAGAAACAATGGGTAAATAAATATATATTGTGCGCTGATAGTTAACTTTCACAAAAACGCTCTATATGAAACATTTTGAGATTCACAAAAATGAACCATATGTATATATTGTACTATATGTATAAAATCAATCGTATCGATTTATTTTGTTTCAGAAGAAGTTGGCATATAAATTTCCCAAAATGTAATTCACGTTTTTTGCGAATTGTCCGCTTTGTATTCCCTCGCAATAGCATTTTCCTACCGTTATATGCACAACTGAAACAGCCGATGGAATATAAATGAGGTTCGATGGCGATCGCGTGGCAAACGACGTACGATTGGTACACGAAATTCTTCGGACGTCGAAATTCTTTAAGAAACGCCTTTGCCACTATGCTCGTAAGTGTGAGTGTTCTTACATAATGTCTTATGTACTCCTGCGGCACGATCGAATCGAATGGTCTACTACGGAATGGAATGGAGTGGAATGGAATCGGTTGGAATGGGGCCACACACTCTCGACTGTAAGCTACTCGATCAGCCGTGTCGCTAGGAAAGGACACGTAACTCGTAAATGTCCCTAAAGAAGGAAAAGAAAAAAAGAAAGAAAGAAAATTGACGAGAAAAAATCTCGTCTCACAGTCATTTGGCCAACAGTATAATTTGGTTATTTGAAGTGGCTGGAATGTCGACCTCGTTCAGTTTCTTGTATTCGCAATTTACGCGTTATTAAACGTCGGATAATAATTTTGAATGATTTATGCGAACGTCTCTGTTAATTATAACTTGCCAACGTGTAATTTCCTCTTTGCGAATAACAAACAAAATACCGTGCTAATTTCTGAATGAGCAGAAAATTTACTCTCGCTGGATTTTTACATGCGACAGGAACACTTAACAGTTTCTTTCGATTCTTCGATTTTATGTATTCTTTTTAATTATCCTCCACTTTTCTATTCTTTAATTTTCGATGGTCTATTTGGTCGATCTTCTAATCAACGTAAACGTTATAAACATACAGAGATAAACTCGTTTTCTTTACTGTTACTATCCTATCCATTTGGTCACTCGTTCTAGCTAACTTTATCTATAGTTTCTCTGATTAGTTTTTCACATGGAATTATCCCTCGCCGGTTGTATCGCCGTTTACAAGACACCCTGTACACGTCTCGAAGATAACTAACAATCAGATAAATTGTCTCTGCCCGTCGCACAACCAGTGCACACTTTATCGGTTACGAGCGTAGCACGATTTTTCAAACCTTTATTCAGACAGCCGTCTCTGAAAGAATTGAATGAAAAGAGGAGTTATCACAGCCCTGGAACAGGTAGGACGCGCTGCTGCTGCTTACAAATAGAGAAAGAAGGAAACGTACGCGCGCTTGTTACGTCGCGATGATAAATCAGCGTTTCCTGCGTTACGGTGGATCGCGGCCAGAGGGATGGTAGCAACAAACGGCTGTGTACGCGTCGAAAGTATGGTCATTCGGTTCGCGTGACACGATGAATCGTATGCACTGTGCACGGAGGCCTACTTGAATCTACAATCTACGATGACAGTAAACGTCGCGCCGCGCCGTTACGAGCAGATCGGGGCGGACTCGCGCGAGTGAAACGCCGCCGCTAAATCCGTGTGTATCGAGGACGCTGACTTAGTTATGTATATACGTGAACTTAATCACATAGGTCTGGATGAAAATAGGTTTAAAGAAGGGACGTACGCGCGCGCAGTATGTATTCTTCAAACTGTGAAAGACAGGAGGGTAGTAAATGCTGATTTTTAGATTTTTCGAGAATACACGTGGTCGTTGAACCGAAGATTGGGATTAGGTAAGATACGCAGTTGTATGTTATATTAAATTAATTTACGTAATAAAACGCGACTTGACACGTTTTGAACGTGGGAGGATTTTTACGACTCCTACGTTTCGTATTGAAAAAAAAAACTGGAAACAACTTTATTTCACTCGGTTTCCTTAAAAAAGGAAAATAGCCAGAACACGCGTCAGATTATTGAAAAATATTAAAAAAGATAATAATAATGTAGATACATATGTATATCGATGTCGTCATTGAAGACTTTTATCCTCGATACGTGTATCGACTTCGCACTGAACGTGTTAATTGAATTACGTATAGCCTAAGAGACAACGTATCTGTAGTGATGATAAAAATACGAACGTCCGTAATTAAGGGTTATCCATCGTCCATATATTTATACGATCACGGAAAATATAGAGTAATTCTTAATTAACTGCATTAATCTCTAGAGAATTTGATATGAATGAATTTATTTATCTAACGTAATGCAAAAGGTGATTATTAATCTGGTATTTATTACAACATTTTTTTCTAGTTTTTCGTTTTTGTTAACAGTTAACACCATGTCACGTATTTACTTGAATAAATATCCCGATCCTTTACAATTACGATTATTATTACTACCTACACAAAAGGATAAAAAGGATGTAAAAAAGTAAAGTAAAATAGCAAATGTAATATATATATATATAGTATGACGAAGGTATGATAATCAATTCTTGTTTACCTCAGAAGAATACCAGTGTTCTTTAAGTGTGGTTAACAAATTTAAAGATGAAACAGGTCGCGAAAATATTCGTATATGAAACATACGTACGTACGAAGTCACGAAGTACATTAGACCAGAAACATTAGCAGTCGTCACATGCCTCGCAAAACGTTGAGCGAACTCCTCGCGCTGTCAACGGATACGCGACTTAAAGTTCAGCGTGCGTCGTTGTGGTATCCAACAAATTGACGGACAAAATGAAGCGTACGTTTGACGCTGATTTATCGTGCCATTGTGCAAACGTCGAACGCGTCGAACGTTACATGACGTCGTAACTTATTCTATCGAAGCGAATGAACGCGTCTAAGGCGTGTGCGCGTTGATCCTTGATCCTTGAATCGCGTACAGGCTGAAGCGCAAAAAATACCACGAGGAAGATTATAAATCGGACGGGCCGACTGGAAAAAGTAAATGGACCGAGTGAAACATAAAGGGAAACAGGCGAGAGAGTAAGCAAGCGCGCGCGTGTTTGATGAGTTCATCCTGTGTGCTTTTCTCTGCTGATGCGGGGCGCTGCATTTTCTTTGACACGTACAATAGGGACGAAGGGAACGACGAATCTTATCCGACTAGTGGTTTACAGTCGTGGTTTTTGAGAAACAAATTTATTAGTCAACGAATAATCGAGAGTATCGTCAATGTGTATATTCTATGTTCTTCTGTAATTTGTTAAGAAAATTCTATCGATTATGAGTAACGGAAACACATTCTTTTATGGTTTTGCGAAGAAGACTCGATACGTTAATAATAAGATACGAGGAAGTAGTTTTGTCAAAAATAGATGTATTTATCCTTCAGTTAATCGATAGCTTATTAAAATACAACGTCGTTTATACGCAACATTGAACACGAAAGGCCGTCAAAGAAAGATTAAGAAAATCAAGGCTGTCAAAAATGTCGAGGAAGTTGGTCATTAAGAATTTTTTATTTGATACAATGTCCAAGGAATGAATTTATTTGTCTAAAGTGATGTAATTGATTGGAATTTTTTACTTATCGTCTTATTTCTCAAGAAATGGAACGATGATCGAATAGGTCAAACATCGATGATGAATAGGATCAAACTTAAAGATTAGATTAATCCTTGGACCCCGTCGTTTGTTATAATTTCCTGAACGACCGATAGGTACAAACATTCCTGTATTTATCTTTCTGGTGTGTGTAAACAGATCTCTCGTACTGTTTTTCAATATTTACAACCGAATGTGCTTTTGTATGAAAGAAATACAGAAAAAATATACTTTTAGAGGTATAACGTGTCCTAAAAGTATCGTTAACCCCTTTTTATTCACGAATGAGATACTTTATGAACTGGTTTTTAGCCGTAACTTTTTTTTACCCTGAAATATCTCATCTGCTAATGAAAAGAAAGGCGAGATATCTCATCCAAAGCGTCGCACGAACACGAAATACTTGGTTCGGTTCACGCTTATTCAATAACACCGTAAGATATTTCATCCATAGAATAAAGACGAAAGATACGCGAATGTCACTCGTCGTATCTTCAGCTTCCTGCGATAAGTCATCCCTGCGCATTAGAAGCAACGCTACGTGCCACGCGACGCCTTTAGCTTCGTATTAATTTTTAATTCGAATCCGACATTTCCAAGATGAATCGCTATATAAGTAGCGAAATAATTTAATTGGCGTACACGTTAAATGATAGATACAGCGACGCGAAACTGCATGTATCTACTAAATACGCGGATGTGGATGGTAATTAATCGGAGAGAAACGTGGACGTTTTCGTTTTCTTTCGCA
This sequence comes from Bombus terrestris, assembly GCF_910591885.1. Classification (NCBI taxonomy): domain Eukaryota; kingdom Metazoa; phylum Arthropoda; class Insecta; order Hymenoptera; family Apidae; genus Bombus; species Bombus terrestris. Next base: position 3,935,010 of record NC_063274.1, read on the forward strand.
GGACGGTGAAACGCGATCGGCAACGTGTTTCTTCGTTCGACTTGCAATTTCCGATTTCAAATTCTTCGACATAGCGTTTTAGCTCGAGATATTATAAATAGGTATCGATAAACGCGTATTTCGAATTACGTCATAAGATCGAGTGGAAAAAAGAAGGAAGTGTCGAGAGTCGCCGTAGGTGATTGTCGCGCGTTGCGTCGCCTCCAACACGAGAGAAATTGCGTAATCGACGAGTTTTCATCCTCGTGCGTTTAACATTTCAACGCGTACGCAATAATAGCAATTTATCGATACGCGTTTCTTTTAATTCGATCAAATTATATCGGGAATGTCGTATTTAAACTCGTGGCCTCCTATCCTCGGATGCCATACTGATCAATTCCATGAATTTAAAAAGTAGAGAAAGGCGGTGACATTAATCGCAAGGCGATACAAACATTACCTTCTTTATTTCATCTTTGAATTTGCTGTTATTTATGATTTTTGTGGTGAACAAATTTACAAAATTTACATAAGTTATTTATTGTCTGAGACGTTAAACACGCGTACTTGTACAATTAAATTGAGAAATTCACTGAAATTGCAGTTAAATTTAGCTTCCGAGAGGCCTATTTAACCCGCCGATCTGATTTTGTTTTCTGTTCCGTTTGTACTCTTCTTTCTCGTAAAGATTGACGGTATCGAGGAAAGGACATACGAATGAGTCCAATTAAAAAGTCCGACCGTATCGTTTGGTTGTTTATTGGCTAAGATTTCTCGGTTCTTATTAATTTTAATTAAATTATTATGAATTCTGATGATTTACTTCAGTGGAATATCCTCAATCCACTTTCGCTCATTTATCTCATACATTTTGCGAATTTAAAGTGGCGAAACTTTTTATTCTAATTAATCCAGAAGCGTTTAATTAATATTTTAAAAACACGTTTTTCGTACCTTTAACAACGTTTAAAGCGACAGATAATGAGTCCAAATATTATTCCTGTTTACTACTTTCTTATTTTTAATGATATATATGCATACTTCTTAAATTATTTTTTAGATCTCAATCTCTAGAGTTCAAAGACGTATACGAGGGATTTTTGTAATCATTTTATAATTACAACATTAGTATCCTTTGAGCAGCGGCAGCAGGTTTGACCAGTTCGACTATCTAGAACTCATCACACTTTCATTCTCTTCTCTCTCTTTTTCTTTTTTTCTTTTTTATGTCCCTCTCCCTTCTGTACGTCTGGCAGCAGCGACTTAAGCTGCAGAAAATCGTCGAAATAGTCGATTAAGCTTTCAGACAACGAAGAAGGGTTTTCGAAGGAAGGTTAAGGTATCCCGCAGGAGTGGGAGATGAAAGGGTTGCGTAGCGCGGAAGCTCGCCATTATATTCGCATTATAATCCCATCAGTGGACTCTTCTGCCTAACTGGACAGCTACGAATAATACGACGTACTTAAATACACGCCTCTACTTTCCATTCCATATCTATTCGAAGGTCCCCAGCTTTCTACGCTGGATCATCTGTCCTTTTCGATCTTCGTTATTAATCTCGTTATTCGTTATTAAACGAAATTTCACAGCCTCTCTACAGCCACGATACGTGCGGTGAATTTAATTCTACGAAAATGATGTTTAATGGTTTCGATAACATTTCGGAATAACATTGTCTACAATAAATAACGTATATTTACATATTCCAATTAATCTCTGTTTTTACCATATTCGATAGAGGACTAATTTTCTTTTCCAATAAAATGTAGATTTATATTTGATATATGGTTACGAATTCCGAAATTTTTAAAAGGCAGCAAAATTCTGTGATAGATGGGAATGCTATTGCAATAGGAAAATACTTCTAATAATAATAGTCCTAATAATCATATTGTACGACACCAGGGTAAAGGAAATATGAAAAAGAAAGAGTAAAGAAAATAGAAGCAATCGAAATTAACTTATCTTTTAGCTTTTAGTCATAAAATACATCTTGTATTCGCTATTCACTAATACTAATACCAAAAAGGGTATTGGTGGTTAGGTGTGTATATCCTTTCCAGACTTCAATCGTCGTTTTTGTAAGAATCTAATATTTTTTACAAGAATCTAAGCTTTTATTAGCCCTACTTTTTTCTTGATGCTTCTTCTTTATATCCTTCCAGACGTCTTCTCCTCAAACCTTATAATACGTTATTCACATAAAATGTGGAATACTCAAAATTTAGAAAAATTAATATACATATATCTAAAACTAAATATTTATGGATCATTTATAATTTAATAATATCTATTACAATAAAATAATTATGTCGAGTTATACGAGCAAGAACAGCAGGGTTAATTTAAACAAGTAGCAGGAGGCGAATCTACGTACCAGATAACGATACTTTGTGAAAGGTTTTCGCGTATATACATACGTATATTTCATGAAATATGTTAGTTTAAAGCTTAAAGCGGTCGTATAACGATTGCGCGCAGGCGAGCGTGTCCGCGTTAAAGCCCCAACCGGCATCGAAATTCCACGGCATTTATCTGATCTGAAATCATAGGCAATCAGGAGTAAAATAGCGGAGGGCCCGCTTAACCTTCCGTTTCTCTTGTCATCGTGACTCTGTCGGTGCGCGAGAACGCGACGCGACGTGGCCGGCAAAGTGGTGAAAGCCACGACGGTGATAACCTACTCCAGTGCGGCTGCCCAGTTGCAGGTTGCAGCTGCCTGCTCGCAAAACGCGGAATCCCAGTTACGCGTTCTCGTACGGAGGAAGAACGCTGCCTGAGACTGTGTAGAATGCTCTTGTGCAGATAGCAGCGTGTGCACGTGGTGGTTTACTTCCGCTCGAGGCACGCGGTTCATCCGACCACAAACATACATAGATTACGCACACGAACATACAACGTGGTCAGTAAAAGAGGAAGAAGGATAAAGGAAGAAGAAGAAGAAGAAGAGTACGAAACGAAGAAAGAGATAGAAGGATTGGAAGAACAGAAGGAGGAGGTGGAGTGATGAACGAAAAGGACGAATAATATAGAACAAGAGATAAAGAAGAAATTAACGACCGAACGCGAGGGAGAGTATGTAGAAAATTAGATAGAGAAGCTGGAATGAAACGAACGAGGAGATAAGGGAATGGAATGGTAAAGGACGATTATGACCAAGAGAAAGTAGCAGATGAAAGAGAAAAGAGGAGAGAAAGAGAAGAACGATGCAGACACAACTCCGCGCAACTACCCCACCTTTGGTTGCTTCACTGACTGTTTCCTTCTCTTTTTCTGTGTTACGTCTCCCTCGTTCGTCTTTCTTCGTTTTCGTTTTCCTCTCTATCTCGCTCGTAGTCCGTTCTTCTTCTTTCTTCGACTCAGAAAAAGCCCGTTCTCGGCATCTCTGTCCCTCTCCTGTTCTGTTCGGCCAATTCCTCGTATTATACCAGGTTGCGGCGTGGAATGCGGGCGTCCTTCGTTCGCTTCGAGCAGCGTCCAACCGATGAGCCCCGCTAGCGTTATCCTTCGCCGGTCCTTCGCATGCGCTCCTTAGGGCTTGGTAAAATTAACCTGGAATACTCGGCCGAGACGCCCGCCTCGCTCTCTTCTCTCTCTTTCTTCCTCCCTGCCTCAGATTCGTTAAACTCACTCACGCGGCTCTCACCAATACGACCGACATGCCATTCCGCACGTGTGTACTTCCCCGTATATGCAAGCCGCGTATGCGCGCATACAGGCGCATGCGCAGCAGCCGCGTAACAGAATCACGGCGCGGCGCGGCGCGGTGTACGGAAACGGCGATCGGCGTACTTACTTGGCGCTGGGTTTCTCGGGGTTATTGACGATGAAATTAAGGCGATTTGTCGAAGTAGAGCGGTTTTATTGGGAGTTCGTGCTCCTTTCGGATTGCGGATAGTATAGAAACGGGCGCGAGTGCACCGCGCATGTGCATTGTGCATACACATGGTGGAGTTCGTCTTGATGCACACCGGCGCGGTGTGTCGATACACCACGGCAATTTATTTTTCTACACACACGTGTGGTGTCTGCGGAGGCTGCTTTATATACCCAGGGTAACCTGTATATACCGCCACTGCCTGCCATTATTCTCAATAATTCTCGACGGTTAATGACAGTCTGCGGAATATTTTTTTGCATGCGCGAAGGCCCGGTGTGCCGCAGACCGCGCGAAAAATTGTCGTTTTCTTCGTCAGGGATATTATTGCGGTGAAATTCAATGTTGCGGAAAGCAACATGCAATCTCTTCGCGTAAACGTGTCTCAGTTCGTAGCGATCCGAACTATCTTGCTGCGTCCATCTTATCTGAATGCGAGTATCCTTTTTATTCTTTCATTTTTGTTGGTCTTTTTGTGTGCGTGTACGCGCGCGCGCGTGTATGGACGCGCTCGCGCGCTTTTACGTTCGATTCTTGGTATCTGGCGCGGAATCGAGCCTCTCACTCAGGTAGAATACTATAATTTAAAGGCTTATTTGTGTTGTTGCAGGTGCACCTGTGTGAAGCCGGAGGCGGAGGATTCGGAGAACGGGAGAATCTAGGTAAGATTGCTTTGTAGAATTTCAAGGGTAAGAATGTGGCTTCAAACGTATCTGAATCACGTTCTCGGCCACGTTCGAATTGATTGATTATTATTTTAATGCGAAAAACACGAATCTCCGGTTGAGATGATTTGTTATCGAATTGGTGAAAGTTATTGGTTCTCGGTAATAAGTAGGCAACGGTTTTGCTTCGAAGAATATTATGAATATTTTCTTGCTTTTAAAATAATAGCAAAGTAATCTTTGCTCGTCGTTTTTTCAGCTGCATATATAAAAGGTTGGTATATGTATTTATAAAGATTGAGCGGAAACTGATGCTCAAAGTGTTAATACACTCGAGCGCACTGTACATAGAAATTGGGAATTATCATATATTATAATTTATTGATTTAAATTATTATGCTATTTAGCAGAGTCTATATTCTATTTTTGACTATTTCTAAATAGAAATTCCAGAAAAAGTATTCGCTTCTTCTCTTCCTGCTTAAAACTAAATGCCATACATTTTGTTAGATTATTTACCATTGACATTAAAGTATTAATTATCATCTGGATAAAATGTTATACACGATGATCTGGAAAAATCAAATAATTTAGGAACATATGGAGAGCTGAGAATCATAGTGGTGTATGTCATCATCGTGTTTTGTATTTATTGTTATAAAAAGCTGATTTATGTGGCGCTTTGGAAAAGAGTTCCACACGAATTGGAATTCATTTAATTGGACTTTAACGATACTAATATATCGTTTCGATACGGAAATAAAATAATGCATCAGCATACAAGGAGAGATATCGTCTTAATCTCATTGTTAATAAAAGGGTCATGTTCGGGCGTGTAAAACGATTAGCGTAAACTTTTAAAAGCTATCGGCGTGTTACGCGTATTTAGTTTTTCTCGGGTCGCATCCACGATCGCTTCATCTCTTTCAAATACCCGCTGCCTATGTAATGATCCGACAAGCGAGACGACGTTGGGCACGACGCGTCAATCATTCTTTAATGATACACACTTACTTGTCTATCTTTATCAAAGCACCGAGCGAGTTAATACCGTTCGAATGAAGAGACGAGAAAACGTATCCGATTCTTCGCGCGTTTAACGAGAGTTACATCACGTATGGCCGTACATACGGATAGCGCATTTATTTTCAGACGAACAGGTTTTATCTTTATCGTGAATGTTGCATCGACCAGGTGAATAATTGAAATGTATGAATCATATCCGTTCGTTCGAATTCAGATCAACGAACCGGTGTGGTTCGTCGACGGGGAAAATTGTACGGACGTAGACATTTCTTGCTTTCGCGTGATCGTTCCGTACCGCTTGATCGATGGTATCTGTAAGAAGATAAGGGTACAAGAATATGGCAGTCAAGTTCTACCGATGTTAAACGGCTGGTTTCGCGTGGCAGATCGTTTTGTTTCTTTGTTTCCATCCAGTACGTACGATGTAAAGTTTAGGTTTCAATTGCCGGAGCCGCAATCTGTGTGCACTGTGCACGCATAGTTGTATGCACGAGACGTGCATGCATCCTGGATGCCTCGTTAATTCCACGTATACAAAGTGCAGGTGCGTACAAAGTCGAGAAACTGATACTTATGCAATTAACAGATACCTCCTGAAAACGAAGAACTGAGAAAGTCAATCACGAATCCCTCGAGTCGTTTCGTTTCGTTTCGTTTCGTTTTCTTCGAGTATTCGAGGATGAAGAATCGTTTTCACAGGAAGACCCAGAAATATGAGTTATGCGCTCTTTTTACCTGTTTGTTAATTGCGTACGCGACGTGTAGTTTCTCAGGCGGGTTCGAAAGTAATTTCTTCTTTTTTTTTCCCTTGTTTATCTTCTTCTTTTTTTATAATGTTGCACGTTGAACTTTAGCGTTTCGCTGCTATAATCATTATCATTGATTGAATCTCGCATTAGGGATAACTATGGGAACCATATTCTATTCATTGGTCTGCATATTCATGAATTTTCCATAATACTGCTCGCTCTGTGTAGCAATTACAGCGGCTTGATTTATTTTGTTACTTCATTGTTAAGGTAATGCGTATCGCGTAATAAGCACGATCGTTAAGTGTTTAATAATCGTCGTTAGTGGTATGTATTGATCTTCCTGATGATATTTGGCTCGCTCGTTTTTAACTTAAGTATCGGTAATAAATCGAGTTAATTCTTAAATTCGTCGTATTCGAGCAGACTGATCGGACGAACATATTTTGATTTTCCAACTTTGAATTTTTATAGAGAGCAATTGCATTCAACCACGCCCGTTAACCTCTGTATTGGCATAAAGATCGACCGAGTATCTGGAATGCTAAACGAAACTAAGCGGGTAACTTGAGTCGATCTTTGTGGCAATACAGAGTTTGCTAAACGGAGGATTACAGCATAAAACTAAAAAAATCACATTGATATCTCTGAAAATGTAATTCATAAAAAACTGACCATTTTTATTAACTCACCCTGTATACCGATCGGTCAGGCGGTGCAATCGGTTAGAGGGAAATTCTGCGTGAAAGAACAAGTCGAAAATTTAGAATAAAACTTTTTCATATGACGTTTTATTTTCGACAAAATGGGGTTTGAAAATTTGACAAATATATTCGGCCAATTCCGGACTGGATAGGAGTAAATAATCGGCAAAATTGGGGGAAATTATTCTACGTACGAAAATGTACAATAAAAGCTGTTGGCAAGGTGCTCTATTTGAATGTAAATGGCAAAATTTTATTTTAGCCCGTGGACCACCTCCTAGTCGATTGACCACGTTATACGGAACACGCTGTATACATATATACGTATGAATGTATATATGTGTGTACGCATATATGCACGCTAGAGGTTGTCTCGTCCTCGGCGGAAAATATTGTTTAGCATAAATTTCGCAAGGAATGGTGCGCATCTTTGGACTCGGTACGTTTTTGCAAAGGAGAATACATTGGTAAGGCGCGTGCGCGCGCGTATTTACACAAGTCTCGTGTGTTTCTTAGCTCGCGCGTGTGTGAATGAGCGAGTATAATGTTTATTATAATGGTGTTATGTACATTATACCAAGTTGCTCGTTAGGCACGTATGCACGGTATGAGGAAACGGAACGGTTGTACGCCGCACCGTAGAAACTATGTACAGCTCCGGCGAGGTCGAAAAAATGCCCGGTGGCTATCTGCAGCGTTTACCCCATACCTATGGGGGATTTCTGTACAATGTGGTTGCTGGCGTCGCGTCGGCCAGTGTTCACCGATACGACCAGGATACCGCAGCGCCGGTATAATTAAGAAATTTATCTCGCCGGTTGGAAATAAGAAGGCGACTGTGTAACTCGCGCCTTCATTGCAATTAACATCTGACGGTTTTAGTTGTTTTTACAGCGAAAAGAACGGCGTACGAACGAATTAGTCAAGTTCAAGTATATCCGACAAATTTCGAAACTCGATTTTCTTGAAATAGATGCTTTTCGATTGAAAAATATGTATTTTATATTTTCCATTTGTTTTTTCAAGTAGAATCACCCTCGCCGTGTTATCCATACAGAGGCACGCTGTATCCCACACGAGAAAAGCAAAAAGGAAATATCTCGACGATAAAAATTAATTATTCTGGAAATCGTTAATTGCAAATTGGTCAAAGGGTTGATCTATTCTCTTCTTGTTCCCGTAACACGTCGTTGCTTTTTCTTAATAACGGCAGTCTTTTGTTTCTGTTCGATGTATCCGGCACATTAAAGACCAAATTGAAATAATTAAAACGCACTAGTTGGCCGATGGTTAAAAGTAATAATAATTAAAATGAAACGGTAGTGCGCGAAGAGGAACGTAATATGTACGGAGCGCGAATTCGCGTGTAATCCATCATTCTTGCATTCCGTATTCCACGTAGACGGCGTACGTGCTGAGGGAAAGACTCGTTTCGTCGGAGGAATGCGCGGCATTATAATGAGAACTCGGCAAGACGGCGATGCAACTCCGCGACTCGATTATTTCGTTTAATTACAGGGAACATTAGACAAGTCACATCCGTGGCGTTACATGTTCCTCTGAGTTCTGAAAAAAGTATCCCGACTCTATTGTACGCCCGTTGCAATAACCACATAATTATTTATATCTCCCATAATTATTCGAACTTGCATTCAATAGAGACTTTATATTATACTCTGATTGTGTTATAAAGGTAAATAAATGGTCTCGTGCTATCGTTAGCACGCGTGACTGTTACATTCTAATTGATACTATTTTTATCATATGTCGATTATAATTTTTCGTATCTTACACGTAAATTACGAAAGCATTGTTCGTGGGCATTTGAATATTATTAATATCAACGAATTGAAAGTTACAGGTTGTAGATTACGGACTAATGTATTTATTAATAGTAGAAATTCCCGATTTTACGTAATTTGTGGAATTTCGCTAGTAATATAAATTTAATTGCGAGAAAGAGGTTCAGAGTACTTTGGCACTCGCGCTGTTGTACGTATCTGCTTTGTCATCGCATCCTGTGTAACGCGTCTTTTAAAAATACTTGGCAGCTGGAAACATATATTTTAATGTGAAGTAATCGAAAAAGGAAATAAGCCTTTTTTTATATACGTAGGTGATAAATCTACACAATTTTTTTTTGCGAGAAACAAGTAATACTATTAGGTTGTCCGAAAAGTGTCTTTCTTTTACAACGACGCATCTTGATACAAACATGAAATCTAATCTGTCGAACGTTGTGATCTTTATTTTGATAGAACAAAATGAATCACATGTAATTCGATAAAATAATATAAAGCGGAAAATATCGTGCATCCATTATTTTCTTTTAAAAAGGAGAGAAACTTTTCGCACGACCTAATAGCTTAGTTACTGTGTTACTGTAACATTAACTGATATTAGCGTTATTAATACTTTTTAAATATTCAAAAAGATCAAAAACACATACTCAACTTCAAAATTAATCGACAATGTATCGAATCTGAAAATCGCTTATCTATAAAAATTAGTGAAAAATTAGTGTTCCACAGCTATTGTCTTCACCTAGCCGTTTCGAGAGTAAATTTAAGACATAAATACCAGTAGTGTTTGTATATTACGCGTATCCCTGTAATTTCGCTTCTTGGTAGTGTCTTCAAACTCCCGTTGTTTCTACCTTAATCTCTGTCGGATTAGTCTATTACACGAGGTTCGTTCGAATCAGAGAGAACAAAAGGAGGAAAAACTAACTGGATCCTCTACGAGCCCAATTAGTGGAAATTTCCAAGTTTATAGCAGAAAATACCAGTCGTTCGTTCATTCATAGGCGGAACATGGAGAATATTGTTGCGTACCGGATGACGATGGTCGTAGTGCACAGACGAACACTTATAAAATAGCAGAGGTTACCTCGTCCATGGGTTCGATTAACATTCGTTGCGTATTCGTGGCATCAATATGCAAAACGCGTAATTAAACGTTAAATATGTATCGTAATTAAAATTGAGAATGATTGCTTTAAATCTTTATTTTTCTTTTTTTTAGTTTATTCGATCTGAGAAACCCAAGGATTTTTCGTACTTGAGATCACACATGGAATAATTTTGAACATTTTCTTTTTCCATTCCATCAACATCATTCAAACATCCTCATTCTCATTGTCGATAACATACTATACGTTTTATTTTAACGTCGTTTGATCTAATTTATAATCAACGATCTTCCCATAGTTCTGTATCAAGTTTTTCCACGTAAAAATTGTTTTTACAGTTCTCGCTGTTCTTACATAATCCACGAATTGTCCCACGTTAAATTAGCGAACAAGCAAAGCTTGTGAGATGCGCGAATTGCGTAACGCAATTACTCGGGCGAAAGGAGACAGTGATGGTTGCACAACGCGGATGGCGGCAGCCATAAAGGCTCCATTTCAAAAATTCATCGAAAGCCTAGTCGAGTATACTCAAAACGAAAAAAGATTGCTATTCCACGTATCCAGCGATCGCGCAAGTAGTTCACAAACATTTACGAATCTTTTGATTGTTTATCGATGACGTATGCCACGCACAGAATTAATTGTTTGCATATGTCTGTTTAAATATTTATGGATGTTCCCACTCCAGTTCTTTGTTTGCATGCGTTTAATAACGCTAGAACTACCAAAAGTGGTTAAGATATAAATTACGTAGATTTTTATAGACCTACAATGATATATTTTTAGGATTCGAATGATTTTCTATACAATGCGTGGATAAAACGTTGTTTTACTTCGTGAATTATACACACTTTACCGAGATAAAGACTAAAAATGGAAAAATGTTTACTTTACAAGAGTTTCGAAAGTTTGAAGTATCGAATCATGATTCGAATGTAATTCGAATCTTTTCGTTGCACATGCGTATGGCGAATTGAAAATTATAGCTGTGGACGAAGATTTTGTCAATTTCAATTTAATTTGAATTTAGTCACGTGTTTCAACTTTGCAGAATATCGTACTTTTAGTTTCATAATTAACTCGTATTGTGTCTATGATCATCGGAAAGCGTAAATATTGTATACGTTTGTCAACGAATAACAGCCTCTAAAGGGATCTGACAAAAATTCATATTAACACCTTCAAATTTGGGATTAAGATCATCAACGACAATTTTTCACAAATAATTTCCAAATGTATTTAAGTACATTATACACTGCATATTGTACAATACATTATTTACTAATACATTATGATTAATATATAATTACTTATATTATTATGGTAGAACATATACATATATGTGTAATATACATGTTACATATGTAATAAATAATATAAAATAAAATACATGAACGGTAGTATTATTAAAGTGGGCCGGACACGAAGGGACCACGTTTACACGGTAAATGTATTTTAAGTTATAGCTTTATTATCTGCCACGATACGTTTTCACGACTCCATGAAGTATACTCAATTTTTCATAACAATAAACACCAAACGCTATTTTACGAAAATTGCGAACGAGCTGATTTACACCACTCTGATTTCTCGATTCTGTGCATTCTATGTTTCAGAGCACATTGATAACCGCGACCTCCGTACGGTCGAAGTTAAAAACTGGCGGTACCGATGCGTAAGCGACAGGTGCTCATAAACAAGCCCTTGTTTGCTAACGTTTGTTTAGTAGAAGTGGTTGACAAACGTTTGTCACGCACGCTCGCCCATTAACATTTCAAAAAGCTCACAAACATTTGCAAGCGTACTACGTGACCACGTTGAATACGCGGCTTTAGTATATAGACGAAACGAAGCACGAGGTGGTCCATTCGGTCTCTTCTCTCTCTCTCTTAGTCCCCTTCCCTCCATCCCCCTCTGTCTCTCTCGATACGGCGTTATTTCCTTACGTAAGCGCTGCACAGTGCACGGGTCGTTGCTTCGTTCTGTATGTCACCGTGTGCCGCGCACGGGAACACTAGTCTGACGGCATTCCATCGTGATTTGCGAACGTTTCGGTAAACGTTCAGCACACCCGTGGTTCGAGTAGTGTTTACGTCTACTCCTCATTGCAGAGAAGGAGAAGAGGTTGACGCCTCGTGACGATAATCGGAATTCCGAAAGGAAACCGAGTACGTGTTGTATCGACCGCGATTTCGTCCGATCTATCTCTCCGACAGATCTTCTATATACTTTTTCGAATGGCACCTAGCTTTTCGTTAGTTGACATATTCTACCTAACATGTTCTATTTTTCTTTTCTTTTTTTTTTTCAAGATACGATCAGATTTTTGTTGAGACAAGACAGACGTTACGGATAGCTTGTTGCACGGATTTGGGCTTTGTTTCGGTTGTTTTTAGGTGAAGGCCAATCGCGAGACTTGTGCGAGCCATAGCGCGTTGCAAATAAACGATCGATAAGTTAGCTCTGTTTTCTTGTACGGGGAGACGTGTAATTTTTAGTCGCAGAAATACCAGAGACATACGTTGTTCATGACGATGTTGGAAATTATAGGATGACGAGGCAGTATCTTCTAAGGAGCGATCGTCCGTTTAAAAATTGTATAACGCAACCGATTAATGGTAACTCGACCGCCAGTGGAAATCGTAGGATATTTAGAAGACGATAGTGATTATTCGTTATCGTAAAATTATGTGTGTATGTATGAATGTACGTATGTATGTGAACAAGTTCGTTCGTAGATGTCTGTTGCGTCACTCGTTACGCGAATCAGCGTACGTACGCGGTGCTACTGTTCATTTTCATTCGAATTTCTCGATTCTTCTCTACATAGTCACGATTATTAGGTCGGTGTGAAAAGTTCTGACTGCGTAGTCTTGGATTCTTTACGCGAAATTAAATTCAAGATCCAACTGGAAATCCATCCTACTACGAAACTGATCAAACTTCCTAGTGGACAGTACCACATGTAGGAAATGCGGTAGAGGTAGAAGTACGAGTCATTGTTATTTTGCCTGCAACAGAAAAGCCGTATAATTTATTACCTCTTAGAAATCAATTATGGTAAATTGTACTACGTGGAATAAGTATTAATTTTGCGATTAAGGAAAACGTTGGCAATTTGATGTAATAGGTGCAGACGTAGTTTAGCGTAAGTAAGTTGTGGTAAGAAGCACGATCTCTGTTTGAGAAAAAGTGTTTGTAATAGATACTATTCTTTTGCGTAATATCGTAAATTTATCTTTCTCCAAATAACGTTAACAAGTATCCCAAAATATAGAAATAATTCTATTTTTGTACAACTGCCGATTATTTTTATAAGTGGAGTGCTGAATAAAAAAAATTGAAATGACAAAGTTATATAAAATTATTTTATATACATGCAAAGATATTTAATAAGGAAGAAATTTATGAGATCGGTGAGCGATAAAAATATTCTTAACGATAACAATAATTCTGTAATGCAATTAACGTTAATAACTAGACAGCAGATAGTTCAAAGGACAGACATGTGTACTTGTAACGAAAATGTACTGCGAGTATACATAGAATATGCAAAATGAAGTACTTGTTTGTAATATCGAATACAGTTAGTTATATCTAACACAGTTATAATCTCGAATACTATTATGCAGATAAATACAAATAAATAGAAATACGAAATAGTTGGGAAAGAGATTCTTTTAGGTACCACTTTCGAAATATTATTTCCCACTACGCTGAACCTCGAAAAATATCTGAAATGATGAAAACCAAGAAGCAGTTGCATGTATCAGAAAATGTGCGTAGAACGGAGACTGAAAATATGCGTAGTCAATGAATAGCAGGCGAATTCCTTACTGGTATTCGAAATGCAAATTCGACGATTTCTCATGATCGTAATATGCATCGGCGTAGCTACAGTTTAAGGCGGTGACGTTCACTTTGTTTGGAATCGGTGGCTTTGGCTGACCGAAACCGATCCATAAAGAGAAAACGAGGCTAGTCAAGAGGCCGATGATGGCTCCTTTCTGATTTCCCAACCGCGTGAACATGCCCAAAGTGAACATGCCGAACACGGGACCACCGACCACGCCGAAAATCGTCAAAGCAGCCTGAAGAAGCCCGCCAAGAAATCGACCCATAAATGCCAATCCTATGCAAGCGATACCGACTATAAAAGCCAGAATCTTGCTGACTATGATCGATCCGGTTGCGGTAATCTCCTTGCCCCTGAAATAGTATTAATTGTTTCCATGTTGGTGTAGTGGATTACATATATCGCACGTACGTACACGCGGCTTTGTACGAGTGATCGGAATACCAAGAGATAAGTAACGATACATTAACCCTTTGCACTCCTATGTCGAATGTGACTCGACATCAGTTTTTATCTTAGGAGCTCCTTTGTCGAGTCCCACTCGACATTCTTTCAGTCCCACCTTCTTTTTGTGAAACGTGCGAAAGAAAACCAGGATTGCAACCTGGAAATTGTTTCAAGATATATCATACACTTGAAAATTACAAAATACAACAATAGTGTGAATGAAACTGGTATTTAAACGAATTTGTTTCTTCCTTTATTTATTTAAATTGTCTTATTTTTTGGTTAAAGTAAATTTCATATAAAACGCTTAAAAGCGTTGGGAGCTGCTGGTAACGAAATTGAAATAAAATTCCGAGTGCAAAGGTTTAATTAGGGGAGATGAGTTAAGAGATTACACGAGATTTTATAGTTTCCGCGTAAACGCATTAATTAATGCGATCTATTCGTGACAAAATATATTCAAATTCGCTTTTCCCGAAAACGTGCTGTTAAACGAAAAAAATGTCATTTTATACTTTTAACTTATTTCCCAATATAGAATAAAGTTCTGTCAATTATCTGCTTCTGTCCTTGACAAAGCAACCGCCGTTCTCTAAAAGACGAAGCCTCCGATGCAACTTTGTCATTCTCGATTTTTACCTTATTCTGGGTCATTGAATCATCCTCTAAATACAGATTATCGTATATTATGACCGAAGGCATAGTAGATTCAGCTCGTTTCACGGTGTTATGAATCTTACCGAAAACGATATACGGGTTTGATAAAATCTTCGAGCATAACGGCGGCTAGGGAATTCACCGTGGCGGAGATGGTGCTGAGTCC
Organism: Bombus terrestris; assembly: GCF_910591885.1. Taxonomy (NCBI): domain Eukaryota; kingdom Metazoa; phylum Arthropoda; class Insecta; order Hymenoptera; family Apidae; genus Bombus; species Bombus terrestris. The sequence goes on from NC_063274.1 coordinate 3,950,050, forward strand.
GGCGCTGAAGATGCCGGCTATAAAAAGTCCTGGCACACCTGGATACTCGGAGAGCATGTCCATCACGTAAAGCGGCATTAATTGATCGTACGAGTTGATTCTTCCGGCCTGAAGGGGGTCGCAATCACGATACTTGGTATATATCGCCAAACCGGCAAAGCATAGGCCCAGAGACATCAGCGAAGACAATGGCCAGCTCCACCAAATGGCAGTTTGCGCGTCCTTCACGTTTCTAAAATCGAAAAATTCGGCCATAGCGATAATTTTATGGACGATTATCGTTAAACCGAATCAACAGCGTAGCGGACGAAGAACGATTTATCGAACGATCGCTACTGGCGGTATGCATGCGAGATGCGTAGCTCGGATAAAGTCTACAGGAAAATTCCTCCGTCTTTCTGTCGTGTCGTCACGCTACGAACAAGAGAATCGCGATAATGTGCCTCGAGATGAATACAATGCCATTGGAATTCGGATCGGGATACGCAATATTCGAGTTGTATAGAAATTTCGTTCGTAGGCCGGTTCGTTGATTTATCGAACGTTAATTTACGATTGGACGAAAGAAAGAGGAAAGATCGATCGATTCGAAGATCGTGCATCGTTATTTGCTCGTTTTACGAGTTTTTGTTGCTGCTACGAAATGGATTAGCGGAACAGTAGGTTGAAGATTCTTGAATTACGTACAATCTTCACCGATCGATCTTAAACGAGGTTAATTCCAGTTTCTTCTAGTTATGCTATAAATGATATCGGCTATAATAATATATTTCATTATCTTATAAATATTTATCTGTAATATCTAATTAATTAATCTGTAATTTATCTGTATAAATATCGAGAAAGGGTAACGAGTTTACTAATATTTACCGAATTATATTTCAGGCGAATTTAACACAGAAGTTGTGTTAACGTTCGCATGTATTTATTGAAATAACTCTCACGATGAAACTATTTGAAATAATCAAAATAGAACATCTATTACTTTTCAACCAGCAATCAACGTAAAAATTGAACTTGGGACGTTTTCCCCACGTAATCTTCGTATCGTCTTACGTATTATTCAAAGCATAAAAGGATTAATTTTCGTTTAAATGAAAAACTTTAGATGCTCGTTAAATCTCAAAGGGATTATTCAAGAAAAATATTAATTTATTATTAAAAAATATTAATTTGTAAATATTCTAGCTTCGAACAATCGTTATAAGCGATTTCATTTACCTGTAATCGTTATCGATAGCGGAAGCTATTTTTATTACAAATAATCATTGCCTATAAGCGATGAGAACACTTTTTTGTTACTGCTAATCATTATCGATGATAGAAATGTATTCCTCCGTTATCCACGGTGAAAATATATTTCGTTTATCAAAATAATACTACAAAAAGTGTTAACAAGATGAGAAAATAATTCACTTTAGTGGAAAACTTCCGCACGCGGTACTTATTTTATTACAGAGCTGCTCACGAAAATTTGTTCCTGTTCTTTTCCTCGATATATCGGCAAATTTTGAAATAATCGAAAGAACTCTGCGTTATACGAACTCATAAGCATCGAGATAGAGTTCTTTATCGTCTTTCAACGTTTAGAAGCGTATCAACGAAGACGTCGCGTCGATTTACTGTAATTAATTATGGAATTCCGATGAACGCGTATAATTGGCGGTATCGTGGGACACATACGCATTGTGTAGAAAGTCAGCAGCGGGTAGATACTCACTTGATGGTTAGCATTCTCTGAACTTGAACTTGGTTGGTGCCGTACAAGGAAAGGTAGGTGAAGAAACCTCCAAATGTCAAGCTCCACCAGGTGTGTCGCACCGTTGGGTCCATTGAAATGCTGAATGAATGCACATACCATTGTCAGTATCGATACCCGACTGGATTCCTCGTAAAATAAATGTTTCATGCCCGGCATGGTATTTGAAAGTGTGTTAACTGCATCACGCTCATGGCAATTTACAATATATAATGCCAAAGAGAAAATCGATTTAACCAGTTGCTAGCGCACTGTTATACTCGTGTTATACAACATAACGGTTCGTATTATAACCACGGTTAAAGAATCATGCTCTGATTGTTTCGCTGTTCTAAACGATACGTAAAGCGTAATAATATCGTAATATCTAGCGAACACTGGTAAATTGAGATTTTAGTTGGCAATTCGCCGCAGCTCTTCCTATTTATTTAATAATGAGAATAAATTGTAATTTTCACGTTGAACGATGCACGCATAGACTTTTAGGTTCTATGAGACTGCATCGTAATTGAGTTTTGCAGACCGACCAGAACCATATACGTACTGACTTCTGCAAATAGATTATCGTCCGTAAGTAACATCGTACGAGACACTTGATACGAGTACCTACTCGCGATAAGCGTAAGTGGACGTTTTAATTATAAAATTAAGTCGTTACTTATTCATCATTCGTATTATAATAAAAAACTAGGTTATATTATGTCTTATTCGAACTTAAAATTAGGTAGTGCTCTGTAAGTGAGAATATACAGGGTGTCTGTCAAAAAATTATTTGTCATGTCTTTGAGAGGTGTTTCTGTAGCTTTGGATCGGTGCAGGTCCGTTGGAAGAAGCAATAGCGAAATTGACGTTGAGCATGATTTTCAAGGCCAAATTGTTTGCTTATCGCGACGTATAGTATTCGTTACGAGGAACAAAAGTCTCGAAGGAACCACCGGTCGGAACTGGGAAGAAAATGTTTAAGTTTTACCAGCCTACGCAATCACATTTGCAATTTTCTTGTATTTGAAACGCGAATGCAGAAGTCAGCTACGTATTGGCCTGTTTAGCTATCGCAAAAAATATCGGAACTACGCCAGAAACTATAACAAACGCGCTATCGCTATGTTCCAATCTTAACACACTGCTTCTTAACTCTAATGCTTGAAAGAGCGAAGAATAAAAAGAAGTAAGAGAGCAAAATAAGAATAAAGTTATAAATATAATATCATACAAGCGTCGCAATACAAATGTTATAACACACGAGTGTAAAAAACCCGATGTTGTACGCGCCGTTAGTTTCAGCGATCTATGCATTCCTAGTACGAATATCGTCTGAAAAATATGTACGTTCACCTATCGAATTCTATTCGCGACCCTTGAAGAGCAATCTCCCATATCTGATCGAGACCTCCGACATTCACGGCTGCTGTAACGATCACCAAGATAACGGCTATCAGCATCAAGAGACTCTGAAATATGTCAGTAACGAGGACTGCCTTGATACCGCCTATCGTCGAATAAAACGTGCAGACTAATCCCATGCCGATTACGCTTGCAGTTGTCGAGATACCTGTGGTAGCTTCTAGAGCAAGTGCGGGTGCGTACAGCACTACACCGCTGTACAGAAGCAGCTGAAGCATAAAAGCGAAGCTTCCTGCCAGCCTCGCCGCTTTGCCAAAACGTTTGTACAAATACTGAAAGCATAGGAAAATTTCTTTTTATCTTATTCGTGCCTGCTGTATTTTTTATACGTTGTTCTACATATGATATTGTCATAACTGTGCTTCTATAGTATATAATGCAATCTCGTTTATCCGAACAGGGGGACAAAACAGTTCGGATAACCGAGCAGTTCCGATTATTGTTTGGAACGATGTAGGATTCGTGTGTTGTAGTTTCAACTGTTCCTCGTTTGACGCACAGAATTTACTTTGCGAAAATACGTTTTACGAAATTACGTTCGATCGTAGTTGGAATAATAGAAACTGAACGTTCAAATAAACGTAGCTCTACTGTACTATTTTTTAGTTTTACTTAGAACTATCTATATCTTATCGGTGGTGTTTACAAATAATAAAAGTTTCACTATTGACTACCACGAACCACTAATACTTCACGTAACATTAAAATGAAATTGTCGTACGTAACGATCCTTTAGCGATCTTGGTTCTTATCTTACAAAGTTGTTAAATTGAAATTGAAATTGAATTTTTCTAGAAACTTACCTCAAAGGCGCTGGCATTGCCAAGTTTGAAAAATACCGGCATGTATAAGTAAGCGACGAAGGGAGTAGCAAGTCCGTAAGAAATGTTGATCACAGCGTACTGAGTACCATACACGTAATTTTCTGAGCTTACTCCCAACAAACTAACCGCAGATAGGTACGAAACCATTAAACCTATTGCGACTGGTGCCACTCCCATCGATCTGTCCGCCATGAAATACTCCTATCATATATATAAATAAATCTATGTATCTCGTGTTAAGCGTGTCCCATATTATTTACATAAGAGTTGAAACAATTTTTACACCAGGGAATTATTGCACCTAAAGTAAATTTACCTCCGTCGATTTCTGTTTCCCTCCGGTGAGCCAGTAATACACACCAATTCCTGAACTAATGAGCATCGTAATTGCGATCACCGCGTAATCCGCAATTACCAAGGTAGCCATGTTTCAGTTCTGCGATATCGTCAAAACAAATTCGATGGGCAGACTATGCGATGCTTGACGGCGACTCAATTGTCGGCTGTTTGTTTATCTGATATATCGTTCAGCCGGCACACGTTGCCTTCTCAATCATCGTTGGCTTCCACACGTTTAACGTCGATATCATTTGCGTAATGATCGCAACAACAGCCTCTTGCCATTTTGTCCTCTTAGTTTCTAAGATTAGCTGCTGTTTTCAATACAAATACAAATTCATTGTAACACGATGAAAATTCTGCTTAGAGAGCAACAAACGGTTAGTTCTTGTAATTTCTAACTCCACGCGACAGTGCTAAACCTCGTAAACTTGAAACTCGGTTTCCTTAGTTTACAAAGCAGCGGGGATACAGTAGATTGAAACTAGAGCGACGATTTGTCTACAGGTCGTATCAGAATTATTCTTTCTTCACTCTTACCGAATCTCGATGGACACCGACGAATCTCGTTGAATCCCGGTCTTCCTCTTTGGACTTTAATTTTGATGCTCATTGAAATTACCGCAGGATCATTTGTTCGTATTCTTCCTCGTTTGCGAGAATCGGCTGTTCGTATCCCTTGCACGAACTCATGCCTAACCTTCTGTAATAGGAATTTCATTTACAATTCCTTGTCTTAATCTGAGAAATGGAAACTGTATAAGTTGTAAATAGACTGCTTGGTAGCGCTATTACGCTAAAGTATTAGGTCGTCCGGAAAGTTTCTTTCGTTTTATAAGGAAATAATGGATGCACAACACTTTCCGTTCTATATTATTGTTTGTTTGTATTATTATTCATGTTTGTATAAAGATGCATCGTTGTGAAAGATGTGTCTGTAAAAGAAAGACACTTTCCGGACAACTTAATAATACGATACGCAGATAATACTGTGATATTCGGATAAAAACAAGTTTTACTTTCGGATAGGTCGGTTTCGCACGAAGATACGCGACACGCGTATGATAGAAACTGATCATATGTACGGAGCTCGGAGATGGAAAGAAGTCTCATGAGATGCAACGGGCAAAGAAGGTACTGCTGCTTTGTGTCGCTCATTATCACCCGATGTTATATTGTTTTACACGCGTGTAACTTCACGACTGTATCGACTCTGTCAAAAACAACCAATCAGACTCGTATTCCTTCCAGAAGGCTTCTTTCGATCTCTGCGCGTACATATGGATATAGGAATATAGAGATGGACCATTAGACTTCATGTGGGTCCACATTGGCACCTTCTGACAAAACTGCTAGAGCGCTGACGTGGCTCTGACCGATCTTTTGGCTCACTTTTACTTACGAACATGTACATGTTCTTACTCGATGAGAAAGAAGATTACGTACTAGCGCGATCACGATGTAGCCCCAAACGTAGTCCCTCGCACTCTCTGGAAGTGGCTTCACCACCCTCGTTTACCACGATTCGCGAATCTCAGTGTGAAACCGGATTTAGGTATAACGTGACGCTTTATAATTCATGAAATAATAAATAAGTATACATGTATATAAGTTATACAAGACGTGCCAGGGTGATACAATTAAGACACGCTGCATTTTCTGTCTATTGTTACACGCACATGTCGTAAAATCACTCGGTTGTACCTTGTTCCATGTATTCTATGTATGTGTGCTTCGTATAATACGTATGTATATAGTAGTACATGCATTTACACTTTTGACAGAAGTTTTTATTCTTGTTCGATGAAATTTATAACTCGCATGGCGTTATAGAGACAGTCAATTATAGAAAATATTCGCTATACGCGTTAAACATACCGTCACTGGTTTCGCTGTGTACCGTGTCCTTATTTATCCATCGAAGTTTGAATTAGCATATACATATGTCGGTAACTGTATATGTACATGTATGTCACTATATCTGCAACATGCCACAAGTAAATAAGAAAGCTTCTCCGATAAAAAATATTTTTCACTTTCTCTGATAAAAAATATTTTCACTTTCGACGCGCAAATACCGCCGTGTCGAGAATTCTCCCCGGATGACGTATGCTTGTCGACAATTATCCGCCAGTGTGGACGGAGCTTTTATACGCAAACTGTTTCTGGACTTGAATTTTGTCTGCCGCTGATCGGCTGCGACACGTGTCTGTGGACGATTGTCTATCAGTGTAGACTTGGCTTTTAATAAGATTGTCGAAGTCCGTCGACGACTAAATTGTTGGGAGAAACGGTTGAAGTATTCATGATTAAGCGATAGATAAGAGAGATACGCGTGATAAAACGAAGAGCAAAGATTCGGTTTTTATCGTAGAGTTTCGGTTCTTCGGCTGTAATTGCTTAAGGAGTGCCTCATAAATAAAGATAAATAAAAACGCATTGCGTGATTATCGTTGTAACAGCCAACGATCTGTCTACCTGCTTTAAGAAAGGTATTAAAAGCATATTTTTTAAATACTTCACCTTGTCGTTTGCTACAGTCGTAAACTTCAAAATCGTCAAGCAGATACCACGTGTATCGTGATCACGACGTGGATTACGCTACATAAACAAGCGCATCGTGAAATTGAACTTGAAAATCTATTAACAGGAAATAATTTAGTCAACGGTATCTGTTATTAATGGTTTCATAAAAATTAAGTAGAATGGAGTTAGGGATAAACAATTCATAGGAGAACAAAATTCTGAATGTAAAAACAGCTAAATAATTAAGAACATAGATAGTTACAGGTATACATCCTTATACAGAAACTAATCGTATCTTATCGTATTATTATTAATAATTTGCGTTATCGACGTGACTCTATATTATTAGAGTGTGCGGCCTTAAACTTCTATTTCTTTATCAATCAATTGGCAGAATTTTTCTTTTTCGACATTCTCCGACGTATCCCGTTATTGGATTTTTCTTTACGCAAAGTCACGCGAGAAATTGCTGCTATAGATAGTTACGCTATAAAGATTACAGTTATAAAGTATACGGCAAATATTAAGCGAAAGACCATAGATATCGAATATCATATAGGTCTGTCACGGTATTTACAATACTGGCGACAAGCATTTCCTGCGTGCTATCATAGGATGCGTTGTTTGCACGACGAGCGCTTCTTGCAGAGCCACGGTTTATGAACGTTCGCAGCTATACAAAGCTACGCGTTCAACGTGCACGTACATACGCACTTCCGCGTTCCCTATATCCTATCCGAGAGAGCGCGGGTGTCTCTTACGATTATCGTCGAAATAAATTCAGTCGTAACCTATGGGTCTTCCTCTTCCTCTTCTTCTTTTACTTCTTCGTAATTTTCCTTACCTATTCTCTTTGGAATAAAACGAGCGGCATAGGTTCTCAATAATATTATCTTATAACTAGCGCATACGCTGTCACGGACGCACAGTTATAGGCAGAATTCACTGTAGTAATATGTTTTTTGCGAATGTCTTGGAAATTAAGTCTGCTTTAATTACTGTCTGGCGCCTTGGCTCGAGCCTGCCTTTAGATTTTCCATTCGTCGCTGCTCGTCGATTATGCAAAATAACGAAAGATGCTTCAAACGAACGTTATTCAGTTCTCTAAGGACTATCCTAACGAACGGGAATTAATACGGCATCGCATTAAAGAGAACGAGAGCATCCCTTTATAGTCGTCAGAGAAAAAATCCTCGTACCTCGTAGCGGTCAATCTCCTTGTACCGTTAAAATGTAAAAAAGAATTAGTCGATGTCTGCTATAGTTTCCAGGAAAACGGTATCTAAGAGTTCAGGCGGACCACTCTGTATTGCAACTCATTTGTGCACACGTGTATAATCATAACTCATACGCATATGCATCAAACGTTCTTCGCGTTCCAATCGTTAGGATACCGCTGGAATAATTCTCGCTTGATTTTAACATACGAGTCAGCTGTCACATAGATCGCATTATCATTGGCGATAGTCGTGACAGAACACTTGGCTATTTCGGCAGATATTCATTGCACGATGGTATTTTATTGGTCATGGCCGACCGCGTCGACGGTGTGCGTTTCTCGCGCGCATTCTTTGTCGCGTCAGAGGCTTCAGTGTCGCGGATCTACCTGCGGTTGGAACGGGGCAATCCGTAGCCGCGATTCCTGTCACGACAATAATAAATTTTCCGTATCAAGCCGTCGCTAAGTAGAAATTATTTTGCAATTAAGAACAGGTTGTTCCACGGATCGAATCGATTACGATCTAATCATCCGTCGTTGCCGTAGCTGCTGCAATTTGCCGTCGAGATTTATTCATAAAACCGTCGATTTATTCGCAAATACGTAAGAGAAGCATTCCAGCGCGACTTAACGAGAATGCTAAACCGCAAGGGCAGGAGATCAGGGACTTTACTGGAATGCGCGGCGAACTGCATGCACGCATGATGCATTCATCGAGCCGTGGGTGGAAGGAGAACGAGAGAGCGAGAGAGAGAGATAAAGAGAGAGAGAGATGGCGAGGGAAGAAAGACGGAAGCGCGTAGGACGAACACAGTCGATGCATCTTTTAACGGATTGACTGCTGGCTGAATTTTACCTATCTCATCTACTGTACCAGATAACATTCGTCTTACTTTAAAATAAAATTATTCGTAACATTAGGTAGATCGATTTTTAGTCTAAGCGATTCGATAACGAGAAATGGGAAAATGATTATTTTTACCAATGGATACGATTAATTGGGTACGTTGTTGCCTCAAGAACGGACACGAATGTTTCTTTTCGTAAAATAATAGCAACTTCTTTTTTTAAGGAAGAGATGGAAAAGACATATACGGAACTGGTATTAAACGCATTAAACGAGATTATACCAACGCTTTGATACTCTTATAGTTAAATGCCCTGTAAGTCCATTTGGCACATACTCTACATATATCATTATTGTAGCATGAACGATATTGAAAATGTTGTAAATAATACTGTTGGTGCATCACAGGTAATGAGTAAGGCTATGGTTTCAGTGGATGCGTGCTTCGACGAATGAAACACGTGAAGAAAGAAATGCATGCAACGTAAGTACTTATTCTCATAAGAATCTTGTATACTTCATTGTTTTGGCGTCATCCATTAGAATGTTAGTTCATCAAAAACACCGTACCTAAGCTAATCCATTGTAACCATGGCCTAATCCTAACAGCATGTATGTGTTCGTTAATGCTCTCCACGGCAAGTCCTTTACGCTATTTTGTCCTCCACCTATGCGTTATCGTTATGAGACAAAAAGAATTTAGAGAAAGATGAGCAAAGCGCGCGCCTGTATAGCAAAGTATTAAAGTAGAGCGCGAGCAACTTTCTAAGCTGATTAAACAACACCGTTTGAATTAACGATCAACATTCGAGTGGACGACTACTTTCGATCGTTTTCCTGTCTGTTTCGTGTTTATCCCTCGTTGTGTTGCTCGATAGCTTCGTTTTGCAAAGACAGCGAAAGATGAACGTGTAGAAGCAGGAAGAGGAAAAGTTGGGAAAGCCACATTCCTCTCGTAACGTACGTGTAATTATCTAGCTTATACAGTTTCGAATGACATAAGAGATGTACTGGTTCTCGTTCTTCAGACGCTAACAGCGATATCGCTAAATGCTTTTAAATTAAATCATTCGTTAGACCAGATCCATCTCGATATAGATGAGCGAGTTTCTCGTGCATTTCAACGTACGATATGTAGAACTTTATTTATCCGAATCTAGATACGTGTTAGAAAATATCGAGCCATTTCGTACAGTTGAAATTAACACTGTCTATGTATTAGCGAGACGTTACAAATCGCAAATCACAAGTTACAAGTTAAAAAGCAGCGTGGAAAAATATCGTTGCGTAACTTTAACGAGTTTGGCAACGAAATAAATAAAATTTTACGAGTTGTATATTATCTAATTACCTTATTTGACGGGAAATTATGAAATCGTAGAACGGAGATTTACAACGTTCAACTTGTAACTTATCGATTTACCTATTAATAAATAACGTTAGCGAACGACAAGTTACAAATTGGCACGGATCATATATTTCTGCTTTAGAATTTTACACTCTCACGCGAAATAGGTTAATCAGTTGACTTGTAATTTGGCAAGTTTACATGTTTACAAGTCGCTAATTACATGTCGTTAGTATCTATTCATAAATTGTAGCGTAGGTATTATAATAACAAGTTTGATAATAAACCAAATGAAACGTCGATGTAAATTGTACGTATTGAACGCTGATTATCCTATTCGACGTAAGATTGTAAGATCGTCACAAACAAGTCTGCAACCTGTGCCTCGTAACTAGTCAATTCCAATATACCATTAATTAGTAAATTATTAGGTGAAACTTCGACTCGGGCCACCGCTGTTTTTTAATCTTCTTTTTCCCATTTTCTGATTACTATCATATATATATCGCTCGATGAATACAGACGAAATATAACAGTCTCGAGTGTAGAGTTCCATTGGTTCGAAAGTTACGCGTATTTAAAGTTCCTTACTCTTAGCCTTAACCTACCATGTACAAGAAAGTTTAGAAAGTACGTATGAATCTCGCGTGAAATGGATTTAAGATTGCTACGAAAAACAAAGAAAGAAATGGAAAGAAGATGATGAATTAAGCCTGGTTCACACTGACAGATAATTGTCCGTAGACAGTGTACGTGCGTTGTTCGTCGTCATCAGGCAACGATATCGTCAGCTAATGCACAACAATGTATCTATCGATACACGTGGCTACATTTTTTTGCGGACAACGTACGCGAATCGACCACGAACACCTTTTGAAACGCGAATTGTCTGCGGACAATTGTTCGTCGGTATAGACTATGTTATAGAGCTTACAGTAGCTTAAATAATCTTATACCAGCGACGCGTTGAACGCAAATTACGATGTTATGTTTTCATTAGTATACAATTAGGTCTGGATAAAATTGTATGTACTCGTATACACGGCCGTATTGAGATGCGATCGTAATGAATCGTTGCTAAATGCCGGGTAACGGTCTGCTAGCTAGAAGACGCTGCCGGGAAGCTACGCAACGAATCGAAGGAAACGATCGATCGGCTAATCAGCTCGATAATACGAGACTGTTATTGCTGGTTGGTGATTATTTCCTGCAACGTGTTATTTGGAGATCACTGAAATATCCAGATTCAATGTGTTACGAACGCGCTCGAAAATTGCGCGTACGTGTCGGATTTTGAAAGAATGCGATATTTAATAGAGTATATGTTAAAAACGTATGTTAAAAGATAGACAGAGAAGAAGAAGTATAGGAATATCGTGACTTTTAACGTCGATATAAATTACGATACGTAAGATTTCAGGATCGTTCATTGAATATGCCTTAGAGAAAGAACGATTAATGTTGTTAAGAAGAAAACGGCTGAAGAGATTTTTAGTCCAAACGGTAAGAATTTCCATTGCCAGTGCCCATTTTGTGTTATGAATGCTGTCTTCGTAGGTGGAATGATATTTTTCATAGAAGTTAGTTTCTTACAAAATGAGACACGAAGCTCGGCTTGAAATAAGTAGACAAAATAGACGAGTATGAAGGATCAGTTTGCAGCGAAACGGCGTAAAAAGTGTATAGATTTGTTTATTTAAAGAAATTCAGCTTTATATTACAATGACGAATCAGCGAAAACTATTTGAAATAATTATACGTCGTTATATTATATTATAGAATAGAACTCTCTCGAGTCGACTACGACTGCAATCAGCATACGACTTCAGTCCGGATTGACACATTCACTCTCACTCGCCTAACCGGAAATTCGTGAAATTCTGCACATTTCACGGGCGTCGGCTACGATATAAATTCAGTATTTATACATTCGCAAACACGGTTCGCTCCAAATTACCCCAATTTCCAGTCATTTTTCCTAACAGACTTTCCAATTCAGATCTCTAAAAATAACGTCGATAGATTAAAAGTAATTTCATCGAGAGCGCGTATATTTACGCGTATTCTGCTTCGACTCGTAACACCTTTAAAAGAATATTATCAACGTAATTTATCTGTCGCCGCATAATAACAGGAAATGATATTTCTTCCTTAAAAAGCATATAACGAGAATACTGAATTCTATTAACAGCGTTGCCATTTCTGAATTCCCCATTTAGAATAGAGCAATATCTCCTCGCTGTATACCTGTCGCATCATTTTTAATATCATAACGAAGATAAGATTTCAAAATCTTCCAATAATATCCGTCAACTTTATCTTCGTCACCATTCAGATGAATATCCGATGCTTGTTCTCTGTACCCTCGGATAGGTAGGTTGCTAGGTAATTAGATTTGTACGCGCTGAAAAGGACGAGAAGTGGCGAGAGTGCGCAAAACACGGTTACTCATGCCGGTGGAATGTAGTTCACATTGTTTATATACCGCCTCCTACGTGCATGCACGTCGCACTTCGCCGAACGATAAAACCAGTCGCCGCGCCGGCGGCGCGGCGCTCCCGTCGTGGATATCGGTCTCTCTGTGCGTGTGCGCATGCTCCGTCGATCTCCACTTTCATCCCTGCCGATCCGTGCGATCCTTTGCCCTGTTTTCAAATTCGCCATGAGTGGTCACGCTGGCCATCAGGGAAAAACGTATCCACCCGCCATTCGAGTACGTTCTTCGATGCGATCGAGATCTGCATACTGATGTCCGACGACGAGTTAATTGCCGGAGATCGGTACCGGCACAAAGGTCGCCGGTGTCGCTTGTAAAACATCCTAGATCGTTTGACGTGGCGGTAATAAAAGACTCGTAACGCGTATGGCATTGGCTATAGGATGTCATTTCGAATGGAGGAATCTTATGGTTTGGATAGTCGCCACTTTTGCCTCCGTTGTTTCTTTGCTTCGCGTTTGCTTCGTTATAACGCAAGTATCTTGCCACATTTGCCGGTATACGAAGACAGTTCGGCAAATTTTCGATAGTAACGATTCTAATATTAGATTAGCTTTTATGTGACGCGATTGATCGATTCGTTCAATTGCTTTTAGAAGATATACGAAAACATAATTATTCCAGAAGCAAGAATTTTTACAATCTTTAAGTTGTTGTTTTGTCAATACGAATATATTAGCTAGCGCAGCTCGACATTCTGAATCATTTTTTCCTATACATGCAACCGTCGATCGACCATACTTTCCGAGATACTCGCGAGAAACTGTCGATGTCATTACGACGAATTTTGCTTGTAACTCTGTCTTCGTAACAGCGTACGCGTCAGTGTTAGTACATATAAACGAGGGTTGGACGAGCTTAAAGCATCGTGCACAACTATGCGAGTCTGTAAGAAATGTCTGTTATAACTCGATTAAAAATGACTATCATCGATGTATTGGGATTGGGATAGTCTTTTCAGTCCGGTCACCGCAACGCTTGTGTAGTTAGTAACGTATTACAAAAAACGTCATATTGATTTTTAGAAAGTGAAGCGTTATATCGATCAGTGCAGCGGAAAGTATGGAGATATTAAATGCATAGATAGATAAACGTAGAATTAATATCATATCATGGTTGATTTGATGCCATCTTGGTTTTTCTTATAAACTGTTTCGCTGCCTCTAATCCTTTCAAAAGTGCAACTTGTCCAAATTACCTAAAACACGTTTGTATCTTCTTGTTTCCCCATACCAACATTCTTACGTAGATCATCTCGTCGAGAAAACGACACATAGAAACATGGAAAACGTTATAAGTTTGCAAATATAAAAATTGAACATCGATTTAAAGTTAAACCAAAAGATTAATAAATTCGCATACATTAAATAATTCGGCAAGATTCGACGACATTGTACGTACAAACATGCTACAACCAACAGCGAAAAATCGTTCTATGAAAGCACGTGCTATCGTACGAGATAACTCGAATTTCCACCTTGTCTCCTCTCGAGATCCGACACTTGGACGTTAGAATATTACCCCACACCCATTTCACCACAGCCATGAATCACGACTCGCAACAAACACGGTTCATCCCCTATCCGCAACTCGAAGCCTCTTCTCGAGCATCGAGCATCGAGCATCCAGAGATCCGTAGGCCTGACGCGCAAAAATTGACTCTCCGTGATTTTCCTTCGAAGTCGGTACACGGGGTCGGTGATCGCGAGGAGAATGCAACAGGGACGCAGGTTGAACGGCTGCGAAATGCATTGGCTATCGGGGTCCAAGAACGGCCGAGAGAGCAACGAGGATACGAGACAGAGAAAAAGAGGGATGGTAGAGAAGGGTAAGAGAGAAAAAGGAGTTTGGAACGGGGATAGGGAGAGGGCGGCAAGAGGGAGAGGCAGAGGGAGAGGCAAAGGGAGAAGGAGAGACCGGCTTTTATAATGGCGCGGCAGTTATACCGGTAAGCGAGTAAATGCATCAACGTGCTGCAAACCGAGAGGCACCTGAGAAAGAGAAATAGACAACTCTGGCTACGAGTACATATATGTATGTATGTACGAGGAAAAGAACGGACCACGAGAAGAGGGTGGTGGGTTATGGCGGGAGGGGGAGGGAAGGGAAGAGGATCGAGGAAAAGGGACAGAACGTGGAGGCTCCTCGGGGTGTGGGCGGATTGCACGCGTCTCTCGGTAATGGATCCCATCGATCATCCCTCCGCGGGTAGATGGTTTCTCCTCCTTTCTGCTCTCTCGCGGATCGTCCATTAGTCAATTTCGTCGATTACCGTGGCGACTTGGTCGAATCATGGGACGACTCCAAAATAACCAAGCCGAGGAGGGGAGAAGAAAAACCGTTTCGAGACGCGGGCTTACTATATATATAATAATAGGGTAGCTGGAACAATGTTGCAAATTGTGTCTTTAAGAGGGATCGTGAAGAATCTGTTGAAATATGGAAATTTAAATTGCAATCTTTTTGTCGGGGATGCTTTTAAACGTTCGTTGCAAGAAGATTGCACGGAAATTATTTATAAAGCTAATTCTCCTTTCTGTTGTTCCTCTTGCTCGAGGATCGATAAGTCTTTGGGGAATTCGCGAAGAAACCTATTGCAAGGCGGAAATTGAAATTGCGATTCTTCCAGCAGGATATTTTTAAGTATTAGTTGCAAGGAAATTATTGCAAGATTATTCCTTCTTTCTTTGAAGTCTTTGATAACTTCGTTGTTATTAATTTCTTCGATTTGTTTTTTTACTTGGTACTCGAACAAGGCTATATTCCATTGAACGGTATAACGCGTAACAATAACGCGCCGCACCCGACTTCCCATAGCGTTGCTAGTAATCTCGCGATCGATGCGTCCTTAAATCCTAATTAATATCATATATTTCTCGCGTTTTTACATATCACCTGTTTTATAAACGCGTAACGATCAGCTAGAATTATCAACAAGCAAAACCGCATATTTCCACGATAGCAAAAAGACACAAAGTTATGGAAAAGTAATAACGAACGAAAAACGTAATAACGTTTCGTTATGCTTTTCGCATATATAAATATAAAATACATATATAAAATATAAAATACATAATCGCAATGGAATGCTCTGGAGGAGAGGTTCCGTGGAAATCGAAACAATTAATCGGTTCCAGAGGGCTTGAAATTCCACGGTAGATCTGATGCACTCCGCGTGGCATTTTTTTGCACGACTTATTGTCCGGCCGATTTATGAGCGGCGCGAGCGAGACCATCCGTTTCTCGGCTCTCCATCCATGCGACTTGCCTCTTGTTCCACGGAGATGAAAATAGGGTAATGCCGGGAGCGATTTTGTGATTTACCGTGGACCAACATCCAAAAAGGGATGCAGCACACGTATTGTGCACCGTATGCGGAGGCTTCGCTCTTTTTCTTCTTCTCCTTCGTCTTTTCTCTTTTCTTTTTCTTCTTCCTCTTCCTCTTCTTTCTCTGCCTTTTCTTCTTCTTCTTCATCCTACTCCTCCTCCTCCTCCTCCTCTTCTTCTTCTTCTTCTTCTTCTTCTTCTTTCTGTCGTTTCTACCGACTGGAATCTCTGGAAATGCCACTGTGATTTGTGCGACCGGTTACCGTTTCCATTTGCATATCCCTTCGGCTCTTTCGTACATTGTTATCTTCGTTGCCACGTGATTCTTTGCTCTAATAGCCTGACGTCGAGTAATCCCGGTAGTCGTCTTCTCTATTTTCGAAGAACCTTACGGAGGATCTGTTTGGTAATCGGCGACGCTACCTGGCTACTTAATCGATTTTTCATCTTCTATGGTTTGTTGATATCGCCGCTGGTCTTTTTGCATGATATTTCGGTTTGATGTCTTTTTAAATATAGGGATAACGCGAGGTTATCGTGCTACCTTGAAAAAGGATGTGCGAGGAATCTGACATTTGCGTATACGACGATGTCATTTAAACAGAAGTTTGTAACTTGCAGGGGCTTCCAGAATGATTCGTTGATCGATTTAATCTCGACATTGATACTCGCCAATTATATTATATTATGTACTCTACGTATAATTTTTTAGGGTAATATTAAATTTCTTGCCTGGACACGTGTCCTTTCATACCTTTCAAAATATAGAAAATATTTTTCATCGTACTAGTAAAATACCGAGTTTATTAAAGCGTATTTTCTCTTAACAATAATCGTACGTTTGGCTTTTACAAAACTTGTTGTCAACTTATCAGTTATTTTTAACAGACGCATTTTCGAATCTAGCAAGTTGCTTCCGTTCTCATGTAAAATCATTATAATCACAAAGTAAATTAGAACAAATAAAAATTCGACGATCAACAAGAACGTGTTCATCTCCTGTGTCTTGCTGCTGTGACCTTCTCCTGTGATTTAGTATCCCGGTAGCTTACGCTTGCCGAAACAAAAGCACAGCGCAGGAGAAAGATACGTAACGCTAATTGTAAACATATTTAACAAAAAAGCGATAATATGTACTTTTATTTCAGAAGCGCTAGGGTATGTTATACCTCGTCGGAGGCTCCACGGCGGGAGGTTAAAAGTACGCGTTTAGAAATTATTTGATGCTGGCTTGCAATACGAACAACTACGTGAAACCAGCTATCTTTCTTTTTTTACTGATATGATTACAGTGAGGACGCTGGGCGTAGCGGCGACGAAATGAAGCATGCAGCATGCGTGGTAGCGGTGTCACGGCTGCGCGGTCCTGCCTTCAACCCCTGGTGTCCGCCAGCCGCTACCTCGCCGTTCAAGTCCTTCCTGGTGATCCTCTTTACTTCGTCGTTGAGGTGAGTGGTTCAACCGAGTAAAATTAATAAACGAGTAAACAGAGGCGAATAATTCATGGCGACAATGCTGCATATTCAACACGCGATATATGTGTATAACCGTTTTCTTCTCGTTCCGTTATACCTGCGTAATTCCGAGTTATTATTATTTTCCACGCAACTCTCCCGTATTATCTTCCGATGAGAAACGATAACGTTGACTCTGGTAGCTCGTACAGATTCCACAACGATATTATAATTTTTGTCGGTCTCGAACACGATGCATTTCCTTTATACCTGCACTTTATGTCGGAAAAATGATAAATTTCACGTATGTATTCCTGAACGATTTTACGAATATTATTAATCCATGCGTTTGAATTATTTATGATGCGCGCGGGGTACTTGTTAGGTTTTCGTAGAAATGTTTTACCGTTAAAAACGAAGTTGCAATGGTACAGAAATACGCGTAGACTTTCAAATGCTGCGCTCGAAAATTATTATAATAACGCCAAGGGAAAGAAATTTACATTAACAATGAAACTTTGCTTGGATGCGTTGGAAAGAGTAACGTGACGGAAGAGATGAAAATTGTCTTAGTACTATATTAATGTTAACTCTCAATTGATAAGATACAAATTTTTATTCTACGCTATCGACTTATTTCCGCATGTAGGATCATCTTCTAATCGATTGCCCGCGTTATGCGTATCCCGATATATTACACACAGATATCCCGATAGTATCGATCTTTGTACGCTACAAACAAATTGACGAAGCAAAGAACTAACATCGTAGTCAGCAGGATTTCTATCGACACAAGCGAATATTCGTTTCTTTAAAGAACATCTCTCGCGATCGCGTTACGCTACATTTCGTCGCGCACCAGTCGCCAGCAACCCATAGCGTGCAGGAAACTAAAACAACGACCCGGATTTTTGGAAAAAGAACCAGCGTTCGACGTGTAGCATCTTGTTACGATCGTATTCCGTCCTCTGACCAGAGCGGAAACGCATGGAACATGCCCGCGAAATACCAGAGTTTATCGGAACATGTGCATCGCGCTGTCGAGGACACGCCCGGATTTTCTAATCGTGGAATGCGATTAGTTACATCCGCGACGCGCGTGGGTGTACAAATGCGGAATAACCGATCCGTGAGAGACCCGCAGTGTATACTATAGTATAGTTGATATATTAAGGCGTGCGAAGGTACACGCACCTGTCTTGTCCTTCTTAAAAGTCATTTACAACCGGCAGGCAGCGAGACTCGCAAGGAATACCTGGTACTATGTACAATAGAACGTCTAATGGAAAAAGTTTCTGGTTGGTCGATAAATTTGTCGTGCTATTGCAATGGCAATTTAACAATCGTACGGAATAAGTGGTATATATCGGTAAATTTAGAATTTGTTTCTCGTTAAATATTTCTGGATAAATTGTTTTCTTTTCGCTAGAAATTTATAACGTAAATATCTTTTATTCAATTTTCTATATATTTTAAGATCATCGATATACATATATGTGTTATACATATGTTTGTACAATTTTATTACGACTAGTCGATAGTTTCCATATTCTCTCATTCGACAAACGTAGATCGTACACGTATGTGTCGATAACTTTATTAATTCGTATTAAATAGTAGGTTTGATATTTTCGATAAGTTACGATACGATGTTATAAGATTTATATAGCGCGAAACTTGAAATTCGTTATGTAAATTCTGTTCCGATCTTCTGATTTTCTGCTTAAAAGTTGTTAAGGAAGAATGCGTTATAACTCAACTTGTATTTTCACACTGGTGTTTCGTTCCGGTTCACGGTAGAACGCGTGCCCTCGTAAATTTTTCAACGCTCGTGAAAAATGAGTGATCTCGTTTGGAGGCGTGTGTTTACACGAATGACGCACGCAGTATGTATATGCGCGATTCATCATCGTTCCAAAAGAGCTGTGATTGCAATTAAAAGAGTTGTTGCCGATTAAATCTGCCGGAATAAAGGCTCGTTTGATGGTGCGTTTTACTTAACGATTCGTAAGATACACGATTATATCGTGTTTAGGCGTTTAACCGACGACATGACTAATGCTTCTCGCGTAAATAACCACGCGTTAATTTCATTTTTAATCGTCTTTCCTTTCATCTACCGTTCCCTCCTGCTTTGGTTTATCGTCTATCGAATAAATAGCGACAAGTAGTTGTTAGAGTTAGCCAACGAGCATGGTATAACAAGCTATGAGAGTAACAACTTGATACATGTAATATTTTAATACAAATTCGTATTTTAGCAGACTAGATCAGCGCGAATGAAATAATCTTTCGGTAAAGCTACATAGATGTTTCCTGTGCAAGTATAGGATTTTTAACCGTTTCGATCTTCAATTTAGCCTTTGCCAATTACTCGTAACCGGTAAAAATTTGCAATTACAGTTCGGCAGTTTACAAACCAGACATTCTTCATTTTCTCTTTTATTTGTTAACACAAATACTTTTTCTGTTTCCCTTTCATATATTGTAATTTAATCGAATAAATATTAGGTTGTCCGAAAAGTGTCTTTTCTCCGCAAACGTGTTTTTACAACAGTGCACGTTTATAAAAACGTGAGACCAAGTCTATGAAATGTCGAGGTGTTTATGTCAACAGAACAAAATGGATCGTACGTAATTCGATAAAATAATATAAAACAAAAAACACTGCGCGTCTATTATTTCCTCATACAACGAAAGAAACTTTTCGAACAACCTAATATTTTGATCTTTTAAAATTACGATCGTGTTTGTCAAAAACGTCAAAAACACAGAGGAGCAGCACGTGTCAAGGTGGACGCATCGTGCGCCGTCCATCTATTTCCAAGGATATATAATACTATCGTCGATGCTGTTAAACTATAAACGTGTCATCGGAATTTTGGCTCGATAGCGGCTTTGAGTGGTGACAGTCTTGATGACTACCGCGATTTTAACAAAGAGTCGCGGATGTTGTAGTTCCGGGGTTCCTGGCAAAGAGCTCGACGCTCTCTGTTTTCCGCCAAGGAGGATCGCGTGCACGGGGCCGATGACTCGAGGACTCTCGGGAACGCTCGAGCTCACGTTGTCCTGTGGCACGTGGAAAGCGATAATAAGGGTTTTCTAGAAAAAAGAATCTGGCTACGTAGCAGACAAGGCGATGGACAGTCCTCTGACAAGAGGACTGCGGACAGAGTCAAAGAAGCTCGTCACTTACTCCCAGAATCTTCGCGTGATCCAGATCGCCCAAGTTCGATATACGTTTTATATTATTTGACATGTTCTGCCGTCATTTTATCTCCTTTCCGTTTTAAACGCTATATTCATATTACCTTATATCAACAAAAATTGAGAAATTAATTAATCAGATGCTGTAAGAATTTACGTAAAGTTAGACGAACGAAAGAAACAAACGTACGATCTTAAATTAAATTTCGGAAGCGGTCGTTTGATCGGGTTTGGTGAGGTTAGCGTTCACATAATACCATTCGTTACACGATTGAATGATTTTTAACGTCAAATGGTTAGCTTCGGCTGCAATACACGACGTTACTCGTCCCACGCAAATAACGCGTTTCTTGCAACGATACTCGCGCAACTCTATTTGCTACGTTATTCGCGTTTGCTGCCATAATTGCAAGAATGAACGTTTCCTCGGCCACTTTTTACAGCCAAAGCACATTGGACTTCATTGATTAAGTCCTGATCGTGGGATGTTTTACAAGAGATCGGACATCTCCTAATGCCGCTTCTGTAACGAGCTCATTAGCGCGAGTCTACGTTTTTCGAGAACGCGGAGGAAGTAACCTTGCTTGTGTTCGCCGTCTCTTCTTCACGACACTTCCCATGGCACTATGTGAAAATAGTATCTTATCGATTTCTTTCTTTCCTTTTTCCTTCTTTTTTTTCGTAAGATCGCTTCCTATCGCGAGTTGCTCCTTTTGTATACGTTCTAAATATAGAAGTCTTCTAACTGGTTTAATAACGTCAACCACATTTTACGATATGCGTTTTTTATATTACAATTTTTACCAGTTATCGTATTTTTCGAGGTATCCGAGGAGATCGATGAAAAATGATCATTTCAGAATTACGTACTTAGGAATTGCGTTTCCTCAGAGATTGAATTGCATATTTACGAATATACGTTTCGTTAGGAGTCAGAGTAGGTGCTCATCGTATTATACGACGATATAACGAAAATCAACGAACACGTACCTCTTTCTTTTTTTAATTTCTTTAATTATTTAATTCTTCAAATTCTTTAATTTCACTTCTCACCATCCTATCTCAACTCGATCGAACTTCAAATATTTAGACGCATCTGGCAATCAGAAATATCAGTCGCGATTCCTTTGTACCCTGTTTCGTTCCACAAACGCTTGAAGATTATTTTAGATTCATTCACGAGCTTGAAAGAGCGTCTCTGTTTTCGTAACGTGGCGTCGCAGTAGAATGCGTAGTAGAGTAGACAGGCGAAGGCGGCGGCGGTAAACGTTTCAATGGCAAGGTTTCCGCGGCGATGTCGATTTGCTCGTTCGAGGCTATTGCCTTTTCGCGTCGTTAGACAAACCATCTACACGGAGCGTACACGCGGTTACGGGTACGTCGGGCCGCGCCGCGCCGGCAGCGTTCTAGCACACCTTCTCACACGATACCATCTAACTAATTATAGCCAGGCTCATTTGTAACGACGAATCTGAATTCCCGGTTGCCAAGGAAATTCCTCGTTCTGCCTGCGTGGCCCCGCGTTGTAGCCTGCTGCGAAATCAACAGGCCTGGATTTTATCCTCGTTACGCCGATCATCTGAAAGTTTGCTCGAGTGTACGTATCAATTTTGCCACTCAAACTGAGTCAGCTGTACGTTGCGTGATAACAGAATATTTGCTTAAATATCGGTAATATAGAAAAATGCTAACTCTTCGCAATGCTTTTCTTCCGCTTTTTTGAATCTTTATTGATTTTTTACTGTACTCCATAGAGTAGAATATAGATAGGTATTGAGTAGTATTGAAAATTCATTCCATGGACATTTCGTAACACTCGTTACATTCAGGATAACCATAAACGTGGATGTAATAATTACAAAGTGGACTTCCACTTATTTCCGCACGTGGAATAACTTTGCGTCGATGGATCGTTCGTTCTCGCCCAGTCGAGAATCGGTCAGATTCTCGTATACGTGGCAAATTTGAAATTCGATTATTTTAGAAAAATCAAGCCTCAGGCGCGATCTTGTCATTCTTGATCTTTGACTCATTTCGAGCCGTAGAATCACTCCGGTCCTGTTTCTATCGATTACCAACCATCCTATGGAACGATCGTTGCCAACGAACTAATAGGTTTAGCCGAATATCTACTATGTTACTTGTGAAAATATGTATGTTAATATCAATAGTATACTAAATATACTAACATTGTACAAGAATTATGTCTATAGTCGATGATTATGTTACAAAACATCGATCAACAAAAATGCAATTTTTCCTATAACAATTTTCGTATCCTACCGGATATTCATAAAGATATTCGATTATCGCTTATATTAGGTTGTCCGGAAAGTGTTTTTCTTTTACAGACGCGTCTTTTACAACGACGCATCTTTATACAAACATGAAATCTAATCCATCGAACGTTGTGATCTTTATCTTGATAGAACAAAATGGATCATACGTAATTCGATAAAATAATATAAAACGGAAAATGTTATGCGTGCATTATTTCTTTATAAAACGAAAGAAACTTTGCGGACGACCTAATACATGTGGGTCAGCTGGCAAACGTTGGATCGTATCGTGCGATGAAATTGCGCGAGTGATTGGCCAAGTAAGTGGGAAAATAATTATAAACGCCAGGGAAATGGAGATAAAGGAAAGAACGTTCGTTTCTTTTTCCAAACACGGTATAATTATCTTGTTAACTAAGAATAAGAAAGGCGAGTTAACTCAATATCCGTAGCTCGTCTGTAATTTCGACGTATCTTTCATTTTTCCTCTGATAATTTCTTCAACGATGAGAAACGACAGACAGAGGATAAAACATTTTTCCGGTCTGAAACGCTTACGTGCTCGTGAAATCGACTCATTGTTACAGAACACGCGATAAAAGATACGCGTTCGAATTAAAACCTTCCATTCTTCGTGCTACTATAAATGTCCTGCCGTTTGCTATTCGTGCTTTCTACGGTATATTTCTCGAACGATCGCCGCCGATTTTTATCTTATTCCGCTTACCTTCGGTATCGATACTAATTTATTGCGTCAGCATAATAATTACGTAGATAATTGAAACAGCGATTAGAGGGACGGTTTGATCGTTTCAGCGAGTTTCTGTCCCGATGGAAAAACACGTCGCTCATTGTTCATTCCATCTGATCGGGAGAGCGTACCGTGGAATTTCTGTCGTAAGAGGACGATCGACTTTACGCTTAGTTACTCATTTTGCTTGTTTCTCGAGAATACGCGGTTCAGCTATGTCGGAATCGTATTAAAAAATGTTACATATTAATAATATTAGCTTCGTTGTTTAACACAAGCCCTCGACCCTCGATATCGCAGTATCTGTAATACATTCGATCGCTAAATTTTATTTCGTTTGTTATCGAAAGCAACGCCGTATTCTACAAGAAAATCAATTAGTATAATAGTAGAAATCTGTGTCTTGCTGTTGAGAATCGTGGATCTTAATCGCTGAAATCAATGTATAGGAACACTTAGATTATACTTAGAATTGATATTAAAGTAGTTTCAGATTTATTTAACACTAGAACTACCGACAGTTAACACGAAGCTATCTCTACCAAAACCAGTGAAAATGACTGGTCCTTAAAAAATACGTAATAATAGAATATTTTTATATTCATTGATTTATTACTTTCTTACAGAAGGAATTCCATGTTATGTAGTACATTTTTGGTATTATTAATCCATCTGGGATCATAATCCCTAAACGAGGATTGACACATTTATTAGATTGTAGAACCAGTCATTTTAACTGGTGTGATATATCTAGTGTCAGCGTCTAGCGGTCTAGCGATCGATCCGGAATTTTCCTGATAACTGATATCATCATATCGAGTGATACGCAGTAAAAATTATAAAAACGTGTGGCAAGTTGTACTAAACGTGGAAACTGGTTAATTGGAGTTCGATAAACATATTGCAGCACCCTTTTACACTTTGACAAGTACCAGTCATTTTGACTGCTATTGGTATAAGTAGCCTTGATACAAAATTATTTTGGAGTTTGAACACATAAAAAACAAAGTAAAATTCATTATATTATTCTTTTAGTTATCACATGAACTTTATAACATAAAGTAGAAATTTTAAAATAAAATTATAAAACCAGTCAATCTGACTGGTGTGGTAGTTATACTGTTAACGTGTAATTTACAAGATCATCGTCGATACACATTTGCACGCGTCTCTGCACTCTCTTTGTCTCACCATCTTCTATACCACACTACCCATGGAACAGTTGCATTCATCTGTTTTACGAGACACTGTGCATGCACATACTTCCACACACTCATACTCGTACATGTGTGTCACTACCACGCGGATAATCTAGCGTAGCACACAAAATTGCACGTATCTCAATACTTGCTACTCGTGTAATTTTGTCAATAACGTTAGCTTAATCGCGGACGAGTGGATAAATATTTATCAGCAACGATGTAAATTACGTAATTCTTGTAGGAAGAAAAATTCGTACGGACGATATTTTTGTCAGTGCCGCGAATCTATCGGCGGTGGAAGACGACCACGGACGAAATCGCGGGCCCGATAGGATCGACCGTAAATCTGAACCGACAGGCTGTTCCAGAGGATATTTTATGGTGGCCCGTAGAGATTTGGTGCGGACAAGATCGGCGCTGGAATGCGTCGAGCGACTCGAAATATTCGATACGGGGCGATAAATTGTTCTTCTACCTTGGCGCGTACATTCCACGCCGAGCATTTATGAGGCACCTTTTCCCTGGGGGCAGTGCTTAAAATGTTGCAGCAATTGTAATAACATTTCCGCGTACGGTTTCTCCGACGATGCTTCTTCTCTTTCCTCTCGTGCAATTAGCTTGGCCGCCTCTCTCTTTGCTCCGTTAAAATTTTTCACTGTTAGAACGATACGTTTCCGCGTAATTTTTACATCGGTGACTAGAGAGATCTGGAAATGGAAATAGAATTCTCGAGTGATAAAAATTTTGGTATACGCGGATGATAGGTTGATTATCGATGAAAGCGATAGCGTATTTCATGGTTTGGGTTTGTAGCTTTAAGTAATAATAAAAACAAAATTATTTACAGAGATATATGAACATGGGAATAAAATAAAGGGAAGAAAATTATTTAGACAGATATATTCTATAATAAATGAAATAGTATATTAAAGGAAATATTTGATTCGTTCTTGGATTTTTATTTGTTCAAAAAAAAAAAAAGATATAAGCAAAGTTCCGTTCCAATATAGTGTCTCGATAAATGCATTATTTATTTCAGCTTGATTTTATCCTGTTTTTCTAACATATTGGTCAATATTTATTTTTACTATTAAACGGTAATTAAATTTATTATAATCGTTAATTATTGCTATTAATTATATCGATTGGCACCCGGTTTCCATTAAGAATATCCTGGTTTTTCATATTCGACCAGTTTTTATTATCCAGAATTTTCTGCCGGTTGATTCATAAGCTCGTGAAGGATCATGTTGCTCTACCGTAGCAGATCGTCGACCGGTTTCCGTAAAGCTGTATGGTTCCTGTTATATCAGATAACTTTCTAATCGTAGAAAATAATACAAGCTTCTATCGGATGTATCGAAAATTCTTTCGCTGTAATTACCGAGTAAAAGGAGGAAAAGGCTCGTCGTGGATTCTACAGAAACGTCTTGAGGCAGGTGTCCATTTGACAGTAAAGCTATCCACGTTGAGAGTTTTAAGAATGACTATCCGATCCGATAGTGACTCGGATAATCGTTCTGAACGCGGTATCCACTTGCGAGATACAACCTGCAGAGCAAATCGCGATACTTTTCCTATGAAATGGATACGTACCTTCGCGTGGTATCTACGCAACGCCATTACACCTATCAATCGATGTAAACTCAGCAAAGTAGTATCGTATATATAAACGAGAATAAAATGATTAAATTAATCGGCAAACACATTTTCCCGCGGGTAATTTCGTAGCGACTATGCTTTCTAAACATCTAGCTATTAAATAACGAGGAATTGAAATAACAATAAATTATTCTACTGATTTCGCTATGTTTGTTTTTCTCCTGTAGTCTCGATCTTCAGCGTTCAGGATATCTAGAATTACAATTAATCTGCTACGGTTCTCGTACGTTTATATGCCGATCTTACTCTTGGCTTAACGAGCGAAAAGATTTTTAATGTCTTAAGAAATATGTTATCGCATAATCATCGTACGAATAAACGATTCTATCGCGTTGTTTTCAAATTGGGGAAATTTGCTGCTAGTGAAAAGCATGATCGCATCTAAAACATTTCGGTGAACTACAGATTCGCCGATGTCTCTGTCATTGTTGATGGCTTCGGTGCTACTTACGTTTCTTTCTATTTTTCGATAAATCATGTTTTGCACATCCTACGCGCCACGTCTTTTCAACTCGATCCATCACTTTCCGTTCCACTCCGCGTCGGAACACGTTACAAAAGCAGGGACCGAATAAAAAGAACCTCCTCCCTCGCAATGTACAATGTTCCGGGCAGAGTCGCGTTGCTAAACAGATCGTTCTGATTCAAACGATCTCCGACTTGCAAAAAAGATTACCTCGTAAATACGAAACCGTGAACGTCAGACACGATTCGTGCTATAAAACTAGCGCGATTTCAATACGCGTTCTCGATGTTGAGCATTCGCAATTTATGCAAATCCCAAACCACAGAGAATCCGTCGATACTTTGTCCAGTTTGCATCGCGAACGAGACAAGGCTCGGTCCTGGTCCTGGAGCTGCGTCTATTCAGCTCGAAAGCCACGGATTCCGATGATGTCACGGCGGTACAGTAAACAGTAGAAAACGAGGTTACGCCAGGTTCCATTTCAATATTCGTAGATGTCCAGTTCTTTGTCTCTATGTATATGCGTTTGTCTACGTATTTCGTTTCTGCTCTAATCTTTCTTTGCCTGTCTTTCCGTACTTCCGCCTATATCGCTTCCTTTTTCTCTTTGTCTGTCTGTCTTTTTTTGGTTATCGCGTCTGTCCTAGTCTGCCTGTCCTTATTTATCTTCGTCCATCTCTCTGTCTAACGCCTGTCGCTATCAGTAATTCATCGACCGCAGTAAGAACAATAGCTACGGCTACTCCGAGGACTTTTCCATGATTATACGGTGCTTAAGCTGTGATTACCATGTACCGTGAACGAGCTGCCACACGGTACGCCGATCGTTTTTCGCAACAGTAGAAAAGAATAGAGGTTCTTCGTTGAAGGCGTGTTATTATACGGAAGGAGAATATCTGTTTCTAGCAGAGGACTGCATGTTCTTTTCTCCACACGGCGATTCGTAATTGCTCTCACGTTCGCTCGTTTCGCTATTTTTCGTGCAATGTGTTACAGCGTGGCTTTGTGAATCTGACGTTCGATAATGCTGATAATTGGATAATCAGAATTCATACCTTTATACGTAGTTTTCGTACTTTCACGTTGCCAATTTGGCTCCAACGTATAGTATTCGGATGACAAAATATTCGGCTACGACATTTCTCGAGGGCTTTGGAGATCGTTGAAGTTCAGAACGACGTAAAATATTTGAGTCATCCTGTTCGTGTACGCGTCTTCGTGGATTTTGGCGATACTTTCTCAACGTTTGGTAGCTTAAACTTACTCTGTGTGCATTCGGATTAAGTTTGGATTATTTTTATTTTCCGCGTGCCGCGCCGTGAGCCTCGAGGCGACCTCGTGATCATACAAAAACCGGTAAACGGGAAAATTGGCATTTCGAGCTTTGGCATTAGTTGTGCCATCGCGACGATATCGCGCGAACAAAAATCGCTCGTCTGCGTCGCGTTTCACGCGGATTTCTACAGTTGGGACCTTTGTCAGCTAAACGTTCGCAAGGCTGAATTTCCAAAAATGTTCATTGTCGTGAAAAATGACCCTCGTTTTCGACTTTGGCAGTTTAAAATACCCTCCAAAAGGCACATTCGGATCAAAAATGTTCAGCAGCTCGACCGCTACCTTTCCCGGGAATTTGAACGTTTTCCGTGGTCTTTCAATCGTTTAGGTAAAATGTGATAAAAGGCAGCAATGAAATAAAATTTGTCTGTATCGAGTATCGAGCGAAGAACACGTAATAAGAATATCTCGAGGATAGTTTCCGTTTATAGCGAATTCAGGCTAACATTGGCATCTTTCAAACGAAGAAACTAGGTTGGATTAGCAACGAGAAGAACGAAAAGAGTAACGCTGAATTATTGAAAATATTTTCAAAATCGACCACAAGGTAATCCTTTCTTCCTCGTTTTTTTTTTTTTTTTTTTTTTTTTAATTCGTTGGCCTCCTTAAGAATTCGATCGTTTCGTTCGCAACGATCGTACAGCGTACGATCCCACTATGCGCTACAGTTCCACGTTGCAAAAATGCTTTCGAGTTTACTTGTTTGGTCGTACGTGGGCAACTCGCATAATTTATTTGATTCCGTTGGAAGAAATATGTATTTAAGAAGCTCTCGTTAAGCAGTGTTGCATGTTCCATGCGTTTACCGGGAATCAAGACGAAAAGCGTATGATACGAAGGTTCGTGTGCATTCCGGTATGCTTTGAAGCGTTAAAACATGTCAGACAAATTCCAACGTTCGCTTATGCACGTACGATAAGCCCTACGGATACGAATGTAATCGGCTACCTTTGAAATCCTTCAAAAAATTGCGGAAATCATTGAGATTCCTTCGACGATGGATAACGAGGATGCATTAGATAAGAAACGGGTAGAAAGATGATGTTGATCGGATGGTAATTAATCGATTGGCCATCGAGAAGATTTTATTCCTCTATTAACGACCAGAAAAATATGTATCCGTGTATTTTTCTTACAGATCTGCGAAGTATTTTGATTAAGTTCCTTATGCAGATCGGGTAAACCATGCGTTATTGGCAAAGGTAGAAATAGTCAGTGAGAAATTAAATGCATGTATCATGCGGATTATTCCTCCGGTGTAATTGGAAATTCTTGCACGTATGGCCTGTAACTCTGATACAGAGCGTATACGTATTTCCACTTTGCGTTCGTTAACTCTTTAATAACCGTTCGACGATATTTTCTATATCATCGATTATAATTAA
Organism: Bombus terrestris; assembly: GCF_910591885.1. Classification (NCBI taxonomy): domain Eukaryota; kingdom Metazoa; phylum Arthropoda; class Insecta; order Hymenoptera; family Apidae; genus Bombus; species Bombus terrestris. The sequence goes on from NC_063274.1 coordinate 3,979,881, forward strand.
CGATATATTTAAATCACGTATTCCGAGAGTCACGTATTGAGATATTTCATTTGGTCATGCTTTTAATCGGGCAATTTTTTAGGCTGAATATTCAATTGCCTTTCGTTTCTAAAACCACATGAACGAAGGTTTGTACGTAGACAGGAATTTTATGTTACGAGTATCGTAATATTATCAAGTTGCTGTAAATATAGTTTCTAAGATACCTAACAGGGATTAATAAGTGTAATCCGTTTTTGAACAAAAATTTATAGCAAAAGCAAAAACCGTTCGAATGAATATGCAACTCTTCCGCGGTATAATATTATCATAACTAGTTCATTGATTTCAGTTTTATGATGTTGTTTCTGCCTCGGGATTTGTTTGGTCAAGTCTACAATGCCAAATATAACATTAAACGTGATATATATATCCATATCGAAACTTTATAATTGATTTCAACCAACACAGTTCTGCTAATGATACTTGCTCTTGGCAAGATGTTCTCCTTTAAATGTTGAACATGGTATTAGGTAATTTGTTTAAAGAGTACGTATTATCAAACCAGTGAAAAACATAAGAAACTTTTTGTGCGGAAGAATAGAAAACTCGACTTAAAACAACCGCAATATCGCTTGGTTGGAAAACGACATTTTTTATAACAACCTAACGATATTGTAATAACGATAACCAAATTACGGATACTTGGGCAATTTTATACTTTTCTTAAAACGTCACTAAGGGGACGAAACGTAGGTATTTTTGCATATAACGTATACTTTGTACGTTCTAACATTAAAAGCTTATGATTTTACTTACGACTAACCATCACAAATTTTCCATTTACTCTCGACCATCGTCAATTTTTACCAACGTTAATGTTAATTACACACTGAAAAATGTCCTTAAGATCTGGTAAGCTCTACCATTCGAACAAAAATCAACCATGTCTCTGTTATTTTTCCCACAAAAGACCTTCACCTTTTTTATCCTTATCTTCCATGCATAATGCAAACGGACGACGAACAGCTGACGACCCATTGACCAGCGTAGACGACGCATCTTCTTCGTATTACTCTAACAGTATGATTAAGATGTTGCTGCAAGTATTACAATCGAAAGGATAATCCTCGGCATAAATCTTCTTTGTCTCTGCAAAAGGACCGAAGACAATCGAAGACTATTGCGAGTTGTTCTCGCGTCCTATGTATAATACATACTAATACGTACTAGGAGCGAGGTGTATCGCGTCACTCTGATCACGTTCCGATACATTCTTTTGTCAATGCATGGCACCACGGAGCATAGCTACGTCTGCAGGCTACCTACCACGGGACGGTTGTAACAAGTCTGGTATGTGGTACGCTTTCACCGTTTGCAATATTCATACATCCACGCATTGTTATTACATGCTACGCGCGCTGCAGAATGCCAGCGTGCATGTTACGAGTCGAAGTGATAAAACCATCGACTGATGATGACTTTTTCGAAACCCAATCGCATGGCTGCCATCGGCATTCAACCGTGGAAACGTGTCCAACTTGTCGATTAAGCCGATGTTCTTCACCCAAGAACGCATTTAAATCGTTGACGTTCTTCGAATAAAATATACGAATAAAGATTTCGTTAAGTTCCTCGCATTATCAGACTCTATCAGATTTACCATCTTTCCGTTTGCAATAAGGAATATTGTATTTTCATGTTGGGAATAATTCGATGGAAAGAAGATACTTTATTGCGCTATACGGTTATTTTAATTGAACTGTGAAGAAGCCTATTCTCGATTTCTCTCGTCCAAGCTTTTTACGGTTTAAAGATTTTTTTTTTTTTTTTTTTTGTAGGAACATTTGCGCGGAATCCTTGCTGTTATTTTTATTGCACCGTGGAGTTTATCTTCGCATTCTTTCGACCAGGCTTGCTAGTCTTTACATACTTTTTTGTGCACATGTTTATACAGAAATCAAGTATTGCCGTGGCTATTTTCAATTTTTACGTCAAAATTTTCATTTCTACGTGAAATAAATGCAATAAATATGATATTAACGAGAAAATGATATTATGAAACGATGTGGATTTCCTGTAAATTCTAGAAACGTTGTTTTCTCGTTAGTCTAGGAACAAGTACTTGCCTGCAACTTATTTAACTAACAAACTCACAAAATTCACAGAATGCATAAAATATCCAGAGTTAGATTACTCTATATAATTTTTAATATTAAAACAATAGTAAAACAACTCTCCATTTATGAAGATATAGATTTGCATAAAAATCTGCAGTCTAGCGATGATTCTTAAAATAATTTCTTAATACTTCCTTTTCCAGTTTCAATATTGGTCTAGCTGCTTTTCTTTACAGCTTAAAAATTAGTTTTTTCTTATGTGTAATAGAGATTGACTAGTCTGTCTCTAATCGATCGAATGACTGTAATTAAACGAATCGTAGTGCATATTTTATGTAATTCTTGGCTAATCGTTAAAAGAATTGACAATGTTTATCCTTTCAAAGAGCTATTGATCGGCACGAACAATTACGCTTCTACAGATCGTACAAATCATAAAATAAAATTACAGTCATCATTCTGCGAAGACTATAGACGTAAAAAAGTAAATGGATTAAAAATATACTTAAACGTACAAAGGTATACATTATACATACGCGGATGCCGGTGCTTCTCAAGAGATTAATTGCGAATTTTATGTTCTCCGTTCTGATTACGGTCTCTCCTTCTTTTTTTCCGCTAAAATCGTTTGAGAGATAACGCGTAAACGTCGCTCAAAAAGACGCATAAAATGGGTTGACGCTAATGTCGTTTACACAAGGGATTCCGGTTTCTCTAGAATCTGGGTTACCGCAACTTTAAAGCTATCCGTGTATAAACGGTACATTTTCTGTCTCGTATTACGCGCGCCGAGCTAACCATGAAAAATACCGCGATATTAATCGATCTTTGGATTTGCGGGTACATCGATGCGGAACATACGGAAGAATCGGTCGAGTCTTCGGGTAAAACGATGTTAATCTGTATATCAGTGGCAAGTTGTGGGAAAGATATAGGAAATAAAAAATATTTAATATTATTAATAGTAGAACTATGATAGGAGCAATCATCAACATATCATTTTTTTTTCTTTTTTTTTTGGAGTTACAACAGCGTATTTTCGAGGATCTGTATGATGTATTTGTACAACGACGTAAATGTAATTTATTTAATATCTTTGATTTATTCCTTGCAAAAATATTTAATGGAACAAAAGTGTGTTTTTCTTCTGACATTGTATATTTTTTGATCAAATACTTATCCCCTGTTCGATCATTTGCTATTAAATAATATTCCTTTAATATTTTTATTTATTTCTTATACATAGTCCTCGCTTATAGGCTCAAGGCGCACTTCCGGCTTTGTATCTTTTTCTTATTTTCTTCGTTTGCTCTCACACTCTCGTCTTCTTCGTTCATTCTTCTCTGCTTACGCTCTCAGTCTCACCATATGATAGACACGCCGTTTATAGGTTGTTCTAAAATTTCAACATTTACATATAACGTAATATCAATCGCTTTCCTTAAGTCCTTCCTTTCTCTTCCCTCCTTCTCCGTCATACCGTTCTTCCTCCTATTCGCTTCCTCTCCGGTATCGAACACTCCTCTTTGCTCTCTGTTTCTCACTTTTACTCTCAACCCCCTTGTTCGTATTCCTTTATCGATTAAAACTAAAGTTTAAATTACTTTTAATAAATTTTAATATGGTAGATCAGTGTAACGAGTTTAGGCTCCAAAACTGATGAAAGCCTTTCTTCTATTGGATTTTATATTATACTTATACTATGTTTTATGTTATACTTGTGCTATTTCTTTAGTCATCGATAATTCTAGCACCAATATGGTAGATCAGTGTAACGAGTTTAAGCTCCAAAATTAATGATCTTCTTTTATTGGATTTTATATTATACTTATACTATGTTTTATGTTATACTTGTGCTATTTCTTTAGTCATCGGTAATTCTAGCGCTAATATGGTGGATTAATGTAACGAGTTTAAGCTCCAGAGCCAAAGGTCTTTCTTTTATTAGATTTTATATTATACTTATACTATGTTTTATGTTATACTTATGCTATTTCTTTAGTCATAGATAATTCTAGCGCTAATATGGTAGATTAGTGTAACGAGTTTAAGCTCCAGAGCCAAAGGCCTTTCTTTCATTGGATTTTATATTATACTTATACTATGTCACATATACTATGTTTTATGTTATACTTATACTATTTTTGTAGTCATCGATAATTCTAGCGCTAATATGGTAGATCATACGAGTTTAACGAGGCTAAGCTCCAAAACCAAAGGTCTTTCTTTTATTGGATTTTATATTATACTTATACCACGTTTTATGTTTTATGTTTTTGGCATCAATGACGCAGTTTAGTGATAACTACATTATCAGCTAGGGCCATCTATAGGCAAATTCCGGTTTCATACTTACAGACCTGATATGCTATTTCTTTAATCATCGATACTTCTAACGCTATCCAATATTAATACCGTTATATTACGTAGTCCCAAAAGTTTCTTCCGTCTTATAAGGAATTAATAAATGCACAACGTTCTTTGCTTGATACTTTTTTATTGAATTACGTACGGTCTATATTGTTCTATTAAGATAAAAATCACAACATTTGGCAGATTGGGTTTCATGTTTTAACCTAGTAGATGTAGCTTGCAAGTATCAACTGAAATACATATGACTATTCTCTTGTGGTAATTGTACAAGATTGAAAAATACGCTAATTATGAGAAAAATACAAAATCAGAAACGATTATTGCAATAGAAGAAACTTATCGAATACTGAAACCGCTAAACTGCGATTAAAAGGCTTGGTTATACTTTATACTTAAAGCATATTACGTATGTTACGTACATCGTATTTACGCTCTTTCTGTATCATTTTTTTTGTTTTTCTTTCTTTTTTTCACTCACCTGGATACGATGTTTATGTCGATGAACTTTACCATAACGTCGACGAGTCAATCTTAAAAGGTAATCATTTGTGCACAAGATTTCCCCTGTGTAAATTCGTAATTATATATGCAAAATAAAGGGCCGATGGTTTCGAGAGCGATACAATCTCATCACGTGTGCTCTGTTAATTATATCAGTCACGTGCGTTGCGACGTTTGTTCGAGGGAGACGCCTTTTCATTTTCTGTCGAACATGTTATGCATAGTGCTGTCTTTATTGAAAATCGTTTATGGTGTTTCGTATAATTTCTATGCGCATACATTCGATTTAGATTTTAAGACAAAATACGTAAAAAGCCGTGTAAACGAAAACACGTACAAGAATAATATCATTCTTATCTCTACACCTCATTGAAGAAAGTTGACAGCCACGTGGTGGCTGCTTTTCGACATATTCGAGCGTCTGATACAAATTTATTTATATCAAAGATGACTAACATCGATAAGTTAACTTTAGCCTATATAAAAACACAGCCATCAATGGCCAATCTGCCTATCAATATAGCAAAACAAAGTGTAACGAAAACTATATTCTACCGAAGCTTTTTGCGAGTATCTCGAAAACTAAAGCCGAGCAGCAATAACATTTACAGACAAAAATTGTTCAGAATGTTGATGTTCGAGACAAAATCGATGTGTACCCTGATGTAAATAATTTCCCGATCGTTCTGCTCCTGGTATCTGCGACCAAGAGATCGTGTTCGTACATTTTCAGATACAAGCAGACGGTACGAAAGTGTGCAAGACAAGAATTTCGCTGTTCTTGATCTTTGTCTTACGCGAAGCCATAGAATTTCCCCAACTTGAACGTCTTCGATACGATTCACCATCGTCGCGTAGCGTCGTTTGACGATCGCGAGCAAAAGCTATTGCGTAGAGCGTAGCGTACGTTGACCTTAATCGACGCTCGCCTGGGGGTAGATTCGGCGATTGTCGACCATAGTTGACGTTCATACCGAACGGTTGAATTATACCAGGAATTTACACGAGACACGATACATTACCAGCTCGATCCTTGATCCAGCAATCTGCCAGCCCTTTCTTCCTCACCTTTATTTGTTTCTCCGAATCTAACTCTTCTTCGTATACGTATCTTTTCAGGCGAAGTCGAGAGTAAAGGAGGTGTATGCGCAGACATGCATGCTTCTCGGCCAGCAGGGCATGCGAGACTGCGAACTGTTCGGCCTGGCAATACTATCCGGTGAGTAAACGGGCCACCGGAGGCCCTTTTTCTCTTCTTCTACCTTCTGTCCATATTCCGGTGGGCGCTCTCGTTTCCGCTGTTCCATCGTTTAACGGACAAAATGCGGTCAGACGGGCCGATGAGCGTGGTGAATGACTTGCGGGGTAGCTGTATCCGCCTCGAATTACGACGCGCCACTTTTTAACCTCCTCCGGAGTAGATCGGATTACCGAAGCTCACGCGAGCCATTAGGTGTTGCGTTTCGCGAGTGCACGAACCGTTTTCCCAATCACGACCCAACCTCTTTCGCTACGTGGAATTACCCTTACGACCCTCGTGATCATCGACGACCGTCGTTAACTCCGACGTCCACGGATCTTTCGTGTTGGTCTCCGTCTTTCCTACCCTTTTAACACGGAACGTATCGAACCCGTACGATTCGCTGAATGTTCCCAGGTGATTTGTTTAACTCCTCGTATCCCGCAGGTATGTTTCGGTTTAAGATATAACGAGACTGTAAAACGAATCGGCGGTTAAGGTAATTATATCGTGGATGGGGGAATAGCGAAATCGACAGACAAATATGGGAATTTAAACAACCGAGATCCGAGAAAAATGTTCAGTACAGTGCCAATATTTTCTTCTCTCTTCTTTCCAATGAATTACGTACCTTTCTCTTTCATCGGTAATAATGGTAAGAACGTTTATGTTAATTACGCATGTGTGTTAAAAATAGTAAAACAACAGTAAAATGATTTCAAAGCACAGAGGACCAATCTTTTACTTTCGCTTAAAAACAGAAAATTTTGTCGCGCGATGTTTCATTTCTTAGAAAATCGAGTTTGAAAATTTGTCGATTTGGTGTACGTATGTAGAGTTGGTCATAGCGTTTACAATACTACGATTAATTAAATTAATTACACCTTTAGAATTGACGTATTGTGAATATCAAAAAATTATAGAATAATAAATATCTTGAAATTATTACGTTAGGTAGTTCTATAGTTACGCAAACCTGTGATAAAATACCTTTTTACAATCTCAGAATTTGTATAACTCAATTTTGAAAATGAAAAAGAAAATCAAGTATTTAGCATTGACTGTCACAATGAATGAATAATAAATAGCGAAAAACGATGAAAAAAAATGGCCAATACGGTATTTCAGTGACTACGTTATTAAGCCTTTCGTATCGTATCACATTCAACATTTCACCCTAACTGGTTCATATATTGTAATTAATTCATTACATGTATATATCCCGTGTGGATGAATATCTCTATTTCAGCTATTGACAATATAATGTATTCTGCTCGAAACGATCCTATTTAGAATTGAGTGGAATTAAAGAAGCCAATTCAATTAAAACGAAAGGATAACGACGCGATAAGGGTACTTTCACTAGCCATTCGGTCGGATCTCTTCGCGGTGCCAGCGACACTCTATCCGCTGAGAATTCAAAAGGCCGTCCCGGCCGAGATTCACTCGGTCGAGGAGAAAGTGTCCTAGACGCGGCATCGACCTTTCTGGTAGCCGCATAGCGAACTAAATGGAATAAATTAAATCAGCAAACTAAACTAAGCAAAACAAACGAAATTTTACTCCGACATTCGTCTTATTGGATACATGTCGACTGGTATAAAGAAATTGAATACAAAATCAAAGCAATTCAAAACACGTACAGCCACTCGTGAAACTAACGACAATGCGTCGACTTTATTTCCATAAAAGTACCGCTTTCTTCCTATCCTAGAGCCATATGGAGCAAGAGATTACAAAGACCATGGATGTTTCATACGTGAGATTTCTCTACCGCCAAGCAATCCGAAAACCAGCGAGATTTCAAATTTTCAAAAATAAAAAGATCTCGTTGCGAATCTTCTGGAGCATAGAGAATAGCAGGACTTAAATACCACGCAAAGAGAGTCCTCGCCGGGTAATCCGTTGACTAATCTTGAGATCTTTCTGCATAGCCATGGTCTTCTTGCTTTCCCTTGCCCTCTGCCCCGGTCCCTGTACCGTCCCTTCCCTTCACCGAATATACTCAGCTCCGTCGCTACCCTCTCGCTCTATACTCTCTTGCCTTTCCACCAGTCATGACAAGCCGGTCCGACTGGTACCCCCACTACCACGGGGCCCGGACCCTTCTTGGGCCTCGCAAGGGCCCTGCGGGACCCCTCCCTCCTACATTCCAACGGGGCCCCATCACGGCGAGCCTGAGCTGGCGGGTTTTGAGGCGCGCGAGCCATGCCACGACAGGAAAAAAATGCATCTGAAAAACCAAAACAAGTAGAAAAAGGTGGCTCACACCCCTGCATGCGTGCATCGGTTTGCGTGAACGTTGGCCGGACCCCGTACCGAGGACCTCTTTACTTTCTCTCTCCCTTTCCTTCTCTGCTCGATCTTTTCTTCTGTTCAGCCTCCGTACGCATCTCGTCTCCTTACTCTACGCCCTACGCGCGCGTACGTGCGCAAACTGCTGCCTGGTCATCCGATGTGCACTCTTGTTCCTTCTTCTTCTTCTTCTTCTTCTTCTTCTATTTTTCTTTCCTTTAAATCTTCCTCTTCTTCGTGCTCCTGTTTCATTCGATTCACTTTCTATCGATATATCCGTGCATTTCCTATTGTTTTGTCTTTTCCTTTTAACAGGTTCCTTCAAAGACGTCTACGTAGCTTCTATCTGTATGTAGTTTTCTATACGAGAGCTCTTCTACTTCTTCTGTTTCTCCTCCAAGTTTTCTTCGATTTGCTTATCGTCGATATATTTATGCTTGTTTAATCGAAAATCATAGGAGAGAAATAAGTTAATCCGTATCGATTGCTTAATTTTAAAGTCATTTTGATGTTTCAAGAAAGTATTTCAATAAGACGTAGGTCAGACGAGAATGCAGCCTGATAGTTCTAAAGACGTACATGAGCTTCTTAGAAATAATCGATAGATTAAGAAAGTTTTACAATCTCCAAAGATTGGTAGAATTATGCACAAAAATACGTTGATAATATCGTTCTGATTGGAAGTGTATCAAATTTTTATTGATCCTGCTATTTCCAATTACGTTTCCCCTTTAACAAAAAATCTCTATATAGGTTTCTGTACGAATTTATTTCTTCTTCCTTTTCTTCTAATTTATATCCACGTTTCCTTCGATGCACATTCTGCCAATGTATCGATGCTATTGCAGTTCTATCTTCAACGATCTTCAACGATCTTCAACGATGTTTCTACAGCTTTGCTCCGTATGAGATACATTTCCTTGTACGAGCTTGCCTCTTACATTTATGGAAGTCGGAATATTTTCTTGAAAAATGATTTTGTTTCCTGCCTTAGCAACGTCAACCTTGCTACTACGCTTCTACCTCTTCTTCCATCTTCCGCATCTTCTTCTTCTGCTGCTACCGCTGTTACCTACTTCTTCTTGTACTTCCTTTCTTGTTCTTCTTTTTATCTTTGACTTGCGCATCTTTTTCTGCTAGTTCGCCTTCGATTTTCTTTTCCGCTTCTGCTATTTCTTCTTCTTTTCTTCTTCTTCTTCTTCTTCTTCTTCTTGTCCCCCTGTCCCGACCCCCATACCTGTGGCGGTAAAATGACACGGACCAATCGCTGCTGCAATTTTGTAATCACCACCGTCTGGTCTTGGGACGCTTCTTACTAAAAATAGATATCGAGAAAGATCGCTCCGGGCGAGCGGAGCACGACCAGTCACCGAAAAGTTCTTTGATTACAACCCCCTTTTGCTCGATGAACCTGACCAAATGGAGATCCAAGGTTCTTTCGTGTCGCCAAGGTCTTAGCAACATCGTTTCCTATATTTTACAACCTCTCTATTTTTCTCTCTCTTTCATTACAAAATAATTCGTCTACGTGGTCAAGTAATATTTTTGATTAGAATCTCTCTTATGTTGCCCAACATAATCAACTAGAGGTCCACGGTCTTTCTTTATCTTTGGGTACAACCAACGATGTTTCTTCTACTTTACGATCTCTTCTCTTTTCTCTCCTTCCTTTTTATCGTATTAAGCAATAATCGAACAATATGATGTAAAATACTTCGAACGGATACTTTCGTGTATCTTGAGAACTTTTGATTGCAACTCTTGTGCACGACGATTATGGTCAAGGTCTTGCGAACGATGTTTCTTCCATTTCACGATCACGCGATATCTAGTTCAAATATCCTTCGCACGCAGAAAACTACTGCGAAGAATTGGCCGTGGAGACCGCGACGTCGCGGAATAATTTATATGAAAGATCAGCAGGAGAAAAAGAAATATTGGAAAGGGGACATGAAAGTGCAGGATGGTCCCTAAGAGGAAGAAGAGGCCGCTAATCCATCCATGAATCGAACAAAGACGAGGCTAACGGATGCTGGAACGAAAAAGAGTAATACAGAACGAAAGAGAAAGATTCACCTCCCTTTACGTATTATGTGCGCACACATAGAAAACGAAGAGCGACGAACGAGGACGAAAGAAACGCACAGAAGACGGGATAAACCTATATATCAAATCCTAAAGAAGAACAGGGAAAACGTGATAAATGAAAGAGATAATAAGTTATATACGTTACAGCTTTTCTATCGTAAAAGAAAGAAAAAGGGGCAAAGAGAAATAGAAGGAAAGAAAGAAAGGAAGGAAGGAGGAAAAAGAGGAATAAAAAATGAAGAAGAAACGCGAAGAAGGATAAAAGAAAAAGAAAAAGGAATAAAGGATGAGACTGAAAACGTGGAAGAAGAGTGACAGAGAAGAAGGAAGACGGAAGGGAGAAAGAGTGAGAAGGGAAGAGAAAGAATGAGCCCGGGTAAGACGGTAGCCCGGTGATTTGTATAGGGCCTCTCGTATTCCACCTCCCGCCCAAGCGTCTCCGCCGCACGGCGACTTGGGACCCAGGAATGTGGAAGGAGGACTCCGAGGACAGGAATCGTCGACGCTGGCGCGCGCGCACTCCTCAGTTCGCTGGCGCGGGTACAAGGGATTTGGAGGACGAAGGTAGCGAGTTGAAGCGAGTGGAAGCAAGTGGAAGAGAGTAAAACATAGCAGAAGAGAGTAAAAGAGAGTGGAAGATTGAGGACGGAAGGGCAGAGGGGTGGGGAGTAGGCCTCTACAGAGCAGAGAATGGGTCTCAGCAGGTCCGTTGGATATATACCTCGATGAAGCTAAGGCTGCGTCACATCACAACAGGGCTTCAACGTCCTTCCTTCCCCTCCATTACACATGCCGATCTTTCTCCTTCGCCGATCTCCTCTCGTAAGCAGCACCTCCTGTGCACCATTTGCCGAACGTTAGCGGTCCCTTTTACTCTTCCTTTTCTTTTATCTTTCTTCCTTTTTTTTCTTTTCGTTTTCTTTGTTTCTCTGCTCCTTTTTGGAATTCTTTCGCAGCATTTTTTATATCGTCTTGGCACGTTCTACTCTTTTTTTCCTTTTGTTTCGTTTAGTCCTTGTATTATCTTCTGGTTCTCCTTTTCAGGCTGTTCCTTTCTACTTTCTTCAAGCTCTCTTTCCTGTTTCGTAGCATCGAAAATCGTAGTAAAATCGAAATAGCATCGTTCCGATGAATTCTTAAAAAAAAAAAAAGAAAAAAAAGAAAGAGAAAATTCCATCGGCGAGGAATGCTCGTCGGTGTTCTCCGTCCCCTCTCGTCTTTCTTTTTTGGCCATCCTTCCATCTTCGTCGAGTTTCCCTTCTTTTTGCGTTTCTTCCTCGTGGGCCCTACTCTTCCTGTCTCGCTTCCTCTCTCGCCTCTTACCTCCATCTTTCTCTCATCCGCCTCGCCCTTCGGGTCTCCCTTTCTGGCATTCGTGGTCGTAACAACGGGGACACGTGTCCACGAAGCGAAGCCTCTCACATGAATGGGTCATTCATAAGGTGTAATGGCGTTTTATAAATTAAAACGCGTCGTCGTTTGATTTATATTACGCGATCGCTAATGAAACCCCGTGCATGTCGAACGGAACAGTGGTGAGGACAGGGTGGGGGAGGCGGCAATACAACAAGGTAAAGGGACGAGGGAGGTGCACCGAACCAATCCAGGAAGGCTCGTCCGTATTACGCAGGCAGTTTTAGGGTTCTCCACGATACATATGTATATCGGTTAGCCAGTCGACGTCCTTAGCTAAACTTCTGCCCGCTGTCCTCTTTCATTTTATCTTCTTTCGATCGACGAATCCATCCCAGCTACCAATCAATCGCGTCCTTTTCCCCTTTTCACTTTCTCGTCTTCTTTAACTTCGTTTTTTCGCCATGCCTTATTTCATTTCTTCCTTTTCTTTTTCTTCTTTCCTTCCTGTTTTCTTCCAGCCAATCCACCGTCCTCGTCTCTATTTCTTCCTTCTCTCTTACCTTCCTCTTGCAACCTTCCTCATCTTCTATCTCGCTTCAACTTGTACTTTGGCTGCCGAAAGGCACACACAGTGCCCGTTCTCACTCGGACGTATACATGGCGTGTTTTGTTCGTCGGAATAATTTGATCGGGATGAAATATGCGATGAGCTCCAGATAGTGGCCTCCGGTGGAGGAGTGGTGGCCGGTGCTGGTGGCGCTGCTCTTGGTACACCGTGCTTCGCTCTCCTCTGGTAGTGATGGTGCTAGTGGAAGCAACATTTTATCCCCCTCGGTCCGCGTTCAACGGAACTCCATCTATCTTCCGTAATGCAACGCGAGGTCCGCTTCGTTACTCGCTGCTACGAACGTGTAATAACCTTCTGAAAACTCTGTATACAATTTCGCTGCATATACGCAGCTCTTGTCGAACGTCGTTCTACGGCACATAGAATTTTTTACTTTTCATCTATTTCTGTACCGCGCGATTCTGCTTGACCGATGGAACGTGTAAACTTTATGCACACTTCACTTTTCAATTTATCGTATCTGGGTCTTCAACGTCAACGCATCAAGATCTACGAGACACGCAAGAAAAATGTCATAAATTCGATATGACCCAAAACGTACAAAAAGTACAGTCCTGTCCTGAATCGCGCGGTGGAAAAGCGAACGCATCGTTTAGACGTCGAAGCGCGGGTATTTTTTCATCGGGAAACTTTATTTTCTTGCTTTTGTTCGCGTTCCACTGCCGCATCGTGAGGCCTGTAACGCGAGCAACAGCGAATGTTCGATCGAAGATCGCGAGATTAGTGCATGTACGAGGAGCGATGAAAAAGCAACGAGAATATGTAAATGCAACGTCTGGACGTTGAAACGAAGTTTTCTCATCGAAGAATCTTACTTTGAGAATTTATATCATTTCGTAGGTCAGTTTTATACCAAAGAATTTCCTAAATGCGAGGCGTAGTAAAAAAGTAACGATACTACGCAACTTTAACGCGAAATGCAATCCTTCTTGTCGAGAAGCGTCGTTTTTCTGCGTTTACTGCTTCGCGTAACACTGCATCCACACGAACTTTAATGTACAGATTTGTAACGCAAGAACGTAGACGTTGACTCGTAAAAGATTGATTTTTAATTTATTCGTAATACAAGAGGCATTAAACGTCGAACCACAACGTTTTTCCAATACGAGGCGCGAGTAAAATATTTCTAGCTTATTGGAATGCCACGTCTAAACATAAAGGTGTAATCTTTCTTATCTCGCTTTACCGAGTCTTACTTTTCCGATCCTATCGAGTAAAGTCAGTCATGGTGTTTCAAGTTCTGACGTTTTTCTCGATAAATTTGTTCGAGAGATTATTACTATCTTACTATCGGAGACTGTCGGGTCTTACGAATATTTTAACAGCAACTCTATTTACGTCTGAAATACTCCATAAACGCATAAATGTTCATAGTCTGATTATTAATCTTGCCAGTTGTCAGTACTGATCAATTTTTTACGCCATTAAGTCAGTGATTCGTATCGAGTATTCTATTGGGTTGGCAACTAAGTGATTGCGGATATTGTCATTAGGTGTTATTGACAAAATCCGCAATCACCTAGTTGCCAATGCAATATGAACAACTGAAATCCCATGTAGCGTATTCCTTTTGAAAGATGACGCGCTGTTTAACGATGGAATGCTACGATTAACGCCGAATACCACTCGTGTGACTCTACGGAGACTCGTCTCCGGTTGTAATTATCACAAAGAATGAGAAAAAAAGAAGAAGAAAGATAGAAAGAGCCCGTCTATCAGATCTGAAAGTAGTATTCGTCTAAAGAACCATGTACAATATAAATCTTTATCGTGTAAGGCGTAAGGAAAGCGATCCATCAAACGATACCATACAGATTACGCATCTGTGCATTCCTTTAAAATTCTTCACACACTCTGGTCTTGAAGGCTGAAAGATGATATATATATAAAAAATGAAAAAGAAAAAAAAGCAGAAGAATTTCAATGCGATTATGCATGACGAAAGACGCACAATAGTATCTTGATCTGAAAGATGATTACACGTCATAGTAAACGCATTCCATTCTTTTAAAGTGGAACGAAGTAGGCGAGACTCGCTATGATTTCGTACAACGTTCAAGAATCTCTGGTTAATAGTTCCTCGAAATCATCCTTCTGCGCTGCAACGCGTGTATTTCTTAAATATATGGTTCTGCTACGAAAGATTTATCATACGCGTGTCTTAATTACTTTGTTACGTTTGCTCGGCGAGTGTGACGGTGCAAGATCGTAAAATCAGCAAGAATCACGATAATACAGCGTTTAATAAGAATAAATAAGCATTCGTTTGTTCAAGTGCGAGTAACGTATCAACGAGAAAAGAAAAAAAAGAAGAATACGTGGTAGTGCGTCAGGTTGTAAGCAACAACAGAAAGAACTCGAAGAATTTTTTTACAAATATCCTATTTTCTTTCGCTTACGATGATCATTGATTAGGAATGTACGTTCGCATAAATGGCTTCAGTTGTAGCAGCGTATCATTTGATCGAACTTAAACCTAATTAAACGTCCTGTTTTTGCGTCCAGGCTTTCAGGACATAAATTAAAATATCGTACATAAGCACAGCGCAACAGCGGCTTAATTCTATTTTATTTAACATTAATAATCTCAAAAAAAAAAAAAGAGAAAAGAATGTAATAATGCATGGCTACGTCGTACCGTCGCGTATCGGTACTCTTGCCTGTACCACCCTACAATTAGAATTCAGCGTTTATTCTGGAAAAAAAATGATGTAAAAAAATATGCAAAAAACCTGGAATTAATAAACAAAGATATAAAAAAAACCTAATTAAACGTAATTCTGCTATACTTTCGTTTCAATAAACCGAGTTATATTGTACTTTCCTAATATTTAAATTGAAAAAGAAATACATCGCTTTGCTGGAAAGCTCGTTGTTCGCTGTTCGATTAGTCGTTCGATTATAACGAAGAGAACACTCTTCACGCGAGTCGCTCGTTGCAAAGGACAGCTCTTTCGCGAGTATTTCTCAGCCACGAAAGGACGACGTGAAAAGAAATGAAAGTGATCGATGGAAAAGAGCGTTTTTTCTGTCGCAGCAAGGATTCGCGCGTGAGCGCGCGCTTCACGACGAGAAAAAACCGCGAGGGAACGATCCCCATAAACCCGTCGGTTTCCCAGAAAGAAACAATGTTCTCCCTCTCTTCCCGTGGCGCAGCAATGCGCCGTAACCGTAATTACACCCGTAATCACCCCTGATTGCTGAGAGAGGGACCTGGTCTCCTCTCTACCTTCGCACTCGCTATCTCTTCCACGCTGTAGCATATACACTTCTGCCAGTCTGTCCAGTAAAATGCCAGTCCTTTTCCATGGAATCTGATCCATGCCAGTTATTTTCTCATCTAGGATGATCTTCGTAGTTTCTCTTCATCGTGGAAAATTAGAACTGACGAATGAATAGAGAATGTAGATTTACGACCATTAGGTTAAATACGTGCTACGTGATAGTCGGATCACGCGCTGCTCAAAATTAGCAGATTATTTTTCACGCGTTACGTCCGTTATTCCCGTTTGTACATTTGTCGTTAATCTCTGTTACGTCACCGTACGAATAATGTCTATCTATCAAGCCTGTATGAACTTTTATGTTTGGTACGAGTGGCGGTGGAAAATTGTATCATTGATAAATTAGCGCGTTAACAATCGCTGATGTAACGTTAGGTTTTTTCGCGACTAATGTGTAACCTGGGACCATTGGCGCAATTGAACTGATGTTATTAATAAAGATTCATAAATTGTAAATTACAAGTTACTAGTATCGATACATTTTCCCACACAACGATAATAAGCTTCGTAACTGGACGAAACAATTTTACTTGTTACAAATTATTATACTATGGAACTTTATACCATCGCGAGAGAGAAATCTATAATCGACGACTTGTAATTTATCGGTTTACTAATATTACTAGTTTACGATTAGATTTGAACAAATTTTGTTATACTTTTCAGATTGTATTTATACCGTCGTATTTAATTCTCTAGTTCGATTTTGATACGTAGCCTCGCAGCATGATGAAAAGAACCACCAGACGTTTTCCTTGTTACATAAATTACCAAAATAACGATACAGGTACGTTACTCTAAACTGCTGTAGAACATCTCACACACCGTTTCATCTCCAACGAACCGATAGAATGTACCTGGTTGCTGTTTCCACCCTCAATCCCAATAGGTAACTTACCTTGGTAACACGCATCGGATGCATACTTGTCCATCTTGCATTCACGAAAGAATGCGGTCCCATTTCTCGGCGATTAGTCTGCAGCACATTTCCACCGGGATGATCGCGAGTGGTGGATTCTCTTTGGACTTTACGCGAACTCGGGACAACGTTTTTCCCTCCCTTGTTCTTTTTCCTTGCATCTTCGTCTCGGGGGTCGTAAAAAAGTAAGAACGTTGCCTATGCTCGTTCTGGGCGTGGCGGTCGACAAAAAGAAAAGAGAAAAATGGAAAGAGAACAAGATCCAGTGGAAAGGAGAAAGGTAGAGAAAAATAGAGAAGAGAAAAGGGAGAGAGAGAGAGAGAGAATGAAAGAGAGAGGAATGGGTTCGAAGACAGACAAAAAGGAGGATGAAAAGGGAAGCGAGACGAAGAAAGATAGAACGACGTAAGATCTTGCTTCGTCCGTGACTGGAGGGAATCTCTAGTGGGATAAGGTGGACCCCATGGGCCCCGATGGTTGGTTACACGAGGGCCAGGGTTAGCCCTCGGGCAACATTCCCCGGTAATGGTCGGGTTATACCTCGGGTAACACAGGTGCCCTCGGCTACGGAGGGAGAGATCGTACAACCAAAGAACTCCGGAGCTGACTTACGACTTTCTCGGTTCCTCAGCCACGTTGGGATACATCCATCTATCTTCGACGATTCCGGTGCCAATTCCGGCGATCAAAAACGGGGAATGCTAGTAGCCGTTGGAAGGAGAGGAAGGAAGAAGCGGAACCAGAGCGCTACAGGTGAAACGAGCAACGGGGCTATCCACTTTCGTCCGTTCATTTTTGCCATCTGCTCTATGTCCGAAAGAAAGATAACGCGCAAACGAAGAAACGAGGAATCAGGAAAACGTTATTTTTTATTATCTTTTGCAAAGTGTAGCTCCGGTCATACACGAGCTTACGAAAGTATTCGGACGTTTTTTTCAAATTTGCCCTGTGTTACTTACAATCGGTGAGTATTAATATTTGGTAAAGATGGCATTGTGTCATGACGCTAGAGGTGACTTATGGTTACATCGGACGAAAGGGTATATCTATAAAAACATAGTGATAATAATAGCGGAAATAAAAATAAAAGGATATGATATAACAGCGATAACATAACACGATTATAAATAAAAACTGTGGCTGTACGATTGAAAAGCACTACATCGCATTACCTCTGTTCAACAGATTTAGAAGAGTGTTTTTTAAAAGTCTAAGCATACGATTGTTCGTGCGAATTAAATAGTTTTGATACAAAGGGTTAAAGTGCAGATGAAAAACGTTAGGACGTGAATGAGAATGACAATTGTCGTTTGTTATATCTACTATGCAAAAGTAAAATTTTAACTATCATATTTCGAGTGTTATCCAATCCTATTTTATAATTCATTAAGGACCAACATCGTCTTAACGAAACACACGTTGCTTAGTTAATAATTTGAGGATCCAAAGGTGTTGCACTCTCGAGGATAGATCTATGAGGCACAAATATCTACGAGAAGAATCATTTTATGGGAAGACACCTGAAGTAAAAATTAGATGGACATTTCAATTCCAAATATCATCGTATTATTGATATGTATCGAAACGGAGGAAAAAGATGGAGACGAAGGAAATAAACGTCTTTTATCCAAAAATTGGCAGCGTCGTAGTAGAAGGGAATGTTCGCGGTATCGTCGAAAGGCCTGGAAGAACGGTAATTCGAGGTACATTTTTCGTGGGTTTCAGGTCGCTTTACAATGCCTGCTCCAACTTTTCTTTTTAATGACGCTGCTGACTCTCTTGCCGGCCGCAAGAAATACGATGTTCTGACCTTCTTAGGTCGCCACCCCCAACCTTCTTCTCCCGTCTGCCCTAACCTTCCTCTTCTTTCCTTCATCTTTCTTCCCTTCTTCGTCCTTCGCCTTATTCTTCTTCCTTCGCCTCTTCTTTTTCTGCTTCTTTTTCTTTTCTCCCCCACGTCTTACCCGTCTATTCTTCTTCTTGTTGCTCACTCTTTCCTCCTCCTCCTTCTCTTCCCCTCCTTCGTTTCCTTTTTTTCTCTTGCTTCCTCTTCTTCTTCTTCTTCTCCTTCTTCTTCCGCTTCTTCTTCTTTTTCTCCTTCTTGTTCTTCTTCTTTTGATGCTAGAGGGAAGGCAGCAGGAAGGAAAGTAGAAAGGAGAGACGTCGGCGAGAGGGTTCGGGTTGAGCCTCTTCACCGCGGAGAGTGCATTACATCCCCCCGATTCCTTCTTTCATCCTTGGCCGGCTCCACCGCGGAATGTGGCTCGATCCGCTCCTTCGTGTCTGAAAGGCAGCATGGCCAGCATGCCACACGTGGCACCGGACGTCGACGAGGTGGACGGCTCACGTCAGTGTATCTCGGGCAAATCGAAATATGCTAAATACAGGGTGTCCGAGAATCTCCGAGTTCTACTTGCTTCACTGTAAAACGGAGCAAGAGATGGAAAGAAAGAGAGAAAGAGCATAGGAATGAGAGAGGAAAAGAGAACGAGATACGTAATGTGTCGATGGTGGTGAATTGGATAGAAAGAGAAAAGAGCAGAGAAAGATGGAGATGGAGTGGGAGATAGAGTAGGGGAAGCAGGAAAAGAGGGTGGGGAGAGGGCGAAGGAGAAAGAGTCGAGAGAAGAATCGAGGCGCGGCTGTTCGAACACGAACGACACTACCCGGACCGGCTTCACGACGTGGAGTTTTATTGAGGAGCAGATGTTTGAAACGTAACCTATAATGATTCCACACTATATATACGAAACGCTGCTTCGGATATATACGATCCTCGTATATACGGTTTATGGTTTTACCGATGAAGGAGCGTCACGATAACATATTTTATTGCGGCTACGCCGATAATGGTAGTCGGGATGAACAGTTTCGGTCACTGACATCTCCTGGCATCCTTTATAGGTCGCGGCGAGGTTTATGCGTTCCGTGAAAACTGTTTCGTGACGCTTCTGTGAAACGGCAAAAACATGCTGGAAATTGCCCGATCGCCGGTAAGAGATTACACTGTTTGGTAATTGTCATGCGCAGAAGCGTCACTCGGTGTATCTTGTTTCGCGAATTTAGGTTAGGTTTTCAGGTTAAATCGTGCGTGTAATTTGATACCGCGCGTTGCTCGTACGAGGCTAAAAAATTAACGCTAATTATTAAAGTTAAGAGTGATAATTATCTTTCGTTTTTCGATGGTGTGAAATACGAGTATTATGCGCGAAGCGGATGATGTTAAAGGATATTTCGAAATGCCCGAGTAAGATAATGCGCGTAATATCGTACGATTGTTGTATTTTTCTACCTTTATGGGTTAAAGAAAAAGTAAAAGCACATGTGTACATATATGCCGGTATCTTGCAGGAGGTTAGCACGCTTCGTTCCACGTGCACCATCCATATACACCTGTATGTACGTACTTACATATGTACGTATACCTAAGGTAAGAAGTTTACCAGATACAGAGACATATTTCAATTTATTCCTCGAACAAGCTAAATCGAGGGTACATTTAAATGATAAATAATTAATTACGATAGATCGAGTTGTATTTTTGTATAATTAAACTCATTTTTTAAATTCTATAGGAATTGTAATTGTCATAAAATCGAAAACCCGAAGTTTCCTGGCTCTAAGAGCGATTCTGTCCAACTACGCTCATCAAACTAGTAATTACATATCAGAAGATGTAAGGATCTATGGAAAATATTTGATGCTTTAAAGCGAATCTTATTTTTTTCAATTAGTACTGGCAAAAGAATTCCAATTTCCCAATGAAAATATTATCAATAGATGGCGGATATTTAGACAGATTTATTTTTTTGTAAACGCAACTACAGAAGTGGAACTTTAACAGGGATTTATACTGAATATTACAATTAGTGACAACTCTATGGGTAAATATTAATGCAACTAGTTCCTTGTTCTGGGCTGTAGGATAATCAAATTAACTAATTTTAGAATTTTGTGTTACATAGGATAATCAACTGATGTGTAATCTGTGCAATTCATTTGTAGAATTCCATTGCCAAACTTGTTGGTGTTATGCAAATGTATTGTTCTCAACGTTGATAACTTGAGAAATTTCATTAATAACATTGGTCCAATTGTCCCAGGGAGTCCCATACTTTCTTCGAAGTATATCTACAAAAATGTATATTTCTGTAAAGGGGAGAACTGTTACTTATTTCTAACTTAACGTACATCTTGAATTAACTTGAAAAAAAATTGAAGTACATCGCTTTCAATTATGCGATATTATAAATGTATCGAACGTCCTAATCGATCTGTAGCAACGGTATGTAAATGTTTAACGTTAGTAAACACGTATAAACTAACCAGAAACTAACAGCTAAAGCCAATGCCTATTATTTTCTTGTAGAATCGATAAACAATCATATTTCATTAATCGTAACACAAGTTTAAGAAAATCTTGCTGTCCGATGTGTATTTCGAAAACTAACTGAAGAAATAACTTTGCCGTAATGTATTGCCTTTTGCCTGATTATGCCCATAGAATACACCGACAAAGATCGTCCTGTAAAAGCCCTGTATAAAACATCAAAATACTCGTCGTGATATTTAGTAGATGAAACAAATTTCCACGCGGCTCTCCTTCCTTGTTTTAGTCGCGTTCGATCCGTAGCCTAGCAACTGAATTGTATGAAAAATAGTCAAGTGTCCATATACTTCTGATCAGTAGTGTAAACACGCAGAATGCGACATAGCGCATAGCGCATGATCGTGGCGCGCAAAGGGGGCTCAGTCCCGAGTTCCAAGCTCCAGATCGAGTTCCAGTTCGGAAAGCGCGTCGCGTTGTCGCGCCATGAGGGTCTGAGAGTCGAGTGTCTGGCCCCATGTGGGCAGGACAGGTTTGGGGGCCCTCTCATTCACGAACATCTCCTCGCCGACAAGCTCTTTCATTGTTTCGCTCGTTTAGGGGTATCGGCATTTCGGACCATCAGCCGTGCAAAAAGTCGAGCGAGGAGAATGGGTCTTCGGGCTCCACGCAACGACCATATCAGGGCACCGTGAACGCGTATGTGCGCCCCTTGTACGGGCCCATTTAGCCCGACCGAAGTCTCCGAATGTCGCGGGACGAAGCTGTTGTCCATCGGTCAACCGCGTATTTGCTCCGCGATTATAATAAAGGAACAGCGTCGCTACCGATAAAATTAATTTGTCAGACGGCCTGGATGCCGCTGGCCGCTGATATTTCTTGCGTGAAAAAAACTTTGGCATCAGTTGCAGAAATTGTAGAAGGATTTTATTTGAAGATTTGGCGGCTAATTCGGAAATTTGTACAGCATTATCGAGATTCATAGATGATGGTAATCAAAATACTTACACGCGAGTATAACGTGAATGTTTTGTGAAAGGAATGTGTTTCAAAAATTGCGCGAATTTGATATTTTCTTCCTTGATAATACGTTTGAGATTTTGTTCGACGTAAACATTAAAAGAAACGTACTTAACGAACGAAGATAGCTGATTGATCATTATTTTTCAATGTTTCAGACGGCGAGTACCTCTTCGTCGATCCCGAGAATAAATTAAGCAAATACGCACCGAAAAACTGGCGTAGCTCTCATACATACGTAAGTACCTGACTTGTCGCAATACAACGTTATCAAGAATATCGAAATAATTCCTGGTAAACAAGATCGTGGAGTATCGTCTACATTGTCCAAAATATTTGTTCCAGTTCATTACGAGCTAACTTAGGTTGTCTTAGCGCAGCATTTTATTCCCATCTTTTTCGATCCATTTGCATCGTCGAATTCTATTTCTTCGCATTGTCGAGTTTTAAATAATGAAACGAAAAGGATGGCTATCGAATTTTGTTTATGATACTATCGACCCGCGATAGCACCGTTGCAACGCTGTTTGTAATTATCGTGACATTTTTGCAAAATTTCGTTTATTTTCCATGTAATATCGAATGAAATAATAGCAATCGCGTTCGTTCGGCTTTATCGATTCTTAAAGCGAAGAAATTGCGTTCTAAAGTGTTTCACCTACGGTAGTATTATCGCAATTTCTCAATGACGGCTTTTTAGAATGAGTTAAACGCGCTATTTCATCCTAATAAAGTGCAAGAACAGAAAATGTGAACTGTACGGTAACTTGATGGTCGCCTGACCAAGGTCTGTCGCATAATGCATACTTAAGGAATTCATGGGTTTAGATGATTCAGATGTGTATTGGACGTGTAGTCGACTAAATCTGATACGTTCAAGAATTATGTGCAAGCATTTAAAAACCAGGCGAGTTTCGCTATGCGTAAAAAAAGCTTGTCTCTGAATGTCACTCGATCAATGAATTTAATTATTATTTAACATATGTAACAACACCATTACATAGTTTAATCTGAAACAGGAAACGCGGTCGACGCTTTATATAACGCCCCTTGTAAATTGCATTAACATAATTAAGAGTCTTTTTTCATTTGCTTCATTAATACTTAATTAAACACCTTGTACCACAAGTAAATGCGTTAGTAAATCAGTTGCTGTGAAATATGATGTAGTCCTTAACTGTTTGAAAACTACGTAGGTTTATTGATATATTAATTAGTTTTTGAATACTTACATCATCCATAAAAAGTGTTGAGACACTTAATCGAACTGCAATAATTTTATTCTTTATAATGATCCAGTTATGCGTAATATTAGTATGTTACGACTCGGTGGAATTGATTTTTGAACACTAATATACAATAATAGAACTGGTGTTTGTTATTGTCCAATTTTGAAGAATTATCTTGGCGCTTGATGAGATCTTCATCTTCAGGTTCTTTAATTTTTGAATGAAACTTCTTCTAAACTGATAGAAAGGCTTTGGATGTTAATGCAATTCGTGATATTTAAATAATAGTAAATGTATGTAATAGTATACGTAGTGACGAGTAAAATGTATTACTGCCATGTTTTGCCAATTTGGATCTACAGACTAATTCCATAAGAATGTAGCAGCTATTACATTTAATTATTAATTTGGTTCTAGTAGATATATAGTAAATTAGGATACATGTTGCTTTATGGAATAAACTGTAAAAAAGATTATAGTAAGTGTAAACATGAAGCTTATAAAGAGATACAACGCGATACAATACAACAATTAGTAACTTGTACAGTTTGCTGAAATTTATATATTGATAGTAATAAACAAGAGAGAATAACGATATAATATGTTATATACTACAAATCGAGTGCTAGCGTATACATCGTTGTATGCTTCTAGAAACTTCAACAAGAAACAATTTTTGCTCGAAAAGAAAAGGGATGAGGAATCGTAATGATTATCCAAATAAAACGCCATCGGGTTTGTCATTCGCTACAGACTGTTACAAACTCGCAGAAGCGAATATATCCTAAATTACCGAGTACAAACAAGAACATTTAATTTCCGTGTTACATACCTCGAAATTTACGAAGCAATGAATCCTCGGGCGGAACGATAATCGTTAATTCTCATTAAACGCGCTTAAATAATTTTCAACGATTTACACGATCCTGCCGTTCAAAAAAAATAAAAAGGAATATACACGTTATATCGATTACGTCGATGTTGATTCCTTCGAAAGGAAGAAAAGAAAAAAAAAAAAGAAAAAAAAGGAAAAAGTAAGAGATTCTGATTTTTATATTCCACGAGACGAAACCTTGGAATATCACAATAATTTCTGAATTTATGTTACGCAACAACGAACGCACCAACCGCGTGGATATACACGCATAACGTGTATACGCGACTGGGTCGAGAGAGCTGGAATGGTACGTCTCGCCGTACCGCGTTGCATCGCGAGGAATCGAGAAAAAGACGATTTAAGAGTAAAAGAAGCGAGCACGCTCGCGGCGAAAGGAGAAGGGTGCGTAGAAGGCCCTCTTCGGCCAAATTAGCATTTCCATCCGCGGGTGCACGATGGCGGCCGTGGTTTTGCCCCGAGGGTAGCGCTAAACGAGCGTACAACGGCAGTCCTCTTCAAGACGAGTAGCTTCGCAATAGACTCCGGCAACTCGTCGTCACCACCACGGATGCCGGTGTGCGTTGCTTTACTTCTACCTCGGCAGCCCCTGGTATCCCTGTACAGTTGATGAACTGCCTCTCGGTGCTTGTTTATTGCCGAGATTTTTTAAATTTTCTACAGCCGGTTATCGTATGCTGAACTATACTTTGGTTACCTCTGCCTGTTTATTACTGATATTTTCTATATTTGAAGCAAGTACGCATCGTACTATTACGAGTACAATTCTGTTCTTATCGTAGGACAAATCGTACTTTTGCTGACGAAGTTTATCGGACGGAAATGTTTGTCGTATAAATAAAATTTCTATAAATTACATTCGTTTAGATTTAGGTTTTACGATCTATAATTTAGACTTGGAAAGCTTTAGACTTTAGTATACATATTTTTTAATTCTTACTTATCACGGGATAAATCGTAGATGAGACATTCCATCCCTTTGGCCCCCTTTCGCTGTTATTAGCGACGCATTTCAGATTTTGCGCAGACAGTCACTAAAGTGCCGAGATTACCATACAGGTAGCTGGATCGTAATTTAGTTATTCTGTGTCTGTATTCGTTTTTTACCTTCATTATGGGGTGAATTATGGTTTCATTGGACTTTTGCTTTCGAATACAACTATTCATTCTTTACATTTCGTGCAAATGTCGTTAATTTAATTGTCATTGAACTGTAGGAAAATCTATTGCTTCTTAATTTCGTTTCTTTTCGTTATTCTCGTTTTCACGTGCAACTAATCGATTATTGTTGTAAACAAACGTATCTCCTCGTAAAAAATATATCGATAAATCTGCTTCTCGCAAGATCCGATCGATTTCTACATACATTTTTATGAATAATACCCAAAAAATGTTAAATTTAACATATTTCGCCTGTTAGAATTGTTTCTATTATCAAAAGATGAAGTGTACTCTAACAATCATTTATCCATAATTTTCTCGCTTTCTCTTTTAAAACACTCTGATTAAACGCGATCCCAAAATAAATGAACAAGCGATAAAACCCACGAACACGTACGTCGCGTGTGATCACAGAGTTCGTCGAGTCCACTTTGTTCGTATGAAAAGTCTTTTAACATTGAAATACTTTAAAAAATGAAACAAACAATCCAATTCAAAAACCACGGATTTTACCCCAATAAACATTCTCGTAATCACATGCTTGTCATCTCCAAATAATCGAATATCCTTCCATCGTATGGCAGTCCTCGTCGTTCTTTTCTCCCCGAAACAATTCCAACAATTCCACGGAGGACAGTCCGTTGCCCCGTTCGGTTAGAACCGCAGGAATTTGTCAATAGCGTGCAACACGTTCGATCGTCGAAGCAGCACGAGCAGGGAGTTGACCAGTGGAAATTACGGATCCAAGGGTTCTTCGAGCGAGAGAATGAGAGAGAAACGAAGGGAAACGGGAGAGAAGGAAACAGAGAGTGCCGCCTCGTGCGATATCTTCGTATCTGCTCGGAGCGGTGGGACCCCCGTTTCGCTAATGACGGTCCACACCAATAACCAATAAATACTGGCCCGGTAAAACCGGGCTACCGGACTACGTGCTTATCTCGAAGGTACATCGGCTGCGAGGATTTTCTGTAGCCATGCGAGAGGTCCTCGGCTATTAAAACTGGGCTCCTCCCCTATCGGCACTTTCTACATTCCAACTTTATACCTGTGACCCGTGACTATGTCTTTCTTTCTGTAATCGAGAAGCGATATCCGAAAGGGAATTTTTGGTCAGAAAAAGAAAGTACGACCGGCGAGAGTGTACGTCGTCGCGTATTCTCTTTCCACTTGAAATTATCTCATCGATTCTTTTCTTTCTCTGCTTGCAATTAGCGAAACGTTCGACGAATACCAACTCTTTGATACTGTAACGAAACGGCGAAGAATTTAAAATATTGGATTTAGAAAATGATTATTTGTTTACGTTCGAGATTTCCCGCACTTTTGGTATCGGATACAGAAAGTACCACCTTTGATTTTTCATAGAAAATAATTAACAATAATTGTGTTTAGTACCGTAATCCTGATTTGAACCACGTCACCGATACAAACCTCTAGCTGATACGAATTGCCAATATAAGTCACAAAATAAGGTTTGTTTATCTTTCTTCGATCATTTGCTTTCTTCCTTTTCGTCGGCGAGATAATAAAGTTTTGCGAATACGTGGCATTGATTCTTTTATTGAATCACGAAACCTACGTTGACAACGAACGTGAGATGCAATTCATTGGTCGATGTAAAATGTCCTCTTCTCGAACTGTGCGTATGTAAGTGCAGTTTCGATGGAATGTCTCATCTACGTACGTAGCTGAGCCAGCGTGTCGCACTTTCGATTTCCATCAACAGTTGTCGAAGACGTCCACTGGGACTTTCACGAGCAAGCTGTCTCCACGTGATCGGATGTCTGATATAATTGGTGAAACGATGCGGATTTGATGTTCGAGTTCGTGTATGCGGGTGCATACATTTATTTTACACCTGTACAAGGATTAGCTTCTTTTTGTAGGGTCTATATTTTAAGTCTAAAATCTTTATTACCTATGTATCTCATATATGTAATTAGGTAATTATGTACATTGATCTAATTACTTTGTGTCCTAATTTCTATACATTGAACTCTAATTAGAAAATCTGAATTTTTAATGCCTCGGAAATAGTTTAATTACCAATACGAATATGCATATGAAATCTTTGTTATTTATTCAAATAAGGAACCGAATATTACTTAATTAATATTGCTTAATTTTTACTGAACCACATACGTCTACTTTGGATTTCTCATATCCATATTTCTGTTTGTCCTCTTAAAATTACTGGAATAAATCCTCTCAAAATACAGAATAATCTTCGATATCTTCTTTCAAAGATTTCTCTCTTCCGTGAAAAAGATTCAGCAATGTCGTTTCGCACAAGTAAATTTGTTCGAAGCACGAAATAATTCTCAGCGTTTTCTTTAAAATTATGAAGTAGAAAAAGGCGAGTCGTATGTAGCGTTGATTGCTAATGAACAACGAGGAAGATCCATTGGTACGTGTGTACACACCACTGTACACGCGTTATACGTATAAAGTAGAATAGAACATGCTGTAGAAATACCTGCAAGTAGGCGATTACCGTTCTACCCAATGGCTCGCACAAAGTGGCAACACGCCAAGCGTCAAGTAACAGCAGTAGTCAATATCAACAATACGCTCCAGAGGAGCCGTTCCAACGCGTTAAATGTAACTGTGTAATCAATTTCATGCTGTCTCTGTTGTATCGGACGCATCGTCTATCGATGGTTGTTATTATCACATAATTACAGTTGCGTTGTCTACGAGCGTATCCTCGTTCATTTTCAACGGGAATTCATTTCTACCGTTCGATTGCCTCACGTGGAATGTTGTGTTTATTACTCGGTTGTTTTCTATGTTTGGTGTCTCGCATTCTCGAAGAATCGAGTCAGAGTATAACCCATTAAAATCCTACGTTGTGTTGCGTTAACGCAATATTTCGTCTGTGTGATTTCTTCTTAGTCATTATCGAACACCATCGAATGTACACGGTGAATGCGAGAAGGAATTGCAAGAATTTGCTTAAATATTCCGTTACCATTTCTTCCTCCACCTTGGTGCTACAAAATTATTACTCTGCATCTAGTTTTACCATCGTATCTTCGGAATAACTATTTTTCAAAAAACTATACCTCAGCTCAAAATTCTCGACAGTACAAAAATACAATTTAGACATGTTGTTAATTTAAAACCAACCACGATAGAGATCGCAGCTTCGTCAAAAATCCCCTAGCACGTGTAAAAGCAAAAAAAAAAAAAAGAAGATAACCAATCAAATTCTCTGATAGACAAAAACTTATCGCGGTTCAATAATCAACGCGAATAGCATCTGGCAGAGCTTCAATGTCATTCACGTAATTGATACATGTACGTGTATACGTATAACCAGTACGCTACAGACGTGTCTATAGTAGCCTGTCCCTATCGCGTGTATGCAAATTCCCGTGTGTTTGTCCTGGACTCTCAATTTTAGCGGCGACTGTACCCGCGGGCCATCCAGGAATGTCTGTGTACCGTGTAGTAGAAGTAACGTGGCGAAGGGCGGAAGGGTAAAGGCGGAGGAAGGACGAAAGAGAGTCGAAAGAGTGGACGTGGAACAGAAGTGGGAAGATGGAGAGGCACATACCGAGAGGTGGATTAATATTTATGGTTCATAAAATATGCGGATGGAGCCGACGGTATAATTTGCTACGATTTGACCGGAGGGTCTAGGTCTAGACATAACCGAGAAACCCTTCTCGGTTTAATTTTCGGCTACCGAATTTGGAGCGGGCTTCGTTATTGGTACCTGTCTCCCCTCGTTCCGTTCTTCGCCTCTTTCAACCTTCCTTTCCTCTCATCTTCGTCCTCTGTCGTCCTCCACGTTCTCCTCTTCTCGTTTCTTTTTACATTCTTCTCCCTCTCTTGCTCTCTTCGCTCTGCCTTCTCCCTATTCAGGTCTGTCTCTATCCGATGATGTATCATCGGTCAGCAGCCGTACAACTCCTGAAAAGTAAAGATGTATTAGTGCGCTAATACACCTTTACGTCCTAATCTCTATGGGTGAAACCCACGAAATTCTTCTGATTGTTGAATTTCAATGGAGGACCGTTCTGATGGATCGAATGGGCGTGTAGGTGTGGGTGAAAAGAAATTAGGAGCGGATCGATGGTCGTAGCTGTGTGTATAACGAACTATGTGTTATGGAAAAACGGGCTACCGATTTTTCGATATTTTTGCTTTTATCGCGGGCTTGCCTCGCAATTTCGACATCATTTTCGTCATCGAAACGGTTCAAAAGTTAACTCATTTTGGAAATTATATATGTGGAAGGAATATAGGAATTATTAAGATTCTCTTAATTGGTGATATATTTATTTGTGTTTATATTTATATCTTTACACACTGTATCAGATTGTTAGAATCTTATACGATTTATTTAAATATTCACTAATGAACCTATAATTGTTTTCATCGTTTATTTTCTCTTCAGAACAACTACTTTCGACATTTTAATTTATCCAATGGAATTTCAGCGCGATTGTGTACAAGGATCCTTTATCAAAGGATTATAGAGCCACAAGTTGGTCGAAAAAATCTGTGTACAAATATAATTGTTACGTAATTTATCGTACCACTAGAAACTGATAAATTAAACTGATATAATAAATATTATATCGGTATAGATATCAATTTCAGATCAAAACATGTACTCAACTTTATACGACTAAATCGTATAAAGTAAAATTAGAAGATCAATTGAAATACACGTATTCTAAGGTAATTTGGTGCAAAATAACGTTACAAATCTCGAATAGTCGACTACAAACGTTAACAAAAATGAAGAATAATCAAATTAAAATCATATTCCAACATATCGATATCTACGAAAGTTGCGAAACAGATGAAAAAAAAAAAAACGGTGATCCGTTTATGCCGAGTCCGATGGATTTATCTTGTTATGAATCTTCGAATTTCGCGATCTCGAACTGTATCAACTGAAATTCACAGATCCACGGCCGAGTTTAATCCCAATTCTCGATGGAACAGGCTACAGTAGCTACTGTGCTTGAAGACGCGTGGGCCGGAAGGCACGCGTGGGCATATTCACGATTTGGTGGTTTCTGCCCACACGTTGCGACGATTTTTCTTTCCTCGTCACGGTTAAACTTGATTCCTAGCTACGTGCACGTAACGATTGACGTTCAAACGACGATTGCGATTAATGAAAAATGTTCCGTACGTTGCTCGAAAATCATTCGCTATCGTTTAGTAAATTAAAAATATTCGCTCGGCTCGTTGTATTAGGTTTAAAACGGTAATACAATTTTTCCGTTTACAAGAAATACACTGGTGGCTATACAATAATGCGAACTTTCTTAATCTACAATGAACGTTTAAGTAACATTCCGATCTATATATTAACTGTTTCATAAAACGATCAAGACTCACAATGTAACACGAGAGAAACTCGAGCAAGCGTGCGATGTACTATAATTTCGCGTGTAACGTAATTGTCGATACGTTTAATATCCTGAAAGTTTAAGGCGTGCGTATTTCTCACACGTGGTACTAGAAACGTAGAAAACCACGAAGATAAAAGAAGAATTATACTTTCGAT
The DNA here is from genome assembly GCF_910591885.1 of Bombus terrestris. Classification (NCBI taxonomy): domain Eukaryota; kingdom Metazoa; phylum Arthropoda; class Insecta; order Hymenoptera; family Apidae; genus Bombus; species Bombus terrestris. Next base: position 4,010,829 of record NC_063274.1, read on the forward strand.
CGTTCATTCCAAATTCCTTGTTATTTTATTACTTTGACCGAGAGTTAAGTACGAATCTGAGATACAAATAAGTAAATAAAAACGCTTAGCCGTGCTATAATCGGAAAACTAAAAAATTTCACTCTCCCCATCGATTTTAATTCGAACCTCCTAATGCGTAGAAGAGGAGAAAGAAAAATGATAAATTCGCGCATCGACATTGCTTATCTCGATTTTAATATGTAAATTCTATAAATACCATCTGTGTCCCTTACGTTTTAGTGAGAATCGAGTTTTAACGTTCGCGAGCAACTCTTCGCGACGGAATAAAATGAGAAGGTTCGGTGGTTGAGTCGACCGAGGGTGAAGATCTCTGCAACGGTTCACGATCCGGACGAATGCGATTGTTAAATACAAAACGATCTCGAGTATTATCGATTCGCCGAGCGGATAATCCGAGTAGAGTCTTTTGTTTGATTTAGTTGATCGACGCGTCGTGTCGCGTTACTTATTCTAGTTCGCGGGGAAACAATTTAATTATGAAAACAGATCATTGTCTTGGTTACCGGTACTGTTTAGAAGGTATAGAAAAGTTGGATTATGGCTAATAGGATGAATTCTGTGTTGATTCAACGCGTTCATGTTACAATATTCTAGGATACACGGTCGCTAGAATATACGCACTGAAATAAAATAAAAGTAAAATCGGAATACAATTTGTTTACGGCGTTCATGGAACATAAGTTGCCAGAGATTCACAATTGGTACGTTCGCGAAATAAGAACGATTTTAGAATTGCACACGACTCAAATTTTATGATACAATTTATCGAGCGATTGCTCAGACCGTGGAGTAATTAGAATACGAATAATAAATTTATGAAACGTTTCCTGTTATTTCAAATTTGTTTCGTACATTGTTTGATAAATTTATTTAATTAGAACTCGTACAATTCCTTCTTGTAAATATAAATTTTGATATTTCGTTCAGGACTAGCAAGTAAGGTTGGAGTTAGTTTGAACGTAGTGGAAGGTGAAAATGAGTAAAGCAAAGCGTAAAGGTGACTATCAAAAATTAGTCAAAGGTCAAATACCGTGGGTCATTGAAATCTTGTAATCCGCGAGAATAATGTTTGGACGCTGTAGTAAGAAAATTATATAAACAGAGTATAGAAAATATAAGTAACCGATAAGTATAATAGAAGTCGATCTCATGACACCTTTATTTCATGATTTTCAGGGCTTAGACAGCAGCGGGAGACCAGCTTTCGTCCTCTACTTTCGCGTTCGCTACTACGTCGACACACCATTGCTCCTAAGGTAACGCTTACACATAGATTTCTCAATAGGTAGTCACATTCTGCCGGTTTACATAATCACCATGCCAATATCAGCTAATATCGATACTAACTTCACCTCTGTATTACCTAACGCCATTCCTGATACCTTTTAATTCGTTCTAACATTCAAGTCACAGCACGAACTCAACTATATACGTACGTAGTAAGGTGGTAGAGTTGATCGAGTCGTCTAAGCTTCGATATTTTAACATTGCATTTTGAAATTTTCGCGGAGTAATCGAGTTTGTTGTATATTTTGAGACATTATTAGTCTTTGACACGGTTATGGAATACAATAAGAAAATAATTTCATATGGTTGCGGTTAAAATGGATACTAATAAAAGGAACAACGAAATATCTTTCAAAAATGAAGTAATTCAATTATTTGAATTAACATTAACGCGAACGAATCCTTTTCCTTTCGACGTGTAGAAAATTACGATTGTCGCCAGTAACGAGTTAAACAGTCTGTTTTCAAACGTAGATCGCTCGAAAATTGTTCATAACCGAATTTGGCGGACCACGTGATAAATTAATTGGCTTCACTGAAATATCTTTCTGACTCAAGTAACTCTACCTTGGTCTATCGAATCGAATGGTCATTCGAGATCCGTGAGGAAGGGAATAAAAACTCCGGTAGTCGGATCCACGCTCGTTGGCTGACAAATTATTCACTCGAAAGAGGCTGGCCACTGGTAGGGAGCTAAATTAGTCGAGAACGCTCCGGCTATCGGACAGGCCCCCAAATGGATTGCAGAATTAATCGGAGTAATTAGCGTTCCGCTTCAAATACTACTCTGGTGCTATCGTAGCTGGCTAAACAGCCAAACCCACATAGTCCATCGGGTCTCTATATTTCTTTTTTCCTTGCTTTCTTCTGGCCGCGATATATCGCGGTTATAAGGGTTCCTGGTTTTCCAGGGTCCTCAAGATCGAGGAAGAGAGAAATAGTTGATACATGGACGATGGGTGAGGATGTAACGATAAGTCGAAGCATGAGAAAAGAAGGGAGGAATAAGAGAAATGAAATTTCACACTGTTGAACGTACACGTGTGGTAGGTACGACACGCGTACAGAATGTTTCGGTATATTCAGTAAAAAAAGTACCAACTAATGGAGCAGGAGGTGACAAGGAATGACGAGAGAAATATTTTACATCCAACAAACACATATTCGTTGTTGCTTTAGTTTTTACGAACGAAGGTTCTTAGAGTGTGGATTTTTTAGCGTTGGAAGGCAAGTAACGCGTGATACAGTCATTGTCTTTGTGAATTGTTCGTAAAGCTCTGAATAATTAATATTTGAATAATACGTTTCATAATATTAGCTATTACACGTACGTACCGTTATAAATCTGACAGGATTGAACCGTATCATCAACGACGTTTTAAAAAACACCAGTCCAAAAACTTGCATTTTTATGAATCGTAATTATCAAACTCCATTGTAATTTCATTTTCCAGTATATTTCATTTTGTGCTTTGCTATAAGTATGAACATTACCAGAAGTACCAATGAGATCTACCGCATAATACGTAGATGGATATAACTGTATACGTATACTGTTACTTCCTGTCATAATTGGGAGAATATTATAGATAATATTATTATATTAACTGGTGTTAAAATTTATAGCGTAATACCTGTTAAACAATACATTCCTAGATAGGCAATATGAGCATGTATAACCCGTTACTTGCAATTTTACGGAAATCTCACGGAAGCGATTAGGCGGATCTTCTTTCGTCTAAAATTTATATTGTCAAAGCTTCTTAATTGTAGTAGAATGATTAAACGCATCGGACGAAAAGAGATTGAAAAGAATGGAAGAACACCATAATATCACAATATACGTTGTATATTCGTATTCACATAATTATGTACTGGTCTTGTAGAAGACCTAACTAGTTGATCTAAATTGTCAAAAAAACGATTAATTGATCAAAATTAATGTTCGTACAAGGAATACCGCAGAGTACGTTGAAAAATCATTTGTAGGAATTTAGAACGATAAAATCAAACTAACGAATTTCTATCAGGTTCGGTCTAGCCTCTCCTTGTGAACTTTTCTTTTTAATTCTAAAACACCCTATATATGAGAATCGTTCTCCTCAAAGAGAAAGAGAAAGACAGGTGGGTGGTAAATAAAGAATAAGAAAGAAAGCAGGAAGGAAAAGAAAAAAGGGTGGCTGGGATCTCCCTCTCACGAAACGAAATCTCGACTCCTGTCCGGTAGCTAAGTGCTACCTACTCTTGTAATTATAAATTATTACGTGGCGCGTGATAGATAGACCGTACGCATTAAATGAAAGCATTCGTCCCGGTAATTATACCGATCCGTAGTTGCTTTCTGATTTCCACTCGAAACCCGTGATTTACATCCAGCCACGCCGCATTCACCGCACGTCCGCGTCGACGAGGGTTTAATTCGTGAAAGGACCAACATGCTTGGAGGACGATCGAACACTCCAGTCGACCTTTCGTTAATTCTTCCCTTGCTCGGATCATTTTTCTTAATCTTTTTCATCGCATCTGCCAACTTGCTTTCCGTTTGATTCGTCCGGACATTTCTAACCTGTTACACGCTTCTGTTGTATTTCTTGCGTTTCACGTGGAAATTGCGCGTTCGTCAGATATAGTTACGTATATTACGTATATTGCGTGTTGAAGTTTTTCACTAAAATTATGCTTCTCGAAGATCCCTTGAGAGATCCCTCTGTCAGAATAATATTTCCACGATGACGTTTGAACAAGAGATTATTAAACAAAATTAGATTATTGAATTCGAGAAATTCTATCGCGATGTCAAGTTCGCTGAAACGTCTGATAACAGATATCTTTTCCAGAAAATTGTATTAGCTTGAATCGATAATATTCCCGACACAAAGTTCGAAGAACCGTAGAAGATTATCAAGCGCGGAGAATTAAACCTACAGCACGCGAATTTAGGAGTTCGCGTTCTACAGATTTACGGGGTCGGTATGGTTATGCGTAACACGTACGAAATATGTCGAACGTGACGTTGCGAATCTGCAAGGATTCAAGCGCTACGAGCGCATTGTTTATTATTACGCGAAATTGCATGACGATGTGTCTTTCGGCACAGGTCTCCACGACTAGTTTCTTGAAAGTGGATCTACCACGTAACCCAAGAAGAGCCTATATTCGCAAAGAGTATAGTCTCACAATTCATATTTTCTGTTTGAATATACTAGCGCGTTCCTTGAAACATTTTCTTTTATATTCTTTTTGCAATATGTCCTTTCGTGCCAAGATTAATTCCACGTTATGTTGTCCCTAGAGACGAACCGCTTTAAATTTCGAATAAACGCAGTAGCGTACAAATCTTCTAGATTTTATCTAAGCGTCTCAGTGCAAAGAATTTTTATTGGGTTCAAAACCGGCAACTGGACAGATCATTTCATAACTAGTTTTAGTTTAATTTTTTAGTGTTCTAAATACTGTTTGACGACATGGGCAGTGCGTTTTGGCTCATTATCTACCCGACGAACCCAATCCTGGAGCATGTAATTTGTCGCAAAAGTTCTTCGCTACATTTCAAGATACAAGACGATTCGTTCGCTGTGTTTGCAAAAACGTGTACGGGAATTATCGCAACACTGGCGAAGATCTTCTGTACTGGGTCTTCTTACGAACAACAACTCAAGATTAACGTAATGTTACGTGATAGCAGATATTTTTCTTTTCTATTTTCAACACCCGATAATTAATTAATTAATTAAAGATGACTGTTTTGATATCACGTGTTCCGGCATACGGTAAATCGTGGATTTTGTTGCAGTTGTTCTTTGTAGCCTTAGAGGGACTCTGATTGCGTTATGTCGTATCAATTAGCTAATGAGAATTCCTGGATCATATGACGTGTGTTTCAATTAAGGCTCGTGAAATATCATGTTTTTCGATTAAGCTTTCGCAATGGCCGAATTACATAATCCCTGCTTGCGTCCGATTTGTTAACATTATTAGCGATTGAAAAGATTGTTTTGTAATATATGTATCCGTGTATCGAGTGAGCGGACGACTCGAAGCTAATTAGTTCCTTATTTCGTTGTTATTTCGTCAGATAATAGATGGTGTTCGCTAATCGTACCAAGTTTTGTAAATAACTATTTTTATGGCACAACTACCGTCCAAGGTTACACGTAACCGTGACACTGTGTTGTAATAACCTGATCGTACATTAGTTTGGAAAGTTCTGCCGCAAGGTGTCTGACTTTCGTATTTTGTATTTATATATGTGTATCTACGTGTTTGTTGACGAGTCACATGATTTATAGCAAATTCGAGGAAGCGTGTAGAACGTAACAAAAAAGTAGTTTAATCATCTTCCATCTTTTGTCTAAATGATAATCGAGAGAATAGAATAAGGACGCGCAAGACTAAACGAAGCAAACTAAGCAAAGTTTTAGCTCGAGATTTTTAATATCGCTTACGTTTAAATAATTAAACTTTACATAACACAATCTTTTCCTTTTTTTTTTTTTTTTTTATTTATTTTCTTATTAACAAATTTCATGACTTTTTATACCGCGAACTACTCGTAGAACAACTTCGATCACGCAAATTAATAGGAAGAACTTGTTCCCAATGTGTAGTTTCTTGTAAAGAAAGAAAGAAAAAAAAAGTCGCTCGATAATTAAAGATAGTTAATCACGTCGAAGAAAAACGAAGCTAACCGGTTGATTATCATTTCAGCGATGAAACGACGCGCCACCACTATTACCTGCAACTGCGCGACAATGTTGTCAGGCATGGCGGTGGGGTGGAGAACCTCCATCCTCACCATCCCTTACACGAACCATCTATCGTTACGCCCTTGCTCACACTCGCGGGTCTTGCCCTACAAGCCGATCTTGGCGATTACTCCGAAGAACGACATAGGCCACACGCAGGATCTGTGGGATACTGCAAGCCCACGGACTACCTTCCGCCACACGTAAGTATTTCATTCGTATTTACCGCTCTCCTTAGTTAAAATGTTCTATCTGTTATTTTAAAATTGAGAAGAATCGAAGTTTCATCGTTTCCCTTGTCCCATCTTTGCTTTTCTTCGTTCAATTTAAGATATGCAGTTACTATTTCATAAAAGTCCATAAAACTAGACTGCGAATACGTAATTGAAGAAAATGTAGTCTAAATAAAATAAAATATTTGTTTCATCTAGTAAATATCGTAATAACGTACTTCATACATTTTCGCCCTTCAAATTTCTCATAAATACGTGAAAAGTCCACAGACCGAATAGATAATGAACAATTAACTAACAAACTATTTTCTCCTGTAGCGTATTTGAACAAAAAAAAAAAGAAAAAAAAGAAGAAAGCAAAAAAGGTAGAACGTAAATCTTCGATACTCTATCGATAATTAACATTTGTTTTTCTACGAATCAGCCGCTGGAATGTAGACCTATCTCAAGCGCTAATATCTCTCGATCGTAAAGGCCATTAGATACCGGCTGGAAAGTTTAATTCCAACGCGTTTACGCGTTATAGTTATCGTCTATCAATGAGCGCGCGTTGTAATTTGTGGAAGCGGTAGTTATTGAATTTTCATTTAAACGTAACGAATGATTATGTTGGATTAGATGTGCCTCGAGACAAATGTGCTCGCTGTGCTTGCGGCACAGCACAGGGACAACCGAGGTTTATCGAGGGAGGAGGCAGAACTGCAATACATCCGGGAGGCGGTGCTGCTGGAGGCGCCGCTCAACGCTCACCTCTATCGGTTACGAAGAAGCAAGAACGAGGCAGGTCCGGGACGCATACTCCTTGCGATTTGCGCTCGCGGGGTGCGAGTCTACGCTGAGGAGGAAACACCGCGTGTCTTCGCCTGGAACAACATCGGCAAACTTTGCTTCGACGTTAGTTTTATGCTTTGTGCGATGTATCGTGTTATAGTTTGTCCTCTTTTCACTGTTTTTATGCTTACGAAAATCATCCAAATGCGACACGTTATTTGTTAAAGTAACGTATCAAAGATTATAATTCTTTTCTTTTCTTTCGTGTCGAAGAAACTTATCAAACTTGTTCAATCTACATGAGATATCTGTATCGGAAATCTTTTAACTTGTTGCATTTCTATTGCAGCGCAAGAAGTTTGAGATACGCGCAGTCGATCAGCCGGACAAGCTCACCCTTTACAGTGGATGCGATGATAAAAGCAAATTGCTTCTGGGACTCTGTCGAGATACCCATCAGTTCTCCATGGCCATAGCACCTAGAGTAAATGAAGCGAAGAGGCGAGAAGAGGAAGGTCGGTTGGACGAAATTTACATTGTTCAAAATTAATAGCCTCTGTTCTTTTTACCAATCTTATTGATAAATTTATAAAAAGTCATTCTCAACTGTCCAAGTACACCTGTCGTTACGACACGATTTAGGTTTCTTTTGTCATATTTCATTGGTTTCTTCTTCCCTGAACGCTTTTGTATTTAAATTTATATTCTCTTCTTGTTCTTTATCTATAATTAAATATTCATGTTGATCGAATTGTCTATCTTGAATTGAATCGAATTCCAGTGGCGTCTACAATTTGATTAGTTAAAACTTGTATTAATTTCAAATTAAACGTAGTGAAATTTTAATTGGTATAACGTTAAAAAGAAATCTCTTTGATACGAAGCTGCAGTCTTATCTCAAAATCAATGTTCTCTTTTTGATTTCAGAGAGGAAGGTACTTCGCGACTGTTACATGTATCCTGCCCGGTGCAAGCTGAGTTTAACAGCACGTGGGGCGCGCGGTGACCAACGAATTTCTGTTATCTCGAGCACGTCGTCCAACACGACTTCTGGAATTGTCAGCGACCGGGTACACAGCGAGGATGAACCAGACACGGCGCCCGCCTCGACCGAATGTTTGCCTCGTCTTACTGAAAATACTTCATACTCTGGTATTCAGTGCGGTGTTGTCAACGGCTCGAATGCAAACGTCGAGGATCGTTCCATGCCGTCCTCTCCAGTCTCCACTGTGGATGGTAAATTTATTTCCTCTTTACGAATATACAATTTACAAGCATTGAATTATATAATGATAAGCATAATTAGAATTATGTGCATAACCGTAACCAAATTTTGAAGGTATGTTTTATGGGTAAAAATGAGGAGACTTTTCTCAAAAATGTAATTCTTTCCTCAAACATTTAAATCCTTTAACGAATTTTGTAAAATTATTTTAAGAGCATATCAAAATTTACCACGAGGTAGTAACGTAGATATTTGTAATATACAAATATATACAATCTTACAAACAATCACACGAATTACAGAAGTTGATGGTACAGACAGCACTCCTACAACGGCTGCATTGCGATTGACATCGAACGCGGCCACGGCGGCTGAAGGGTCACAATGTAGCAGCAGCTGCAGTACGGTCGTGGTTGTGAATGCACCTGCTGGTGGACCGCCGCGAATGCGGCGTACATCCGCGACATCCAGTCTGGAACTCGGTTATTCACATACGGCACAGAATTCAGCGGTTTCGTCAGAAACTGCTAGCTTTCCTGGCGCCATTTACGACAGGTGCAAAAAAGGTGGCAAATACGCGGGTAAGTTTTACAAAAAAATATGTATACCTTCAAATTAAAAGAATATAGTAAGACGTTAAAATAAATACAATGATATTTATTCAAATGGTAAAAATATGAGGGGAACTTGACTATTTGTTAAACGTACATCTTATATCTTAATAGAATAATTTCGATAATTTAGATTTGTTAAGGAAAAAAGTATTTTAAGGTTGTCTCTTTTTAAAATCTAGAATTTTTATCTCTGATTTACACGAGTATACTGCAATTTTTCCTATAATTATTTTTATTCTACCAAAAAGCGATAAATATGTTAGTTAACTAAATCCTTGCTTGACAGGATATTCGGTTGCAACTAAACAAATATCAGTAATTATTTTACATCTCTACCGATTATAATGTTAATTTTGTACTACACGACATATTTCCTTTTCAGGTACTGACATTGCTAGCGAAACTAGTGGGGTATATACCCTCAGGAGTAGTGAGATGCAGGATGAAAGAATGGGAGATTTATATTCACCTACCGGTGACGCCAACGGATCTTCTACAGCGAGCGACGTGTGTGCCTTAAGTTCTGTTCAGTCTACGACTGACGAAGCTTCTGTAACATCTGGTTTTTATACCATACACAGTGGTCTTAGATCCGAGACAAGCGACGTGTATACAGAAGATGTTGGTACCGAAGATCAGGAACCTATTTACAGCGTCTGCAAAGGTGATGAGGACGTTAGTAACGTTGTTTCTACCATGACGGGAGCTCTGGATCAGCAGCTCGAAGATTCTAGATCACGCAGTAATAGCATACTGAGCGCAGGAAGCTTCAGAGGCGATGGTAGTGACCCTTCCAGCGTTGGACCTCTTTTGTCGGCCGACGAACTTTCGGATTTAATAGTTGGACGTTATCCTCCTCGAAAGACCATTAGTAATTCCATGGACTCTGATTGCGACTACGTTACTATGCCCCCACCACCTCCGCCACCAAGAACCGATAGCGACAGGCAACTTCCTCCACCTCCTCCTTACCCAGTAAGCATGGACTACGCAACTATAAACTCACCGCGACCCAACATATCCGACATCGAAAGGGAACCTCCGCCTCCACCACCATATAATGCTACTCGCGGCGAGTTCGTACCTCTGCCGCCACGAAGAACCGATCCACCTCCACCGCCACCTTACACTTCACCCAGGGAAAGAATTCAGATACCACCGCCTACGCCTCCAAGAAACGACGCGGTAACACCCAGAGAACCACCACCTCCACCGCCTTATCCCGAGGTTTCGGAGGTCACTCGACAGGAAGCAATTTCTAAATTGTATCCAACGACGAGCGAAGAAATCGTATCGAGGGTGACGTCCACGAAAATACAAACGGGTCTAGCAAACAGCAAGATGAACGCCACTTTGACGGCTTCAAAGACCATCAACGCCAATCAAGTCAATGTCAATGACGTTGCTTCGGTTGCCCCGAAACCACCACCTAGAATTCAACCACCCACTTATCCCGGTGACAAAATGAAACCTACGCCAGTTCACGCCCCCGTAGCGGCTCTTGTCGTTGGACCGAACAATTACTTGGACGTACACGCTTCACGAGGTGGTCCGGTTTTGTTGCCTTACTTAACACCACCGCCGCCCCCGCCACCCCCTCCCCCGCCAATGGTTCATCCCAGACAACCTCCACCGCCACCACCCAGCTTAGCTACCGTTTACACGAGTCAAGTTGCGAGGTCGCAGATCGAACAATATAAGCAACAACTGTATTCGGATGTCGATTACGTGATGTTTCCTCTAAAAGATCCCGCGGTGTCGAAGCAAGAGTACATCGACGCGAAACAGGGTTCGCTTCTGGCGGCCATGGCTGCTTATCCTCCTCCTCCTTATCCCTCTTTTAACAATAAATCGTTAGTAATGTATCGTAGCACACCATACCTTCCTGGTTCCTCGTTCTCGTCACCCACAAAATACGCTTCGAATCAAAACCTTAGTAGCAGCGACACAAGTTCTAACAATTACTTACCGCATAGTAATCTGAGTAGCCATTACGCTGCTAGTACAAGCTCGCTATATAGTGGAGCTACTTGTTCGTCGGCAGGCAGTCAGAGTCTTAGACGTGAACCACCGGCCCCAGCTCATCCCCATACGCTCCACGCGTTCTCTAGAACGAGAAGCGACGAGAACATTTTGAAGTGTTTCGATTCGCCTTCCAGTACCAAGCTGCAGTCTCTGCCGCAGTTGAAGCATCGTCGACTTCCGCCACCTCCGCCACCACCACCTTATGAAATACAGGTATTGTATTATAGCACACTATCCTGTTATTATAGTATAAATTACTACTTTATTTTTTAAGTGAGATTGGGTTACTATTTACAATATGAAAATTACAGGGAAACCATGATAAGTTAAATTTCCCTTTTTATAAAAGAACAATTTTAAAAGTCAACACCAAAGTATTTTCATTTGATTTTGTTATTAAATATGTATCTTTGCCACCCTCTTGAACATTTAAAAAATGAATATTAAAAAATATAATAATAATATAATAATAATAAGAATAAAAAATATCATATATTTCCCATGTGGTCTTGATACATATCATGAGCTTTAAAGAAATAAAATGTTTAAGATAAATTACAAAAATTGTTGTTGACTCCGTTGTTCTTCCCAAAATTAATATACTCTTCAGCCCGAATATTCTTTCTATGAATAAAAAAACAAGATATCTGTCGCCAATATAAATATATCAGATATAATACACAAATTCTAGATAGTTCCGATGCAAATGTTTTATTTCAACTGTTTTAATTATTTGCAGAACCTCGAGAAGAATCAGCCACTTCCATCCGCCTCTTCTTCATCTTCTTCCCCGAAGAAGACGTCGAAAGCCTCCACGATGGAAGAGCGCGAAGAAGGAAAAGAAGACGGAATGTTGGACATTCGGACGCTTCGTGAGAAGAGTCGTAACTTGGACTTGCCGCTGATATCGGCGTTGTGTAACGATCGGTATTTATTGAAGCAGACGAAAGCATTCGTGATGCCAAAGCATCCTGCTGAGACGACTTCTTCAACGTCTACGAAGAACGGCGCGAGAAGTAGCAATGGTGGAACATCCAGCAGAAATAAATATCCGGTCAGCGGTCTTTCTACGACGCAGATCACCAAACCCCCGAGGAAATCATCGACGAGTACTCATAAACACCCCGCCGAGGTGAAGGGCAACGCTTACAAAGTGACGAATTCGACAGGCATGTCGGCCGTCAAAAAGGATTCTACGAGGGCGTCGCATTCGTAACAGGAAACGAAGAAGAAAACAAAGGGGTTTGCCGCTCTTGCGACATTATGCAAATTACATTATTATACCTCGATGAAAGTGCATTCCACGGAACTGTTCAAACGATTCCACAACTATAATGCTTTGTCCTTGAAATACACGGGCAGCAAGGCGAAGAAAAAGGTTGTTCTAACGCCTTAGGTACTTATATAGCGTTTTTACACAAACCGTGCTTCTTCAACTCAGGGTGCCATTTTATCATTTACGATTCTTCTGTTCGACGCGAATACTCAAGGAAGGAAAGAAAGAAGTTCGATGATAGATTAGACCTTCGGGAAAGTGTAAACACGGGAAAGTCGAAGGTGTCCATTATGTAATATCTCTCTTCTTATCTAATTTCATTCTTATGATCTCTCTTGATATTCCTGGAAAATTCTACTTCTTTGCAAACGAAGCTTTTCTTTCGTACGTAGAATAGTTGAAATACGCACCAGTAATAAAAATGTCCATTAAGTTTCTTCGTTTTTGCTCAATTAAGCGGTTAGCGCGAAATGAAAGAAAAAAAAAAATTGAATACGAATATTTTGTAAACCTCAATAACGGCGAAAGAGCGAGAAAAACGTTCTTGCGTATACTTTATCCGATACTAGAGCAACGATTTTCGTAGGTACTAATTACACAGATATTTTTATACTGTGAACGAAAGTAGGTATGAGTACTGTAACTAGTTCACTTTCTTTTTGATGTTTACGAAAGTAATATTTATTACAATCCAGATGATCCTGATAATTCTTTTTCTAGTTTTTTTTTTTCGTTTTAATAATTCAATCAGTGCTCGCTTTGTGACACTTTCTCTATCGATACGTTTTTGAGTGTACGTAACTGTAAGTGTAGTCGTATATTTAGGAGAGTTTAAGCATTAAGTAAGTATATTCGGCGAGAAAAAAAGTTTGTCCCTTCCTCAGCGACTGAACATTGTTATAGAAAGGTTAAACGAATTCTCCGATTATGACAACCGAATATCGCGAGAATACGTTGTTAAATAGAAAATGTTTATACTGCACTACAGAACGCGTACTACAAGATAACACATGTGACAATTAACGTTGTACAAGATTTGCGTGAAAGTGAATCTTTTGAACATTAATATCTTAGATCATAGCGTAATGGGTAATAATTTAGTTGTATAAGTTGACTTATGTTAATTAATATTAAATAATAATATTACAACATGACCCATGTCTGTACATAGTATTTGAGTGAAATCATAGGACTTGTTGTAGTCGGAAACCTCATGTATGTACCACGCGCCACCTCAGCTACGAATAATAAACTTTTTTTATAATGAAGATCGTTACGAAAAAATGCTTTGTGTTGACTATATGAAATTAAGGAAACTTCATATTACCTTTTATTACACAATTTACAAAAATTCGCTTACAATAGACATACAGTGGCTCATGAAAATATTCCAACACTTTTCATAGAAATTTTATTGATATTTCTTTAGCACTGTAATAGGACACAACTATCGTCACTATATTGGTAAAATTTCAAAACGATTCGTGAATGTAAATGCAAGTAACCAGATATTTATTGCACACATATATTTAATAAAAAATTAGTATAGTATTAATTAGCATTAATAATGGCCTTAAACATGTAACTAACGCTAAAAATAATCTCACTAAATATTCGCGCTTACCGATATAACGAATGATTTATTGTTCAAATACTTTTGTGATTTCGCAAACTTTATGTTTGCAATAAATATCTTGTAAATTTGAAATTTCAAAATATTCTGTGTAGCACACAATAAATCAATTCATAAAAGATTTCTCTAATGTAAGCGTTTAAATAGTTTTGTGAGCCATCAATACTGTGTATTAAAATCACGTAAAACAAAACTAATTATCTTATACGGTAACATCATAAAAGTGAATACCATAAAAAATCATACTAACATCATAAAAACTATTGTGTTACATCTACTCGTGACTTTAGGGAAAAGATGAGTGGGTTGGTTTCCGTGAAATGCTGAATCACTGTGTTTACCGGAGACCGCGAAGATTGAATTGATTACTTCTGTAATTCAAAACGATTGCTTATTCAAAGACTTGTATTTTTCGTTCAAAATTAACCGGTTGGAACAGCAAAACAATATTTCTCGAAAATTAATAAATATTCTGCTTCGAAAACTCTTCTAAACTCCCTTTTCTTGATCATTCCGGTCCAAGGGTGGGTGGAGCTCCGCACCACCTGTCGGTGTCTTATTTTCCTTGGTTGGTAAAGGCTTTGTCTTCCTGCTCAAAAACGAGTTCACACGTGCAAAGTTGTTGAGAAAAAAAATAACGCGAAGGCGAGACAGCACAATGCTCTAAAAAGTTTACACGAATTGTCGACAATGAAATATCGTTCAGTAATAGAACTGTTAATTTGATACAGTCCACAGAAAATAACCAAAAGTTAACAAAGCATCTATCTGATACATTTCTTTCTCATATCTCATCGCCCTTGGTAAATATTTTAACAATATACATTTTTCCGTTTGAGTATGCAACCGGTCAGTTTATATTTCATTCCCGGTTTATAGAAGGTGTCTCCTGTTAGAATTGTCGAAGCTAAATTCATATTAAAAACAATTCACGCGATAGTGTAACGAGTGTGTGTATATTAAAATGATCATTTCTGATATTCAAATACAATATTGCCCCGTAAATTGCCCCAAGCTTTGAGAACTCTATTCGTTTGTAATTTAATTCTTTGTTCACAGATAGCGTTGCGAGTTCATCTACGCAGTGCGATCACAATGTCTCAAACATTCGATTGACTTTCTCCCAAGATACATTCTCTAGTTGATAGTTCGTTGCCTTGACACATACAAGCGAAATTCTTTCAATATAGTCTTTCGTAACTCGATAGCTCTACGAAACAGTAACTTATTAAGCAAAAGTATATGCCTGATAGTTGTAAATGATACCGCACGCTTGAACCCATACATGTTGAAAAGAGACAAAGTCAGATAATATTTAAAACGATAACAATAAAGCAAACGTTTTAAGTACATACCTTCATCAATACTACACACGCCAGGCAACGGCCGCGTGACACGGTATATATAAAGATTGCAACCTTTTACTCGTTCTTCAGTTGGTAAAACGCTAGTACACGGAGTGTGGTTGCGCGGAAAATTTGGATGTCGCTAAGTGTTTCGAAACTATTGTGCAGCGTTATTTATTGAACATACTTCGTGGTGATACCAAACGTTTATGGTGAGTACTGTGTTACATGATTGTTTCAACGATTGATACGTATTAATGACACTAATTTTAATTTTTCCGATTAAATTTGTTAAACTCGATACCTGTTTAAGTCATAAAATTAGAAAAAAATATCATAGAAAGATGTATTCGCTTTTTCGAGTTGACCTATTGATGAGTTAAAATTAGTTTTGCATTAAATGTATTTTCAATATGTATTTGAATGATTAAATATGTAGTAATCATGAATTAAAGATTCTAATTGTTCAAATTATTTTGGTGTAAATTTGTTTAATCAGTTTTTTAAAATCATATTCTTTTAAATGGAAAAAGAACTTTAATTATCAGTTCTTTATCTGCTTAGATATACATAACTCTGAAATTTTGAATATATAAATAAATGTGGTTATATTATCGATTTGTTAGAACGGGTGAGTCAAAGAATGGAGAGAAACTTATTTATATTTATCGTTAGAATGCAAATTCTGAAGTGCAAATTATAAATCTACGACCAATAAATTCTAATAATTTGACGTTTTAGAAAAAATTATGCTCTTATATTTTTTTCTTATGTTAAATACGATCATAAAAAGAAATATTTAAGGAATTGACTAAAATTAAGGTAGTAAATTAAAAATAAAGCAGAATGTTACTTAATTACTGTTTCATAAATATACTGACAGAAAAATTTATTCGTTTTAATTGTTAGGTACAAATATTTTTAATAATAAATTTTAACAATTTCCTCCTTTACGAATTAGTCGAAAATTTAATTATCAATTTCAAAAACGACAACTAGCGTAAACTGTAGTCTGCTTTAAGACTGCATCGTCTTGTACAAAAATTAATTTTTAATCATTATTTTCTATCCAATAAAGATTTTAAATAATTTCCCAGCATATGCGTATGATCAATACTATTCATTCTGTTTGAGCTAAAGGCAACGGAGCTTTTGCCAGAAGCTAAAAAGCTCGCCCAAATCATGACGGAACCGCCCCTAAAATGTGTTTGATGAAAAACCACCAAGACAAATTATTATTAAAAAGTGCATTACACCATTAGGGGATAAAAAGAATCATAATTTTCCCTTGTAAATAAAAATCTTTTTTCTTTATCAGCAGTCTCTAATTTTAGTACTGATTCCATTCTCGAAATAACAGTGTTCAGTGATTTTAAAATGCGCCGGTAAGTGGTACTTGTTGACACATCTAAATTACATTCATTTTAACTGATCAATAACTGGATCATTAACTGGTCAATAACTGATGAATTAGATGTTATTCTCAGCATTTTACGTTCATCTCGTGACAATAATTTTTTCGATCGATCTGATCGCTTCTTTTCTCCATGATTACGTTTCCTTGTGATATTATCTACAATTGCACTCTTTGTTCAAGACATTCGCAATATAACCGTATCTCTTGCCTTCGATGTGAAAAGAATCAATCATTGCTTTTTCTGTAATAGAAAGTTCTTTTCCACGAGGCATTTTCCTTTCTAAAAGGTTTTATTCTAACCAATAAATGTCACAACTGACACCAGAGATGTCAAACAAAAGAACAAGCAACTGCAGTGTTGACAAAGTAATAAAAATAATAAACGTTGATACGTACATTAATCGAACGCTCGAAATCTAGTACTTTTTTGTTCTCCCTAACCAATTCTATAATACGCATTAATTCTGTCTTTATTAATTCTCTGAACAGTGATATAATCTTTTCCTAAATTTTCAAAATGTTCAAATATTGATGAGTTGGTATATTTTTAGCACTGTGTTCCTTATATATTGTAATAAATTATGTATATCGTTTGAAGCTTTTACACTTTACATTGAAACTAATTACATGTTTTTTATATTTGGCAAACAAAGTGGAAAAATGAATTCCGTTAAACTATGTAGATACATAGCTGATAGCACTTTTGATCTCGTCAGAAAGGCAACAATCGTTGGCTCGCCCGAAGACAGACCCACGGGTGGCGCAATGGCCGGGTTATACGTCTTTCGTTGTTTTCCCGGTTAAGGACGATAAAGACAGATATAGATTTGACAGACATATGATCACAGTGATATCGCGTGGACAAAAGTCACCGTCTGCGTCGGATCTAGCACTATGTAACTATGTACACTAACCCAAACCAGCTTGAAAACTAAGCAGAAACGGCGAAATATTTTTGCGTATAACTGCAAGATTTGTATATGTATACATATATAGGAAAAAGTTGTTCTAAATGTTGGGCTTTACGACATATTTCAAAATCATCGAAATCGGAGGAGAAGTAGCATTTCGACAAGCTCGCCAGAAATTTTTTCTATGGTGGAAAAAGTTGGGTCCTGAGTGGGTTAACGTGATTCGGGTAATATATTAAATTTCCTATATACGCATAAACATCCATAATTGTATAAAAAAGATATCTAATTGTATAATAATCGGTGCATGAAACTCAGTATCATATTTATCGATGACGAAGACAAAGGAAGCAGTACAATTTAAAATTGCTGGTATCTTTCCGTATGTTTGCTATACGTAAACTGCTTCTGTTTGCGACAACGTCGGTCGAGAAATAGGTAAAGACTCGCAAATGTTTACCTAGGTATTCATTTGCAAGAAAAGTACGTTGACATGAGTTACTCTCAAAATAAATGTCGTAAATCTGTCTTGCAACTAACATTCATAAAATTCCAATTAACCTGCCAACGACCGAAAAAGATATGAACGTAACAGATTTATGTACGTACATATACCTATACATATATCGATCGTGGTCCATTTTAACTCAAATAAAAAACGGAATCAAGAATACATCTATATTAATTAAGAATTAGAATTTTGAATGATACTCGATTGAAGGCTGAGTGAACGTTTATATATTAGTATATTGGTGAATAAAGTGAGTAAAGTGAATAAAGTGAACAAAGGTGAATAACGTGAATAAAATGAATAAAGATCCGTTTTTAAAATACACGCGGAGAATCGGGGATACGTGGTATCGCATAGAAATCTGTGGAACTACATGAAAAATTGCAGATGCGTGTTGAAATTTGGAAATGCATGATACAACGTGAAAATGTGATGTCGGACGCTTGATTACAACAGTGGCGGTGCTGTAACAAAGGACCCTTTATTCTCCTAAATGACGTCTATAGAATTGAACGATGCAAAGTGATAGATATATTGCGTTCGTTGCGTTCCTATGCTATGTAATTGAGTTGTGGTTCCGCTGCGACGCTGTTTCGTACGCGCAATCGATAAGTGGTAATTTCATACGAAAATTGATACGTAATCGTGGACACGTGCTCCATTACAGTTTGAATCAATAATTATTTTACAATTAACACCTCACTGGCAATTTTCCAATAAAAGTCGCAATCACATTCGTTCTGTCAAATCTCTTGAAGTGGTACTTTCATCTTCTCTCCTTTTTGCTCTTTTCTTTTTTTTGTAATATTTTCATATAATGATTTTTGCACTTCGTGGCATGAACGTGTTTCATAAAAATAATACGTGTACATGTAGTCTTCTCAATAACGTAGATGGACATATTTGTTTGCGTTACAAGGCCATTTTATGGATGATACTTGTTGATTTGTAGTTAACCTTCTAAGTGGCGAAGCAATTTTCTCACACGATATATCGGTTCTTCTATCAACACGTTGCATATAAATAAAGATAAAGGATATATATAATATAAAACACATGAAGTGGACGAAGGAAGATTACATTAACGTAGGAAGATGAATTTTGTCTTTTTTTTTATTTTTAAATAGTACGTCCAATTTCGTAGAAAGCAAATTCGCCAAAATAGCGAACTCTACGTAAGTATGTGAGTGGTATAAGGTAAAAGGTGCATAATGTGAACGAGTGACAACTTCAAATTTGAATACCCTTCTGTACAACAATTTACCAATTAAGCTCGTCGAAAGCTAAATTGATTCTCTAAATTTCATTACACGAGTACGTGATTAATATTCAATTTTTAAGAAACAAATTATTCATTTCCATAGGTTCATTCATTCATACAAGAAGATGACATAAAAAAATGGTAAATCTCGATTTACAAATTTGATACTTAATAATATTAGTGAATCATTAAGGTACTTCTGTCGCACAAACAATTTTTATCATTTCACAATATTAATTCTAATCAGTAAAATTTCTTTACGCAACTTTCTTTGTCTTATATGCAATTTTATTTATTGTTGTACAGAAAAATATATTGAATTTATTAAAATTTTCAAACGTACAATCATATGTCAAATTTTGCGAAATATGAAATAATGGTAATTAAATATACTACAAAATAGGATTGAAACATTTATTTATAATACCTTATAATGTTTAGACGTTGACTGCACTGTTTTAGTTTATAACACAGTCTGTGTGCATGTTACATTAAATGAGAGTTCGTAAAAGAGAAACGTATCCAAACGAGGTTTTCATAACCTGTTAACACAACACATAAACACACAAATAATAAGATCTGTTTGAGATGAAAAGTTGAAACTAATACAGTCGAGTACTATTTGTTTACAATGTTCCGTTCGGAACACTGAAACGAACATGTAAGTAGACATTCTTCGTCAGTAAACTTTATAGCAAGATCACGAAGAAAAAGCTGTTTTCGAATTGGAATCTTAATCCTTAAAAAAAGGGTTCAGATATTTTTAGGACGTTTTTCCTCCATTTGTCTCAAGTACTATCTGCCCTAAAAATTCCAAAGTCTTTTTTTTTATCAATCTGTATACAACACAGAATGCAAATAAAAATACGATATTTTAGAATGAAGTAACTTAATACCAACAGTCAACTCAGACCTGAAAGTACTCAAACACTTATCACAGAAAATTTGTTACGAACATATTGTGTACATTGTAGGAAACTTTTTCAAATCCCATCAGCGTTCTAACGAGACATAATTATATCGGTAAAATTGGAAATCGATCTGAAATTGTACATAAAATTGCAAAATATTTACTACAAATATATTGAATATGGTGGCTTATTGATATTAGGTTATCCCATAAGTTCGTGCCGACCTTTGTGTATACATTTCGTATTTTAAAGAAAAACAAGAGAACTTTTATCGAGACGGAATAACGAGAAATGGGAAGAAGTTGTACAACGAGAGGGGGATTACATTTTTTCATGAAACTGAAAGGTATTTAAACAATCTTAACATATATAACCGCTCGAAAAACGGCACGAACTTATGGGATAACCTAATACAATGAATAATCGACTGTTTCAACATTTGCTAAATATCTTGTAATTTCTATATATATTTTCAAATGTGTTTTAAATTCTACCATTGTGGTGATCAAAGTAGAGTCTCGTCACGGTGCTAATGAAATTGAAAAATGTTTGCCACAATGCACGTAGCATATTGATAAAATGTAACTAAAGGATTCAAATCAAATATTTTCGGCAGATAATAGAAATTGTCTAGAATGGATCGTATAAATATCATCAATGTAGTTTCTGATATTCTGTATATAATTATTTATTGAATACACATCGGCTCGTGTCAAAGACGAAGAATTATCGGAGATAACTACGACCATACACACATATATTCAATATTTACTTACATCGATAAAACCGTACAATGAGAAGGTATAAAATTTTCCAGCTGTAACGTGCAATGTCTGTCGTCCAAGAGACATAACCAGAAGCAATAACTTTTGATTATGCAGCGATAAATTATTCCAGTCCGTAGCATAAAACGCTTCGCTCACTTTCATCGACTAAATGTAATTTTAATCACATTTTTAATCTTCTTTTTATAACAGTTTCAAAAGGGTGGAAAATGCGTGCAAAAGTATCCAAGCAAACAGATTTTACGTGATACGTACAATACGAACGCAAAAGTTCATGCGTTCAAATATTTTCATTAGCCAGTGTAGCTACGTATAATTATATTTCCATTTAATTAAAAATCAATATTAATTTTGTCACTAGCAGTTGCATAGTTTTAGTAATCGTGATATTAAACAATCTGCAACCTTTGAAAATTTTAATGCTAAAGATCACTTAATTCTGCTTCTTAATTTCTTCATTTTTCATCTGATAGAGTTTTTCTACTACAATAAAAATCCTGTTATCAAAGAATATTTTAATTTTGTTAAAAATTATTCTTTTTGTCGTAGATAGGAAAATCTATCTGGTTGAAGACACTTGTACACAACTACGAATGATAGATACTTCGTTTGACAACTGTTCTCCTATGAAAGAGTATAGATATAACATCGATATAATTATCGAAATGTATAAACCGTAAGTCAAAGTGCTCACGAAACTTCCCGAGGGATTCTGAAAATTATATCACTTGGAATTAAGATGCGAACAAAATTAATGTCTAAGATTAAATAGCTAGAAATGTTACAAATAGAGTTTCTATATCTAAATTTACATATACATGTATTTTTTTTTTTTTTATAAATTATACTCCAGTAAAGTCCGAATCAAGTATTATAATTATAAGTATAATCAAAGTAAACGATAAATGTGATAAACGTACTAGAAGCATCATGTATATGATGGTCGCCATTCTAATGGTTGTTTGCAATAGTTCCACCAAAAGAAAAACTTGCAGGGCTGAATTGATGGAGTTTGCTGTCCTGCATGGAATTTTGAATATTACATAATATAATTACGATAATGAGTCAGTGAACATGACGTGCACGTACAAGCTGGTTTATATTAATTTATAGATGGGTAAAAAAAAACTAAACTTGAAAAATAAACTAATCAGATTAAAAACGAACTATTTTCCAGGATGAGAAAGTGATTGTTTTATCTAGCAAAGCTATGTCATTTAATGAAAATAATATACATATGTATATGTATATTAGGGTTGAAAAATTATTTATCTCCAAATATTTGTATAAAAATGTAAAGTTTTAATTATATTCGAGATAAATAAGCAAATTTGATTATGTTAGGATAATAGGATAAATAAGAACATCGATAGGATAATCGATAGAATGTAGATAAGAAATGAAAGCAAGTAAGATAAATACTTACGTAATTAGTTTTACATGCGCGGTCACGAATTCTTTGATTACACTGTCTAAATTAACGTTTGAATTCGTGGCAATATTTTGTATACGATACGACAAGATTGAGAATTTACCGCAGATGTGTAGCACCAAGTTAACTAACAAACTGATGGCGCTTATATGGCTTAATGCAATGAACATGAGTGGAAACTGGTATAAATACATGATAATGAAGTTCTGAAAGTCGTCTTGATAATCCAGGAAAGCATAAGCTCGGAAAGGCAATTTATAAGCTTTTGACGATTCATTACTTTGTCCTGAAATAATATTATAGAAATGAAATTGCTTCTTCTCGCCCTAAATTCGTTTTAAACGCATTTTGGAATTCATTAAATTGTACGTATATATCATATTTTAATTCATTCAACTATACATATGGCTTTTATTATATGAATGTATATACATATGCTCTATACAATCTTTTATATTATCTGCCAATAAATATAAAACATTTGTAAAATTTTTCAATTTTATAACGTAAAAATAATACTAAATTTCATCTGATTTAGACACTTCAAATAAACAAGATACCTAATTAAGTATGATATATCATATTAACGTTAAATCCTATTTAAACTATAATACTTTTAATCGGGTTGCCCAGTAAGTTTGTAATAGAAATTTAAAGATTATTAATATTTATAGCTAATGTAATTTGCTATAGAATTATTGTTATTTATTGGTATTATTATCATTATCACAATTATCATATTCTACCGAATTATTTTAACAATTTTTAGGTACCTTCTCTTAATTTTTCATCGTCTTCGATGATAAAAGGTATCTGATTTCTTATTTACTAAAACATTTTATCTCTCGAAATTATTTCATTTATAATTAAAAAGCTGAGAGAACTGAAAAGTCGATAGATAAAAAAGAACGTTACAGTTGCTTATAAAATTAAGTATATCATTATCGACATATAAATCAAATATAAAATATCTAAAATTTTTTTAAAATTTCATTATGAACTTTCCAAACAATCTAATGATCCTCATATACATATTTATATGGTAATAGTATTAACTTCTAGTATTAGGATAATTAAAATAGTATTAACTAAACCATTAAATTTATCAAGGTATCTAAATCAACGTATCGATGAAGAAATACCTGAATCAAGCTTCAACAACTGCAGCATAGGTGACAAGTACCAGAGAGTTGCTATCACTAAAGTCGTTGAAATAGCGTATCTACCGAATTTATCCGAAATGTTGTGATACACGAAGTACAAGCGCATCTCCTCCACAGTTTCAAACTTACTCTTAGCAATTTCTTCTCTCACAGTAACGATCCCGTGTTCGATCAGTTTGTTGAATCGAAGCAAAAATAGTATAAAATAGGTAGCAGTGGCTATGGTATTATCTATAATGTTTCCTACCATCGATTCTAAATTTCCGAATGCCTCGATCAGGTCAATGTACATTATAACCATATGTACGCTGAGATAGGACATATACATAACGAATTTCGTGTATTTTTTTCTTAAGGGCCACGCATCCCAAATCGAAAAAACCCTTTCGTTTAGTAAAAACACGTCTTTCACTTTTCTGTTTATATTTTCCTGCGACACACGCCAAAATAGTTAATTTGATGTAATTATTCATAATTTCCGAATGCTAAAATATCAAACGACACGATAAAAATTACAATAATATCGATGATAATAGTAATTACGATAATAACCACAACGCCCATGTATTGATAAAATCGATTCAACATTATTATTTGCACGAAAACATACAAAAACTTTAGAATAATAAATCTATACAAAATTATAATCAATTCGTAACATTTATAATTAATAATGATAATGTTGATAATAAAAATAAACGTCTAGAAACAAAATCAGCGTGGAATCGTACTCGTCGTTCCATCATCGATCGGAGTCATGCCATTATTATTTGCATAGAAAGTACAAAGGTCCGAATTAACAAACTTGTAAATACGTAAATACAGAAAAGTACGATGTACGTGTACCAAAAATATACGCGTGTAACAATTTCCCAAAATTCCTAAACTCTTTGATGTAAACAAAATAGAGCACTTTATCTTGCTTGGTTTAATTTATAAAGTGAAGTAAATGCATACATGCTGAGATCAAATCAGAAGAAATAACAGTGGTATTGAATAATGAAATGAATAATAAATATGCATAGGATAACAAAAATCAAAGAATGTAAATGAAAGAGCAATTCTTCTATTTTTATCTGCAAAAGATTATTGTTACAAAATTATTATTGTTAGTGTTTCATGTTAATTAAGACACGAATAGAATAATGTATCATTGTATAATAGAACTACTATTATTTCAAACAGTTCTCTTGGAACCTCGTCAAATGTATCAAATATAAAATATTATAGAATAAATCAACTAGCAAAAATGTTAGGAATTTTGGTCAACAACTCAACAGGATCATCGTTTTAGAGGCAGAGCTATCGTAGCATGGGACAAAATTATTTTCATATTAATCAAAAGTCAAAGCATTTTGCGTGTCTTTTATACGAATTAGTAGTTTTTAAGTAAACCTTGTTAAGATAAGAAAATTTCCAAGATCGATCGCAAGTCAATTAAAAATTGAGCAAATCCTTGAACGTAAATTGAACAGCACGTATTATAACATAATATATATTTGACAAATTTCAATTAATATTATAAAATCGGAGCTATATAAAGATCATCGTATAGATATATAACGTTGAAATTGTCAAGAAAATTCAATCTCCTCCCAGACAACTTTCTAGAAATATCACGTACGATTTTAACGAAGTCGATGTTAAAAAAAAAAAAGAAAATGTAATAGAAACGACTAGAGCACAGAGCTCGCCTTACGTTCATCGCAGTTCTTCGTTGTTTTAATCGAGTTGTGATTTTAACAACTACTGACCGCCGCCGCGCCGTTATCATACCGCGTTTCATACCAGTGATCGATTAACGATTATTTCGTAGGAAAATTGACGGCTGGTCGGGGCACACGCTTCGTTACAGACTCGTTCAATCATTATCTTACAACTGTCGTGCAGACAGATAATTTCTCTCTTATCCTGTCATTTGCCGCAATTTAAACTCATCGATTACGATATATCCATATTGTAATTGCATTTGTTCTTCAGACTTGAGCAGCAAAATCGAGACTATGTTCTCCCCTGAGCGACATTAGACAGATTTAAACCTATCAAGTTCTTGTGGAATAAAGCAATTAACGGTAAACGTTATCCTTTCTAATGCGTTGCGAAATTAGATATCACAACTTCGACACGATATTCCGCTATGTTTCGTCGTCAAATGTTCGTTGAAAGTGGGCTATTAGTACGGACAAGTGGTGGATAGGAAAATTGGATTTATTCAGATTGGTTTTAGCGTCTGGCGTACTCGATGGAAGGTCGAAGTGAAAGAGAATCGTCGATGGAAAGACATCGAGCGTTTGATTAAATGGAATCTGTTATTCTGTGATTCTGATGTACCGTGTGAAACGTCCGTACATGCGTTCTGTGAAAAAAGGAAGTGGGACCGTCACTGTGGTGGAAAGATATGGAACGTACGTATGATAAACTGAGATTTGTTACTTGCAGCTGTAATATTTTATAAAATTATACAATATATATATTCTATAGCTTGGAATTAAAAGGAATGCAGCATTTAGAGAAAGAGCGACTATCTTTGTTTCGCAATTAGAATTATAAAAATTTGATAAAAATAAGTAATTTCGATAAGTAAAAAAGTTGGCTCTGTTATTCGTTAGTTGAATATAGATGCACGAGGATAAAGAAAAAATACGAAGCGGCAAACGTAGATGTTAAAAATATTTGATTTTATGAAACTTTGTGTGATTTGTATGTTAAAAAGCGATTGACAATCGCTGCAGGAATTATTTATTTTTGATAGAAAATCAGCGAAGTAAGTCAGTCAAGTGTTGAATTCTGTAAGATTTATAAAGCGTTTTACTTCTGTACTTAATTTAGTTTGCAGGAAAATTTCCCGGTGTGATTGACTAATCTCTACGTACGGAATGAGCAGCCAAGGTTTCAGATGTTGCTTCATTGTCGCGTAATTTCCTCATTTCTATCAACTACACAACTTTGAACCTCAACGACGAGAAAACTCGTGTTATCAAGTTACAGCGTGACACACATAATAATCAGTGTACCAAACAAACATTAAACCCTCGTATTATAATATAAAATAATATCTGTTCAATGATGAACATTTTAGCTACTGATATTATCGCCAGCTTTTTTTTTAAGGAATATTTATAGACCAGAGCTTCTGTAGTTTGAAGATAAATCCAATTTATAAAGTTTCGCAATGTAGTCTCCCGTTCCAAAAGTTGGAACGTTCATCGTTTTTTCGACGAAGCAAACTTTTTCGTACATTTTTCTGAGAAACGAGAATATTATAATTATAACTTTCGCTTTCAAATATAATGAATTACAGTGTCAATACTCTAAAAGGATATTATCACGAATAAAATATTTCGTTATAAAAGGAAATCATCATTTTGAAGCAGTAACATGATCTAAATTTTCATGAACGATGAAATTTTCATCGTTTTGTCGCGCTCGGTTATTAATTTTGTAATATGTATTATTTCGTGTAAATATCTATAACGTTTGTGTAATGTCCTTTGAATTTCAAATTTTCAGTTTTCAGATCTTTGTTACTGTTTTGCATTTCTAGCTTGCAGTTCTTTAAAAAGTTATAAATAATAAACAAGCCGATACATTTGGAGTTAATCTATGCAGTTACTTAATTAACTTCACTCGTTGCAAGTTATACGAACGTTATTTCTTTTGGAAATTCCGTATTTAGAAAATCCAAATAACGCGACCTCTAACTTGAATTTCAATTAATTTACTTTCCAACTCTATCGTATTTTTGCAACAAGAATGATTCGATGAACAGGTATGCGAGCCAAGAAGGAAATTATTGACATTCGAATACCTGTTCTTCCTTTACTTGGTTCGATTTATCACCAACCGATCTGTAACATACTGGAAACACGAGTACAATGAGCGTTATGTACATTCGCATACGTTGCTTTATACGGAGATCCATGGAATGCCAAATCCATGGAGCCGATCTAGAAATTACGACCATGAAAATAGCTGAAATTCACGGAAGTATATTAAATGCGCTCATTTTACGTAGAATGAAGAATAGAGTAAAGAAGAAGAAGAAGAAGAAGAAGAAAAAGAAGAAGCGAAGAGAAAAGGAATAAATTGATTAAAATCGGAACAATTGAACAAGTGGAGAAATATTATATCGATAATTGAAATATCGTAAATATAAGTATCGTATATATTTTTTTTTTACATTTCCCCCTTGCAAATATTCCAAATTGTCTACGTTTTACAAACGTTCTACAAATTAATTACCTTTTCTTTAATCAGATTTTATTCAACGTGTCGATTTCGTTATATCAGGTCATCCCATAAGTTCGTGCCGTTTTTCGAGCGGTTATATATGTTAAGATTGTTCGCATACCTTTCAGTTTCATGTAAAAAATGTAATCCCCCTCTCGTTGTACAACTTCTTCCCATTTCTCGTTATTCCGTCTCGATAAAAGTTCTCTTGTTTTTCTTTAAAATATGAAATGTATATGTATGTATGTATACACAATGGTCGGCACGAACTTATGGGATAACCTAACATTTCTCGACAATCGTTAGAACGCACCAGTGTCTTTTATGTTTATACGTATTATTGACGAAGAGCGAGTAAATCACTCGGGTGCTTTCTTCTAAGTCTTCTGGAGACGTCTGAGCAATCTTAGCTTCTTAGCTAATAGTTCGCGTGATTCTTTATTCCGTTTAGCTGAGCACTGGAATGATTTGTAATTCCCTCTGCGATCGTGGTTATTTTCAATGTTTTCCTTGTACACATGCGGATACGTATGAACACTGTAACAAAGAGTTCGTTGGGAACCCATTGTTCGTTATTTGTCAAGTGTAGACTGTGTGGTACAGACTGAACGAATATTACATGCGTAAAAACTATTATCATTTGTCAAATACACGCGTGCGTATCTACGAACGTAACGATATTTGACAAATATACATACAGTGTTGTGAAAAGATGAAGATCAAAGTAGACGTATTACGAGCGTTAATAACTTTTATACCAAATATTTTTTACCATATCGATAACAATCATCTATTTCAAGCTAGACGAGATATTAAGACAAGGTGAGCGATATTTATAAGCTACGATTCTCGATATCGAGACAATAGTGAAAGTTCGCGTAGAAAAAAGTCGTTTGAGATTTATTTTCAAGTCGTAAACAATGGAATTTTTGATCGATTTATTGACAAACTTTTCTTTATATTATCGAGACAATAGTGAAAGTTCGCGTAGAAAAATGTCGTTTGAGATTTATTTTCAAGTCGTAAACTATGGAATTTTTGATCGATTTATTGACAAACTTTTCTTTGTATTTAATTCACATTTATGATTTTTTTTTTTTCGAATAAAGCTTATCTTTCGTCTACCACTATACGCATATATTTAATATGCTAAAAACCCCCATATTCGATATTTAAATCAATCATATTAAATCTGAAGAAATTTGATTAATTCTGTTTACAGAGACTTTTTCGGCATATGTAGTTGCATAACATTTAATTTTTTACGTAGCAACTAATAAACCTTGATGGTATTACTCAATTTATTTTCTGTATGGCTCGTTTATGGAGGATAAACTACGCGGAGTCGACTGTATGTGAGAAGCGTTGATCGAATGGCGATTGTATGAATTCTCCTTGATAAATGAAAGAAAAATTATGTAGAAACTCGGTCCATAGAAGGAAGCGTGGAATTACCTTTTGCAACGAAGGATTCGATGCTACCGATGACCTTGAATAGAGTCATAAACATGGTCTATAATACATGTGTACTGATAAATGAGGAGGACGCATGTACGATGATGAAAGAATTTCTGTAACAGAGGAATTTTCTGTACGATGATATACAGCCTCGTAATCACATGCACACACGAAAAACTTATAAAATCTGTTGAATCGCTGTTGATGAGCCTCTTGCGTGCGACGCTGTCTGCGTAAGACCACGCGTATTTTAAAAATTCAGTTCAAAAGATTTTGATAATTTCCTTTGCTTCGCAATCGATAAAACCGGCTACGTAAATATCGTTACTAAATAACGTCGGTGAAATGTTGAAAGTAGATGAGATTATTTCTATCGATTTTTTACAAAATAAATATATATATAAGGAATAAGGCTATGCAATTTGATCGTATAAAAATTGTTGCCGTATATACGTAACAATGTTTTTTTATTGATAACGTTGAACCATAGGAAAAATGTCGCTTCTTCGTTTCAGGCAATGAGATAAACACGATATACAGAATTTTTCTAAATACTCTGAGATGACCAAAAACGGTTGCGCCTGCGAAAATGGATAAAAGTGAGAGGAAAGAAGTGAATAATCCGCGCCAAAATGCCAATCCATTGTCCATTCTTACATTTTGGTAATTCAGATAATTTCACATAATTTTATTAAATTATATACTATGTTATATTTTTCCCATCGTTTGTTATTTCATTTCATTTCAACGATTCCATGGAATTCGATCCTTAATTAAGTGGAATTTAATTCGATTAATTATTTAATAAACAGGTGGATCCTCAAGCTGTTCGTTATCGGTTATAAGAAAGAATTGGAGGAGGATGATCTGTATTCGCCATTGCGGGAAGACAAGAGCAGCTATTTGGGTCAGCGTATCGTAAAAAATTGGGAGCGCGAGGTGAAAATATGTGAGAAGAAAAAAGACAATTCGAAGCCAAGTTTATTTAGGGTACTGTTCAAATGCTTCGGTAAAATACTCATTAACGGTGGACTAGGGCTATTTGTTCTAGAATTTGGCATACGGTACAGTAACAAATACAACAATTTAATTATAACTCGATACACTGTGCAGATATAGAATCAGTGCGATCAGAAGATTATTATTTTAAAATTTCTTTCAATTTAAATACAGATTATAATTTTATCGACTGCAAGTAATTCAGAAGTACTGTATTATCTGATTATCTCTAATATTATACGTCTAGTGATATGCAGAAGTTTCTGGCCAGGTAGATTTTTCAGTTTGTATCTCAAAACCAATATCCAATAAAATGTTAACCGAAGATATAGCGAGGGAAAGAACAGCACAACAAAATAAACACTGTTACGTGGCTATACATCATATTCAAATGTTTTAGATAAAAAGAAAGTAGGGATCCTCCGATGCTTTAAAATATCGCTTCTTGATATAAAGTGTAAACAGATGTATCCGATCGGAAACTTCTGCACGCAATTGGGAATAAGTTTGGCAAAATTTGTTTATTGGGAAAAAATGAGAGTTTTAACTCGATAGCGTTAAAGAAACGAAAGAAAAATTAGCAATAGAATCGTATTTTATTTCAGAATCGTGCAGCCCTTTCTACTCGCCAGGATATTACGTTATTTCTCAGGGAACAGACAAGACTGGAGTACTGGTATACATTATTATGCCGCGGCTTTTTGTATCGTGCCTTTATTAGATGCTGTGATCATTCATTGGGCCATACAAACATTTACACACGTAGGAATGAAAGTTAGAGTGGCTTGTTGTACTTTAATTTACAGGAAGATACTTAGATTGTCTAATTCTGTTCTTGAAAATGAAACATCTGTCGGACAGGTGCAGAACGAATTAACCACAATTTATTCTGTCTTTCTACTATTTATGTTCTATATTCTATGCTGTATCCTTTATCTTCAGATGGTCAATTTCTTAAGCAACGACGTCAATAGGCTCGATTACTTTGTCATTGGTATTCATTACTTATGGATTGGTCCACTTCAAGTTTTTGTGATAGCGTATCTTACATTTCGTGAAATTGGATTGGGCGCAATCACAGGAATGATAGCATTTTTATTATGTATACCATTGCAGAGTAAGTATGAAAAAAATAAGCATATCATAAGGCTATCGCCTTATAACTATAGTAACTATAGTATTTCTTTTGCCATTTCGATATTAACTTCGTATTAAAAATCAAATGGACAGACATTACCCCGATCTAAGTTCGTAAACACAATTAATAATTAATCGAGTTTATTTATATTTATCTTTAGACGATCCTTCGAGTAATTTATGAACTTGTCATTTTTTTTCAGTATTTCTTGGAAGAAAAGTGTCTCGTTTGACTTCCGTGTCGGCTAAAAAAACTGACAATAGGCTAAGATTGATGAATCAAATCATTAATGGAGTAGAAGTAATTAAAATGTATGTTTGGGAAGTACCATACTCGCTTCTTGTCGAAAAAGCTAGACGGTAAGAAAATAACTCGTATCTACCACGTTTTGTAAGATAAAGTCGACAAACTATTATTTATACTATTTCCAGGAAAGAAGTGGACGTGATAAAGAAGTATTCGATCGTAGAACAAATTGGTTTAACGCTTGATATGTACTTTCCTCGAGTCGGCTTATTTATTGCCATATTAACTTATGTTTTAACTGGGAATAATGTAGATGCTGAAAAAGTATTTATGACTACAGCATTTTACACTATTCTACGAGATTCTATGACTACCGGCTTTGCTATAAGTAAGTTACCTTCTGATCATCCGATATTCAGTAAAACATTTGTTTCTTTAACCCGTCGCTTCGGGTGCCGCTTATAGGCGGCGCCTAAAAGATGACCTGTGGATACGAGCGTCGCTTATAGGTGACATCCACGAAATGACCTATGGGTACGAGCGCCGCATATATATCGGGCATACACCAATGCCATCTGCAGTCAATAATATATTTTTTCGTTATCGACAGAACATTTTCTGTTGATTTTATTGATATATTGGATTAATCACTTTTTAAAAGTTACTCAATGTTGAAACAACATCAAAACGTTTTACGCAATATATTTCAAACATCCAAACGATCGTATACTGTTTCGTGCTAAAAAATCTGTTAAATCCATTGACAGTGAAACTTATTAGACTTAGGAAAACGTATATACAGCAACCACGCATACTGTGCGCATTTCTGGCGCGCGCTTCCGTTCAGTTTCTTTCAGTTTCCTGCGATATGTTTCGATAATTATGTATCAATAGCGTTAATTATTTTCAATAATATCTAACAGCAGTGATATCAACTTCATCGTATTATACGATGCTATGTAACAATTGTCATACAGAGATTTGTTATTAATCGAGATTTAATCCGCATGTTTATAATCTGTATTTTATTAAATCAATTTTAAGAGAAATTCGATATGATCACGATATTGCGATCTGCACAGGTGTTCATCAATTAGCGGAAGCAGTGGTGTCTATCAGACGACTCGAGAAATTCATGACGTATCCTGAAATCTCTGTGCCACAGAAAGTTCAGAATCAAATAGCTACACAATCCGTTCCTATTTACTTAAAAAATGTCACTGCCAGATGGGATAACTCTCGAGATAATGACACATTGCAAAACATCCACCTAACAGTACAAGCTGGTAGCTTCATAGCAGTGATCGGACAGATAGGCTCGGGAAAGAGCAGTTTGTTGCAAGCAATACTGCGTGAATTATCATTGACAGAAGGAGTGCTAGAAACTAGCGGGAAAATAAGTTTCGCCGATCAACGACCATGGATCTTCGCTTCCTCTATCAGACAGAATATTCTCTTTGGACAGTCGATGAATGAAACTCGTTACAACGAAGTGATTCGTGTGTGTCAATTGACACGCGATATAGATCTATTTACGCATAAAGATAGAACCATGGCGGGGGAAAGGGGAATCAATTTAAGCGGCGGTCAACGAGCTCGAATTAATCTAGCGCGAGCGTTATACACTGACGCCGATATTTATCTTCTGGACGATCCTTTATCGGCGGTCGATACGCATGTCGGTAGTCGCATCGTGGATGAATGTATATGTGGTTTTCTCAAAGGCAAAACTATAATCCTAGTCACTCACCAGATACAATACTTGAAAGCCGCCGATCAAATAATCGTAATGAACAATGGTAGCATTCAAGCGAAAGGGAGCTTCGAGGAGTTGCAAAGTATGAATTTAGATTCCATGAAGGTCTTCGAAGAGGTTGAGGATAAAGAAGAATTTGGAGAAGCTGAAACCAAAATGGAGAAGAAGCGAACGATGGGGGAAACGGACAAAGAAGAAGACGCAGTCGCGGAACAAGAACCTGTCGAGGTGGCGGAAACCAGGTCGAAGGGCAAAATGTCTAGCAATGTTTTCTTTTCCTACTGGAAAGCAAGTAGAAATATATTTCTGTTTCTTTTGATGACGATTATGTTTATATCGAGCCAATCGATAGCCAGTGGCAGCGACTATCTGGTCGCATTTTGGGTAAACACGGAGATGGCATCGTGGGTTAGAAGCGATAATGGCACGATGGATTTTCAATGGTCCGGACCATTGTCTCGCAATGGAATTATTTATATTTATAGCGGTCTAACTATGGGCATTGCTTGTATTTACGTCGTACAGACGTTTACGTATTACGCAGTTTGCATGCGAGCATCGAAAAATCTACACGCACAGATGTTCCGTAGTATCGTACGTGCTGTGATGTACTTTTACAACACGAATCCCGCTGGTCGAATATTAAACAGGTACAAATTTACACGTTCGCGACATCTTGCTTACTACACACGTTACTTGTGAGATCAATAATTAATTGATAATTTTATTTTCGTTTCAAGGTTTTCTAAGGACATTGGTATTATCGATAAGAAAATGCCTTTTACCATGTTCGATGTTATCATAATGTTTCTAAATTTTATGGGGACCATAGTGATCCTTGGTACAGTAAGCGTGTGGTTGTTGATACCGACTTGCGTTATTATAGTTCTTTTTTACTATATGCGAGTCGTGTACATTTCAACTAGTCGCGCTGTTAAACGAATGGAGGGTACAAGTAAGTAGCCACGCCATTGATAAGAGCGATTAATTTTATAAACTTTCTCGATCTCGTCCGTCAACGGTCGACGTTTAAGACGATTAATAGGAATATTTTTTAGCCCGTTCACCAGTGTTCGATCATGTGGGTGCCACTTTGCAAGGCTTAACGACAATCAGAGCATTCAAAGCTGAAAAGATAGTAACCACGGAGTTTGACAATCATCAGGATCTGCACACTTCAACGTGGTTTATATTCATCTCTCTTTCACGAGCTTTCGGTCTTTATATCGAGGCATTTTGTTTGATTTACATAGCGGTGATCACCATCATGTTTTTCGTATTCGAAGATCTCGCTATTGCCGGGGATATCGGTTTAGTAATCACGCAGGTTAGCGCAGTCGTTGGAATTTTACAGTGGGGTATAAGACAAACCGGTGAACTGGAGAATCAAATGACTTCTGTCGAAAGAGTACTGGAGTACAGTAAGCTGGAAGAAGAGCCATTCTTGGATAGTATACCGGAAAAGAAACCGCCTGAGGAATGGCCCACGAATGGTCTGGTCGAATTCAGAGACGTGAAATTAAAATACGGCCCTAAAAGTACTTATGTTTTAAATGGTATCAGTTTCGTGATCAAACCTAAAGAAAAAGTGGGAGTTGTTGGAAGAACCGGTGCTGGAAAAACATCCTTAATCAGCGCTCTTTTTCGGTTAGCATACGTAGAGGGAGAAATAATTATAGATGATATACCTACGAATGAAATTGCATTGCATGACTTTCGTTCGAAAATCAGTATTATACCTCAGGAACCAGTTCTATTCGGAGGCAGTCTTCGACGAAATCTAGATCCTTTCGATGAATATTCTGATAACGTTTTATGGGAGGCTTTAGAGGAAGTAGAAATAAGAGAAACGATCTCAGAGATGGCGGCAGGTTTGAACAGTAAAGTATCGGAAGAGGGTTCGAACTTCAGCGTTGGACAACGTCAATTATTATGCCTTGTTCGAGCACTCGTTCGAAATAATAAAATTATGGTCCTCGATGAAGCTACTGCCAACGTTGATCCACAGACTGATACCCTGATTCAACAGACGGTTAGAAAGAAATTTGTGGATTGCACTGTCATTACTATAGCGCACAGATTAAATACCATAATGGATAGCGATAAGATACTTGTGATGGATCAGGGTTGTCTAGTAGTAAGTAATTATAAGTTGAATTAATTAAAAAATCGTTTGATTATTATTTCTGAGAAATGTGATAGACTTGTCTTCCAATGTTAATTTTTTAGGAATATGATCATCCGTATGTTTTACTGCAAAAGAAAGGATATTTTTACAATATGGTGCAACAAACAGGTGCTGCAATGGCGAACAATCTGTCAGAAGTGGCAAAGAACGTAAGTGATAAAACATTCTTCGAATTTAAGAAAATTCAAGCAAATCGAATAAACAAAATTTAATATATATATCGATCTTCCAGTGTTTTTATAAGAACAACGAGGCGTCATCCTGATGATGATCCGACTTTAGTAACTTTCGAACGATATATTACATATTTAAGCGAAATTTTTTCGTACGTCCAACTTATATTTTCAAACCAAAGTAATAGTTTTTGCTAAGTGTAACGATGCAAATTTTGAAAGTACGGTGCTTACACAGGTATCATGTACCGACTATTTAGCCAATTACAGTTTGACGATCTTTTGTAACAAAAGTATAATATCAATAAAATTTTGCAACAATAATTTTTATCTTTATTATTTTAAGTATGGTAATGAGATATATTTAACCAGTTAGTTGTTTTTTACGAGTATACTCGTCGTCGCTTGCGACATATTTTAGGTACACATTTTTCAAAGTTTTCAAGGAGATCGCAACAACTAACTGGTTAAATAGTTGTAAATATTATAAAGAAAAAAAAAACAAAAAAAGGAAGCTTCCCTTCGTTATGAGCCCCGTTTAGTTGGACACGGAAATTCTAACCTAGAATCTTTCGTCTCTAACACATTACTTTTATTTGACCAATACACTCCCGTCCTAACTCGAAAAAGGATCTGCCGAAGCTTCCTACCCCACAGCCGAGAAAGACGACAGGAGGCTAGTAGCAGATAGCGCTACGGCACTTTCTGCCCACGGTCCAGGGACTTTCCTCAGAGCATGAAAAGTTACTAAGAACTCCGACTGTGGCTCCGCGGTGTAGCTCGAAGGAACGCTTCGCTAAATACCGTTATAGAGGTCCCTTATATACGGACAAGCAGCAAATGCGAGTACTAGCGAGAAAGATACAGTACAAGTGGCGCTCAATACAAATCAACTCGACTGTGGCTCAACATTTCAAATGTACATTTTTTATTAATTTTACTATTATTACAATTGGAAAATAAATTAATTAACAAAATTAAAAAATTATGAGATAAAATTTTCTGTTTTATTTTCGAATATTAATATCCACATCAAAATCGAACTTTGTTAAAGTAAAAATTTGAATACATAGGATACACTATAGATAACAAATATTGTATTTCCTTCATAATACATACTATTATGAAATTTGTATCGGAATATTCATGTTCGATCGAATTATACGTTTACATAAAGTCACGTGTAACTTATAAAATTCATGTCACGAGAACACATGACGTGTCACATAATGTTGAATAAAAATACAAAAAGGACTGTCCCTGCGTCAGCACCGTTTAAATTTACGCATCGATAAAATATCACTCGATTAGTACCAAAATGATTATAAAAGAAGTGAAAATTACACGTTGCGAACAATTCTTTACACGCGATAAAATTCGTTATATAAAAATATTAGCTATATTTTAGATCGATCTAAAAATTTAAAATCGTACTCAGTGACACGAATAAATTTCCTGTAATCTGTGAGATACGAAGTATATCGACTTTAATATCGAATTCGCCTTATGACTGAGAATATAATCAATCGAACCGCAAGCATCTTTGGCTTTATTATCAAAATGATTAAAAGATATACAAATCAGCGAAGTAATCTCGTCCTAGACGTTGATCATTAAAATGAACACAGGCAAACGTGAAATGATCTGTCTTTTTTTGGAATGTGAAATGCGCAATCGTTTCGTTGTGCTTCTTCATTATCATCAACCAGATTAAAGTTAACAATATAGGATTTGATTTTTATCGTGAGCTTTTGATTTTGTGTCTAAGCACATTTTACCCGTGTATGTATATGTAATCGTTGAAACCGTACAAACTTTTCTTTTCCTTCTTCCTTTCCACGCCATATATACCCCATTTATTTTTTCGCCAAATCGTTCTTCCTTTGTTGGACACTGTGGTTCCTAATCGATTTATTTATTAATAGGAACTTTCTAAACATATCTAAACATTCGTTGTACAACGTTCGCAACGTCAACGATGTCGTTCAAATAAAATATCACAAATTCACGCTGACCATATTAATCAAAGACGCTAAAATCTTGATCGTACATATAAAATGAACGTTGCATTGATCTTTAATTCAGTAACAAATCTTCATTTATCAAGCTTTATAACGAAAGCTTCTCCCGGAGGTATGATAAGTTCTTTGAAATATACGTCTTTGTTTAATCTATACGATGGCCCGACTACCACATGACCACCGTAATAAAGGAAGGACAAATCCTTTGTTTGCGTTTGGTTGCCTAGGTTCGCTAAAAACACGTAAGAGTTTCGTCGTGGATACCATCGTTCTACCACGATCATTTCATCTTCTGCATACCTGTGAGGAGAAAGAATTTTACATTAGAAAATTTGTTTACGACCGATTATTACATTGTAAATTAAAAAGTAGAATTATAATTAAAATTAAGTAAAATTATAATTAAAAAAGTACATTGTAAATTTCACCGCTTGTTGAAATTTCCTGAACAACTTTATAAAAAAATCACGTAGAAAATCATTTTCTACAAATAATATAGACGGCACAAGAGAAACGAACTCAACGATATTCAACTGACTCGGATATAAGACATAAAATTTGAAAAATTACATTAAAACCTTGATTATAAAATTAATTTTACCTAATATTACAGTTAGCCAGCACCTGATTCTCCTTTAGCACCGCTTTAACATAGATTGGCGTAGTTTCCGATCTGAGAGAAGCCATTTTAGCGATGGTTCCAGTCAAGCTAGTCTCCAACGGTTTCCTAGACTCCGGAAGCCAAGCCGTGACACCGCCGGATGTAAACTTAATCTCAGGACCGCCGATTTCCTCCCAATACATAGGAGCTAAGTTGTGCACGTGAGCAAGATCCTTATGATCTTTGCATTCACAGTCCAATATACCTATCTAAACATTAATCAGATTTGTAAAAATCGTCGTTTAAAATCGTCCAAGATTATCAAACATTATCATATTGTACAAAGATCACAGAGAAAAAGATACGATTGATTTTAATGTCATTTTGTGATTAAAAAACAAAGAAAGTCTTAATAGCTAAGAACAGAAAGAACCTGCCAAATGATGCAAAAGATACGAATGCTAAGACAAGTGAAATTTTAATATTTTCGATATTTTGATATTACGACAAAAAATATCTTTTCAATTATCAAGAGTGTGAAAAAAGTTCATGTCTAATCGTCGCTGAAAGTACAAGTACGCGACAACATATTTGTAGAACTGTTCCATAAGCAACGCGAATGAGACTTATCCCTTATAGTTTTTTTATATATTTTGTTATTTTTAAGAAATAATATACGCTTGTCCAAGTTCTCAGACTTCTTAAAACATCTTATCGGTACATATTACAGATACAACACTCATATTATATCTAAATTTATACCTCGTCACCATAGAATATACTGGACGTTCCCGGAAGCATCATCCCTAACAAAGTCATAGCATGGGTAGCATTCTTCACGTTAATGGTAGAAGCTATTCGTTTCAAGTCCACGCCACCTATGGACCAGTGTATCCAAGGATAACCCGGTTTTTTAAACAACACACCTTTTGTAATATGCTCTACTTGGCGCTTGATCTCTTTCGTGCCATTCGCCACGCGCAACGTAACATCCACAAGATCCATATTCATTAAAATAGAGTTTTTCGCTGCAACCAATTTGGCAGCGTTCAAAGCGTCCACGTGACAAATAAGTATTCTCTCAGAGCCTACGATGGACTTCCAGTGTTTCAAGCTGCTGGCAAAGGAACCTTCGTCCACGTAATGTTCCAGTCCTTTCAAGTAAAACCCATCGACTCCCCTTTGCAACCAAATTTTTATAGCCCCTGTCACGTTGCCGTTCTCTAACACGTTGTTCACGTGTTTCGCCGTGAGAGGATCACGCTGCGGGGTATCCAGAGAAGGTGGCACCGAGGACAGTGCTTCGCGAATCGCTTGCAGCGACATGGAAGGTGTCGTCGGTGTTACCTCCCGCAGAATCGTCGTTTCGGTAACGTCTCTTCTC
Organism: Bombus terrestris; assembly: GCF_910591885.1. Lineage (NCBI taxonomy): Eukaryota > Metazoa > Arthropoda > Insecta > Hymenoptera > Apidae > Bombus > Bombus terrestris. The sequence continues at coordinate 4,050,611 of NC_063274.1, forward strand.
TCACGTACGGCTTTGTCTGTTTTATTCGGCTTCTCAGAGGGCACAGTTACGTTATACAAAGACTTTACAAAGGGATACAGCGGCAGATCTAGAACGAGGCTCATGTTCCGACGATGAGTCTCGTGCACGAGCACGGCGAAATCATCCAACGTTCCTAATTCTTTATTGAGGTCTGTCAGGTTCTCGATGTTTGTGTAATATTCAGGATAGTGTGCTGCTGGGAAGATCGAATTTAGGCGGATCCCACGTACGCCTAATTTCTTTAAATAATCCAAACGCATCGTTATGCCTCGAAGATCTCCGATACCGTCACCTACTTTCGAGGAATCTTGGAACGATGCGGGGAATATTTCGTAGAAGACGCTACCTTGCCACCACTGAACTGGAGGGTCGCACCTGTGGAAATATAAAACGACTTTTTACAGACTACTATGATTATCTCACTTTTTAGTAAGGCAATATGTTCGCGAATAAATGAAATAATCGAATATCGAGACCTATATTCATGCAGAAGTGGACAAGTAGAAAATGCATGCTACATACATACATACATATGTATACATATTTCTTAGTCTGGATAAAAGATATTTTGTGTCCTCAGTTACTGACAATCGAAATACGCTTTTACTATAGTTATAGTATTAATCATATCTTTAATCGTCTACAAAACTTCATAGAATTTCCAGCCATTTAAAAAAAATGTACACCTATGAATTCGACAGAAGCTTTAAACAAACGTTTGCACGAATAAAAAGCTACTTCAATATCCACGATGGCCACGAACCGCAAAGCTACGGAACTAATTAGAAATTTATAGATAAGAATTAAGAGAAGAATGAATATTAAAAGGAATTAAATTAAAAAAAAGAGCACCACGAATTCTAACATTAACTTACTTCCTTTAATAAATTACAACAGTTCAGTCCTAAAAAATTCGAGAAAAAAAATAGTCGCGGTATTTCGCTAATTAAGAGAAACGGTCTCCTGTTCTTCGTATATGTATGTATATATATATGTATACATACGTACTTCTTCGGCATTGTGACGATTACACCAATGACGAGCGCTACGCATGCAGCCAGCACCGACATCAGAGACCAGAAGCAAGTTTTCCTTATGAGTGGCCAGTTCCATTTCATGAAGCGATAATCCTTCGACGGCTTCGGTACCATCAGCTGTATCCCGACCAATGGTGGTTTTCCTCCATTCTCCTGATTGTAAAACTAAACAGTTACAGTCTAGGTTCTTAAGGGTGTTAGAAAGCAGGCAAGCGATTAGTGACATGGGATAGACACAGGTAGTCGCCACGATTCCCTCCACCACGGCCAAACGACCAAATTGACCAACAGAGCGATACCAGTTCTGTTTTGGTTGGCTGTAATATCGCCATTAGCGTGATTGTACATCGATATCGAAATGCAACTAGCATCGTGCCAGGGCAACGATCTGGGTCATTCTGAAATGTTTTGTATATTCCTATCGACAGTCTCTTTGTTTTAGATTTGCCATTCACCGGAGCATAAATTTCAAAACTACTATTGACCCTGAGGGAAGTGACACGTATATTTGTTTGGAACGATAACATTGGCGAACATGTACGTATAAAAATAAAACACGTAGCTTTTAATTATTACTTTGCGATATTTGTACCTTGATCGAGCTGTTTCTGAGTAGAAATCGCTTAAAAAGTTGTACAGAAAAATAGGAAAATACAGATTTTATTGGTGTTTCGTAAATATTGCGTACAACTTTCTAAAAGGATCTAAGGATCTTTTATATCGCTGATTAAAACGTAACGTTGATATAGCTTATGTATCGTAATTCCATTGAAATCGATTATGATCTTGAATTTTTCGTAAAAAGCTTTTACGTCGCTAAAAGCGTGCAATTTATTTATTGCAAACGCTGTTCCGTATGTGTGAATCTTCTGCGGTTCCTAGTATTCATAACGCGAAGACGTTGCGTATGCCAAACTTATCTAACATCATATGACAATGTCAAGGATCCTAAATTTTCGATTACTCCAAGGAGTATATCATAGGTTCTTTAAATAGTTTGTTTCTATAATAGCGAGTCTTTGAATATATCAGACGTGCCAGAGCTAATGCAACGTCTTGATGAATTGGTTTTCAGTCGGAAATGGGACAATTAATGTGTCAACAATGTCTCGAGCAATTACATATACGACACTAATCGATAGAATCTTAGAATCTTGCTAGCATCGGGCTGAATTATTACGCGTCAACATACGTCGTTACAGATATCGTACGTGTTTTTCGTACGATATACACTTTCTTTTTCTTTAAGATTTATCGAACGCAAATGGACATATTGCGACAAACATATTGCGTTAACAACGTTTGGCAAACTAGTGTTTTTATGTGCCAAATTGACCAAAGTATGCCGAATACAAAACTTGCACGTCAATATTCAAAGAGAAAATATGAAATTATCCGACGAATAGAATTTTAATTGATACGAAATTATAACAAATCCGTCATGTATGAAATCCTGACAAAGTTCTTTTTTAAAGACAATATTTTTTAATATTTGCGATACTCTGATAAATAAACGCGGATCAAGCGACCAGCGACAGTGGTTAAATATACGATATTTTCTGAGAAATTACATAATCTAAATGCTTTATGCAACACCTGGAGAGTGCGTTATTTTTCATTTTCACGGTAGCTTTTCTGCTTGCCTATAAATTCTTGCAACGTCATAAATGCTTCTATAACAATTTCATAAGAACCATAGAGGATCCTATAAAAAGAATAAGTCAATAAACCAGGTACACTATTGTTATAAACGCCGTATAAATATTCGATTAAACGAAACGTTGAAAGAATATACACATAGAAGGGTGAGCTTGAATGAAAAGAATCTAAATAGGTCAATTTCCCTTTTGCGCGAGACGCTCGATATCGACCATTCAGTAAAGAAGAGTGTCGATTTTCACATCGCTTAAAAGTTCATTAAAGGGCTTACGGTATCGGTTTCACCAACTATAGACTCTGTCGCTTATGGTATGCATAATCATAATCCTACCGTTCAAGATTTACACCTTTCTACGTGTATCACAGTTTCTCCTTTATTTATTCATTCGTATCTTGTCTTTCAATAATCTTCTTCTGGACTGGGTATTTCGTTGTATTATGAAGATTAAACTTTTGACAAATAAAATAGTGGCGCGACTAGAAATGTTTAATTAGAAAAATAATCTTTATAACGATAGTGGAGCATTTAGAATTCTTAAGTTTTTAAAGTAACCCTTATGGTAACTCAGTTAATTAAACAAAAAATGTGTTTATGTGTGCATATGACAAGAGGCGGGCGATTATTTTAAAAGGCGCAGTTGATTAGCTTAGGAAGCTTTAAGATGCACAAGGCCAATCAAAATCCATGAAAATCGTCTAAGAAACGAGAAAGAAAAATTTTCTATGTAATATTCTGCGATGTTCTTATACATTCTTTATGTGTCTCGTTTAAAGAAAAAATACAAGAACTGCACATATATTTCATAAAAAACAAACTTTCGTATTTGTCATTCGCAAGACAGTTGCTCAAGGAATAAATATTTAAAGACTCTTATAAATCTTCACACACACACACATATATATATATATATAATAAATTGGATTTTCAGGGATAAATGTGACAGCTATTAGAATCTTTTTATTATAACATACGATATTAAGATATCTTCAAATTTCTTTACCAATTCATATGTATAACAACTCGCTGATAATCCTATAATCTCATGATCTACGATATTGATATACGATACGACGATTAAAAATTATTGATCCAATAATATTTGTATGGTGAATGGAGCAGAAGTTGCGATCGATGAATGAAAGAGTGTTTAATGACGAGCCGATGCGGCGAAGACAAATACAGTGACGTGTAGCAAAAATAAAATAAAAGTACGAGACGCGCAGATGAAATTGAACTTGGCATAATTAGAACAAAGATAGAACAGGTGATCGGCCGTGGCCAAAACAAAGCGTGCATCGCACAAAAGCGAATAAACAAAGTCATAAAAGTTACCAAATGACGAACAATCGTACGCAATTCTCCTGTTAGACGTTATTACGTGGACCTTACAAATGACAATAAGCCAGTAACGATGATTTCGCACGATTTTTATCGAGGACTTTTATTAGATAACGCACCTACGCTATCCAAATTATTCACAGCGAGGATGTAAAGAAACAAAACGGTTTATTACACTGTGCAATCCATAAATATGCAAAAAGCGTAAGAGTACACAGTCAGCCGCAACGTATATGCATTGCGGTAATATAATTAACTCTCTGCTGGCTCGACGTTGCATTTCATCACGTTCATCTTTCCGTGTACCGAGCGATACGCGAGATACTTCAATAGATCCTTTCACGTAACGAACTTGCTTCCCGTCAATGGAAATTCGAAAATATAAATATCATATAACACGCGAATATACGCTGTTATGAAACAGCTTTCCTTAAATTGAGAATTATTAAAGCACGTACTGATACGAGAGAAAGGTATTCGCCGAACTAACAGAGAGTTAGAAAGAAAAAGAAAATATCGTAGATAATTATTGTACGTATAAATATGTCAACAGTGGTATCGCTGATAGAACAAATATAGCGAAATAAGTACTAACGCTCGTATACAGTATCAAATTTGACAAAATCAAACCTGAAATCATGTTCCAACATCTATTCTTAAACTTAAACAATACTATTAATACATCTTCGTAAATGTAAACAACAATATCGATAATACGATTCTTTAAGCAAATAACAATATTACGATAATAATATAATTTCTTAAATAAATAATTTCTAATTCACTGAAAGCCACATATACACCGTATGTAAATATCCATTTTAGGTGTTACAGACACGTAACGTCTAGACTCTACACAATTGGACAAGAATAACAACGCCTACGCTTTTTCACGAACACGCTATATCTGTTCTGTCAAGTTCATCTCGCGGTACACTGTCTTTCATGGACGCTGCGAAAAAATTTCACGAGTAAGTAAATTTCCATAAAACGCTGCTTACCAATGCTTGAGCATCGGGTGCAAGATGTTGATAGGCTGTGTTCAATTGCGTCAATAGCTGTGCACAAACGGGTTCGTTTGTGTCGCTGCTGCTTCCGCTGGTCGTCGATTCCACCATCGGATCCCGCGAACTTGGTTCTGCAATTAATTCACGATCTTCAAAAAAAAAAAAAGGAAAAGTTGTCTTCTGTCGACCGATCGCGCGCGCCCGATCTGGATCGCGTATCGAAATTGAAAAGCTTCGCGGCTTTGAATTTCGTAATTGTCTGAGATGATCCAATCATCGACGATCGCTGTTCGTCGACCAGACAGAATCGACGTCAAAGCACGCGTCGATCCTCGGCTATTGTTACGGCCAGACTTCGTTACGATTAATTTATCGCTTCAATTGAAACCGGATCCCGTTAAAGACATTTTATCGTCGGCTTAAGTGCCGTGTATATCAACGGGGCCATTATATAAGATCCTCGAGAGTGACAAGCATCTAAGTACTTACGCGTTTCGCGTTGCTCGATAGGGGAGAGCCGGCAATGATTTCGTTCAATTTCACTAGACAGTAACCGCGGAAAAGCGTGAAACGAGTATTTTCTACGTTTGACTAGTCGTGAACGATGTGCGTCCTGATAGCGCAAAGACGTGGCCAAGGTGTAATATCGTATTGCGTTAGAAAAAATTAGTGACATTTAGACGAAACGTAATTGATACAAAGAAATCGATATATATATATATATTGTCAAGTAGTATCGTTTAAGACCGGTTTTCAACCAGAGACACGCGGAAAATGTTTTCAAAGTACGTTGCAATCGTTGTATTAGCTGTTTATTAAATTTTTTATAACTTTATAAGATTTCTTAAATGTTTATATTATTTTTCTATTTACGAATGTGTGTCATTTAAACGCGCGTAATTTAATGTGTATATACGTACGAGTACTGTTTGATGTTTTATTTTATTACCATTGTTCTATCTATATATGCCATTCTTGTACAAATATGCGGAAAGTACGTGAAGTATAAAATATCGAGAATCGCTGGTTTTGAAGTGTCGGCGGCTGAAATTGTAAAAGGTATATCGATTTGCCACAAATTCACCATTTAAAACATGTTGCCTTTCTCCATGGTCGTGTAGCATAGGATCCGTGATTTTTGCTTCTAGTGGTTTTTACGAGAATCGAAAACGAAATTTGTTCTTCGAAGAAACAACTGCCGACGAATAGCGTGTAGTTAAATATATTATTACACAGGTGATAATTACAGTGAGGTGAAAATAATAAAAATGAAGTAATATAATATTGAAAAATTATTAGGATAAATAAGTACCTATGTGTATAGCTGTAAATCGTGACTCTATCTGAATAAAAGTGAACTTTAATTTTGTTAAAAATAATCGTATGGTTTTACTCGCAAGAACAAAAGGTACGAATATATTAAGAAGCCAAAGAACAAAACATATGTTTGCTTAAAATTCCTAATATTTTTCATTGGATTTTTCTGCTGCCGAGTGATTGAACGATATCACGTTGTAAATGATTGATTAGAGTATTTATAGCGAAAAAAGCAACGAGAGGCGAGAATTATAATTTCCTCCACGTAACTTGATCTTTACATAATAATAGTATTACCGTGTAGAAATTAAAAAGACGGAAACATCATCATCGACCCTAATTGACGGGGAACATTTCCGCGAAGATCATCTATTTTTAAACAACAGCGAGGAATAAATATTTGTTCCTAAAAGATAATTCGACGAATTGAACGTAGACGATATACGTGTAATGCGCATTTATTTCGTAGAAATTGCTATATCTAATCTCCGACAATATTTCTGAAACCATAAAAACGTTCAAAGAAGGCAGCAAGTCTTTGATTAAACCGGATACTCTGTCCAAAGTTATTAAATGGTATAAACGATTTTATTACACTAACTATCATAAGCAAACTAAACGGGCTTGAAAAATCGATAAATTGTCTGTACAATGCTGTAAAGATTGACTTGAAACAACCACTAGAATGAAAAATGCACAGACATAAGAAATGGGTATACAAATCAAAGTGACACGGAAAGCTGTTTAGATTTTTCAGTTCGGTAATATTATTCAGCGGTTGTTGAGAGAAATAAATCAAATGCATCAGATCGACAAATTAGCGTTCAAACTTTGGAAAACGAGGTGAACGTAATTCTTGTACGAAGTCTGTTCGAAATTAGAAATTCTAGGCCTGAACTTCATAACCAAAATATCTACCACCCACGTGCTTTCTAACGATTTTTTGAATATTGAGTTCGGAAAGACAGAATGCGTTGGTTTTATCAGTCTATTTTTATTCCTCTCTGACACGAGCATTTTATTCCGATACTACTTCAAATACTGAAAGCTAAATTTTTAATTTATCGAAGTGGAGAGATTCTTTCAATTTTATTAATTTCGATCGTGATATATTATTTTTGATCGATTCGAGTGTTGGACGTTTAGTGTGCCTAAATTAATCGTAAAATGCTTAAGACAGTATTATTTCGATGATCGTAGTCATGCGATTTAAGTATAATACACAACGTTGCATGTTAATTGTTTTTTTTATAGAAATAATCCTGTTCGAATACGAGAGGAGATAAAATTGCTTAAATAACAATTTTGTAATTTTATTCTTTTCATTTAGCGTTAATTTACCATAGACACTGGAACTTCGAATGAATTACGACCGATCTTTCTTTCTTCTCTCTCATCAACTATGTTGGTCCTTGGACTTTGTTAGTCGATGGTTTTTCATATATTTGTTCAAATATTACGCGTACAAAAAGCCATAAGTGTATCTTTTAATAGATTATGACGTTAAGATTATGTATAGATCTTGCTTTATTTTAAAAGGAAAAAAAATTTCGCTTATACGCTATATTAAGATAAACTTCCATTATGACCATTTAAAGCTCTTCGTAATACAAAATTAGATACATCAATTATTTCATCTTTCGAAAATATGCGAAGCGACTAATTATTCATTTTTTATATAATTACATCCATAGTATATTTATAATACATTCATAACACATTCATAGTACATTCAATACTTCGATAAAAGAAACGCTTCGTTAATTAAAAAAGCAATAAAAATGAATTATTGAATCATAAAAATGAATTATTATTATCTAACTGAATTAGACCGTGTTTAACGTTAACAAATCGTCTATCACAAAACGGGAACAATCAAAACGGTAAAAAATTCCCGAATTGATTCTAGTCTTAAGATACGAGAGATTACAACTCGATACAGATAATGTCATAGTAAAACACGAAACACATGTGATTAATATTGTTAATTGTACGATTATACCGAAAATATGCCAATCACCAACAGAAACCTACCATCGTTCAGTGCTCTACTCGAGCTGTTCACTATATTCATGAACTCGTTAAGCCCATCCTCCTTGTTAATATTTTCAAGCGTCGGTGGAGGAATCGATTCCACGGGTTTTCCTTCCGAGGAAGCGAAAATGGTGTTGATTTCCAAGGCATTGTTCGGTTGAGTGGCCGGTGGGCTAGGAGTTAAAAGCGGACAATCCGACGCCTCTTCTTCCTAGTAAAATCACAAGCGTTCGATATGTGTTATGTCATTTTTCTTTCCAACAGATTTCCTCATAGATTATTTTTACCATTTAAATAATATCGTTTGAAAGATAAAACAGCGAAACGGCCGTCTTTCTTCCAAACAAAATAGCAAGATAGATTTGCTGCATTTCAAAAGACAAAACAATGAGCCAGATGAGCGATAAAAGTATATGTACGAATCGAATCATGCGTATGTATGTTTAAGTACGATTTTTAGACACGACATTAAATAGATTTGCCTACGAGTAATTTTATAATTTTTAAATGCATGTTATTGTTGTACAGTGAAATGGATGGATCGATGATTCTATTATAATATTTTTTCTATTATTATAGTAATTATATACATGTATATGAATTTCATCGTATTGTAATTACGAATGCTATTAATAATATTTCTATTATTACGTTATCGTATTAGTAAATTTAATTGATTATTTAATTGATTAGAAAAAAGTAGCTTCCTTTCTCTCTCTCTCTCTCTCCCTCTCTCCCTCTCCCTCTTTCTCTCCTCCATCGTTGAAGAATGCCACAAATTCTATTATATTTACCAAATTTCCCAGATAAGTTCTATCGCTAAATATTACTCGCTTCTTAAGTTACTCTTCTCTACATTACTTTTTTTTAATTTTAAATTTAACTTTCAAGATTAATTTTAATTTCAATTAAATAGAATTTCAATTGCCGTAGAATGTAATATCTTGTTATGATCTCTCTTCAGTATGGTGTTCAAATTTATTCTTCATAAATCGTATACGCTGTACTTCCTAAATTAGGCTGGGCCAACATACATGATTTCTGGAATCATCTGCACGAACAAGCGGTAAGCTCGTAATAATATTATCGTAGGTCTGATACGCCACAACTGAAGGAAGATGGTATCTATCAATAAGAATCATCTTATGGATTACACAAACGAATATAGCGTATTACTCATCAGATCAGTCACTGTTTCTATTATATTCTCTAGTATTATCATCAGGTATATTCAACAAATACTACTGCAATCGTATTTTCAGGATTTATCCCTTGTCCAATCGCACTTTATTATTTTTTAGTCTTATGTGCACACACAGTTAATGTTGTTCATGAAAAAGTTAAGCTTGTTGGAAGCAAATACTTGCGGGAAACGTGTTGCTCGAATTTTAAGACAAATAAAGAATTTGTTAATTAAACGAAAAATATTTCGCATATAACCACTTGTAAATATTGCGTATATAATATATGACTTTTAGTGTAATTTAAAACAACTATTGTATATTCTACGTTGAAACTCAATATGTACTACTCGCTTGTTACTCCTATCGCTTATCTGAAATCAATGTCGGTATCTAAGCATATACCTATCATCTACAAAACAAAGATTAAAATAAAAAATCATCACACTACGATATTAATATCGTACACATTTTTAAAACAAAGCACGTGAACTTATCTTATCGAGATTAACTGAAGCGTTAAGTATAAATTACTCGTAATTGCAGAGTGTCTGCTTTAATAGCTAGACCTTATGTCTTAGATGTTAATCTAGCGAGTTAAAAGAGTCTTGGAAACCACATGCTATTAAACGTAGCTAAATATATATACATGTAGTGTGAGAAAACACAAAGAAACAGAAGAACGAAAGAATAAAGCTACGTTATTTGTGTCGAACACACCTGTTGGTCCTGACTTATAATGAGCTGCCGCGAACTCGGTGATGACGCAAGTTCAATTGGTAAAACCACCGACAAAAGACCCTCAGGCTTCTGGATATTCATGTCTGTCGAATGTAGAAAAATCTAATTTGTTTTATATTCTCAAACTATCTTCGACGCCGAACAGCAGGCGAATATACATATACCAAATCGTTCTTTCGATAAAACATCGAAACGCTTCGGTTTTATTTCTGTCTTATTTCTTATTCCTCTTTCCTTTTCTTTTCGCTCGCAATTTCATACATCACGATTTTATTCCCGTCTTAATTCTACCCCGTTTAAAGTGTACTCTCTATGGTCGAATTAAAACCGTTACATAAGCACGTTGGGAATAAAAAAAAAATGCCAAGTGGCATTTTTGTTCGCTTGAGTTGCTGCCCAACGCAGATTAACGAACGAAATTACAGCTGCGCGTTCTACGATGAAATACGATCTTTACGTGGACGTATTCGCGAGTGTAAGTGCGAGCTGCACACTGGTAAGTATATGACACATAATACGCTCGAACGAAACGCAATCCTCGGTCGTCGTATTTACGAAGCACGCGGCGCGCCGACTGGCAAAGTGCGTCGACTATTGATCGAAAAATTCTATGAAGCACGCGTTCACCGAGCTACGATTTCTTCCCCTAATCCATTAAACGGGATCGTTGAGAAGGGCTGTCCAAACGATTCTTAGGATTCGTCATTGTTTCGTTGTCACGCTCTTTCAAGCCTGTTCTTACGTCATATCATAGCGTTTGTTCAGTTCAAACCAAGTTAGTTTATCGTACAAAAATTACAGTATGGTCATTACTGGACATTATGCGTTTATTATAAACTTTACATTTCTAAAAATGCTCTTAAATGAACGTAATATAAAAAGATATAAGAAATGTCGAAATTACGTTGTAATTATCGTCATAATAGATCGATACGCGGATCGTGACGCGTTTATGAAAAATTGGAAGACGTGAAAATAGTATTTTATCAGAGTTCGCCTTGATATAGTCCTTACAATGCGATGAAAAAAATAGCGATTTCAACAAACTCAAACTGACCTTGACTTTACTACGACAAAAGGGATTACCGAAACGTTTATTACCGTTAGATTACGAGTATTTATGAATGAAAAAATTTCTAGAGTTAAAAATGCACGTAATGCACGTAATATATAAAAATGTATAAAATAATAATTTAGTGTAATAGTTATAATATTTAGTAGGCGAAATAAATCTCTGGTACGATTGTCTTAGTAAACAAATGAATATGCATAAAAATTCGCAGTTTAATGATAATATTTGAGAATGAAACGAATCTCTATTTGGATTTTGCGTTTTTTATTTAGTTCGTAAAAAATATAAATTTGCATAAACATCACCTGATCTAGTTGTTACATATAAAAAGTACGATATTTTACGTGTAATATAGATTAAGCGCAATCGAGTAATTTCTGAAGATAATGAGACAAACGTATTTAAAAATTAAAAGTTATGAAAATGTATTTATAAATTCTTATCGATTTGAGAAAAAAGAATATGTCTAATTATTGGAGTTATTGCACACATGCAAACACTGTTAGTGAATAGAGCTAAATAACAGTGAACTAATTGTGAAATAGGGAAAAAATCTATCGGATTTGATCTGGTGAAATTCGGTGATACAATTGGTCACGTAGTAACTTTAAACGATATGTTAATTTGAACGTTTATGCTTTCCCTGTTTGTTAACGTAGTTCTAAGAATAAAAGACAACAGTGACGTTGATTCTGTGCTAATTTAGTTTGTAACGAACTAATTACAAAATAAACATTTATACACGTGCGAGACTTTTATGTTCATCTTCTATGAACACGTAATACCAGTTACAAATAAATCGAAGATAATTTAGTATTGCAGTTGCTATTACGATCTTGTACAAACAATGCAACAGTCGAAAACGCGAAACGTTATTGCGTTTATCAACTATTGTTAAACTGTGCGTGTATATGTAAACTTATCGTATCTTCATGGATACCAATAATTAAAGTAATGGAAGTTTGTTTCAAGAAACAGACGTTCAAAAAGAAATTTGTTTCACTTTCTTCAAATATTATATTTTTATTTCATTATATACACTTATATATCTTATTATAGTTATAGATTTTTGCATATTACGAGCATTCTGTATATTTTTATACGTTTAAACTTTCTATAAATGCATAAACAGCCGCAGTCTAATAATTACATAAAATTATCACTTCTCATAGGAAAAAAGCAACTACTTGCGCAATCACACCTTCTATCACCATCACCATCACTATACATTCAATAACGAGATCATTTGGAACATCATTATTAATATAACGAGTAATTCTAAGTCACCTACTGTATCGATAAAAATTACGAATTATCCAAAAAATTCAAATTTATCTAATTTACCTGTAATACAGCCGGTTACCACAAGACGGCATCGGCAGAACACCTAAACACATATAGAACCGTCCTCGAGAAATCTTCACCCCCGAGGAATCACAAAACTAACAAGAGATTTCTTTCGAGACCGGTCGGTATCTCAATACGTTTGATACGCCACGACTCACTTTGTCTACGTGTGCGATTTTCCACTACCGAGAAACCTACCAACGAAACAAGGACAACAAAATCACTACCGAAGATAATGTCTGTGGCTTCGGATGTTGATGACCATCCTGCAGTCCCCAGCCGTAAAGAGAATCGCGTGCCTCCGCGTAGTATATTTAGCAACACCGTTTCGTTCCGTTTAGTCCCGTGGTCTCTCACTTTTCTGACCGAGACGTTCGCGCCCTCCTCGAGTCTGCGCTCTTGTCGATGACATACATGCAATTCATCGTATCAACTGTGATGGTTAGAAGCTCAATAACCTCGATGTTATATCGTTTTAACAACAATCGACGGTGTAGTAAGATTGTTTAAAAAATTAGCTTGGAACTCGAACATTTATTTGAATTTCATAAACTTTATAGATAAAGAATTATGTATAAGAAATACGGAAAATTATTATCGATCCAGAGAATTAAAGAATAGGAAAGAAGCTATTGTAAAGCTTCTTAGTATTGTAAAGCTGTTTGCAATTCATAAATGTGATGCATTTTGTATATGATAAATGTAATAGTAATGTTTGTAAGAACAAATTGTTTAAATAGTGAGATAACTCTATAAATTGTTAATAATATGATATTAAAATTACGAATAATTTTAACATTATTAATTTTTCTAAATTTCTTCTGTGGCCCCTTTAAACATGTTAACATTCATGCACGTTGTTTATTTTATTTTCTTACTGTTTACCGATAGTATTTGGATGAGGATAATATCGCACATGACAGTATCGATTGGTTCTTGTCTGTGACCATAACCATTGATTAAGTACAAAATAGACGCGATATTAAATGAGAGTACTATCGGTATAAGATATCGTGTTTCACGTTCTGAAATACCGACCACGGAAATGATCTGAGTGTTCTATTTATAACATCGCGGCGCGACGGTTGTAATTAGTTTGTTTGAACGTGATTTATTAATTCAAACAAAAGTTCAGTTAGTCTTGGTCAATTTGTATGTTAAGCTTTATGTTATATTATCGTTATTCGAAATTAAGAGCACTTTAATCATGATATTGAAAAAAGCGATTGTTCGATTACCAAACTTATACTGTCGTCGTAATAAAAATATTTGCGAATATTTCAGAGAGTACAGTCGAGCGACGGTAACATGTAAAAAAGGTTGTTCAGGATATTGACCTTGACAATATATTTTAAGGTTATTGAAACCGGTGAAGTTGTCTGCTTTGTAAATAATTACCCTTATGTCCTTACTGCTTACGAGTTCTTGTTCATGCAATAGTAGTTCACGTTCAGATAAATAAATTCAGTAACCAGAAGTATATTTAATCAAGCACTAACTAAAGCTTTGTTTGAATATACCGAGCGCGTTCGAACTTACTAATTACAATCGACGCGACGTTATAAATTGTAGAGGGCGAGAGGAGCATTCTGGTTTTTTCGACGTCGGTATTTCAGAATATGAAACGTGTAATCTCATTTAATGTGACGTCCTAATATCCTGTGCTTAGTCAATGGTGAGGTTAAAAGCTATGGAAACTACATTATCGACAATATGTCGATAATTTAATTAGAATTTGTAGTAAATTTTCAATACACTTTTTAATGATTGAAAATTTGTTTTTCTTTCTCATTTTATAAAACACACGAAGAAAGACATTCTTATTATGTTTATTTATAGAGATTTTAATGTCAACGTGTTTTTGCTAAATGCATTTTATTGTCAATTTATTGTTAATAGAAGATACATTCATTGAGATACACGAAGTGTACGTTTGAACAATAGTAATAATTTTTTATAAATATATTTTTACGAATATCGACGCTAAACACGATGAGGACAAATTTTGGTAATGGAGAGTACTAGGAGAGGAGGAGTACTTCGTGTATTTCGCCCTCTTAATCTGTTTTTACTGTTCATCTGTACATAAGAGTATTCGATAGGTTACTCATGTAATCACATCAAAATTGATATCAGAGGTTATAACCTTTTGCAACTCGCAACAAAACGATTATTTATCAATTTTATTGATATTACGTCTTATTGTAATATAATTGACGATCTTATCTTTTAATCGATCAGATCGATTAAAATTTGCTAATCTTTACGCAGATATAATGTTGTTACTCTAGTTTATGTTGCATTTAATACGAATTGCAGTGACTGAGAAATATGTAATTTCATATTTTGTCGAACAAAGGTGATTTTCTGAATACACTTCTGCAACGTGTAGCTTGTTCGTTTTGCGTTACTCTACGCACATACATACTTTCCGTTATTGTTACAAAGTTATCTCGTTACTTCGTACCCTTGTATCGTGGTACATACATATATGTACGTATAGAATGTGCTGCATACCTACATTCCCAGTTACCCACGTATTTGTACTGTATTTACCCTAGGATGAGCTTAGAGACAGTTATGTATAATTAACGTACATGAAGTTTCCTCCCGAAATCATGACGTATGTGCAGTGATGCATTTACCGAATTAACTAGTCAAACATAATAAACCTATGTTCCATTTTAATATATTCCATATAATTTAAGCAATTATCTTTTATGTTGTTGAGTGTTAATATTCGAATATTGGTGAGAAAGTAATTTCTCAACAATGTACATAGACATTCGTATCAAAAAATTATAAGAGATATCGTATCGATATTAACGATATGACGAAAGAGATTACGAAAGATAGTGTATCAATTCATCTATTTAAATTTTTCCATAATATTACAGAAATATTATTTCAATCTTATTTACAATATCATTTAAACGTTATTTTATTAATTTCCCATAATTTCATGAAAATATTAATTCAGGCTGATTACATTACTAAACTATTTTCTACATAAATTGCAAAAAAAACAAGTCATTTTTCATACGCATATTTTTATTCAGAAAGCTACTCGGTATATAGACTCGTTTTAATAAATTTTACTCATCGAAAGGTCAAAGATATTTTTATATGTACAAGCATTAAATTGCTTTCATTCTGTAGCGGGTAATCCAGTGTCGATCAATGACGGATAGACGTCATAGTTAGTGACTGGTTCTCTCACTCACACAGATATCTTGGAATATAGTAACGGAATGTAATAGATGTACAATTAATGGGTAATGTGTAACATAGAATTTTGGTATTGGCGTTCTCTTCGTGTCTACATTAACGAAACTAGCTGCTCGGTTAATCAATACGCTTGCAACCACTAGCACATTTTGCGTTCCTTAGTAGCTTATCCAAGTAGATTAGTTCATACATTGTAAGTTAAGACGTTAACAACGTATTACATATATTTCTCAGTATCAGTCGTAGTTATATATAGAAATAGTATTAATTAACCGTTAGATGTTGCGTAAAGGAACAATAGGTTGTTATTTCTTTAAAAAACAAATTTGGCGAATTGGTAAATTATATTGGTAAATTATGGGAGTACGATGTAGAAGAATAATGTAAAAATCAGTAAGTGTTTGATACGAGCGTTTGAAATTTTTCTATAAATATTTCCAAACATTAAAGGTTTTTGATGTGTTCAGAAATGTTTCTACGCAAAATTTAGTCCCGAAACACAGGTTAATGTTATCGTGTCATTCAAATAGCTAGCGATCTATGAATTTCTAGGACCTGCACAAAGTTAATGCAATTTAGTACATTTCGAACTTTCAAAAAGATACCGGGAAACTGAATTTAATTAACTTACAGAAATATCTTAAACGCCATCCTTATGGAATGTACAGTGTGCAGCCGAGAAAATCCAGATACACGCGATGCCGAGAAACCTTAAGGTTGTTAAACTCAATATCGAAGGCTTCGAAATACGTAAGGAACAAAATACGGTATCAGTGACTTATAGGAGCTATCCTATCTCTTCTAACTACTTTTGGATCGAGAAGCTGGATTTTAACGGTAAGCGATATAAGAAGCTACAAAATGTAGAATTCTAGATGCTCAGGATTCGTAAGAAGACGTTTGAAATCATAATACATAGTGTGACGTGGAAGATTAGATTCATTCGCTACGAAATAACACAGGAACATAATAACAGCGTATTCATTTCCATAATTTGACGTTGTTAATCTCATTGTATCAAATGTTATACAAATATCAGTTGTTAACCGTTGTTATCCGAATATCAGATCATCGATGATTGCTATGTACGTAGAATTTGGACGTATCTAAGATTACTTATAAGGATTCGGTGTATACATGAGATGTTTCAATTAGGATGAAATAGATTCTAGCGACTTTAGATGTTTCCTGGTGCCACGGTATGTATTTGGAATTGTGTTAGCAGTTCTGTATAGGTCAGAGAGGATTTGTGTGTGTTAGATGGTTGGACGTGGTCCAGGAAGGCCAGAGTTACTCTCGATGGTTTATTTTTTGAAGCAAGTGGAATTGGATTTAGCGTATGAATATGTTAATGCGTATTGTGGCGAATCTTTAAACCTCGCAAAATCCTTCCGGATCCGTTACTTCAATGTTTTTTAGTTTTTTCTAGCACCAGTTATAAAACAGGTATACGTTATATTTGGTTTAGTCATTTTTTTGTATTTCTCTTAGGCTGTCAAACATACATATAATAATTTTTACAATAACTTTTAATCAGATCTCTATATTAGAATTCTTGTAATTGCCTTTTCGATGGATATTTTCTTAAACCTGCTTTGCTTCCTTAAAAATTATTATCAAATCAGTGTTGTCAATTCGACATTTCCGTTATCAATGTTATCGGATAAAACGCGTACTGCGAAGTTCATGTACAGATATTTGTGTGTATGGACATTTAGATCCAATCGTTGCAGATATGTTTTCAGTACCTATATGCCTTTAAACAAATGATTTCAATCATTCCTGAATTTTGTCGCGATGGCGTTTAAAAGTTTTCGATATTTTCAATCAAATGAAACAAATTTTTCCATCGGCCATTCAAACAACAAAGCATTTCTACTTCAAGAATTATTGAACATGACACGGAACCATTAACAGTCAAATTACTAAATAAAACTATAACAATTTGAATAGTCTATTCAGATAAAGAGGAACGTATCACAATAGGATCCAGGGAAATCAGCAGAAGAAACTTCGTTGGCAAAAGTTTCGTCAAGTTGGATGAAGAAAATGAACGAAGTGTGGTTTCTATCGCAAGTTCCAATCTTGCGGAATACCACTTGGAACATGCTTCGAATATTAATGAATTTCTTTGTATAATGTCCTACCTATAATTTGTTACAGCGTCATACACAAGTTCCATGATAAATTTTCACCTCGATTGCAAATTTGTATTTCATCCAGAGTAACTATATAATATTTTACTAAACAAGAAGAAACATCGTACGTCCTTAATATTGCACTCTGATACAAGTATCGTGTTATCCTTTCCTAAATGATCATATCGTGCCAGAAAACTCAATAATAGCTAGTACTCGTACGAAGTTGATTTAAATTAAAACGACATCTTGCGTATCTACGTGCGACGTTTGTAATGCTCTACGTATAACGTCCAACATAGGGGATGACGCAAGGTAAAAATAGAGATGAGATATTTTCAAGTGGCAATCGGAGCACAAGAGGGAGGAGTTTGTATATTACGTCATTCTGACACTTAAGATGGGACAAACGTGGGCGAATGATCAGATGTCGGACCAGAGTGGAGAAAAGATCCGAGAAAATGGTCTTCGTGTGATGCCTGAAATGAGTAAGACGACCACCAACACGACGTATTGAAAGCAAGCCACAAAAGTTCCGCTTTTCTTCCATCGAATACCGACTACTTTTCAGAAATATATTTCTCCGTTCAAGCCACGCGGTCCAACAAGACCGTTACATAACTTTTGATATATTTGTACGATTTATATTCGGTCGGCTGATTATTGTCTATAGACGCAGAATTATACGAATTACGGAATAAATTGAAACGTATGGTAGAGAAAATTTAGAAGTCAATAAGTTTCTGTTATTCGCTGAATTGGGACACATTCGTCTGACTAATAATGGGAACATTCTTATTTTCCGCCATGTGGTAGGAAAGGATGTGCGTATAAATTTATTTAGTGAAATAACAGTTAAAATTTTAATTAATTATTTCATGCAATGAAATAAAATAGAGTAGTTTCATGAAATACATGATCAGAGACGTCAGTAACTACTGATGTATCGCTGCAAAGAGCAATACAGACCAGAGCAAGTAGTATTACCGCAGAACAAGGGAAACGATTTCCCAGTGGTACAAGTCAGCATTTGATGCTAGCTTGGGAGTAATGAACCCGTTATTGATACTTTCACATCGTAGCTTGGTTTAACTTTATCTGTAAATAACAAGTGATACAGATTCTGCGAAAAAATCAAAAAGTAATAACCGGTGATTGAAAAAATGATTGTCGAACGTTATGTATGAAATATTTTGTACTGCCATCGCATCATATCTTTGGACAGTCGACTATTATATTGTTCTATTTCAGGTGATTCAGAAGAACAAATTCTAGACATTGCGTGTCCTCCAGCTCGTTCAACGTTATATTACAGTCGCTTCTCACGCGAGCAATAACACTTTACATGCAAGCATCGCAATGAACCAATTTTCTGCCTAAAATGTGTAGGTTCGAAATATTTGAAACTTACGATGTTAACATTTTCATGATTTACTGACTGTAAGATAGAAATATGTCAAAACATCGTTCCTGTTAAAATAATATTTTTCCTATAATGTATAAAAGCTTATATTTCTAGTTGACATTTACTTATACCACAAGAATAATGAATTTGTAATGATTATAAACATGCAATGTAGAACAGTAATAAATTAATGAAAAATATAGAAATAATAAAGAGGAATAGCCACTTTCCCGAATTTTTAGTTCATGACTAAATATAGTAAAGAAATGATGATATATTAGAATGCAAGAATAAACGAGACACTTGAATGGACAGTAAAGGAATCCATTAAAGATTTCTAATTCGTACTCGTATCCTGCATAATCAATTTCTGATAGAACATATCACGTGGTGATTTCTACACACGAAAAACGTTTACGCTCTATCTGACACGATACCTATCGCAATAATTAACAGCGCGTTATATGCGACTGCGTGTTGCATCGCATAAACGATATAAAAAAGACAAGGATAAAATAAAAAGGAAAACAAAAAAACGGTAAAATAGATCGTGTATGATTAATCGCAGTGTTAAAAGAAACGTCCTGAAAGACTTGAGAAACAAGTTGACTGGACGTCGATTGAGCGTGCAATCGTCGACAGAAACGTCGAATTAGAAATGAGGCAAACAATCGAAGCAAAATGCACGGCAGTTCCGCGAGAGCAGTCGAAAGGGGTGGCTGATTCGTGGTTGCTCGCCGAAACGATCGTCGAAGGTCGGTGACGTTCGTGTGACTCCGACGATACGACGCCGGCGCTATGTAACCTGCTTGACGTAGCAAGATGGCGGCGGCGTGTCGGAGGCGTCTCCGTCCGCACAGTGCTCGACGTCGAGCAGTCCGCGTACGTTCGTAACAACGTTTCACCGCATTAATGTGGTAGTGCACCCGGAGCATCGCAAACGTCCGTGGTCACGGTTCAATCTCGTGTTTCATATCGTAATATCATCAACAATTAGAGAAACAACGTGCGACGACGAGACGTGGCGAACAGTGCTAGCACGACGAAAACATAGAGAGAGCAGTGTGAACTCAATTGGTCCCGTTCGCAATAATTCTTGTTAATTTTGCTCGTGGTGCGTGCTATTCATCCCCTCCATATCCTTTACACTTCCTCTTCCCTTTTTTCCCTCCGTTTCTCCCCCTCTCTCTCTCTTTTCTCTTTTCCTCTTGTTTTACGTCCCTCTCGTTTCTTCTTACCTTCTGTTCGCCGATTCCTTGCGAAATTCTACTTTCATACGCAATACATACATATATACATATATATATACACACACACGAGCGTATATCTGGTTTCTTTGGTTTCCGATCCGTGTTCCCTCTATCCGTCCCGTTTTCCTCTGTGATCGTTGTGAAATGCCCGTGGTAACCGGTCGTGCCTCTCGACGACAAGGAGGACGTGACGCTTGTCGTTGGTCTACGGTTCCTTGACGAGCACGGTATACGTGCAAACCGGCGCATGCACTGCAGCCCTTGCTACTATGATAATAACGAGAAAGGTGGCACGGTGGGCGCTCCTCCTGAAGCGAGAGGCGCTCGGCCGAACCTACGGTGCACAAAAGCGGTTCGAGCAAGCACCCCGCGGTGCCACGGCGATGCTGCCTCATTCCGGCCGGGTGGTAGATGACAACATCGACACCGACACCGACACCGACACCGACACCGTGGCCACCGACCTGCACAGGACCAGCAGCTGCGTCGCGTTGGCGCTGCCGTTGCCGTTCCCGTACTACGAATACTACTACTATCCTCGTGCTGTGATCGCCGCCTCCTTGTTAAACTCAGATCGCCGCACGCTCACCGACAAACACGAGGACAACTACTTGCTATCGTTACTCGCAAGAATCGACGAACCGCCAGTACCAAAGTGCTTCGACTTATTGTTAGTAGTATCGACCAAAATCCAGTCAAAGGAGCTGAACGAGCAACAGGACGAACAGGAGGAATACGGTGAACAGGAAACGGAAAACGTGGCCAGTCCGACAAACGACGAGGAAGTAAGAGTGCTCGCGAACGTGAACAGTAACCGCCTTAACCGCCAGAACGGGCGAGCACGATTTTCCGCGTGACCAACAGCCACTCGCTGTTACGCCGTGTCGATGGTAATCGCGAGTGCGATTCATACAATACCGGCGTGGTATAACGGTTACGACTGGAACGAAACGACCCTCGTGCAGACACAGTATACGCTGAACGCAAAAACATACACATTAAATCGCAGTTCTAATAATTAAGCAGACCGAGCTTCTGAGATACTCACGTAAAAATAGGGGAATTCGAATGAAAAGTAAAAGAACGAAATACGTACGTACATTGTCATATATACGCGCGTGATCTCTCGTGTGTATTCCTTGTGGATTTCAGTGACAGTCGAATCGACGAGCAGAGTGCGCGTATCTAATAGATTCGGGTTATAAATTTTGTGGACTTCTTGCTGGTCGTAGTTTCGAGCCTCCACGTACGTGGAAATTTTCGCCGGCATTCGTGTACAGTGTACGATCGACGAGAACAGAACGTTGCGCGACAGCCTCGCCGGGATATCGTAGAAGAACCACGATAACCTCATTGTTGTTTTGATGCACGCGTGCCGGGTACGAAAGAGAAAAACTCGTTACGAGAAAGGACACGATTGTGAATACGTAGTGCCATATGCGAATGAGAGAAAAAAAGAATAGTAAATATACAAAGGAAATATAGAACAAAGGAACGGCAGAAGTGTGATATCGGACTGCCCGTTGCATTCGTACTCCTGCCCTGAAATTTCGATTCGTGTAGCGCCATATCGCGACACACATATACATATTGTATCTTTCTCTGTCTATCTATCTGTCTCCCTCTTCCGCCTCTTTCTTTATCTCTTTTTCTCTCTTTCTCTCTCTGTAATATTTACATATATATGCATACGTATTATATACACATATACTTATATATACGAGTATATATGCACGTATAAACACACGCGAGTATTTTTCTCGTATTCACACGTTATACGTGGGTACAGGCGCACAGTGCGGAAAAGAAAAAAAGAAAATAGTAATATCGCTGCGGAAAGAGGGTTGTAAGTACGTCGTATACGCGAGTGTGCTCCTTCGATCCGGCGTGTCTCGTTATATAGCTGCAATCTCTTTCCTACGGATCTCCACGCCACATGAAGTGTCGCTCGACCAATTAAGCGAAACTCTCAGCGTTAAGCCGATCTACCAAGAACATCTTCGAATATGTCGCTGCTCAGCGTCACGGGTGAGTCTTTTCCTCTTCTATATTTCTTTCTCTCCTTTTCTTCTTATCTCGTGTATTTCACTACACGCGCCGCACCGCGCCGCACCGGTTCAAGATGACGACCGTTAACTAGAAAATATTTCGTTTTATCGTTTCGCCATCGCGACACTTTCCATCTTATCGAAATCGTTTCCGATTATTACAATTACTTTATTTTATGTATTTTTTATTCCTCTCTAATCTTTATACATTTGCACAATTAGTCGTTTATTTTAGCGAAAAATTTGACTTTCAGTCGTCTCTTTTATTTTATTCGAACTTTTACATAATAGGAAATTATTGTGATCGCTTCTCTGCAAATGTCGTTTCACTTAAGTGGCTTGTTTTATTTTAAAGCGGTTTACCCGAAATTCTCCGGATGAACGTGAAATAGAGTTGTAGAACTGACGATAAAGTAAGGTTAGAACAGTCTTGCAAGGATGGCTGCATCAGATTTGAAACTTTTTTCTTATTTTCGAATAAACTGCTCGAGAAGAGCAAATGCTTCTAAGCAAACTTGTAGAAATGGAGAAATACTTGAAGCACGAAGTAAGGCAGGGAAGAAATTTCCAAGACTCGTTCCGAGAATATTAAATACGATGGAAACGAATGTGTTTATTAATAGTCGTTATTAAAGTTATTCATTACGCAAGTAATTAAGGACATTTCCTCATACGTTCCATGGTAGACAATGCTTTAAACGTATTACCTTTCTATTTTTTTTGGTCTGAAAAAGTAAACGCGGCGTATTTATTTCTATCGAATGTGCAAAAATAACAGGAATGAGAGGAAATATTATTTCACTGACTATACGTTGTTTCTTAAATGGTCGCAAGTGCAAGAAATATAAAAGATAAGCTATACAGAAAGACAACAAACGAATATTTGTTATTCAACCTACTTTCTTAATTACTTAATGGTTTTCTTCGTTTTGCGTTTAAAGCCTTTGATATGCAATTTACAAGTTCACATTCCATTTTCCGTGTATAGAATATGCAACGAAATGTCTCGCGATTTTAATTTAATTACGTAACTGGGTTAAGTTGCTGTTTCGTTCTTAAACACGTAGATATTAATATAAGGAAATTATAAAAATTACGAAATAACGTCTATCGCCGCTACACTGTTGAATTTGTTACTATACTCTAAATTGAAGCGTTTAATATGAACGCAGAAGTTTAACATGTCGTAGGAGTAATCCTTTGGAGATGAGTAATTCTAGATAAAGCAATCGCTATAAGTACGTTGGATAATCTTCGTGGAAAGCAAGTGAGCAAAAGCAATTGGAACATCTGTACAATTTATAGAAACGTATAACTACGCATACGAGATATTTATAGTTAAAAACTTCTAGCATTTTTACTCATATTTTATTCACCATCGTAACTTGTATCTTTTTGTTATCTGCTTATATGGTTGGTTGAGTTTCTCGAGCAAATTCCACTTTAAAATATATTTTTCGTACAATTTACGTATTTAGGTGCATATATTTTCAACGAATAAAAAGATTTTACAGTTACAAAAAACATTTAACGCAAATTAAATTCAACGCAAGGAGACAAAGCTACGTATAATTTTTAATATGTGCAAGCTATTTTCCCATATTACCGTAACTATTTTTATCCCATGCTTTTGAACCGAGCAAATCATTTCCGAACTTCGTATTACACACGGAGTTTTTCGTGCGGCAATTGCTAAAACGACTAAAGTTAAAAATTACATTTCGTAAAACGAGCGTTCATACAAAGTGAGAGGGGTGTCCTTTCTATTGGAAAACCATCCAAGGATGAGAATAGAGAGAGCTAAGGTTAGGGTTAAAAGACGATGTGATAATTGGATTGGTATATGAAGCAGCAAGGTTATTCTCCGATTTTTCTGTAGCTTTGATAGGTACTGATTTATCCGTGATTTTTACATGAAGTTAATCACCTAATTAATTAAATCTAATTTGTGTTTGATCTTTTCATCATTCGATTTCAATGGTTTTCTACCGAGGATTTCTCACGTTAAATCGATTTTCGTTAAATTATTCTTATATTAGCTTTGTATTACTCCATCTTCTGATATTTCAAATTCTCAGCTTAAAAGACTACGTCTCGTCCATATCCTTATTCCGATTTGAATATAAGGTGGAATTCCAGTTTCCAATATATATAAGTGCATCAAATCGGCATCCAGGATTTTCTTTCCATTCTAACTTTTGTGTACGGCCTCGTATGATCAGGGTATTGAACGACTTAACCGAGTAGTATAAACGACCAAGAGAAGAGTTACTCGAGGGTTTACTTCTGGGTCGAGTCAGTCCTCGATCAGTGGCCGCCATTGATATCCTTTAACGTGTCGTCTCAGACGTATATACATATGTAGAAATGCAGTATGTCCTATGAGATATAAGGCGAACTGATCCTCTGTATTCATAATCGGATCCGCCTGTACGAATCGCAAGTTACGATTTCCAATTGTTTCACGTAGAAAAAATCAATGTGTAAACCAGGGTAGCTGCGAGCGAGAGGATTTCCGGCAATCCTTCCAATAACCATGCAGGCCAAACGTTAAAGACGCATTGACCAGCGAATAACGAGAAGCGATTCTCGATGCTTCTTTTATCTTTGTCCTATATCTGGTCATAAATATCGCCAGGGTTTTCAAGTCTTCCTGTTCATCTAGGCACGTAGACGCACGTGTACAGACCGCGTAGATGTATTCAGGTGGTAACGTTCCTTCGACAGTGTGCAGTCGGTATACACTGATAACAAAGTGCATGAACGTTCGTCTATGACTACGGAACGGCGAGAGGGTCGAGGGCGGTGGGAATGAGGAAGCGGGTGAAGGGGTATGTTGGAGGGTGGAAGGTGAGAGGGCAAGAGAGAATAAAGAGAAAGACGACCAGAAGAAGAGAAAGAAAGAGAGGGAAAGAGAGAGAGAGAGCATAGTGCAACGGTTGACCCCGGTACACGGGGTCATTCCCTTCTTCAACCACCACTACCGACCCCTAGTGCCTCCGGTTCTACCGCCCCTACTACTGGCTCTTCCACCCCTTCTCATCCTCGTATCCTCCACCACGCTCTACCATCACAACCACGCAACTCGACTCTCCTCTCGCTCACCCGGCCAGCGATGTAGCTACGAGGTGCTACGAGAACGTAGGTTCTCGTGCATACGTTGGGCTGACAGGAACGATCTCGGGGCGAAGTTCCACCTAGATCTTCCTTTGCTTGTCAGTCTACCAGACAGGTAATAACTTACGAAATATTTGATTTATGATAATGTTGATAGTGACGGGTTCAAGCGTGTATCGAATGGTCAGGATGCCAGCTTGCATTTGTCGAGTTAATGATCGCGCACATAACACTCTGGAAATTTGATTCGAGCTCGATTGAATTGGTATAGAAATTTCATAGGATGCATATTTCTCTTTGTTCTTTAGATTACAACGTTTTCATGAATGCACTAAATCACCGGGCACACTCGGCGGATAGGTAGTCAGTTCTTTTTTATTGATTTCGTTGGAATTGATGGGAAAACAGCGTAGAAAACCGGGACAAGATTAATAGAGAAATCTCGGAGGATTTGCAGTACTAGAGATTACACGGATCAAATTTAAATGTAACAAGAATTTACGTTGCCACGTTATTTATTGCAAGGTGACTACAGTTCGAGAGCTGCAACTTTATTTATTCGCCATTGGTGCATTCACGATAAAAATAGGTCGAACTGATACGAAACGAAAAACGTCGCCGAGTCGTATCTTTAGAACTGCACTTGCAAGATATCGTCTCGCGTCGTAGAGAGGTATTTGCTTCGGTGTTTATTATCGGAAACGATCAATCTCGTGAAAGATCGACGACAAGATATCATAAACAGACAAGTACGTAAGAGCATATGTACGTGGATCGTCGATGGATAAAATCATAGCTACGGCATATGTATACGTATCTTTAAGGTGTGTATTTTTAAAACGGCTGGGGTCATACAGGTTATTCGGGTCACCTCGAAATCCAAATAAGTCGAGGGAAACGAGACTAATAAAGGAATGCTTTCACGATACTTTTGATTACGTGTGCTTTTCGAGTTATTATAAAAATGAAAGTGAAAAGAATGGGAACGGTCGAGTATATTTTCTTAGGGAACACTGCTTTGAATTTGCGTAGGCGTGCGCCGACGTTAATTTATTCGTGATCATGAAAGTGCGAATTCCTGCTGCTTTTCGCGACAAAGAGCACGTACATGTAACAATAGCAGCATCGAGGAATCTCCCTGGTGAGAAACCGAATGAAAGACTTCCCAGAGCAACGACACGTTATTGAAAAGACGACGAAAACAGAAATGAAAATATTGCGTGGTTTAGTACTCGGAATAGATATTACGCTTCTATGTATTTCGAATCTCTTGCCTGCAATTGATCTTCCATTCACGTAATTGCCGTATACGTATCGTAATTACGTTCTTTTCGTTTGTTTGAAAAATTACGTAACTCGCATTAATGGCCAATAGTAACATTTCATTGGAATAACGGTCTCGCGTCGACAATATGAATTTATCGTTTACCATTTCACATTCGCGAACGATAAATCTCTAACGATGTACGCGTTACTTTTTTTATTAGCAGTGGAATGGGAATAGAGAGAGGTTGACGCACCACGCGATGGCAAATTTTATTCGCGGCGTACGGCCGATTTATCGGGCGGATTATAAATTAGTA
This sequence comes from Bombus terrestris, assembly GCF_910591885.1. Lineage (NCBI taxonomy): Eukaryota > Metazoa > Arthropoda > Insecta > Hymenoptera > Apidae > Bombus > Bombus terrestris. The sequence goes on from NC_063274.1 coordinate 4,078,135, forward strand.
TAAGAAAAAAGACAATATGCAAAAAGGGTTCAACTACTGTTTAGCCGATCTATTCTATTTCTTTTCCTTTTCATGCTTCATTTTTCTTTCCCTTCCTTTGTTGTATGCTCAAAGGATTCACGCTTGCAAATCCCCAGCTTTAGCTTTTTTTTTCCATTCACTGCGTATAATATTTTCAATGACAATGTCTCTGCCAGAGACCTACTTTTTGCAACTCGCACTTAGAAAGGGAACAACGTTGCATTTGAACGCCGCGTTTTTCACCATGTCGTGGAAATGTGTCATCGTTAATGGAGATGCATCACCTACAATAACGAGGACAATCTATTTTACACTCGTAAAGACCAGCCAAACTTTATTTCGGCCTGATGGCACGCAGAATCGTTGCTATGGAGGAACTGCAATATGTCCCATTATTTTACATCAAGTTCTTTATGAACAGAAACGCTCGCATTTTACGTTCGATACATTTGTTCGTCGCGCGTATGTATGCAGGTTCGGTCTCTGCGCGAGAGAAAATACAAACGTTTAATGTCACTATCGTACATTTATCGATAATTTGTATAAATTGCGTTGCTCGTTTGCGTTCAACGTCGAGCGAAATATTTGAACAAAGAATTTCAAACTGAAACACTGAAACTGAAAAACAATTTACGACGAAGATTGTTTATTAAGTTACACGATACGCGTTTCTCCATCGAGTTGCCAGAAGAGATGTTTTCGATATCTCATATATACATACATACTATATCGTACGCTTTCTTGTCGTTTATCGAGAAGTTTAATCGTACCTACGTAGTAGACAATAGAAGCCATAACCGGAATATGAAAGTGCATTTGTACGCGAGTTATGCGTAGCTGCGACATTTCCAGTTCCATAAATTTCCCTTGGCAGAATCTTTGTTTCTATTCAGGGAACGACGTTTTCAATGCTTCGCCGTATTACGTACTGTGTTTCTGTTATTTCTTCTTCGTCATCGAACTCGGTCTCGTCGTTCGAACAGAGAGAAGTTTCATAAGTGACTCGAGGTATCTGCATATTCTTGATCGCTTAAAGTTTAAAGTTTAAAGCGTCGTGAATGCGCCGTTATCCGTGTACCTATGCATGGAAACGTAGTCGAGCAGCGTTAGGTAGGTTCCTTTAGAAGCAAGAATAGGAAACGTTATCGAGCACGGAAACCATCGCAGTTACCCTTCGCAAACGAAGGTAGATCTTGTCTTCCTTCGCCGATGATATTTTCCGGGTATTTTCTCTTCAGACTCTCAGACTGAAACAAGACACTCCAGCCGTGTTTCGATCGTTTTCTTTGAGTAAAAGTGGTTCAAGAACGTCGCCGCGTCGCGCCGGTTTTAAATGAACCTTAACATTATTTTCTTGCCACGAAAGGAGCAATTAATTTCGATTACTTTCGGTCGACGTAGCGGAAATTCGTTAGTTTTAATGTAATTTCTTCCCCTCCCCCTCTCTACCTGCTTAGGATCAATCGAATTTGCATTAGAGCATAATGCAGCAAACGGTTACAGTTTTTTTTTTTATAGAGATATTATTATAAAAGCGCGACCGTGGCTCGCGTAATTAATTGCTACGAAATTAAACGTGAATTACGTACTAATATCGCAAAAGCAATTACGCTGTGTGTCAGAACACGAACATCCCTTATCTGATAATATAATGACGTCAAACAGATGTAACGATGCCACGTTGAATGATGTATGAGATACAAGTAGCAGAGTGTTCGTTACTCGTTGCTACTCGTTACTTGAATAACAACCGAAAATCGCTGAACTCGTCTACTTATGCCACGACGTGTATATAGTTACCTTCATTTACGTCGCTTTTTCGGCACCGATCGATGATCGGTTTCTTCTCACACTAAAGCGTCGTCATGCTCTGAAAACTTTTCAAAGGTAACAAAAAGTAGCTCTCACGAGACAAAAATATTAAAAGGTTATTCGGGCCTTTCACGTTTCAACCTCTTTCTTACACGAGTATCTTCGTCCAGACAATATTTTTAAGAAGCTTTCGTTATCCTTTCCTCGTCGTTCGTCGAGAAGCTCCTTCAGGTTACCACTTTCGTTGCAGTCTACTTAGGTTGATTGAAAGGGTGGTCTCGTGCAAGCAAATAGAAGACGATTTCGAGTGGCTGTCCACTAAAAATAACGATCGAGAATGGCCACGTTTAAAGAGCGTACGCCGCGTAGAATTTCTGCTTATCTTCGTGAACTAACTGGTGGCTTGGCATCAACGATACCTACATTGTGGACTCGTCCGGAATGAACTTTAGGAACGCTTTGATCTAACTTACCACTTTGTGTCTCCACTTTGGTGCCCCGACGCAACGGCCATGTATCAGGATAGCCCGAAAGGTATGCGCTCTAAATCGAGCGCCAGTTAATACTACGTAGGTAGAACAGGTGAATCGACGAAACTTGGAAATTCCTGTTTTTTCGCGCACGCCGACGCGCCAGATCTCCATCGATGACATTTTCAAATGCGTATATTCGCGGAGCGTTCTGTTCCACAGCTAAATAAATGCACAGCGTGCCTGAGTATTAATGGGGACACCAATACGTTGATTCAAATACTGACCATAGTTGCAAAAATACTGCGAATAGTCAAACGATAAATGAAAAATTCCTGAAAATCTATTTTACAGAATGCCTTTATATTTCTGTTACGGAGTGTTTTCGTAGCGAAGCTTGTATTGGATTTTGCAGTCTCGAATATAGCAGCGAGTAATCAACCAAATCAGAGAATTTCTGTTTGCTTTTTCTAAAAATGGAAGCATTGTCGCCAAAATTCACCAGTAATTTACATTAAACGGTACATTAAATTACTTCGATCGTTAATTGATAGACTCGTATGCCTATATTTGATGCTTACGAAATATTAATACGTATGTGTTTAAATATAATCTTCAAAATAATACTGACAGCTTTAAAAAGTCATTTTTTTTTTTTTTTTTTTTTTGACACACATTGTTCTGTCCACAGACGAGGACTATTTGAACTAATTTCACTTCGTAGATACAGTACGTGAAACTATTAATTTATACATCTGATATATTACATCCATCTAATCATACAAATTGGGAATTCTGTGTAGTTTTGGTACTATTAAAATGAAAGTAATTTTGTCTGTATACACGTAAAGTTAAAGGAACGTAACTGTACCCCGTACCCATCGGGTAGCGATGAAAATGGATTTTACGAACCGTCCCTCGTCACAAATAATACGATGAAATTTTTATGACTGTAATTCTTTAGCTATGAATACGCGTTAACGACAACAGGGTGGCCAGGTTCTTTCGTGTCGGCGACATTTTTTTTCGGTAGACAGAAGTCGCACGCAAAACGGACTTTAATCTACGTCATAAATATGCATTACCTGGGCACCATCCCAGGAAGCGACAGTTAAAACCATGCTGAGCAAGTTACAGATTACAATTGCGCAAACAGTTTCCAATAATCTTTACCGACGAACCAAACTCATTACGCATCGACAACATGTGAGAATATAGTGTCATATGTTTCATACGGTGTAATACCATTGAACATCAACAAGAAAAACAAAAAAAGAAAAAGAAGGAAATCAGAAACAAAGCGAAGAATCTTCCTAAATTTTCTTTCCGGCATACATGCACAATGATACGCAAGCGGAGTTTTGATAAATATCAAATATGTTCAAGCATATTTATAATTTCAAATCGACGCTTCGATAAATCTAATTATAAGCGTACGTTTCTTCTGATTAAATATTTTATCTTATTTAATACCTTTTTGAAGAGTATTCCATCAGCGAAACCGAACACATGAGATTGTGCAAGTGATATTAAATGATATTATCTATACTTTGCGAAACACGGATCATATGTACTGAACACGGGAATATAAGTACTTCATCATAGGAATTATGGGTCGTTAGTCAGTTAGTTTCCTGTGAATCTACTCTTTAACTACGAACTCATTCAGATCGACTCCGATAACTTATAAATCATTATATACGTATTAGTCGGTCATGCACCTGCAAGCGATGCAATCCATCTCCATTTTCCGACGTTCAGAGCAAGATAACTAGGTATCGTGAGGTTTTGAAGTGGAGAGGGTAGGAATCCAATATGAGGATCCTGTGGGAGTTTCTAGCCGCAGGAAGGATCGTCCTTGGTTAAGGATACGGGCATCGTCATTATAAATGGGGTGCTTTGAACTCCGAGAACGATGCGTTGGGTGGAAAACCAGGGGTTTGTAGGAAAGGGGAAAAGCAATAGCTTGACTGTCGCCAGACAGCGGGCTATGAATTCTATCTCTCTTCTCTTTCTTTCTTTCTTTCCCTGGTACGTTTTCGATCATCTATCTTTTCTTTCTTGTCCGACCATTCTCTCGTTCTATTTATTTCCGATAAACGGAGAAAATCCGTGACGTGCAGAAATCAGGAAGGTTGAAAGGAAATTTCAGCGGTGAGCCATTATTACTTGCGCGTACCCGGTATGCTTCGATGATGTTATTGAAAAATGCGTAAATATTATCTATCATAGCGTGGCATAAGTTAGCATCGTATGATATAAGCAATAAAATTGTACACACACAGATTGAAACTATTTAACAATTGAAATAATACGTACTGTTTGAAATAATTAGAGAATCTCGAATACTTTCGCTTGATTTGCCGATTTCTCCCGTTACTTTAACTTTTACATCTACGTTCCCTGTTTCTGGATTTTGTTGAATTATTTTCTTAAAGTCAATCTTTGTCGCAATATCGTACGAACGACGTGTCAATCCATCAAACCTACAGAATTTATAGATATTTGTTTGATCATTGAATCGTCTATAATGCCGATCCTTTAATTATCTCGAACACAGTATTATCAACAATCTATAAGTTAAATGAAAGTGTACAGGAGATTGCTCAAAACCGGATTAATCGTGTCGTAAAAACGTCATTGAATTGACATGAATCATGATGTCTTTTTAATTAGCGCAGGATATTTTTATTAAGAATTTACCCATCTGTTAAAACTAAAGGAGAGACGAGTTTCTTAAAATCGTTCGTCGACTTCCCTTAGATATAAGATTTTCAAAGATGTCGATATAACGTAGGAAAGGAGACGTAAAGACGTAATAGCGGTTTCTTTATAGTTATACGTATGAGTAACGCCAATCAACCATCCTTATTCCCCTAATTTCGCAACATGTACCCGCGTCATCATTGGCTCGCGTGTATCTCTTTTCCTTTCTGCTGACGACACGAGATCTGCCGGTAACGTTGGATGATTTTCGTGCGGTCGTGTTATACGCGAGTAACTATGTTGTGATGGTTATTGGTTTTATGGAGCAGCTGGAGCAACCGAGAATTTCAGGAGAGAAGACGGTGCGGAGGCCGGTTCACGTGCTAGCCAGGGAGTTAATTACGCGCGAAAACAATATTATCGAACGAATTATCGGACAGGAGAGCGAAACTCCGTTAAGTGCAGAGAGCCGACGGGGTCGCTCATTACCGGCCTCTTCCACGTAAATGTACTGCACGATATAAATTATTTAGGCGGATGGCCAATTGGCCGGATTCAAAGGGAACCGCTGTTCACCCTCTCTTCTTTCGTTTTGCTTTTTCTTTTTCAATTTTACTCCGCGTTCTTTCTTACCACGCGCTTTAATCCCATTATCGTCGATCGAGGACAAGGCTTTGACCGAGATTTTCAGCCGACCGGCAAATTTTTTTCGATCGTACGTGTAATAGTACGCGCGAAATTGAACGCTTGTTTTTATAAGATGAAAAGTATTTAATTATGAAATAGTTCTCCTTAAAATACCACCCACCTTCTCTTTATCGTCGTAGGAGGCTGTATGGATCATTGGTTAACCAGGTTGAAAGTTTTACGAAAGAAACGATCGCTATGCTTAAGCATGGTAGTTGGTTGAATTTTAATAAATTAACAAATTTTCTCGATGCCCTTAATTATGATTAGATATTTGTTAATAATCAATCGTAATTCGTTATTATAGGAAACTAGAGATTATACTTGTTAACCATTCATAGTTGCGGAAATCTTACAACGTTTAAGGCGGCTTTAGAATATAACGTGATCTGAAATATTCAATGATTGTTTTAGTATTAATGTATGTTCGCTTTCTGACAAGTTTTGGCGTATTTACATTTCACACTGAATTAATTATTCTACAGCAATCCTGTTATCGATAATCTGAATATGGAGATATGAATAGAATTTTCTATAATTACGTTTGCATTGCTACGTTTATTTTTAGTTTCTTTACTTACATAACATTTAATTGCAATTCTTCCTATAATATAAATTTATTAGAAAAGAAGAACATTGATCAACGAATAAAGGTAGAAAGAGCTAAATCGTATTTTTGTACAACTACTTATTAACGGGTGACTGCTTGCTCAAGCAGTTGCATAATTATCGTACAGTAATAAACCACAGGTTATTAGCACGATATCCGCTAGACACTTGGGATCTTCAGAATATTTATTTACCGTTAAGATGAAATTTTTATTCTTCTTGGGGAAAGTGCATTAAAGTGCATGAAATGATTTCTGTAAAGTCTAAGTTCAATCTACTTAGTAATCCTCTTTCGTCGCTGTTCGTAGTTGATATTTGAATAAAGAAAGAGGAAGGAAACGTCTCGTTGATGTAAATTAAATGGGAGCATTACTCGATCATTCTTGATGAATTTAGTTAAAAATTAAACACTCTGTAAGAGAATTAAAATTGCGTCGTAACTTCTTGATCGAATGCTTTCACTTTGAGAAATCGTGTTTGTTTGAATCGCGTGTTGTTTTAAACACGATGAATTTTTAATATTGCAGGGTGCTGTCTTTCACGCGATGCACAGTCGAGTTCGTGATATCGATTTGGTTTAGTTTACGAGGCTAGTGGCCGATATTAACGAAAGCGTGAAAAACCACTGAAAACTTCTCCTTCACGGACAATTTATTATTGCAATAAAAAGCGTTTTATTTTCTCGCTATGCGCATTATCGATAGTCGAACTCAACAAGAGAGTATTTATCGATTACAGGTTCAAACGCGGTTTCTCGTCAGTTCGCATAAAATCGTAAGTTTCGCATACGAGATATCAGATTTTACGGTAGGATGAAGACGGATAAAAGTCGGTCTTGATTTACCTCTTTTTCGAAATGAACGAAGAAGGAGCGCAAAGATATCAGGTTTTATACTGTTCGCGTAGCTACTTAGCGAAGGAAAAAACTGAACAGTTCTGGTCCATTGATTTTTCATTTTGTAACTTTGTATCACTCGAGTGTTTCAAGATATATGTAATTTAAAATAAAAAAAAAAAAAGGTTAAATTATACATATCGCTGTGTATACATGGGTGTTAGCGGCAACGCTTTTTGGGATGATATACATGCATATAATGGCAGATAGCTCGCCGCTATTTAGCCTCACCATAATTTATAGCTGGACCGAGGGTTCAATAAGGACCCTGCCACGGTAGGGTGCTTGAGTGAATGTTTGGAAAGTCAATAACTGGCGATTCGAAGTCGCCGAGCTATGAGTTATCGATGATACGACTGTTTAGAGTTTAAAGGATGCGTGACATAGTTTAGAAATAGCAAGCGGTCCAACGTTGTATTGTCAAAGAAGGGAGGCATTGTTTAAACGGTTTAAACGGCCAGAGATGTCTTTTATTTAGCATGGGATTAGAACTTTTTACTCTTCTCGGTGTCCACTAGTCCAAGTAACGAACTATTTTCTTTTATACCCTGTATATGTATCAAATATACGTAATACATATATATGTTACATTTTATAGAGGAAATATTAGTTTAACGATGGAATAACAAATACAATATCCGGATTTTCAAGTATTAGCAAAGTATCATGCAGTATTAATAAAAACTTGATGTTTATAAAGCAGTTTTAGATCTACAAAGTACAGAAGCCGCCCGTAACTATTAGAATCTGAATCCTGAATAAATTAGAATCCCATTCGAGGGTATCAAACTGTCTGATTTTATCGAGGAATGAAACCGGCGAGTTTTATTGGTTTTCAAGGGGCTTTAGGAATCCTTAGGGTAAAAGGGAATAAGACATCATATCCACGATCTTGGGAATTCGTTCGATTCACTTTGGACGGGGCATATTATTTACTATTGTTGTTCTAAACATAAAGTTCGCCAGAAAGCACATTACATAAGCAGTTGTTGCAATGTTTCATTTGGTAAATTTCATTTTATGTTTAACTATAATAGACAATTAACAAACTTTCTAAGGTCCTTGGGTTTATTTCACGGAGGTTCCTATAATTATTTAGAAAGCAGACGTATTCTCGATTTTGAGGATCTTTAAATACGTCGTGGAACTCAACGGATTCGAACAACTTTTTCCTGCACATGTTACCACCAGACTCTCCTACTTTTCGAGATATTCGCGAAAGCTGTCGGTACTAATACGGCGAATTTCGTCCACACGTGCCTATCCGTGTAACAGCCACAAGCGTAGCCGGCAGATTTGCTGCCTCCTTCAATTTCCGTTTACGTAAACTACAAACAAAAGATAAGAATTAGGTTTAGCTTGGATGTTATTTTATTCGACCACTTATTAAACTCGAGTCGCGCGAGAACAAAAGGGCGCTTCTCCATCGTATGCAAATTGTAACGATACGAATGCGTTCGACGCATACGTGTGATTTGGTTTTAAGCTTTTGACGCAGACGCGCGGTGGAAATTTCGCCTTAAAGCTACTGGCAACCAATTCTGACGCATATGCCGTGACGAACGCACAATTGTAAGCAGAGTGTGTCGTAGTGGCGTCGCTTTTGCGAATCTCTGAAAAGCTAGGAGTTTCGTATACGTACGTGTATAGGAAAAGCATATTCAAAGTGTTGATTTCTTTAACATATTTAACGATCATCGAAATCGAGAACGCGTCGTCTTTCTAAATACGTAATTACCATTGTTTCTTAAAATATGTATGTCGCATCAATAAAGCCATATGTTCACTTAAGGGTGTTTGTAGAAAAACCGTAATCGCAAATACAGTTATCTTATCTTTTTCATACGTCGTGTCTGGGACATTTAGAACGCCATTGAATCGGATTTATAGCAATTGATTGTTCCTCTAGTTTTCGAACCAATGAATGGAATTTCTTTTTCTCTTTTTTCACAAAGCCTTTTTGTACGCGAATTTCATTGAAAATTTACGATGACACGTGTTTCCTTTTATTATCTATTTTCTTATCAGCCCTGACGACTTATGGGATACACGCGCTTTGTATACATGTCATTTATACGCTTGCACCACATTATGCAAATCACAATGTTACGTAAGAAATATCGTTTCAGTATATTGACAGCGATTGCATGTTTTCACACGAAGGAGACGGGTATTCTATAACGGACTTGCGTTACGTAAAAATATTACGAAATGCAAACTAAGGAGTTTAATTGTTATACAAGGTGAATTCTATTTCTCATATTTGACTTATCGAAACGTGAAATGAAGGAAAAGAGAAAACATATAAAGCATCGAAATTATCGATTGTCTGTATATGTATGGCGCGTACAGTGTTACGTCGAAGATCATCTAGATATCATTTTCAACATATAGTATCAGCATTGGTTTGATGTTCGATTCGAGACGATCATGTATGGGTGATTAATTTCACGATTAATCCGTTCAGCTTGTAATGATCGAATTATATTATTGATTGTACTTATTAAGCACGCTAATTAATGCTTGCCGATAGCTTTATCGATGTTTCGAATTCCCACGAATTCCCACAGAAATCATGCTAAGATTATTAGCGGCGCACATAAGTTCGAAAGTGAAGTAATTAATTGGTTCCGCGCTCGAACGAACACTCCTTTGATTTGTCTCTAATATCTCATTAGATATTCCATAATTACGATGAATCTTTGCTGTTTCACCCGTGTCTGACGACGTAAGAAAATTTTAGGGTCAATCACGTTTGTGCAAAGCTTGCGTCAGGCTTAACAAACTTATTAATTAATACCACTATGCTTTCTTTTCGTTAAAGCCTGTTACAATTTTTCTTGCTTCCTCCTTTACACGAATATTCCGAGATCTTCCTGATCAATAAAGGTGAATTAATTCTGATTCAAAAATATGAATAAATGATATTAATTAATAAATAAATGATAAGGGGAATACTGAACAGCAAAAGCGAATTGTTCTAAGATATTTGGAGAAACATCTTTGTTAGTTTTTTGAATAATTACATTTGTAATTGATTCGGGTGATATATATATGCTCATAGTAATTTTTAACGTCTCTAGAATTTGTCGGCTTTCGTCTAAATTGGTTCTATTGAAAATCAATGGTTTATCTAATCAGACCACGGCCTTTATCTTCCTTCGATATCGCCTCATTAACCTTTTAGTTGGGATCGTTTTATATGTTTTTCGTGCATGTACCGGTACAGGAGGATCGTGTACGCGCATAGCCAACTGTGGAGCGATTCAGCAAGATTGTTGGTACGCCTGGCACATGCGACTCCATCGTAATCCTCGGTGTCATGCGACTGCAGAAAGACGCCGTTTCATAAGGAAACAACGACAAAGCGCTCGTACGCTTACGGACTTACGTATTGCAGACATCTAATAAGGAGTCTTTGCCAGATGATTCTTCCTTCCTTTCGTCGTTCTCTTTCTATTCGTGAATCCCTTTTTCTTCCTTGCATCCAGCTCTTTGTAATGAACATGGTAGCCGTAGCCCGTAGCCTCGTTTCAAAATGCCAGACGTTTCCACGTTTATTCCATACCTTCGGCCGGCTTTACTTATCGGAGAGAACGCGCGAATAACATTTCTATTGAAATAGAAACCAGATAGCAAAAGTATGGAATGTTTCTGCAGAGACGTTCCGTGAGTCTTTTATTGTCGGCCAGACAGAGAGAGAGAGAGAGAGAGAGAGAGAGCGAGAGCGAGAGAGAGAGAGAGAGAGAGAGAGAGAGAGAAGACGACAGTTCAGCAGGCATTCGAAGAAGAATTCCTTTGCAAGAGGAAAGCCGTTCAACTCTGCGTACAGGTTTTTGAAAACTACCCGACCATTTCGAACGAGCACACGTATCCTTCTTAAGAGTCGGGAAGACGACAAGTTTCAAAAAGATTTATATTTTTCCCTACTTGGTTTTATTTATTTCTCTTGAATTATATTTCTACGCTTTAAGTCTACAAGCGTATATACGTTAGGATGTTTATATGTGAAAACGACGAGTGTTATTCTTCACAGCTTTCTTGAGAATCGATGTTATTAGTAAATTTCATTTTATGGTGTATGTATGAGTAATATCCTGGCAGCGAAAGATACGAGGAAAACGTGTTTATTGTACAATTACGCGATGAAATCGATAAAATACCGTATCGTGTTTGTCTCTCCCTCGACTATAATTCGCTGGGATGGAGCAAAAAGTGCCCGTCTCCCCTATCAGCTACTTCTTCTCCCAACCACGCATCATCTTATTCTCATTAGCCGATAGGCGAATCTTAATCCAATACACAAAATATTAACAAAAAGTATGCCACATTAATTCTTATTCGTCACAATGTCCTGCTCAACGGTTGATATGTTCTCCTTGTATAGGAATATAATCACGTAGCATCTTTTATGGATCGAAACGATTTCAGCGTATGAATCAAAATTTGTTTACGAGAATAAAGACGGCATTTCAGACACAACATCGTTTTCTCATCTTTCGCCAGGTTGAATCCTTATTCCTGGGGTTTATTCTCGCCATGATGCGCAGATCCTCGACGAACACGGTTCAACATTTTCAACCGAGCTGATATGATGTGACGGGGTTACTTTCGACGCAGAGACATCATCCCATCCGTGAATCTTTCACGATCCTGTGATAAGCCGCGATAACGTATCGGATTTACACGTCACGTAAATATTATCTTTAATATAACTGAGTTATAAATAACAACCGGGTTATACGGTGGCCTCTCATCGTCGACCCAGCGCGTTTTCGTCGTTCACGAGCGTTGCGTTTTCGCAGTATTGAGACGCGCGACACGGGCAAAAAGTATGGGGTTGAAAGTATCCCATTAACTTGGTGCAGGTACTCGCACACACCAGCAGCCTTCGCACATGTGCTCGCTGAAGAACGGATACAATGGAACACGCGAGTACGGCACAATGTCGACGAGAACATCGACAAGAACTTCTCGTCTGGTATTCATACGTAGAAGCCTATTGTCTCGAGTTGTTCGAAGGTAAAAGACATCACGCGCAACTTCGTACGCGAAGCGATAGTATATAGCTTCGCGCACATTTTCCATAGAATTTTGTCGCTTCTCGAGCATCATTTACTCTCTCTTCGCCACTATCCTTCTCTTACCTCCTTCGTGCCAACCTAGAACCGTCGTGCATTTTAGTTTATGACGTTTCGGCAACACTTTCGCTTTGTCTACGTTACTCTCGTACCAGCTTTCTGGAAACTAGACGGTGGCTAAGCTTCTTTGACGGGTCGGCTATAGTTTTTATACAGAACTTTACATCAAAGTGACGAGCAACTTAAAAAAAAAAAAAATAAAAAGAAAGAAAGGAAAGAAGAAGAATGAAAGAAAGGAATGTGAACCAACAGCTCTTGTGATATCTCTTTCGTTGGTTCGCCGGAATATATATTTTAAATACTCAATCTGTCAAGTACCGTGGGCATAAACATACGGGGTGTTCCATCGATGTTTTTTTATTTCAAATATCTCTGTTATTTCGAATAACAAACGAATATTTATGAAAGCTGTGTAGATAGAAGAATGACATAACAATGCAATCAGGTGTCGATATTTCTTTATAGCAAGAGGCGGAGATGAAGGTTAATTCGAATGTTTAATTTGTTATAATAAAATTTAATAAAATACCGAATTAGATCAAAGATGTATAACATAGAATGATTTTAATAATATTATATTTCATAGAATAGCGAGTTTGGTGTATAAAGCTACTAAGGTACTTCATTTATTTTAAACTTTACCGCATTCGAGTTTCTATTAATGGAATTGATTATTCATAGTCGACACTATTTTACTAATCATGAATTAAACCAAGTCCACAATTCTGAATGGGTTTTCCCGTTTCACTATGCTATTGTTTTCCCTGTTGGGCAGACTGGTCAATGCTCTGGAAGTCATCCAATCTAGCATAAGCAAACAAGTCTACTTACAAACTTTGCTTTACTCACACAGAGTATGTATGAAGATACGATTTGTAAACAAAAACTCCATCAATCTTTGCAAGTTAACTCCTACAATTAACCAACTCGGCAACTTCTAATTTGTCCAAGAATAATAGTCCGCGTCCTCGATTAAGGAGAGTGCTCTTTGTGCATGTCATGATCATTCGTGGCTGTGATTATTTTCTCTAAATAATCGACATACATATATTAGTTCCATCTGACAATGATACACTTGACGATAAAAGTAACAGGTGTACGTTAAAAATCTGCGATAGCCAATCGTACGTCGATTTCCATTAGCCTTTCAGTTTTCTGGTTCAATTAATTTTTTATATCATTTGTTATTTATATCTGCGAGGAAACTGCACTATCAAGCTTGAAAGTATAGAAACAAAAAATTGAAGAATATAATAATATGAATTTGAACTCGGGCAAACTTCGTAATACTCCGAAATACTTTGATTAAAAATTTTTGATTAAAATTCTCTTACTAGAATATTTGCATTTTATTTCATTTCCGTGCCGTTTCTTTGATATTACAGTGCCAGGTGATATTAAATACGTTCCCACTAGTTACATTTCTTCTATAAATAATTCTGAAATTACGTATGAATATTTAAGTATCGTTTGATTTGCGTAGCGATTCTGTCCGATTTCGTGATTTCAGACTCGATTTAGTACTAACGGCACTTTTTTTTTTCGTGCTTTTGGTATTGCATATTGGATTTCAATTGCATCTGGCTAGACGCCAACCTGTGTAGATATCAAATGACATCATGTACGGGGAAGGACGGTATTTTTAAGTGGTTCAAAGTAATTAATTTGGAAAGAAAAGATAATTAAGTGATATGCACCTGTTGGTTGTAACCGGTGTCCGCTGGTCACGAACTTTGAATGCGTAGTCGTGACAGTAGCTCGAGCATGCACCGACTGTTTTAAATTATTATTTTCCCGCGAGGTCATCGCTGTTGCTTTACCAAGATTTCCGCAACATGTATGAATTTTCATGCACTGTTATAGCTAACGCAACGATATTTCGTTTATATTTTCCACTTTTAAATCGATATTGTTTTCGTTTCACTCATACGTTTGGTATCAGTTAATCGTAAGCTGTTGAATTATTGATAGGCTGAAAAACCGTATGTTTTTTCGCTAAACTTTGCAAAAAAAAAAAAAAAAATGAAAAAAAGAAAAAGAAATGAGAGAAGAAAATGAAACATCAACAATACAGAGAAAATTACGAAACTAACGAAATAAAACGTCGTTAATATGCGCTTAAGCGAATATGGCAACCTTTTTCCCCCTTTGACGCTTTACGTGCGTGCGTTCTTTCCTGAAACGGCCTCTGCATACATGTTTAACGTTAAAAAATTTAATACCAGAAACGAATCGATACGAGCCGAATGGAACCTCCACCGTCAACCCCGTGCTTTCATGCGCTTGGGAAATTATGATTTCCCGGAATCGTAACACTTCCGTGCGTCCCATTTGACCTGTTACGCTAGCTAAAGAGAATATTACGTGTTACTTCTCCTGGCAATTGTGTTAACGTGGAAAAATTAGTATCAAGATTCTTCCTTGATTCAAATCTTTTTGCTAAAATGTGTGTATGACGTTACATTAATGAACTGTGCGAAACCGCAACTGCACCTGTTTCGATCGTTCTATCGCTACAGAAGCAAGTTTCTTATCAAACGGCTTCCATCTTTCAAAGTTACGATCTTCTCGATATGCAGGTTGTCCTTAAAAGTAAGTGGGAACTGGTGTAAATGAGATATCAAAGGGTTTGGTAAACGATTATTTATAGAGATATAGCAATTACTTTGTATTACAAAATATCTGCAAATCTGTCCTAGAAATATCAAAATAGAAATATGACGAGTCTCATCATTCTCGCTTGTTTTTCCTACTTTGGGTGTATATGTAGGTGAATCGAGGTTTATCTTTGAGCAAGCGAGTCGAAAAATTGTATTCACGCAAGTAGCTGTAACAGACATCTAAATTGTGTCTGCTTAGGTTAAGTTTCAAATACAATTTCTACTATATTTAAAATTTTAATGCAAGCCTAATCCAACTTTCTCGTTTACTCCTTGTGAACAAAAGGTTCTACAGGAACTCCTGTATTCTGTTCACTTGACCGATATTTACGATATTTATTGGACATTTAAAAGCGTAAACATTTACAGAAAACATATGATAAACGTTAAACGTGATCCATTGAATATCGAGACTTATTAGCATTGTAAATGCTTGGCTGCTCAGTGCTTTTGTAATCTCTGCAAAATATAATACTTGTATTTAAATATCTTGTCTTTTTTACATACATATATTTCCAGATTTGGTTCCAACTTTATCAATATAACTATGCCAATTCAGTCTCCTATAACGCATACGATACATTCACAGAAAATGTTTACAAATATTTAATCCCTTAACCTACGATTTACGTTCGAGAATTTTGGGCCGAAAACGTAAACAAGCTCGCGCAGCCTTCGAGCCATTCGCACACGACTTGTGTAATACGTACTACGGGCTATGCCCGCGGTAGTAGGTTAAGGGGTTAAATACCTTCATAAGCCTCTGTATATTTTATTCTACGAGTCGTTTTTTAAAAACACCCAGTATATCATATATATATACACACCGAAACAACCGCGCAATCGATGTTTCTGGGTAGCGAGCTTTTTCACCCCTGGAATGGTAGAAGAATCCATTCCCTGCTCGCGAAGCGTTAACAAGAACACTTTTTCGCATGACAGAATAAATGCGGCTGATTATCGTCCTACGGACAGTTCGGATTACACGTCGCGTGGCTGTGTACGCGACTAACGACGCTTGCGTGTGTACTACAGCAACTTTGGTGAAGCCATTCTTGTGTCTTGCAGTTAACCTTAGGCCAGTTATTCGTTCGTATAGGTTCCAGCTCATTGTCTGGCATTTATTAGTACAGGTCATTGCTTTAAATCTCCGTTGGTTCGTTAAAATCTTGCCTCTGTTCGCCGATGAGCACGCACACTTACGGAAAGGAGCACGAACCCACGGCACGTTAGCCTCATAAGCTTGCGCGAGTCAGGATACGTATACGGGTCACTTCGTGACCTTTTCATTAGGACCGTTAAAAAAAGATTAGCTTCGGTACAACGTTATCTATATACTCGAATCCTTATTTACATTCGAGAAGTTTGCAAATACTCGATCTTTCATTCGTCTGTTTTATTGTATTTGGTAGGGGGAAGGGGGGAGGGAGCGAGAAGATTTAATTTAGAAATAATAATCCACGAAATAAAGATTAGAAGATAAAAGAGAGACACGCTATGTATACAAAGTGCATTGTTCGATTACCATAAATGCTTCCACGATCATTGATGAAATGTCTAGAGGGATCGTGCAAAGACGATTATATTAAAAAGGTCAATAAATTATATACCTATTCTAGGTTTTTTTTATAATTTTATGGGCCATTTAGTGCTTTATCCGTGTCGGGAAAATTAATTCCACGCCGGCTTAATAATCTTCTCAAAAGTTACTTTTGGACTCTTCATATCATGGATTAAATAATTGATGTCCTTTTTTAAACGAGATTTAAAAGGTATTGCTTATAATTTATGACACTCTAGTGGACTCTAAATTCAAGTAGCTTTATTATTCGTAATAAAAGATCCCCGGTTTTTAATCTTGAGTATAACTCTGCTTATATCGACGATAGATAATGAAAGAGTTAGAAACTTCGCATATATATATATATATATATATATATCGTATATAGTCCATAACAATTGGGTGTAATTCCAATCGATATTATAATCTATGCGTGAATAATACCTGGATTGTTTGACCTAGACGTCTCTCTGAATCTGATTAAGTCCAATCGGGGTGGCGCGGCGCGGTGCTGCTACTGTTCAATATGTTGTACGGTGGAACAACAATGTAGAAATAGCTTTCTATCGATGCAATGCTGTGTTCTCGCGTTCAGTTTTACGAGTTTCCAGTCAAAACTCTAACTTACGTATTTCCATCAAAAACACATTATTTGTACCGTAGAATTTATTTGAAATATCATCTCGATGGCTAACGCATACACAGCAACACGATATCTAACAATATAACTTAAAATATTAGATTTTTATGGATCGATTCGAAAGATGGAGTGATGTCACCATAATTGAACGCCAAGCGTGGTAGTTAAAGATTCAGTTTGTAAAGTTAGTTGTTTCAAGTATAGTACACGTAATATAATCTCGATAATCTTAAAGCAAGAGTTGGCTGTGTTGTTCGACGACTATTACGTTTTAGCTTTCTGTCTTATTTGTAGCTAATTTTCAACAGGTAGGCAGAGAAGCCAGGAATTCGAAGTTTTACGCCTACTGTATGTGGTATGCATATAATGTTGCTAGTGAGAAGAACACGTAACTATATATGTGTCTAGATAACATCGATGTTGGTATAGAGCGTAGGCTTTTGTGTAGGTGTTCTTTAAAGTTCAATCAGAGATCACTTTCGCCGTAAATCAACATTGATAGTGTCGTAAATGAATTATAAATAGTAATTGGCCGTTATATTATCGACTGGGTAATTCTGGGAAAATATATGTATAATTAATTTTCAACTAAAAGGAAAAGTATATGTGTTGTCATAATACAACGATATTTGAAATTGAGATCCATTAATCATCAAATACCAGATTTATAATTAACAGCAATATATATATATATATATCATGGAAAAAGTAACGTGAAATAAAAAGAAGTATATCACACACCAGCAGGCAATTCTATGCATACTAAAAACAGCAGAGGAGCAGAAACTCAGCAGCAATTATCGCATTCGAGCGAACGGTACTCAAATATCTACTCGAACAAGGAAATTCCCTTTCTGAAGCTCGTTATGACGTAGAGAATTAATTATTTTTGAGATTCCAAGAAGCACGATAATAAGTCTTTCACGGTATTGTCTCCGCTGTATTCCGAGTGCCGATTTAAATGCCATAATAGAATGCGCTGCTACGTAAAAAAAGTAATTTTGATAGCTTTGATGTCGAAGCACAAAGCACTCAAACATCTGGAGGAAACTTTTACGATCTAGTGAAACTGTATTTGTTAGAATTGGTTGTTGGACAAGATTGATTATATAATCTGGAACGATAGCTGTTTTTGCGAGCCTAAATTTAATGTTCTTGTTATATCTAGTTATTATGTATTACACGATTCATCGTATTTTGGATAATATATGATCAATTTAATATAATTCTTGATTAATACTCAATATATTCTAAAAATTTGCAAGCTCTTTTATCCATACTTAGAGCGTTTCAAGAAACGTATTTTTAAAGTCTATATATATATCACATAACGCATAGGTGACATAAAGTCTATGTATATTATTGCAAAGATAAGAATTTTTCGTATAATCAATTAAAATAAAATTTATTAAATACAATAATATTTAGTGTAACGTTTTCAAATGTCATCTTTGATGTTGTCATAAATAGATATTAATATCCGTATTTCATATTAATTTATTTTTTACATTCTTTTCTTTCTCTTTTCAGCAATGTGATATACAAAATGCGTTTCATTGCTCATCTCTCAATAATAATAACATATACATTACATATACAATTGAATTGTATTGATCGAATAAATTTACCATTTTATATTTCAATATTCATATTTTCACAATCACACTGTTACTCTGTTATAAATCGCATATTATCTTCATCATGAATCTTTCGATCATTTTCACACGACGTCATCAGCCAGTTAGTCGGACAACGCTGCTTCTCTTTCAACCGTTCGATCTAAGATCAATCGTTCAAATACGGGTTTTATAATATCATTACCGACGCTTTTCTCCGGAAGAAATTGAATTCTCTTCTCGTTTTCGAATAGTCAGATTTAATAACGTCTGGACGTGCGCGTGTGCAATTGTACAAGTGTGCACAGCCCTATCTGTCTACGCGTTCGGTAAATGCATATATGGAAGCCGTTTCAAGGCAGGCTCATTGTCGTTGAAGTGTCACACGTGAATTGCGGCGAATTGATTTATTCATAGATAGCGGATGCTCAATGGAAAATCGTGGAACATCGAAATCGAATTCACCAGCCACCGGCTTCAATTTCCGTGTATATGTGTCTTCGGGATGCATTTAAAAGTGGCTGCCTATTTTTCTGACCAAGCCCCGAGCTTTCCAACGGGTTTCCATGGAATCGAATATCCAAAGATGCAATGGCGTTTCTGCGTTTCAGTTAGAAAGTATAAATAAATTCAGGATTAATTTGAAGAATAGAGTTCTGAAGATTTCGTACATTTAGTATCGTTTGTCCTACAAATTAAATAGTCGTCGAACATAAATTCATATTATATTAATTTGTCACGACAAAAAGTATAATTCGATGAAATCTTGGTGGTTCGACGTATCGACTGATGACCGGCTCTACTCTGTTCTTATTTGTATAATATGCACGAATTTGTTGGAGTGGACATATTCTGTAATTCGAAAAAAGCAATATGCAATTCGATTTGACGTTACGGTAAGAAGATAAATATCTGCTTCGAATCCGATAAGAGTCAGTCATGTAATTACTGATGATTCTGCGCGTAAAAGAGGATTAGATACTTCTCGAGTTATTACGTTGATTCTACGACATTTTCTTCTATTATAAGTTTAGTTATAATAAAATTGTTTGTATGATCAGCATTTTACGATAATGTAGACATAATGTAGAGATGTCCTTTTGTAAGCTAACTTATGAAAGCTGTTATTTAATGTATCACAAAGATTGTCATGCTTTGAGCGACAATAAAATCATTAATTAAGCATAGATAAAAAATGAAACTAATTGATAGGCAATGAATTCGAAATGATCATAAAATGACACAGAAGTCCTCGTAGAAACGTATATGTACTCTTTTCAAGGAGTGTCGTTTCCTATCTTCGTCGAATGATCTTGGCCTTAGGGTAGAATGAAATTAACCGTTGACTCGCTTATGTTAAGACAAATAAGTGGAATAACCTACTTTCGTTTTAATTATTTCGAACGTCCAGCTGCGTGCATATTTACGTATGCTTTTAATCGAACCAGCGTGCTTTAATTCCATTTATGCACATGCTCGCACGCTCACAGTTGATTTAGCGAAATTAAGCGACCCACAAGAACTGTTAATATTATCTTTTACCGGTATCGTGTAAACAATCATTCGGAATCAATCGGTACCTTTGATTTATGACCTATTTTCTCCTTTTCTGTTGCAGTGAAGAAGGCGCGGTTCGTCTGCGAGGAAGGTTTGTATCCTATGAAAACGGGAAGAAGAGTCTAATTGGGATCCAAACTTGAAGTTGTTCTAAAATGAGCCTTAAAGACTTGAACGAGCGTGGCGCAAATAGGTACCTACACATGCAAATTACAAACGATCAACGTTCACCGTGGGACGATTGTTTCGAAAATTGAGATAGAAGCGATACTATTCGCGAAATGAAGTCTTTACTCACGCTCCAGTTTTAAGGTTCGAGCAAAATTTGTTGCACTCCGATTGGAACGGTTCCAAGCTAAAGGTTATGCGATTCCTCAACCGGAATATCGCGATGTTCTGTTCATGCCGAAATAATTTTTCCGCGGTACCGACGTGCAGATCCTTCGCGACAACGCGACGTTACGCGACTGCCAATTTCTCGAAATCTTCCCTTTTTTTTCTTTTACCGATGTTTGCCTCAGTTTGTTTTCGAACATGCAAATAAGCTCCGATCCTCGCGAAGACTTCAGTTACATTAAACGATCAAATGCCTCGTAACTACCGACCGACTTAGTTCTACTTTGATCGAGAACTTAAATCGCTCTCTACGTGCTTCGTGAAGGAACGTGTCCTTGATTTTTCTCCGATAGCTGCATTCGCTCATTAGTATCGTTTGTTCGCAAAAACGACTCGGTTCGCGACAAACCTAATGTTGCGGGGAAACGTTTCGAACGAATTATTAGAATCGTTAACGACGGAGATGTGTATCATAAAGGATTTCTTAGTGTTACGCGATTCGCTGAAAATACTCGAGAACGGCATTGGAAATATGCAAAAATTTGTTATTCATTGCCCTAAATCGTTCCATTTTCTGTTTGAGAATGTCACGAATTCGCGATATCACAGTGAAGCGGTTTATACCGGGCGTAGAATTTATTCTTTATTTTAAAGCGGCGATCTTACTGCTAGTCATGAATGATCGTGATTTTTGTCGTGTCACGGCGTTATTTAAAGCGAGACAATTTCCAGGAACAACAGCGATCTTTGCACATATATGATGTTAACGCGTTTAAACTTTTCAGATCGTAGTAATTTCCTGTTACGTCTAGCCAGTTTACCGACTCTCGTGTTTCATAGCATTCTCTCGTTAGTTATAGGCAAAAGCCTCGAGACTTTGAGTAACTTTGCATTCATATCGCGCGTCTTTTTACGTTCGGTTACGTGTGTTACCACGTATAGCCTGAGACTAGTAGAATCATTATTTTTCATGTAGATAATGTTGTGTATGGAAACACAACGTTTATAGATAATTTTAATTGTGGACTTCTCTTGCAAAATTGGATTATTACTATTAGAAAAATTGTACAGGCCACGATGAATTGTCTTGTACAACAGTAACAAGGCTGATAATAAAACGTATAAAGTCCTAAAAGTAAATTTTACAGCTAAATTGCAAATCGCTTAAAGTTATAAAATTATCAAAGTGTCAACTTACTAATTTTCTAATATTACTAGTTGGTAAATTACTGTGCAAGAGAGGCCTGCACGGAGTGTTATCAGAGTTAACGTTTCAGTGTGAAAAGCTCTTGATTTGTTGTCCGTAAAATCATACGAAAAATATTGTTCGTATCAGTATTTTGTGACCAATTCCTATCGTTGGACAGGTACTGCGTCGATTGTTGGTTTATTTTGTTTCACGCACTTCTGACGAGACATAACAATGATTTTGCTGCATAAACTTATTTATATTTTCATGATATATTGTTTGCTGAGGCTCTAGCATAATTTAGATTAAACAGTATGGCAATAACAAAGTTACCAATATTTCAGAACCACAGATGTACATATCTAAACCTTTACTATCAGAATTCACTTGACATTCCACGAGTAACTTGGAGCCAAGGTTTCTCTATCCCAAGGGATCACCTGATTCCGCAATCCTATTGCCGCAAGAGTTCTCTTAATCCGAGGAACCACTTAATTCCAGGGTTCAGTCACACGAAACGTCCATTTTTAGCCGTAGAGTTCGTTTAACCAAGATTTTTATACTCTTTGGAACTATGTAGCTTTTTGAGGCTGCTGGTTTTTGCCATCTATTTGATGATTCTTGCAAGTTCTTGGTAGAATTAGTTTGGTTATAGAACTCACTTAACCTGAGAGTTCACCTAGCGCAAAAATTTCGATTCCATAAATAACTTTGTCGCACAATTTGGTTGTGCCAACTCCGAGGATCTTTAAAGCGATAATAATTCTGAATTCGACTAGTTACATACCTAAGTAAGGCTCTGGGTCCAAATTGATCCTAAGACTCGTGGTCGCTACCATAGACGATAAGTACGGAAGTTATCTGTGAAACCAAGACGTTTTGATAATCTCTCTGTATAAGTAAATGCTGACACTATGCGGTTCCTGGTGTTAGGTGGACATTTTTGAGTCAAGCGGTACGCGATGCTATGTGGTTTCCTGGAGTAAGTGGATTCCGGCATTGTGTGGCAAGTAGGGCCAACAGATTGAACTTTGAACGACTTTAAACGATAGACGCTCTGTAGTCTATGGTGTCGTATAATCACTAATACCAAAGAATCAGGCGATAAGTAGCGAAAACATGTTTTCAGGCGTAGCATATATGGTTTGCAGCGTTAGATTCTCCAGCTAAGTGAATCTTGGTACTTCGTGAGCTATAGATCCTTAGAATTTCTATAATTCATTTATTACACACTGTAATTGCTTATTGTATATCTTGTGAATTTACAATTATCTATATAGCACATCTTATATCTCAACGGAGAAGTTATCCGTGTTCCGTTTCGTAGATTCTTGTCTTTATCCAATATCTTTGAACACATTTGCACGAATCTACAGCCATTCGAATCTTGTTTCTCTTATCTGAATGGTTTGACATCAAACTTCGAGATTCCAAGAAAATCTTTTTTTGTTCATCTTGCCATTGACTAAACTCGCTAAATTTACTTATCAGCTCTTACAAGCTCATTGCTCCGAGTTCTCCTTCAGGTCGGCTATTTTGTACATTTCCAATATTAATATCGCCAAATAGTTAATTTCGATTCGTATATATATAACTTTAGTTAATTATAGTTAGTTCGAAAGTTTGATTCTAGTTATTGAATATTAAAGTCTTCGATTAATTTTTAAATAGTCCGGCAAATCCGGCTAGCGCTGGTTATTCGCCGCAGCGATGAGAACGACCTGAAGCTATGCTAATATCGCTAATGTATGCACCTACTTAAATAAACGAATGCAAGAGCTTTTTGTATCGAAGTAACCTCGCGTTTACTTCGATGTACGAATACGCGAACGAGGAATTGTTTAGAAGGTTCTGATAACAGGCAATATATCATGCAAATCAGAGTGAAACGTTCTTCCTGGTGTATCGCTGGAAATACGATCATTTCAGATGAAATAAGACACCAACAAGAATTTCAATTATGCAAAACGGTTCAGGCTTGCGCTCGTGTGTCCCACTTAAACGACAGCCTCCGTTGTTGTTATTAATAACTCGTTTTACGGCAATTACATTAACCGTAATTAAATATTCATCGATAATGGAAATTGTCTCGCTTTATGAATCAGTAAAAATATATTGCTATACAAGCAGTATCGTAAGCAAGGGAATTGCAGATCGACATTGAAATTCCCTCTATTTCTCTGTACCTCTATACGTAATCTTTCCATTCGAAGAAATTTTTCATTCTACCAAGAAATTAATAGAATGCTTCAATTATTTTGATAATTATTTCAACTTTCTATCTAGACGATCCATATACTACCTCGTTTATCACATTGTCTTTCAGTTCGTTCATTTTTCTTTTTCTACACGGTCGTATAATTTTTAATTCTCGATAATAATAATTAAATCTCGAGCGTTTTTGGACCAATTAATTCGTCAATCCTGAGTATCGATCCATGCGAGGCTTCGTTGATTCGATCGCTGCGATACAAACTTCAATCGGCAGGAACAATTTCGTTGCACGTAGTAGCAAAATATCTAGTCGGTGTAGTTGAAACACGCATCGAATATCGTAAAACGGATTTTTTTTCACGAGTTATCGAGAGCTTGCAGCCGGAATGTATACTCGTGCACAGACGACGGAGTCGAAAGCTTATATGATAGAGTTTTACGGTTCGTCTGCGCCGTTTTCCAGGCACGCAGATGGGTCGAAAGACTATCCGTATCTTTGGTAAATTGAGAAACGATCGGGCTTCCTTCGAAAGAATGTTACGATTCTATGTATCTGCGTGTCTCTGATCTTTTGTTATCGATTCGTTTGACAACTTATTGAGAAAACGTCGTCACGAAGGATAATCGTTTGTCTTTAATTATGTGTACAGTAACTAACGAAAGTATTAGATCGTTCGGAAAAATCGTAGCGGAAGTTGAAAAGAATTTAAGCGAAGTTAAACTTTTGCCCATCTATAACTTCGTGAATTTTTTCTTGAAAAATCGCGCGTCTTTTTCAATAATAAATTCCTTCGAGTAACTTTTTTAGGCTTTTAGAGTACTTAATTTCTTGTACATATTTTTCGGATATAATGTAAAATAATCTGACTTATGTTCTTCTTTAGCGATATTCATATTTTAAGATCGATATTCGTGTCGTATACCGATCTTCTAGTAAACGTATGTTCGTAATAGATGTCTTGTAACTTCCATACATATACATTTTCCAATTTCTTTTCAATTTTATCGATATAATATAATTACCATAGTCGATCTCGTTACGGTGCTAATGAATTTTAGAAACTTTCATATGACGCACACGATACGTGCGTAAAAATTGTTTGTGTTGAATGTCTGTTGAACATTTTCACAGATCTTGAAACGAAACACTTGAAAGTGTTTCGGTAATTTCCATAAATGACGTTTTAATTGTCCCATGACGAGAAGGTACGCGACAGAAATATAACGATGTTTCGGATATTCGTTACGAAGCTAACTGCGATTTTTCGTTTCCCGGCCGGATAAAAGTCCTCGCTGGCGTGGAAATATTTTATTATTTTTCCAGTCGCGCGCTCGTGTTTGAAATACAAACGCGCGACGTCCAGTTGCGGTAATTAAAAGATTTTTTTTAATTAAAGCACTCGCGAATCCGTTCTCTATCTGACATGATCAGAGGATGCGAAAAGAAAGTAATTTCGTGACCATTCCTCTAATCAAGCGTCGGATCTTCTGATATTAATGAACAAGAATGGACACAAGGGAATGAACGGACGATTAGCGAACAACTCGGCTAATTTCGTTCCTTCCTTTCGATGAAAGTGTCTCGAACTGCGTCCACGACCTTTTACAATTAGATTAATACAAAATTAAGCTTCCGAAACAACAACATTATTCCTTGTCAGAAAGCAAACTTTCATACGCGCTTAATCAAATATTGGGTTGACAACTAAGCGATTGCGGATTTTGTCATTAGATGGTATTGACAAAATCTGCAATCACTTAGTTGCCAACCCAATACAAATGCACAAACGCCATTAAACAATTTAGACGAGATTCTCTAGAAACAATCAATCCTAAACGTTTATACACGCGTCGTGTACATCCCGTTCGTATCAAGATACCCGTTGGAGAATTTCAATAATTAATTTTTTATCTCGACGTACTACTCCGGCCTACGCGAGTCGACGTTTCAGGACGCGACGGTAAAGCGTAACGTAGCTTGTTCGAGCGAGATTTAATTTATTGGGTGGACGGAATAAATCCCAATTTATCCGATGGTAAATAATTTTTGGTCGGCGCGCCGCGATACCTTGATGCTGGCCGTTCCTCTCTACGGCTGGCCCTTGTCTATTTATCAACGTCGACATTTCCATTTCCACGAGACAGATTTCTTTTACGAGCTGCGTTCTGTGTCCTTCTTTGCACGATCAATCGAAATCGCATAACCCCGGCCTGGTCGTGATCGTTGCGCTCCGCTCGTTCAAGGGAAAACAGACCGCTTGAATTTTCTCGGACCCGATTCAGATTCGATCAACCACGATTTCAGCGGAACAGTTCAACTCCTACGTAACACTGAAGCTGCAGAATGTGAAGTCGACGACAGTGACGGTGAAAGGGGCCAATCCATGCTGGGAGCAAGATTTTCTTTTGTAAGTACATGTCTGCGAACGTATTTATTAACAAGAAAGGTCGGTAGGTCTGCCGAATTTACGATAGAGCCCCGAATATCGTCCCTCGGTATCCAATGTTTTCCACGATTTCCCCCTTCGAATAGATAAAAGCATAGGGATAAAACAAACGAAAGGGACGGACTGTTTCAATTTCGAATTTGCAGTTCACCGATGTTCCAAGTTCGCCATCTGTTGTAGTCTATCGCTCGTAAATGTCTGCATATTATTTCGATTTGTGCGTATAACAGCACGTGAATTTTTTTAAAGCGTATAAATCAACGGTAGATCGATAGAAGCAGTCTTTGATACTTCTTTATGTAATTATTACAATGTACATATTGAGATATGAATAATTTTGTGTACCAGACTAGATTGGCCGCGTAGTAGTGACACACGTATGTGAATATGAGTGTGCGGAAGTAGGTGGGTGCGCGGCGTCTCGAAAAACAGACAAATGTAACTGTTCCGTTGGCAGTTTGGTATGGAAGATGGTGAGACAAAGAGAATGCTGAAACGCGTGCAAATGTATATCGACGAAAATCCTGGAAATCGTTTATTAAATAAATCTAAAACTATTTTAATATGAATTCTAAGTGTAAGCTTAGTGTTCCTTTACTTTTATTTCGCCAATTAAGATCCACAATTCTCAACGGTACATTTGAATAATTTGTTAAAAACCTTAGCAATGGTATATCTTTTTTTCTACGATAAAATATAAAATTCATCTATGTCATCATTGACTTTGGATATCAATATTTGTAACGATGTCGGTTTACGAGAATCTATTAGCTGTGTCCAACTTCTTTTGCCTTCGATAACCATATTTAGTGGGTCGGTATTGAATGAAAATGATAAAAGTCGAAAGAAATCGACGAGATCGTAAGTGTGCGCGTTATCATTGCTCGTTCATTACTGAGTTTGTGTCCGAGCTCGATAACGTAGAGGTTTTGCGATCGACTATCGAATCCCTTTAAGAGCTAAAATCCTCGCTCACCTTAACGTCCATAATTGATATAATAAATATACCGCTTAGTTAGTACAACAAAATAATCTATTTGTTGTTGAAGATAATACGATTAGCTGATCGGTAGTTGTATTTCGCGGCTCGATCCATTTACATTCGGACTAGCATCATCATTTGCTTTCTTTTCGCTCTTTTCTCAGTCCTGATGATATTTTCCGTTCGAGTATCGATTTCTCACGTCGACAAAAGCGAACTTCGTTCCTTTGCGGCACGGTATGGTATAATTACGCTTTAGAATAATTCTGTCGACGTCGTTTCCCGGTATGCTTTATCATTGCGATATTATCAGTAGTACGTGGGTGTTGAGAAATATAACGTGGGATATGATTTGCTTATTTATAAAAAGAGAACGATAGTGATGGATGTAATATTCAAATATTTTCTGGTTGCTCTTTATTATTAGCCTAGTTTTCTTTTTCTCTCTCTCTCTCTCTCTCTTTCTGTCTCTCCCTAACTTTTTCTTTTTCTCATCCACTTTATTCGCGAGAAAGTTAGATTCTTCGATGAAAGTTCTCGCGATGTAATTTTATTTTCGATATTAAATAGAGCACGATATAAATTCATTGAAAAAGTTTATTTTGAAATTGCACTTTCATAAATGACAATGTAAAATTGGAAACAATCGGATATATTCGCCAATACGTTGTTAATATTAGAACAGAAAATTCGGATAGTTCAATTTTCAGAATGTATTACGAGAATGGGCCAGCTATTATTAACAACGGTTCACTTGATTTTCAATCGCACGAGATAGTACAGGCTACGCGAAAAATACGCGTACATTAAATTTCCTATTATTTCAAGACAATTTAAAGGACCAGAAAATTCACGATTTGTTAAGGGGGTGTCCTGAATTAGAATGTTCTAAAACAGCGTCTTTTTGTGATTTTTTTTAGAAGAGAAAGAAAGAAATGAAGTTATTGAATTTTGGGGTATGGCTTTATACATATTTAACGAATACAAAGCAATTTTTTTTAAAGTAAAAAAAAATATTATAACAGATTTCTAAGCCTATTTCAGGGGCTGGAGTTTTCAATCAGTGGGAAAGATCCACCTCGTAATCCTTGACTGAAACAAAAAACCAAAAGAGGATTAAATTATTATATATTTTTCTTCTCGATGCAACTAAAAAAAAAGCAGAAAATAGTGTGAAATAAAAAATTTTGACGGGTTTAAAGAAAAAATGTGTTTTATAAAAAGAAAAAATAAACTTTAAGGTGCTATAACAATTATTTAAATAAACCTTTTGACGAACTTTTCTAGTTCATCGAGAAGAAAAATCTATAATAATTTAATCCTTTTTTGGTGTTTTGTTTCAGTCAAGAATTACGAGGTGGATCTTTCCCACCGATTGAAAACTGCTGCCCATGAAATAGGCTTGGAAATCTGTTATAATTTTTTTTGTATTCGTTAAATGTATATAAAACCATACCTCAAAATTCAATAACTTCACTTCTTTCTTTCCCTTCTAAAAAAAAAATCACAAAAAGACGCTGTTTTAGAACATTCTAATTCAGGACACCCCCTTAATACTCACTCAGAGAAGCAAATTAATCGACGCATCAGCACGTGTGTGTAATGTTAATACTCGATACGTAATATAAATATTCCTCTATAGCGTTGCTAACAAATCTCCCGGTTGATACGACATTAAATTAAAATCAAAAAAAAAAAAAAAAAAAGAAAAAGGAAGGAAAAATGACGGAGGTGAAGAAAATATCTGTCTATCTACGAGCAGCATTGTAGTTGACCGATGTTCGTTGCAAGAGTTATGGAAATTTCGAATGAAATTACGACGACGAGCAGCGTCTTTTCTAAGGAAGAACTTTCGACTTAAAATCCCTCGTTCGATTCGACATGGCTGGTGTTCGCGAAGAAAGCACGCAGCCGCGTCTGTTTTTCCGTTTATACGAGTCGTGAGATAGGTTTCTAAAGACGAACGAGGTCTATCAAGTTATGCCAAGTTATGCGACGTTATGAACGTGATTCGCATTTCTGTCCCGATATGCGTCCAAGCTACGCAGATCGAAATAAATGGAAACGAATAATTCTGCAGCGATTCATCAATTTCTCTATTTCGTCAAAGCTCTCGCCTAAATTTTCGTTGAAATTTCGCAACGATGTCGAATTCTGATTTACGCTTTTAACGATTATTCTTGCCTAGTTTACGTTGTTAACGCGAAAATCAGATCGCGTGAAATGGTCGACACGGAGAACACGCTATTGATCGACCGTCTAAAATATATAAGGAGGACAATTGCGAATGGTGGAGGTGGAAAATAAGAGAATTTTGGATCTTAGCTTTCTGAAACATCCTTACTGGCGCCGTTAAATCCTCACTTGCCAAGTTGCGAACCTTTAACCTACTTTCTCTTTGACGCCCCCCTCTCTGTACGCGGCCGGGCTGCATTTAAATCGTATTTATTTAACCTGTGACGAAACAACCGAAAATAAGAATCTCGACGATGTTATCGATCAATTTCCCTCGATTTAGAGCATCCGTATCGATTACGCTAATAATGCTGTTACGAAACGTCTATTTATATTTCCTATCGATCCATAACGATGTAAGAGGCGAAAGGAATCAGCTGATTGGATTGCTGGTTTTCAATATAAAGGCACATTTATTCGTCGATTAGTCAACGTGCTTAAGCAAATGCAAATTATTCGATAGTCTTAATCGTTGTTTAAGTTTACTCTTCGAGACAATTCCGCTATTAAGATGTGATAAATCGTGAATTTAATGTCAACGTGACAATATCTGAAGGGACGGTAATAAGAATCGTGGACGCGAAAGTCGTGAGTTTGAATGTTGCTTTTAACAGCTACAGGGAACGAGAGAAGGATCAGTCGATATCGAGTCATCGGATCGTGATTCGAATGCGAATCTTCTATTTGCCGTTCTAACTAATTAAGTTTTCCAATCAGTCGACGAATTGTTTCCCCTTAAGTCTAATGTTTAAACTAGAATAGTTAATCGGATCGTTAACGGCGTAATCGTAAAATTCCTTTCAATTTCTGTCTTTATTCGTTGTATTTCTCCTTTTTCTATGCAGCGACGTACAAAAGTTTCAGATAGATTTTTCACTTTATATTCGAAAAGCGATGTCGAAAAGAATTTTGATCGATATCGAGTATGAAGAGTACGATGATACGGCAAGTAAATGTGATATTAGTTAAGATTCTTTAAAATATCGGTTTTGGGATATAAAGTGAAAAATCTGTGTGAAACTTTTACACATCGCCGTAAGCGGCAAAGATTCTTTGCCAATATAATAAAACGACAAAATAAGAAGCGAAAAGTGTAAAATAAACATTTGTTTGTTATCTAGCGAAACGAACGATATGAATACGGGCCTTCTGGTGGAAGTTTGGTGCAAGGGTTTCCTGTGGGATCGTTTCCTGGGCTACTACTACGTCCCATTATCAGAAGTGTCCTACATGAATGAGGTAACGTCTAAGCAGTCCTACAATACATCCACTGGCACGGTATCGACAGGGAAACAAGAACAACAACAACACATATCCTCTGACAGCATGCGAGACACGAACAGCAATACACAGCCACCAGACATCATCAGCACGGTACACTAATTGATACATGTAGCTAGCCAGATTTCTGTCTTACCAACACTGCAGATTAATTTCTAAACATACATGCGACCCCGCTGTCATATTTCCGAGACGCGGTTACAGTAAAATCATGATTACACTCTCGACGTACACAGCCCCTAAACGGGAGTGGGTGTCCGTAATATTCGAGGATCGATTAGAAGCGGCGTGTCTCGATATTCCGTGCACGTGGCACTCTTATCACGATATGAACTCGATTTTCGCGTGTACGTCGACGTCGTGTATATTAAATGAACCCGTGCTCGTTCACGACGTATTTGACGTAAAGCCGGTATAAACGAAAAAAGAAAAAGTTTAGAAACTAGGAGAATAGGCAAGCAGAGGTTCTTCGGTAAAAATAGTACGTACTAGCTGCCACGAAGTAATTTGCAAAATCGTAATCGATGGTATTCGAGATTTACGATCTGAACGTGTTACCGATACTTAACCGTGTGCGGTGGTTGAACTGTTTCGCGAACCGGCGGTATCTTCCGATCGGTGTAGATACAACTAGGCGCGAAGGAACGCGATTGCGAAGTAGCGAGACGTTTAAAAGCGTACGAGTTCCACTTTACGACTGATCGATGATACAACACGTCAGGCAGAAATCCCGCGACACTTACGTGAAATAGCGGTCATTTTTTTTCTGCTGACTAGTTTCCAAGTCAACGAAGTCAGCGTGTGTAATGTTGCATGGATTTGCTAAAAAGAATTAATCACCCCTTGGAGACCGATATCTCGAACCGTGCACTGTTTACCGTTTAACTTGGGGCACGAGGGAGTCATTTTTTCAAGGAACATTGACCAGACACGATCGACATGCAAGGTGTAATTAGTACATCGGGTGAGATCTTGGACCTCTTCTTGTTACAAAGGACCGGTAGGTGTGCGGCGAAACAGAGATTTGATTCGTTGTTTAGCACGAACCAAAGGCAGCTATTCGTCGAAGAACGACGTCAAAAGCCTAGTGAATTCTTTATTCGTATCGCTCCCTTCCCCGTTCTGTTATTTTCCAAACGACTTTCCCGTAAACGCCACGGGATCGCGCTCCATCGAGCATAAACTTTGCACGATTTTGTAACAGAGGAAAGAAAAAAGGAAGCGTGGCAAAATAAGGGCATGGGATATAAGGCATGGTATACACCGGCATACGGCATGCTGACAGGTTTAAATGGCATCGCGTGAGTGTAACTGATCGAGAAGGCTGCTCATAAAAAAGAGAAGGAGCAATACGTGTGCAAACGACCGGTTTAAAAAATCCCGTGGATAGATCGGTGACACGATACATCGTCGTGGTAGGCTTCTGTAAGAGATTTTATGCCACCTCGTACCAGGTATCGCGATAGTAAACTCGTGTAGGACACAATGTATATTAATAAATAGGCCGCTGATGTTTATGCATTTATGAGAAATTTAAATGTGCAAAAATGTAAATACAGTATGCTTAGGCATACAAAATGTACTAACGTAAGTAAAGTGGTCGTGAAACGAATTTTTATTTAGACTCCGTCTCTTTAATCGTGTTCATAGAAACATGAATTTGCATGAGCATACGCAGTGTGCTAATGGATAACACGAATGAAAAATGAGATTTTTCTATTTATTTGCTGATTATTTTAATTCGAATTTAAATATCTTGTTCTCGCCGTTCGTAAGAATCATCTCTCGATACTGATTTTTCGTTAAGAACGATTTCATCGAATTTATGGGAATTACTTCTCTACATCAGTTTTTCATTAAAAAGTATTTTTTTTTTTTCATTCAGAAAGTTTCATCGAGTATTATCTCGAGTATTGATCTCTTTTTCTTCGTAGTAACACGATTGTGAGAAAGTGGTGAAATTTTTGTCGAACGAGTTAAGGGTGTTTGAAGCAGAGTAATGGACGTATGAGAAAAGAGTATTTGTTTAGTTCGAAGTGTGAGAGGTACGAAAGTAGAGTGTTTGGACTAATTGTAAGTTCTTGAGTCATGACGCGAACAAACGTTCTACTATCACCTAAGGTTTTCAGCTGTTTTTCTTTCTCATTAGATATCCTTTCATATATATACCACAGTGGCTCAAGAAAATAGTCGAACGCACGTTATGAAAACAATGTTACAACTAATATAAGATATACGTATCAAAATTACATATTTAAAATTTGGGACGAATTCGATAACATTCGTCGGATGTTATGAAACATTTGCGGAATGTTATGAAACATTTGTTAGAATGACGTACAGAAACAAGGTCAGGAAAGTAATCGAACGTCTAGATATTAAGCGAATAAACCCCTTAACCTACGATTTACGTTCGAGAATTTTGGGCCGAAAACGTAAACAAGCTCGCGCAGCCTTCGAGCCATTCGCACGATTTGTGTAGTATGTACTACGGGCTATGCCCGTAGTTGTAGGTTAAGGGGTAAACAATGCTTTTGTATACAAAGTGGAATCATTCGTAGGCTCTGTTGATGTGGAAACATCGCGTAGTGAGTTTCTCGTTACGCTGTGAATAATATCAATTCGCGTACCGTCCAGAAATTCGAAAGGGAATTGATATTAAAATTGTACAAAGATGGAAAATCATATAGGCAGGTGGTCAAATTATTAAACGGAAGTGTGTCTACGATACGTTATATTATCAAAAAATGAAAAAGCGAGGTAATAGTGACAAGAAAGCACCGTACTGTCAGGTCAAAGACACTAACTAATAGAAAAGAAAAAGCTATTATACGCGAAATAAAGAAGGATCCAAATATCCTGGCTACGAAGCTTACTCAAATGGTTGCCAACTACTTCGGGAAGAATAATTACGAGGAAATTATGTCGCAGAATTTTGTGACGCAATGATTTCCATGTTGGGATTCCAAGAAATCATTCGTTGACAAGAATCAAGCCAGACGTTTAAACTCTACGTAGCAATTTATG
Source organism: Bombus terrestris (assembly GCF_910591885.1). Classification (NCBI taxonomy): domain Eukaryota; kingdom Metazoa; phylum Arthropoda; class Insecta; order Hymenoptera; family Apidae; genus Bombus; species Bombus terrestris. The sequence goes on from NC_063274.1 coordinate 4,112,221, forward strand.
AACGAAGATACTATTTTTTGGGATAAAATTATGTTCTCAGATGAAAGGAAATACAATGTATGTAGATCGAATGGACATCGCACGTCTGGAGCAAAGCCAATTCAGAAACGAATATTAAACATTTATGTCCTGCTATGAAGCATAACGATGATTCCGTGACGTTGCTTGTACGGCTACAAACGGCACTGAGAATCTCGTTTTCATAGGTCGTATTTGTAGAATATTATTCTAGACACGTATAAATCTTGAAATATTTTTAAAAAATAATTTAAAAGACAGCGCTATAAAATCGAGATTATTGAACAATTTTTCTTTTCAACACAACAATAACTTCCAGTCAAACACTGAGAATCTCGTTTTCATAGGTCGTATTTGTAGAATATTATTCTAGACACGTATAAATCTTGAAATATTTAAAAAAAATAATTTAAAAGACAGCGCTACAAAATTGAGATTATTGAACAATTTTTCTTTTCAACACAACAATAACTTCCAGTCAAACACGGTCGGAATCGCGAAAGAATTGTGAACGTGAAAAAATTATCGTATAGTATGTATAACATACGCCCCCACAAAGTCTCCGGATTTTAACTACATGGAACATTCTTGTGGGCGGAAATCAGTAAAAGATAAAAAAATTACGACATAACTTGGAAAGACATATTAGTAAAAGAGACAAAAATTTATTAAAGTATGGAACTATGTGTCTGTTCGTTATAAACAAACCTTCTGTGTGTTTTACATTACATTGAAAACCTTATACCAGACTTCTTGCTGTTTTCTACGCCAATTGTCTGAGCGCAGACCGAAATTCGTAAATTCCGCACAAACGTAATTTGCAAATTCGCTCGGGTAATATGCGACGATGCTCTCATTAAAATTTTACGGCCAAAGAGTTCTGTTTTCCTTCAAATTTCGTTTATATAACCCACAAAAGTAGTGCACGGTCTACATAAGCAAGCAAAGAAAACTAGTCTCGTTTCCACCGTCAATTCCCTACTTTTGATTTATGAATCTTAAAATTAAGAATGATAGCGAACTACATATCCCTATCGATGTTTCAACTTATTATCGATATTCAAAATATTATCTTGCATTTGAAAATCCATCGCAGAAATTCCACAGCTTTACACTTTCCCTGTCAAACGCTGTTTCCTTTCACAATTAGCAAAACGCCAGGTATCGACATAATAATTACTTCAAATCAACGTGCCGCTCGTGTTTCATCATTACACGTCGGATACCGCGAATTATTTCCAAATAATCTTGGAGATCGATAAGTGAACAATCGGCAAACACAGAGTAACGAAGGGTACGGGCACGAAGAAACGTAACGATATCGAGCGTTGCACGAACGGTTTGATTCGACTACGGCTGTTTGTTTCGTAGAAGCGTTGGTCCATTCCCGATCGACCAAATATCGCGCGTGCATCGAGTGGATCATCGAAATGACTGGATATTCTCGCAGAGCTCGCCGTACATGTCCGCTGGTGCACGTGAAATGAAACTGAAACGAGCGTTTAGTGTTTACACATGGAACGAATCTCGGATCAATTGACGCCGGTTATACGTTCGGATGGAAGTGTGTAACGAGTTTCAGGTTAGCCTTCATGATGTCGCCGTTGCGCCGGTTTGGTCTGTGCATCGGTCCAAACCTGGTCGATAATGCGATTACCGGTGGACGCCAGTGTTTGCCTCCGTGACTGTCGCGAATCGGGGAAATAAAATGTGATATCTTGAAAGTTCCGCTCGAGGAAATCGCCAGTTTCTGCTCGCTCGAGAATTAATTCGATCGCCGCCGACAAAAGCTTCTTCATCTCGATCGAGTTCGATGTTTGATCGTCCTGAAAATCGTGAGAACCTCGAAGCCCGAGACACGTGTGTACGCCCGAGTGTACATCTTCGAAAGGATATATGGGATACAATTTTGAAATTACTGTTCAGGTTATTTCACTTTCTAAAATATTTGTGCTATGACGAAGATGGTTGTCCAAAAATGATAAAAATCTTGCCACGATTAATTCGTACAGCGATGTAGGTACTTTCAATGAATATATTATGTACGTTACTGGTTTACGCGAAAATGCTTAATAAATGATTTAAATTCATAACCAGTTACTCGTATAGTATAACAAATATTGCTTTTAGTTATTAATATATTGATTTTCATATTTCCGTAGCACTCGAGTACGGTTAACGCGAACTGATTATAAAATGATACTTATCAATGATGGTATACACGTATTAACCTTTCGATTAGCGAGATCGAGAATTTTCCCGATTCAGTTTTACCCTGAGCACGATTCGTCGATAATTGGAGAGTGTAGGTAGCATCTGATCCGATCTATCTCGTTCCGATTCCCTTATCTCTCATCTTCTCCATATCGATGGTTTCTTGTTAATTTAGAAGAGTAACGATACGATCGCGGGTGTAATTACGCGATGCCAGCGTTACCGTTAGCTTTGCTCGTATAACACGATTTCATACTCCGTGTTTCTTCTATCATACTTTTGTAATGAAACATTTCTTTACCACTTTGCAGATAACCATATTCGCGACAAGAACTGTAGAATTAATAAAAACAGTTAGAACTGAGAGAACGTATTTAGCGGTGAATCGCATTTAGAAAGGTTACAATGGCTTAAGTAATTGGCCTTTTCATCAACGGAAATCGGAAAATCACATCAACGGATCGTGTTACCGGTGAAACACGGTAGACTGGCCCGTCTATATGCAGAGTCCGCTTTCACTCTGGTGACACAGGTGAACTGCGAACTACAACAGGCTTACAGCTTACAGCCTGTCATAATCGATCCCAGAATTAGATTTCCTCTTGTTAATGTCATAGTACGCGCAGGTCGATCGTTCGTCGACTAGGAAGTTATTTCTTCCTTTCACCATTTCTCCGTTTTCTCTTTGTTTGTTACCTAACTTTCTTCTTTTTTTTTTTTTTTTTTTTTTGAAGGAAGACGGTGAACTTTCTATTTTTCCTTTCTTTCATATCTTATCTTTCCACATCGTCTATATTTGTATTTCCTTGCTTTTTTTCTTTTTCAACTGGCGTCCTTTACGCGCTTGCAGATTATTTTTACGCTAATGACAGTTCGTCTCCGTATATAAAATAAATAAATAAATAAATAAATAATACGAGAAAGCAATCGTCGAGCGGAGCGGAGAACGATCGAAGTTTCACAATGAGGTAGAAGTCGAACTCGTAAAGGAACGAAATGTCTGCACGCGAAAGGTTCCGTTTGTGGTCACAGAAGTCGTTTCCATTGTTCCGTACAAAAATATCGGGTCTCTGTTCCAGTTCGCGATCGATTCGATATTCGGAAGGAAAACGCTCGTTGTTCCCGTGGAAATCGAATGGCCGACTAATCGTCGGAAAAGGTGAAAAAAAAAACTGTGTCCGACGATGGCCTCCGCTATTTACGCTTCGTCTCATTTCGCTCGCGGATTTACAATTCGTATTATGCTAATTAATAGCTATTAATAATTAACAGCGAATGTTAACGATACTTGGAAACATTATTTCACTTATCTTTCGCATCGTCCTTGTCGGCTATTTCTTCGTCCCGTAAAACACACAGTCCGGGAAACTCGGTGATATCGATTTGCATATAAAGTAAGTTGGCCGCTACTTAGAAGTCGTATGACAAATTGGTCGTGTGGAGCAATTTTACTTGGCAAATGGATACCTTCTTTATGGCGGCGGCCGGATTGATTGTTTTCACGCGTCTCGATGGCGAGAGAAGGAAAAATTACACTTCCCTATCGTACTTTTAATCTTAACACTCGTTTTGTAATGTATCGTCCCTTCGCATTAAAAGCCGCGTGATTTATGTGAAAGTGTAAATTATATAGAGACGTCTCTGTCGGTGTATTTGAACGGATTTTATTACGCCTGACTATCGGTTAAAGTTTCCAAGAAAGTCTTAATAATAGAATTTTAATCATTCGGCCAAAACAGTTCCTTCGTTTAATTTCGTTATCCTTTTCTTTTCTTCTTCGGGATCCTTTTAATCGCGAAAGGTCTAATTCCTTTCTCTACATCGTTCTCGAAACAAAAGGTGTGAAATTCACGATGAAATTAAGGTCCATTACGTCACGAATCCTAGTGGCCATTCCCCGAGGTTCTTGAACCTGTAAGATATTTTCCTGCGAGAAATTTCGACCGAAGAATTCCTTTATCTACCGTTCTTTCTTCGTTCGCGAGACTCGGTCCACTGCACTTTCATACGACGATAAAAGGGAATTCATGCTAATTAAATTGGACGGCTTCTTTATCAGAGACGAACAGAAGAAACGAGGGCGTGACCATCCTTGCATTCAACAAACGTAGTTTTTCTCTTTTTGTCAGTGAAATTAGAATACTTGGTTCGAGAACTTCTCATCCCTGTTCGCCGTTTCCCGTTTCAACATTTTCACGATATGTAGCCTACTCGCCGTTCCTTATCCTCTTTAAATATAAAAGAAAAAAAAAAGGGAAAATAAAGAACGCGGAGAAACGTTAATTGCATAACCGAATATCGATCTTCGATTAAAAATAACTCGATATTCCTTTCAGCTACTTATTCGGTCGGTTAATTTGTCCGCGGTAACGAGGATATCGAGTTATAATAATATTCATCCCGTACCCGCAAGTCGATCAATATTTTTAAAACGAGACCCAATTTAATGAAGTCAAAATAGAATCGCAAGGTTCACGAGGTCGCTTTGATGCGTAGAGAGGCTGCTCTTTAAATGGGACGCGACGACGTTTCGAGCGTTGGTGAATATGAAATGCAGCCGTAAACCGACTGAAACGGTGAATCGGATTCGACGAATGGTGGCGATTGCAAAGTGCAAGAGCTTAAAACAAAAGAAAGCGAAAACTGGAAGGCCCTGTTTGCTTTTTTCCGCACGAAGTGCACCAAGTGCATCTTGTCTTTCGACGGGAGGATCGAACAAATTAAATTAGAGGGCAGCCTTACCTCGGATAGGGGTGTAATTCAGTCACGTGCGAGTGGCTACCCCCTCTTTTATACACATTCGAATACTCGTGTCGTTCTTTGGTTGGCAGGCGCAACCATCTTGCACAGATTTGTCGTAATCTTCTTGTAAGCGTTCGAGCGAACGATAGGCAATAATCACGGTATATACGTACGTTTTATTGTCCATGTAAGTATTCCTTTCTGTCTGTATCTTTAAGATCATTCTTAACGGCCCAAGTAAATGGGATAATAAATTTAATCGGGAAGGAGAGAGTCGAGTGATATTCTTCGATTTTTCGTTGATACACGCGAAATCCTCTCGGTTAATACGATCCTCGGAAACAAAGACCCGCTGCGGCTACTTCGCGGATATTAAACGCTTTCCTATATTACACCAGCTATGTTATAAACGCAATATCCGGTTTTACGACCGTACGATGGCCGCCATAAAATAACAGAAATGCGAAAATTCTTCATCGGAGAGACGACGATGCCTCCATTGACGTTTGAAATTGATTCAGAGATTACTCCAGTAACCGACAAGTCAAGTTTCTTCTTTTCGAAATGGCAAAGGAAACAACAACGGATACTAGAAACAGAGATTAGACGAAGATGAAAGGCGAAGATCCTGGTCGCTACATTTGCCAGAAATTTCTCTGAGAATGGAGCAAATTGAATTACGAAGTGGCACGAGTAAGAGTTGCGTTTTAAAGGTGGCATTCCTGTAGTTTTCTTGACTCTGAAATCAACTGGAAGGCAGTGGCACACAGAAGCTCTCGGTACCACTATCGGCAGCTCTGTTCCCTGGCAACGATATCCTCCGCGGTTCCATCACCGCATCACCGCTGACAATCCCTGAGTGTCTTCTGGTTGTGACGTCACTTGGCGCATAGCCAGCTCGCCACGCTCAATGAAACAGTCGGGGAAGCCAAGGCGACGTGGTTCACGTAGCTTTACGCCGGCGTTATGTTGCTGCGTGCACACATTCGAGCTTGGACTTGTGTGGCAACGACCTTCGCAAAAGATTTCCTGGATTTGTTCACGCGCTTCTCCCTCTCTTCGTAATATTCGTATCGCTCAGTTGCGAACAGCACACAAAAGAGAAAAAAAGAGAACTGTCGAGTAAACAATTGGAATTTTACCGGGGAAAATCGTTCGAACGTATCGTCGTTTGATATTTAAAAGTCATCGAGCGGAGAAAATTCCCGAAAAGTAAACGTTGATCGAATGAAAAACGAAATATATTTACATTCGCAAACAGAGAATACGTGGTTATAAGCATCACGATTCGCGTTTATCGAGGGAGAAGAGGGGAAACATCCGTAACAAATTTCTGTTTGCTGCGTTAATTGTCTTTGCCATTGTTCCATTCTATTCTATGTCGAAGTTCATCGTGGAAACCACGAGAACGCATTCGTGTAGTTACGATCGTCGCTGTCCGAGCTATGAAATGTTCTGGCCGTGGTTACGGAAAGAGGATTGATGAATCACCGGCACACTGGTTCCTTCATATTTCTGGACGATCGATCGACAACCCTGGCGTTCCAGTGCTAGCGGCAGCTACGTTGACGGAAAAGAGGACGGCGAAAGTAGATAGACGAGGAGAAAGGAAGGGATAGAAGGCGAGCGTAAAGGTGTAAATCGGTGGGAAAGGGAGAACGGAACGAGGAAAATAGAAAAGTACGATAGTGGAGGAACGAAAGAGACGGCGATAATACGGAGAGCGCTAGGTAGAGAGACGATGCGTGAAAGAGAGACAGAGTTAGCCAAAGTTAACTGATAAACGGTGAACAAGGAAGAAGATGACATGAACGATGCGGTAACGCGTAGATGACGGAAAAGATAACAAAGGCGATCGCGATGACGAACAAAGGAAAAGGGACGAAGATGTGGCATGGCAAACGTGGAAAATGAAAGAAAGGGCGAAAGAAGAGGAGGGCAAGTAAAAGCTGAGGAATGAAGCGAGATTTGTGAGTGGAAGCCGAGGGCAGGTTGCTTTTCCTGTTGCGAGGACAATCTGGGTCAAGCCCGGCTTAAAATATTCATAAAGCTGCACGCGAGATCCACGTACGACCGGTTCGATTCACATTAGAAATGCGCTGACTGAGGTATGTCAAGTAACTCTAGAGGGATGACGATGAAACATCACCGTTGATTCGTCCTCGCTTGTATTAGTGATCAGCGGTAACCGGTGTTCGTGCACGCCCACTCCTTTTTGACAGAGGCTTGACAAAGCTCTTACCAACACCCTCCGCCTCCATTTTCCTGTCCCACGCGGTGACGGTCTGCCATTTCTGGCTGCTTCGGGGCTGCATACGTCGCGGTAGCGACAAAATCCTTGATTTTACCAGTTGAAGAAAGCTTTGCCCGCGCGTACCAGCGGATTTCACTGTGTGAAACGTGTCAGGTCTTGAAAATGAAAGTTCAAACGCGAACGGTATGCTGCCGAAAGGAATTCCGGTCGCCGCTCCAGCGTCCCCTTCGCTGCACGTCAACGGTGAATACTTGCCGAATGACTGGAATAATATCTTCATTCTCCTACAGAGCCAGCGTCCATGTGAAATTATTGCGATAATCCGGATCCCTTGTGTTTCATGATTAATATACATACTCGCACGTCGTACGTATGCCAGTGTATATTACGAGATTAGCGAATCGAAGGAAGCGACAAGTAAAACTATGAGGTATCTCTATGGTCGGTTTCTGTAACTGACACCCAAGAGAATCGATTGGAATCGCACCGATAGAGTAATCGATCTTCCAGTGATTGCAGGTTTCCGTCAAAAAAGATTACTTTCCGGAATTTACATTTTCATTAAAACGGCTTAAAATCTCGCTGAGCGGTGCTCCGTCAATAATGTCGTCCTTCGTTTCGTTACACCGAAAGAGGGATTTGTCGTTAATCGGGGATATTTTGGTGCTTCTTTAATGCGTTCCATTGCGCTTGTGGATTAAGACAGAACCACGTTCGAAGCTAATCGCATCTATGAATGCTTTCTGTGAAAAAAATTGCCCGGATCTATCCGCGTGTATAAACATTCCGTGGAAGATAAAGAAGAGAAACGCCGAGAGGTCAAGGTATATCTGAGCTTGATGGAAATAAGATCCAGGGTCATCTTCGTGATCCATGGAAGATCTCAGACTGATGGATGATTCCTTGTTAACCAGCTAGTGAAAGCAGAGTGAAAGGAAATTACGGATCGATCGACTTCGCTTCCTTCGTCCCATCTTCGTCTTTCCCACTTTTCGTTTCCTTGCCCCTCTTGAAAAAAAAAAGAGTGGACGCCACTAAATTGTTTCTCTAATCCTCGAGAAATCACGTCCGACCGACACGTGGTCGAGTAGATCCTCGTCGTGTACGCTCGTTACCTGGATACGGGCTAAACGGAGTTTGCTAGGAGGTCAAATCTTTGGCTGGATTTTCATTTGTAGCGAGCAAACTCTAGCTGGAGTTACCTGTTTGCTCTTCGTCGTAGATTGACGTGCCTTCGATATGCGAATTGTTGACTCGAGAAATTGACGAACGACCATCGGCTAACTCTTCTTTCGTTCCCTCTTTTTTGACCGACGTTCGTTATGCCACGGTGGATCGTGCCGAGCCACAGCCGGGAATTTGATTGAGTAATCGCGGTTTATCCATCCCCATGTAATATTGGCAGTATCAGTTTTGCGGTATCGTTGCGTGACAGATGTCTAAACAATTATGGAACGATTATAGTCCCTTTCGTATATCTTCTATGTGTCAAACGATCGAATTTTGTTTCCATTGGAGTGACGAATTTGAAACAGCATTGATAGGGTCTAATCAACGTTTAGAATTATATTATCTCATAGCGATAAAACGAAGAACCGACTGAGAAAGCTTTTTACTTCGATATAATAATTAAATGAATTTAATAAAAATAAAATTGATAGAATATACAGTACGCAAATGTAACTTGAAATCGAATAAATATGAAATGTCTGCATGAATCGGGATTAATCCAGTTTTTGATATCCTACAGATAATTCTTTTAAGCAAAGACTTCGATACTGACTGTCCATTGTAATCAGCGATATCAAGTATACAAAGAGAATTAACATAAACAAAGAGGCAGGATGGAATTTTAATTCCCCGCCTAATTAACCAAGCCTGTTATCATTTGTCCCATAATGATTTACATTTCTCGTCAAGCCGAGCGAAATAACGCTAGCACGCAAGGAGAACTGCCATTGCATATGTCAGACAGATCGTCGGTCTTGTCGCCCGTAACAAATGTGCCTGTAAGTAGATGCAGGCCTGCAAACGTCAGACGTAGGAGCGCGTGTCTTCGGATTCACGTGATTAATATACACGTATTCCGCTCAAATAGGCAACTGGTATCCCCATCGCGCTATATTTACAGCAATTTCCACCTGACTTACTGGAATCCGACGTCACATGTTCGCTATGCCTCGATTCTAAGAAAATAGCCCCATAAATCGAATTACGATTAAGTTGTTTTTATTTCGGGTAATAGCATCGTTCATCAGTGGGGGCATTTTTTATTAGTCTCTTTTCACATGTTTCATTTTCGGTTTGCCTTTTTCTATCATTTATCATTAGTAGACTGAAGATGCTTGTACAGTTTCATATTATTATGAATACGATTAAAGAAACGTAAATCAGGTATTTGTTTTACTTGCTAAACGTTATAAACAGTATTTGTTTATCTTTGTTTCTATAAATCCATAAATATCCACAGTTTACTAATCAGTCCGCAAAGAAATAATATTGTATTCTTATGGTACTCTTTTATCGCAGCTGAATTTTGAAACTTATTTGAGCGCCAGAATTCCAATGTTACACGTCGTCTCGGTTTTCAAAAAATTAACGAACTCACGGTTTACAAAAACACAGTCCTTGAATACGTTTCTCGACACAGATATATGTACGTGTATGTATATATTCCGTTCAAACCAATAGCCAGCATCGCTGTACTGCCGTAACAGGTAAAATAGAGCTTCCTAAGCTTCGAAGCTTATCTTAGCCGGCACTTTCTTTCGACGAATCATGCTAACAGCATCGAATTTAAATTTTACCGTCGACGTCTTTAAACGACGTTTCCTCCAATTTACTACATCGTAATTTTCCCAGAGCATTAAATTTTCCAGCCGAAAGAACATCCAGCTAAACATACTTGCGTCCGAGTTAACGACGTTTCTCACAAGAAACGTCGCAAACAGACGAAGAGTTCGAAGGAACGTTCATTATCGCGTTTCTTCGTTCCTGTAGCAAATTGAAGGATGCACCATGTTTGTCTTGGCGAAATCCTCCCTTAGAGGGGGAACTTCGTCATTAATATACTTCACCGGATATCTCCCTTGACGGAGACGGAAATCGTCGTATTCGTTCGCCTTGCGCGATGAATTCGTGCGGCGCAGCCTGACGTTCGTAATCATTTCTAGTCAGCTCGAGAGTCATTGTGTCGTTGCGCTTAATTGCGGAGGTGTCTTGTCCCATTCGCGAGTATCCACCAACGTCACCCTTCGTTGCCACTGTAATTCTCTTTTTGTCCCGGCCCGGTTCCATTGCGAATCTTTACATCCACGTGACACGGCCACCATTGCAACCACGTTAACGGTGTCACCAGTACGTTCGCAAAAAAGATACAAGCGGAAGGAGAAGTGAGAGGAATGCGATAGACGTTAAGAATCGTGTCACCTACTCTCTTGTATATCGTGATACCTTGAATCAAGATATAACGTGTGTTTATGACAAAACTGTTCGGGATTTACGATGCATTGAGTTTTTATTAAGCTTGACCTTTTTACGATCTTTACGACACTTATCGAAATTTATTGGTATTTTCTGGTGATTTTTTTATGGTTGCGAAACGTTCATATCGATGATCGTACAGGATTTATTGATGTGCTTTCTTTCTGTTCTGCGAGGGAAAGAATCTGTTTTTCGAAAGTATTTTCGGTATATACTTAATGATTTTGTGTAAAGTGATTGATATACTGCACGCGAATAAGATGTAAGTGAATGGATCGTTAGAAAGCACGTAGAATTTTAACTTTCTAAAAATATATTTCGACTACATTCTTCTTTAGAGTTTGTTGACATAAGACGTGCTCCATTTCTGTAAAAAGGCTAAAAGATAATAAAACGATACTTACATTATTTCATTAGCCAGGTCTGAAATTTCTTTTCAATTATGGCTAATTAAATAATTTCGATTCGCATGATCATCAAAACTATGCGTATAATCCTAATACCTCGTTCAGTCAATAAATTGACGGCATAATATCAATTGTTTGAATATCATTGCTGTCCCAAACGACTCGTCATATTGATCGGATAATATGGATATTCGTATTATTGAACTAACATGAATATTTGTTCGATCCAAATAATTCTCGCGCGGTAAATTTACATATTTTCAGTCCCATTTTATACACATCCCCTGCACTGCAATATCATCGTTTGCTAGATTCCGTGATTCTTTTTTCAACGACTGGCCACGTTTCGGATCAACCGAGTTCATTTGGATAGAAGGAACGCGATGAAGGGCTGTTTTGCTCGTGGCGCTAGCACAACCGAACGAGAAAGGAAAGGGCAAAGGAAACGGAAATGACGGCCGATAAATTGGAGAAAATTTGTTTCCTGTGCGGCGAAGGGACTCGTTGAGAAATCATATTGAGAAATCAAGGCACTTGATGAAAGTACATATTCGTTTGGTGAGCGAACGAGAGATCGATCGGCTCGCTTACTTTTCCACTTTATGTAGCTGTAGCCACTGTAGGCCGCGGCCGGTACGTCTTCCCATTCAATCTCCTATTTCTTCTCACGTGGTCGTCACTATAATTGGGCTTGGTTGCCCGGAAACAGATTGATACCGGAATGGGAACAGAAGGGACACAGTGTGCGTCACACCAGCACCACCCGTGACTACTAACCTAATTTGCGTCTCCCTGATAGCACCATAATCGTATAGAATTAATTGGAACGAATCTTCGCCAAGATAGCGGCGCTGCACTTTTACCATAGCCACCTCGGAAATGTCGGTCCTCCCGGCTCGAACGCCGCTATCCCAGACGAAAACAAAGTTATACTTTTATAACAGCTGTAAGCAGATAGTCGGATGATTATATTCGTAGTACAGACAAATTAGTTGTGAATATTGTTATAAATAAGGGAGAAAGAGAGATAAGTGAGAGGTCGGAGTGTAGGTCGATCGATCTTGTTCAACGATAAAAACGATACGCATAATGAGCATAATGAGTTATATCTGTCGCCGAAGCTGGAGAAGATGTCGCGAACAAGAAGACATTTTGATTAGCGCGCCTTCTCTTTGTCTTTTGACTTTTCTGTTTTCCGTATCCCCGTCATCGTGTCTACAGATTCTATCGCTTTTCATTTTCGATGTTCTAGCAACGTTTTCATCCTTTCGTCTGTCTCATGTCCAATCTGGAAAATTAAATTTTACGTCAGTTGAAATGCAAGAAAAATCAATAGCCGCTGCTTGTACGTTTTCGCTATATATCATACAGACATGACTTACTGCCATTTCGACGGTCAATAGATTTTAATAGAAGGCTTGAAACGATCGTTCGCGTAATTGTATTTCCCTCAGTTGATTTTCGCATAACACCGAGCACAAAAATAATTTTGCAATTGAAGATAATTTTCCAAGCGATAACGACAACTTTGAATTGCCGGTTTATTTTTCCGCGAAGATCACAGAGAGAATTTCTTTGCATTCGTTAGTATCCACTATCGCGATATCTATTTTTATATTCCTGCGGGATTGCATAAAAAACGATTATACTTTGTATTTTTCTACGATATTTCATTTTCATTGATGCAATAGAAATCAATTCGTATAGTTAGAAATAGAAATTGCTTTACTAAAAAGATCAGTTAAATTTTGAAGCTAGAATTAAAAATACCGAACAATGTGGCTCCGTGCATTTTAATTGCTTAAATAAAACACGTTTATAGTTGATGAAATTACGTTGAGTCATTATCTGACGCTTATTCTGGTATTTGCAGATGCACCGCGGGTTATTAAAAATTTTTCATTATACAGCTATGAATAAGTCACTTTTTCGTGACCATGTGACGAATAATATGTTCATAAAAGCAAGTTTTTAATAACGATTTATACTTGATCTCATTGAATATCAAATATTAATTACAACGTGTTAGAATAGTAACATTGACACCTGGATATTTAAAAGAGAATTTTACATATACAATTACGTGTGTATATAATTATAGAATTCTTAAAAATACATTCATTCGGAAATACGATTCATTCAGAAAGTAATATAACAAATTTTTCGACACGGACGTTCTGAGAACTCTATGCCGCATTATTCAAATTTGCCGCGTATTTAAGCAGTACTGTTATAACTTTCTCCGATAGATAGAGCGATTGTAGCTAGAATCCAAGATGGAGATGTGAAACGCGGTGCGTGTGAAGCGAATAACGGTGTTTCAAATTTCTTAACAAGCAACTTGGTGTGTACTTTTTGAATCAACGATAAATATATCAGAATCTTTGTAACGATAGTGTGGATAAGTAGCTTCCCGTAATAGTAACATGTGAGTTTTGGATTGGGAGCGAAACATTGGATTTGGCGCGTTTCTACTGTCAGATGACAACATTTGAAATTACGAGGTATTTATCTACGATGAAAATATACGTATATACACTCAAATATAAGTTTTAATCGTACTAAACATACGTACTTTTAAGGAAATATGATATTATTGAAAACTCAAGCTGATAGCGTTATACACTACTAGGGTTATGGATATATTATATATACATACATACATACATACATACATACATACATACATACATACATACATATTAGACATCAAGCTTCTTATCGTGTAAGCTGTACTGAAATAAAACGTAGACCAGGATATGAGAAGTATCTATTATTCTCGTACAGAAGATTATTTACAAGAGAATATTATTTCCTCTTAATGTACAAAAATTAATTTAACTTTAGCTTTCACACTGTTTCGAAATCAATTTAGATAAGAACAGTTTATTCCTATGGGATCTCGTTGGTAGTAACGTCACCTTGGTCCCTGCAATACTATAGTCTGGAAATTACTTTAATCTCGAAGTAATTTTGTCACTCAAGTTACTTTAGTCCTTGGAGGTTATTTTGACTGAAGCCAAGGTTGAAATTACTGTAATTTTATAGATCTGCTTTTAGGGCAGAGTTACATCACGTTAGAGATTATTTTGATCTTTATTGACGTGTTTGAAAAGTTTCTTTAATTCCAGGGAACACCTTAGAGATCACTTTCGTCTTTGGGTTACCATATCCTAGAAGTCAGCTTGGCGTCGAAGACTTCCTGTCTCGTAGGAATTTCATACCTTATCAGGAGTCACATTTTCCTTTGGTCTACCTTGGACTCAAGATCCCCTTAGTATCAAGGTCACAGAGATTAGAAGCTTCATATCTATAATATCCTAATATCACAGCATCGTTAAGGTTTCTAGATTGCCAGCGTTCTTAGATCGTAGATTATCGAATTTATTAACATCGTTACGACCATTAGAATACCACAATAATGCTCCAAAATTACATAATTATACCCTAAATTCCACTTTCATAAGAAATTTAGTACCCTATACCGTGATTGTATCGCGATATCATAGTCATAGTCATTGTTTTTATATTGTCACTTAATGCGTATATATTATGGAATATTGTTACTTTGTGGTATTCTTATTAATTTTTCGATTAACCCGCGTACAATACTTTTCCTATTTACGAATAAAATGACATATTTGCAGACATATTTAGCCACAAAAGCTTTAACTGTATTTTAAATCTTCTTCTTATTTTCTCTTATTTATCACGTAACATAGATATGTTTACGTACTACGATCAGTTAAGCAAGTACATTAAATGGCATCATTGTTTAAGCGATCTATTAGAGTAGTTTCGGAGCAACGGCATTAACAATGAACCGACCCTTTCCTAAATCTCGAAATTTGTAGCTACCTATCGATATTGTTACTATCGAAGCACGAGCCACAGTAGACGTGGTTCATTATCAGTTTAGTTAATGGAATAATACCCATGACTATATCGTGTTGTTAATAACTTCATCGGTAGGTTTACATGCGTTCTGATAGGAAACTATTTATATATATGAAACGCTTCTCGTTCCCTTTACTTCTTTACATATACGTTTATTTTTGCTCTGGATTTTCTCACGTGTTTTATTCGCAAAGCCTCTTTCGATTTCGAATCCTTGGAAGTAAAATTAGTAAAGTTTACAATTGTAAGCATCGTGATCGTTGACCTTGTCTTTCCGCGTACTTTGTTCATAACTCACGAGCGTTTTCATTCTCCGGTCTTATTACATACGTAAAGTTTTTTCTAGATAAACAGCCTGATTTCTATGGAAACGGATTGGATAGATACGTTTCTTACTTTCACGAGAATCAGTTCCCTAACATAATCCCTATTTGTTTCGCAACGCGAGTCAGAGCTAACGTGTATTATCCATTCACTTAAACGAGATATTTGATGAGAACGTTGGCAAATAAACTTCGCGTCTCCTTCTATTCTTTCTTTATACATCCACAGGATTCTCCGTAGAAACATGTGAAAATTCTTGAAGACATTTTCTTAAAAACTCTTAATCCTTGCCTGACGGAGGAATGTTTTATTTCACAGCGATAAAGCGGAGAACAGACTGAAAGATAGACTTTTTGCGTCTATGTGATAGCTAAATTTACTTGAAATATAAAATTTGTTCGTATAATATAATGGAGTAATAGTGCGTAAATGTAACAGAAAGCGATAAACGTAAAATACCTGCATGAGTCCAGGGACTGGCACAGTCTTTCGAGTGATAAAAATCGAATAACAAGAAGAATTTTTACGTCCACCGTTTAGAACAAATTAGGATATCAATGTTAATCGTATGAGGTAGATTGCGAACGTCTATCCACTTATGGGAAACTTAAAAAATACGGCATCGGTATGACATTAAGCTTAGTTGCGTTGATAAAAATTCTCGACTGTTAATGATTAAAGTAAAATCATTCCGCCATTAGATTTTCAATTCTTCGATTTTTGTCGATTGCTCACAGAAAAATAAAAATGTTTTGCCTTTGAGCAACGCTGCGAATTCGACCGCTGTACCTGGAATAAATTTTCAACGAATACCTATGTCGGATTTCCTGTATGCCATTAAGTAGATGGCCGGCACGACCTTTAAATATACGTACAGATTGTCGAAAAGGATCGGTTCTGCACGTAAAAATCCAAATTAACGGGAACAAAGGTCTCGCTGGAGCGTGATTGATTTGATCGCTCAGCCGTCACCAAGCGTTTAAGCCGCAAATCCGCCCTGGAGTTTGAGGTTGCGCTTTTTTTAAACGATCAAATATATGGAGGTTTTACAGCGTCGCGTCGCCTCTTCCTCCCTGGCCAATCTATCGAATTTTTTACGGTTCTGTAATCACGCATAACAATCAGTTTAATTTGGTAACGACCGTGTGCACCGACTGCGGTCAACTTTAATGATTTGTTAACGTTCCAACGTTGACCTGCTTTTGACTATTTGGCTGCCATAACGTGTCGGATAACGTTTAAGGGTATTAAAAATAGGACCATCTTATTTTAACCTGATCTTTAATTAGATACTCCGGAGTATTTGCGTGTCTCGTATCATTTTTTTGTTGACTGAAAATGTTTATTAATGTTGCAAGTTACGCGATAAGCAACTGCATATGCATTTTCGATCCGCTTGTAACTGGTTTTTCTAGGCAAGCGTGATATTTTAGTCGTTATTATATTATATTTTCAGGTAGACTTGTAACGCATCTCTGGGTACTAATTTAGTTTAGTATATTAGTCGAAAGAGTTCGAATTTTGTAACTCGCAGGTAAATATATCAGGAAATTTATTATTGAAATTAAAGTACAAATAGGATTGAGAAATGAAAGGCAGAGGTAGCAAACTGCGAAGGATTCACTACACTTGTTGTATCTTTTCTATAATTAAACGTCATATTTTGCTCATGAATACAATGCAAAGCTCTTAACAGAAAGCCCATTGATGTAAAATCTTAATCCTTGCTAAATGAAAGCCATTTGTTCAGAACTTTAAATATTAACAAAGACGAGTGTCAAATTATTGTTATTAATGTAATATCGTTGCCTGTTTTTGCTGAAAATTTCTTTGTATATACCAAAAAACGTCTTCTCTTTTTATTAAATCTTCAAAAATTAATAAACAAGCTTGCGAGAATATCACGTGTACGCTTGTCGAAAATCAACGCCAGTAGTATGAAGTCTAACATTGATACAACAGGTGTAAACAGGTAAGTTGATTTGTAGTAAAGGCAGCCCGTTGAATGGAAAGCCGTATTATCATAACAAACCAATTGGCCTCGATTTACATTTCCCTCGCCGCCGTTACATTCCTACCAATATCACGATGTTAGAAGCGTAAATTTACGAAAGTGCCTTATCTTCTCTTGAATATCGTAACCTCCGTTTACATTGTGAATCATAAATGTATCAATATGCCGGCGATGTTGCGATTCAGCTCCTAAATGCGGACCTAAACGCGGAACTACGGAACCGTTCCATGCAAGTTTCATTCAAACTTACGCTTTATGCATCGGTGAAACTGATATTGGTGGAAACACGCAGATACGAATTAAACTCGTCTCAGCGGAATTGTTGCTGACGTTTTCCTTTCGCGCAGAAAATTTTTTTTTGTCACCATCCGTATTAACGCGCTTCTCCGAATGAAATATTATCGACGCTGGAAAGTAGAGACGCAGGATATTCTCAATCCAAGATCTTTCTCACGAGGAAGTAGTGGTTTATCGACTTTTTCTTACTTTTACGCGCAATGTACACGTATAATTACACATTTTCTTACGAATGAATTTTTATTCAGACACACAGGCAGTTACAGTCAATTCACGCGATTAGGATAAGGTAAAGAAGAATCTCGGTCGAGTCAATGCCTGGCCGAGTTCCGTGCCCATTTCGTAAACGGAACGCGTGTGCCGGTAAATTTGAAACAATAGCGAAACCTGCTGCGTATCGTTTCGATGAAATCGCTAGGGGCGGTTAATTGGTCAACGTGATCCCGTTACAAATAATTAAGAGGGAACGGCACGGTGGTAAGATCCACGTGGGCCGCGTAACTTGGAAAAATACGACTCAGCCATGGCAGTGTTCGTTTCGGCTGTAAGTCGCAGCCGGCGGCAGCTGCGGATAAAAGAGAATTGCCTTAATTACGGCATGCCATTTGCAAACAGCCGCGCGTGCACTTTGATAGCCATGCTTCGCAGCTCGTTTCTGAGAGTACGAAACGGCGAAGCCACGGAAAGAGGCCCTTCTAGAATTTATGTACACGTGTTATATGCCTTTAGTCGCGGTACATGGCCATTACCAGTCTGCGCCGCTGTTTCTACCACCGACATTAAATCCTGTATGCACATTATGTATACATACAGCCATGTATACGTCACGCGTATAATATGGAGTATATGCAGAGTGTGATCATGAAGAATAAAATCCTCGCAATTCGATTTATCCGGAATTTTTCAATTAAAATCGATCGTGTCAAGAATAAGCAATCGCCCGCAGAATTTTGAACGCCGGTGGACATTGCGTAGCGAGTGCGTATGGCATTCCAGAAGAAAGCTGTATCGTATCGTCGCGTGACATTTCTGTATTTTCCTTGGAATCCGACGGAACGCAATAAGTTAAAATTGAATTCTCTCGTAATGCTTGATTACTCGCATTTGCATCCCTTTGTGTTTAATCTTGTCAATTATTCCATAAATAGAAGAGCGTAGCGTTTCTATTCTTTGTTACTAATGTTTGATTTTCATTGTAGGAAGGTTCCGGACAATGGGTCAGTCTCGATTCGGAGCTCGAGATGAGAGGCGCCGAGATTATCGGCACGAAAAAGCCAACTGGCCACTCGCTTCTCATAGACTGCCGTTTGGAGCTTCCGTTCGGTAAGTTAGCAGAAAATTCCCTCTTATTCGGTGTAGAACAGTGATGGAAGCATGTCTGTCGAATGTAAGCGTACGTGTCCGCGAACGTATATATGTACCCCAGATTACAGATAAATGAATAGAAAATTGGAATATTAATATTGAAAATCTGGAGAAAAGTCACGTAGGCCCTTGAAATAATTGGAGTAGAAAATAAGCGAATATGAAAATAAATACGTAATTCAATTATCGAGTCGGATTAAAAAAGGAGAAACAGCAGACACTTTGTATCTTTGAAATGGAAAATATTACCGTGGGCGAAGCTCTTTGATTTGCAAATACGCCGTAGTCTCGATCAATGTTTAATAGCCATTAAAGATGTGGCATTGGAAATCCTTAGCAGTTCATTCTGTTTCTTCGGTCGATCGATTCTGTGTGTTGTTTCAGTCTGTGTTATTCCGATATTTTCTATGGCTTCCATAGAGAGAAAGGGAGAACACAATTGATTTGAAATAATCAAATGCTGCTTGTGAATTTGAAGTGTCTGTCGAGGTATCGTTTTACAATTCAAAACAAACAGCAGAGAAAATACTTTCTCGTTAATGTGTTTTCGTTATCGATGTAGAGCGAATCGTTTGACCTTTTGCCGTGAAAATCCATTCACAATTTTCGTCATGGTTATTAGTTGTCATGTATGTAGATCAAAAACCAAAAGAAGATTTTGTTTTTTCAAATGCCTTTTACAATACGTTTATAACCGATCATCGAGATATTATATTGGATATCGCGTCAAATATATTTTAGCTTAAAACAAACGTCGACGGTTATCAACGACGTAATTTTCTACGTTGCGCAGATCCATAAATTCATTTTCTACTTAAACGCCGATTAGTACGTTTACCAAAAAAATATACGCTCGAATAAAACACAGGAGAAACAACGAATCGATGAATATCCTAATTAGTATTTCACGATTTTCATTCCAAACGATTGATAACACGATTCATTTTCTATTCATTTATCCACCTTGCCCACCCAACATGAAGACCTTACGAACCGTCATCATGGTGCACGCAATATGCGCCATACTTTTCACGCGTTAACCAAGTACGATCACGTGAATCAAGTAGATTGCTCTTTACTGTGCGAGATATCGTCGAGCCTACAGCGATTGCCAAAACTTACCTATATATCACAACCGTCTATTGCCACTCTCGTATCTGACAAACACGATTAACATGCAAAGTATCTTATCGAATCGTATTCCAATCCTACTGACTAGATCGTCAGTGTCAGGCGATGTAATCGGTGGAAACAAACTGTAACGTTAAACCGGTGGAAGAAAGAGGTAGACAGAGGTTAAACGAAGGGAATAGGATGTAGTTGTACTAAAAGAAGGTGGCGACGGGTGGGGTGGGGTGGAGATAGGGTTGGGGAGCGAGAGGGTGGAAGCCTGTAGGGATGCATTGCAGCGGTGAATCTAAGGGGTCGAGTGAAATTGCCTGGCAGTAACCGGCAGCACTCGTGTAATCGAGGCGATAATGAAATGCCAGTGGATCGTGCCATTTCCTCGTGATCGACGTAGATCCACTTGAGAAAAAATGAAGACAGAATGGTTCTGCCCTGTGCACAGTGCAGCCGGTCCTCCGCGCCACTCCGTCCGAGTGGCTGGAACTTTTAATTGAGTACGTCTAGAAACTTGTCGAGGCGTTGGTTTGGCGCCTGTTCGCTTCCTGTCGTAGGTATATTGGCCGCTCGATGCATCGTTATGCCCGGCACAGACACGGCTGAATACTGTCAGCTTGTAGGATGTACGTATGTACTTACACACCGCGGTTTATGCGGGTTAGGGTGCTTACTGGCTTCCAAGGAACGTAATAATTGATGGAAGAAAATGATTAGTCAAATAGAAGTATTTGCGTATCTATAGATGTAAATATGTAAAGTATAGGCGAAAAAGAATTTGTAAACATGATTTACAATGATTGAATGAAAATAATGAATTAGCGATTATGCGATTAATAGTATAATTAACAGTATACGGTTAAATAAAATATAGAATGTTTGATATAAATATAACGAAGAAGATAATAATATAAACGTGTAGATTGATATAGGCGATAAATACGAAGGGAAAGAAACTTATTTTGTTATGTGTACATACGTAATGGACAGGATTCTTGTACGGTGTCATATACAACATATACGAGTGTCACATAGTCCAAAGTTACAAACGAGACAGCAACTCCTGAGGTTCTAAGTTCCTAGCGATTCTTTAGATTCGTTTTATTTTCCTTTGTTTGTGCCCCGACACTTACGAAAATGCTTCTATGCACTTACGTGTTACCAAGGAAAGTATATCGAAAGGAAAACGCGTGGTTGTAATGCGCGTGGATGAAAATAGGAAAGATTCGCCAAGTTTCGTATCTTCCGCCGAAACTTTTGCCACTTTCTGCTGGCCTTTGTAACAATCTTTGTTCCGTTGTTCGCCCGCCTTTCTGAAAAATTAACGCGGACGTGAAACGATTCTCGCCGGCTTATTTTCTTGATTTCGCTCGCGATAAAACACGGTCGAAACACGCTACATAGGAAGTCGTGCACAAGGCACGGAACGAGGTTTCAACACGTCGGATCTAGCGTCGTTAAAAATTAATTGCTAAAAATGTATTACTAAATCTGGACGCGAACTAACACCGTTAATAAGCTCGATAAAAGGAAAGAATCGTAAGAAGTTTTGATGAGTTTAAAATGGTTTGTTTACGATCTTTCTTCGTTCCAGGCTTGTTAATCTCGAACGATCGATATTAAAGTGCAGGCCAGGAGGAATTCCGTGACAGAAAGAACGGTATTGCTGCCACAAATGATTGCATACACGCGTCGATCTGATCCGTATGTAACGCAATGCGAGAAACATGCATTATTTATAGCAAGGCGCAGAATAACTGCGAAAAAATGTAAATCCGACTTCCTATGGGCAACGAGCATAACTCCGACTGATTTAGAGCAACAGATAACTGGTATTTTTGGAAAAAACGGGCCCGTGTGTGGAAAACGTAAACAATTTTGAAGAAAGATAGAAGATAACGAATTTAGATAGCGATTTCACGACCGAAATTGACTTTCTCGTCGTTCTCCTGCGCTGTAGATGGAGTTTTTTTCTTTTTTTTTTTTTTGAAGCTCAATAATTTGCAAATTTTTCTAATTAGAAACAAAGAATGAATTTTGAAGGTAATTTTGCAAACGGAAGGTGTTCAAAGTTCGAGTGTTGAAAAGATAGGGGCACTTTTAGAATCTTTAAGACGGAATAACGGTGCTTCGAAGAATCTTATAAGTAAGGAGAAGACATTCTCTGCAAGAGTCGGCGGAAATTAATTCTTGCAATTGCCTAGGTAGTAGATAGCCTTCTGCAGCGGTATTCTTTCTTTTGTACCTCGCGTAGCCTATTTCTCGAACGTCGCTGCCTCGATCTAAGCAATCAAATCTCAGGGAATAATTGCCAAGAAGCAAATTCCACTCACGCGAATTCTCGTTAATAAACGCAAAGTCGAGCAAGATTAATCTTATCGGGTACGAGAAAGGAAAGAAGTAGGAAAAGTAAACATAAGTAAAACGAATATAAATAGCATTTCGTTATTCATATTTCTTCAATGATCATATTATTTCAGTACGTAGCGTAACGTAGCGTACAGAAGAAATAAGTGTACGTAGTACGATAGTGGATCGATACGCGTACTGTCAAAGAACAATCGAGGTATACAGTATCGGTAGCGGTACAATCGTAACTTTACGACGACGATCTTCGAGCTTTCCAATAGTACGTATGTTATTTGTTTTCGGCATTTTGACGCCATTCTCCTAGCAACAAGTCTACCGTTTTTACGACTTTTGCATAAGAATGTAGCAAGTGCGCGGGGGCTTTCATCGAACTTTTTATTCTCAGGGGATGGATAGAGGGCTCGTTCGGTTCTTCTCTTCTGAAAGTAGCATGCTTTCATACATTGCCCGGTCACCGACACATCAACGATCCATTACTATCGATCCTTGGTTCTCTCGAAACAGGGTTAACGACACGTTACGATTCAGTCGTGGTTCTTTCACCGGCTCCAATTTCTTAACTTTTATAAACGATCGAGGATAAGAAACCCCTATAGATCGTATAGAAATGTTTGCATTTGAAAGAAACATCACTTGATAAATGATATTTCTATTATTGTATTTTATTTTATATCATTTTTATACTAATCGATTTCATAACGATTATTAAAAAATGTTGGTTCCAAAAGATTGTTGAAGATACAGCGTAACGTTGTTTGAAGGTTTTTCTTAATGTTCAAAAGTATAACAAATTTAAACGACTCCTTTTTTTCTCTTTCAGTCGGAAGCACATACATAGGATTTTCTCTATCGCGATATTCATTTTCCACTTTTGCGCAACGTTGAATTTCAAGAACTATATTCATCGTTTTAGATTAATCTCGACTCACGTCTTTATCCGCGATCGATCCTCCATCGAAATACGACGAAAAATTTTCAATTATTTTACATCGTTTACGGAAAGTTTTGAGCGCGCTCGAAACGCTATTATATTCATATTGGTGGTCGTGGGAGCGCGCGATACTTCGATGACTCGTTAAAAAAGTTGCGTCGCGGTTCGTTGATCGCCGAAACTTTTTTCATCAACGCGCTTTTTTAAATTTACACCGACAAACCGGACAACGGGGGATTGTCGACCGATTTCACGACCGATTCGCGAATAATTCGTGCCCGATCGTCGTTTCGCGATGACGAAATTTTCCTTCCGTTTCTCTTAGTTTGGAAAGAACCTCGGTTCAGTTGTGGCAGTAGCTTTCTCGACGCAGAGGCGCAAATTATTTTTCACCACGCGATGCTCCACTTGACCGTGTTGCGAAACGAAGAAAACGAGGCCGTTTATAATAAACCTACCGGCAACGAAAGCTGACGTTTCACCCAGCGCTCCTTTTCCCTTTTTTCCTCTCCCCGTTCTTTCCCGCTTTCTCTCTTGGTTCGTCTCTCCTTGTTTTTCTCCCTCCTTCTCGCGTTTTCCCTCTGCGTGTTCCTTCCGTTTCTCGATCCACGTCAACTAGTTTAATGGAATTCCGCCGAATGCTGCACGCTGTTCCATCGTTTCTTTCGCGTACTTTTTGTTGGCGCTTGCTCGTACGCTGAAAACGCTTGGCGCGGTGCGGGGCAACGCGGTGATCCTTCGTTTTGAATATTAAGCTCGTCGAGGAGAAGAATTTTAACGACCGAGAATACGTAATTTAATTACCATGGTGTTATGTTTTTCTCTATTTTCTTCTCTTTGTTGTCGAGAGAATGATTGATCGCCGATAAAATTACGGCGTAAAGATGGAAAATACAATTGCTTTGTTACGATTACGATAGCATAGCAAATTTTCTGCCTACACGGAATTAATTATTTTTAGTAAAAAATTTACATTCATTGCGTGATTGCATGTGTTTATAAACTTGTATTATAGGTATATACGTATTTAACACCTTTTTTATATTTACATATCTTTTTACGCAAATGTTGATACGACAGGGTAGGTTAAAATCGCCAAGATAAAATGCGATAAAGGTGGAAGTTGCTTGAAAGGTGGAGTTTTCCTCTTGTCGTTCTGCGTAGAATGCTTTTCGTATCCACTTCATATTTCAACAGAGTTTTCAAATGTTTGTAGTGTCTAATTACGTGTACTTTAAAAGAATCCCCCGTCTGCTCCGAATTGCTCCATAGACAAGTTAGACGAAGTCGTAGTTTGTGCCTCTAATTAGCTTTCACAAATGAAGGAAATTTTCTCTATTCTCGGCGGGATTTGCAAATTTACGTTAATTAAGCGTTTGTTACGACCTAGATCGCAGTCTTTAATGTCAGATTTAGTATACTACAACGTCGTTCTATTGTAGCTGTACGCTGCAATGTATTGTAACGGAATTTTAGACCGAATTTATTGTCGAAAACGTGATAGAAATTTGTTACTGTCTAACTATATTTTTCTAAAACAACATCGAACAACGTATAAGAGCAACACGAAAGAATTATATTATTAATTGAATATCAGAGGATATCACTTAATTATTGACAAACTGATCAGAATCTCTATGAATTTCCAAACTCAAGTCAATTACTTTATACTTCCATATTATTTCAGTTCTTGAAAATCACGTACTGAATGATTGATTGCTTATTCTTTACATACAACCAACATCGATCAAAGACAGTTGATCGATACGAAAATGAAAGAACGAACGAAAATCGAATATGACTCGACAAAATAATATTTAACAGTGTTATTTGTTAGAGGAATCAAAGAAACGTCATAAACGATTAAAGTAATAATAATAGGAATTTTCCAAGTGAAACGAAATCTTTGAGGTCCTACTATTAAATCGAAAAATAAATTATACCGATTTAAAAGAAGAAAAACGACTACCTATGTGTATGTTCCTTTAAAGTCGTCCATGTGTCCTCTCTCGTATTTAAAAATATGCATATTTAAAATCGTTATATAAATAAATAAAATATAAATATTTAAAATTGTACATATTAAAAATTCTACCACACACAATCGACCGCATCCATGGGATTTAAACTCAAGCCGACGCTGCGCTGGCAATTATTTCGACTACTTGGCCACTCGGATTGTACTTTTGAAATTCACTTGCCGGATTCGCGCAAGTTCTGCTCGAATCTGGGCTGTTATTTCGGATTCCCAGGATGCAACGCGAGGATAAGATCTTCTCTCGCGAAACAACCGAGCCGTTCCTCTTCCACCCTCTTTTCTCCCGTATCTTCCCGTTTGTTTGTCTCGCTCCTTGATCCCCCTGATGGTTCTTACTCGCTCGTGAACCTCCTGTCTACCGAGAGGAAGATCGACCCGATCACGTTTCGTTCGTTCTTCCTTGCTCCTCCGTATCGTTTTGTTGCACAAAGAGAAGGAGAATCAGTATCGGAGAACAGATAAAGGATAGCTGCGTGATACGATCAACGAAGTCGAAAGAGTCTGTTTATCGAGCAAAGTATCGATATGTTGGAGGGATACGCGCTCACGACGATGAAAAAGTAAGATGACTATCGGCTGCGATGTACCAGCTTCTCGCGATAAAGCGAATGTTCAATAGTATCGTTGGCACCGGGGCCAAGATACGTTACGAAGAGAAAAATTGCGCGATGGACGATAGAGGCAGGAAGTTTAATTACACACGAAGCGTGGATTAACACGTTCATTCGTTCTTATCGATACGTACGATGCGTTGTTTTAATTTCCGGATGGTATTAATCACGGCATAAATTATTTTTGACGAAAGTTTGAAATACACTGATTGTCCTTTGAGTTTTCCGTATGTTCGTGAGGGTGTCATACGATATAATGGGATTTTTCTTGACCTCAGCGAGATGAGTATAGATTTTGGTTACTGTATCGTATAATAATTATAAGTCAAAGATCTTTTTTAACTTTTTTTTCAACGTTTCCATTTTAGGGAATTTTCGTAAAATTGTTTACGTATTTCAACGTTGTATAAAGATCATGTTAAATCTGGGAGATCGGAGCGTGACGCGTGGTAGTCTAAGAGATCTCCGACTCTGAAGATAAAAGATTTCACTGTAATCGTACTAGCGAACATCGACACCAAATGTTAGTAACTAGTATCGTCAATACTGTCAGTTCTATAGTAATTATTTAAACTAATAACCTAATATAAAGAGCGTTAAGGAAAGTTGTTATAAATGCCATTTGTGACGTGCTCAATTAACTGTTCTAAGAGAGGCGGTAAAGACAGGCAAGTACAAAGATAGATATTGGAAAGTACGTCTTGTCGTATAGATTCTAGTGGTATAGATATGTAGATAGAAAATTTCTATACACGCTAACCTCTTTCTACCTTGTTCTTACTAAGAAATTGCCGTATACGGTGCTAGAAGTTCGATCGAAATAACGCGGGGTGGAATATTGGCAACAAATTGAAAGTTTCATTGTTTCTCTTTATCCAGCTCGATTTATTATTGATTCTTTGGATTCTGACTTTGTGCCGTAGTATATCATAAATCATGCAAATCGGTGCACTATAGCCATTTGCAAACAAAGGGATAATCGCTCAAAGCAACGATTATCAACATCTTCTTAAATCAAAGAAACAAAGGAAGGATTGTTTTCCTTGAATTATTTTGTTTTCTTTCCAAAACAAATCGCTCGTCTAAGGTAGAACGATCTTGGAATAGAAACGAAAAATAATGAAACGGGATTTAAACCCTTTTCCATCGTGTAAGTATAATAAAATAACTGCATACGAATAGATTGAAATGAAAATTCATTCTAATCGAAGTATAATAGAAATCGTTAAAGATATCATCTTTGGTAATCGCTGGTAGGCGATGGATCTCAAACGTTGAAGGGCTGAAAAATTAGGACATGATCGCTAATCGGATCATGCACGGCCGATCTTCAGTCTGATCAGTCTCTGACCAATCAGGAAAATGCGAACAACGAACGAGATGGAAAGCCCTGCTAACGAGTGAAACGGCAATGCAGTTGCGAGCAGCCCGGCCCATGTGTGGCTCAGGTACCCTCGTCAAGATCCTTGGTCCTGATCGTAGGACCGTCCTGACTTCAGGATCGTCCTTGATCCCGAGATCTTCGTTTCGCTTTTAATATCCTGGTTTTTCTGACCAATGCATCTGACTTCCACACGATGTGGATTTCTCGTGGATCGTGCGTCGAACCACGTCACGAAACACACGGATTTTTGTTCGTCTTTCTCTCAAAACGTAGTAGGCATACACGTAATTTTGGCGTGTTTGCATTCGCAAAGATCATTGCGTACATTTCGTTATTTTTATTATATAACGGGTCGCGATTTTACGTGATTTCGTTTATTACATTGTCGCCGACTTGCGTTTACATTTGTTAGCGCCGAGACGCTTACAGCGCAAGGTTTCGAAACCAATGAAACGCGCACACGATCCACGAGAAATAAGAATCCACGCTGTTTGTACGTAATTAGCGATACGTAACCCCCTTCTTGCTCGTCAGCCACTGCACCTGAGTTTTCTACTACGATTCTAATTTTACACCCACTCTTTCTTTTTCTCTATTCTTCTTCCCCTCGTATATTCCATTTCAGAGACGGAGCGCCGCTCGTCAAGCGCTCCGCGACGATTGATCGGTTCGCCGGATATCGAAAACCGCTTTAATATTGTCGAGCGACGAGCATGCTGAAGAAATCCATCGTCGATAATCAACCGCGTTACGCGTTCCCTCCCATCCAAGGGAGGAAGAAAATCGACCGAGACGTTTTAGCGTAAATCGAGACGCATTTTGGAAACTACGTTCAACTTTAACCGTAACGATTAAGAGGTAGCTGCGTTTGATTCAACTACAAGCACGAAGCCACGGTACTTCGGTCGTATACTTTTAGAGTAAACACTTGTAAGCGTCCGCAAGTTTGCGTCTAGTGGTAACGAAAAGCATTCGGTTAGGAAATGTACGCGGATTAATTAGAGCCAAAGCTAATCTAACGAAGGACTCGACGAAAATCTAAGATCGCGATATACACTGGTTCGCGAAAATGTTTGAACCATCGGAAAGTTTATGTCCATATTGTATGCGTTTTATACAGAAACACGCTATATGCTAATTTTTTCATTACGTATATGTCTGTAATAGATATTGTGTAATTTCTACATACGTCTATGAACATGGTCAAACTGGTGCTAATGCAATTTCAAACGGTTTCGTATAATATGTATACAGCAAGTTTCCATAAATGTGCAGACATTTTCGCCAACCGCTGTACGTAAATGAGATGTTTAGAAAAGAAGGAAATAAAGGTGGCGTGGAATGGAAGGCGGCGACTTTTCTAACGCGTCGGTGGAAGAAAATGGGAGGAAGCTTAACTCCAGGACGAGTCGATACCGAGAGTTGACTTATCGAAAAAGGAATTTCCGGCTTTAAATTATATTCGAGGGAGAAATCCCCGATTGAATTATGGAATTCCATTAAGCGTTCTCGATGCAACGTCTCCGTTTAATATTTTTACAAAATTATTAAACGTACTTTCAGATATTACATAAATACGGTTAACCCCTCCGCCCGTTGGCTCGATTGATCGACGAGAGAGTGAGAGAGAAAGAGAAAGAGAGAGCCGAGTTCTCATCAGTTGCGAGATTATTTTAAATGTCGAAATGACACACTTTCCCCGTTTCCCGTGACGTACATTTTTCCTTCCGTTCTCTTTTACTACCCTTTTCCGTTTCTTTCCTTTTTAGTATTCCCCTCCCCCCAATTCCGGCCTCAGGGGTGTTTCACGGTTTTGTATATTCGCCCACCCTTCGATCGTGTTTCATTAACTTAATTGTAGGGGGTAGACCTTTGAGTTATACCGCGTGTATACATGCTCGTTGGACAGGCTGGTTAGAATTCGGTGGATAAGTCACGCCATTGAAACTCGTTTCAGTCGTTACCGGTGTACTTTGTTGATTGATTAAACGACTTTAATTATTCTATCAACGGCATGGTCGCGTTACCTATAGGACCGGAGTGATAAGGCCGGGAGGAAGTTTTCAACCGCGAAAATCACCGGTGGCAAGATATCGACGAACCGATACTCCTTCCCATTATTTTCTATTATCCTTTATCGTTTATCGAGTCTGCGCACACACACACACACCTGTGATACGAACCGAGCAATCGTCGCAGCTTTCAGAAAAAAGGACTCATGTCGACGCACACCTACACACATACGTAAGCAGACATATAACACGTACCATGCACAGCATTCTTTCCAAAACAAGCTATGTTTTTCACGTGACACGTACGTGTCAGATTGGCGTATGCTTGCGCGAATTAAATCAAGGGAACCGTGGATTTGGAATTTTTCACGTTTCTGCTTTTGAGGTCCTTTTTTCTCTGTCTGTCTCTCTGTCTCTCTCTTCCCTTTTCTCTCTCTCTGTCTGTCTCTCTCTCATTTTCTTTCTTTCCCTCTATTTCTCTCTGTTTTTATTCTTACGTTTCTCTCTGCCTCACTGTTTTTCTCTTTGTCTGTCTGTCTGTCTGTCTGTCTGTCTTCTGTCTTTTCTGTCGAATGTCGTCGCGAGCGAGATCGCGACGACGCGACGACGTTTTCTCGTTGTCGCCACTTTCTCTGCTTCGCGAAGAGAACGGGAGGAACGGCCATCGTGACGAGTCGTCCACCGGCTGCCTCCCGGGCTATTTTGTTGCTTTTGATTCTACTTTATTCTCCATTCGTTCGGAAAGTTGATTTTTAGAGCACACACCGGTTCGACGTAGTAACCGAACGTTGCGTGCCTTTTAAGAGACAGCACCGTGTTGTTGAGTGAAGCACGTAGTGAAAGAGAACTTCGTTTGATAGCCTATAGGAAGTATTTTTATAGGTTAAATGTAGTAATAAGTTGCGATGAGAGATAAAAGAAAAGGAAATGACTTTTCCTTGGACACGTCGGCCGCGGAAATCGGTTCCTTAATTAGTAATTCCGTTATTTCGTATTCGTGATACGATGAATGATGAAGTAGAAAAGATGTCAGTTCCTATATATTTGTTCCATTTTTACGCATCCCTTAATTCACGATTGTTTAACGCGTAGGAGACGATATTTGATTATTTTAATTTTGGAGAATATGTTAATTAAATTAGTTTTGGTTTGTACACTCTCCCAAGTGTTCGTAGACCCACAATAGTTCGATCGGTTATGTCTATACAGAGTTAAAGAAACAAAAAATGATATTTCGATCGTTCTGTCCGAATTAGCTCCGCGGAGAGATATGAACGATGAATGAGCAACTTCTGTTCAATTGGTCGATATTAAGTTGAATCGACTGAGGACAAAACTCTCGAGAGTTTTTCCCCCTTTCGTGCATAACTTTCGTTTCAGCACAAATTCACTTTGGAAGCACCATAATCGCACGTGCACGCAGTGGCGCGGCGATAGCACAAGAGGGGGAGGGGGGTATGTGGATTATTAAAGCAAAAAAAAAAAAAAAGGAAAAGATCAATGAAAATTAATTGAATCAAGTATGAAATTAAAGATAGATTTAAAGTGATACGCGAATAGATCGTAGAGAAATAGAAGGGATCTTTTCCGCTTCGAGAAGCTGTCATACTTACAGCGTTAGTGAAAACCGTCTATTTGATGCAAAACTTGTCTTCTTTTGAAATGTACAAATATGAAAGAGGGTACCTGCAGATACATCGAGCTATGGCTGCGACACTGTAATCAGTTACCAATTGCCCGTAGACGTTTTGTCTCCTTTACCTTCGATTCTTTTTCTTGCTCCTTTGTTTGCTACACGAACTATACATTGCGATTATTTTTATCGACATCACGACGTACGATTTTGTCAGACGGAAACGTCGAACACGCGTTTTTCGCCAACTGATCGATGACACGTTCTACTTTTATTCGATATATTATTTACATATACATATATAATATAATGTAACTATATAATATATGTATATGATTCTAATGGATTCGACTAGAATGGCAAACCTTTTAGACTAGAATTTTTTATTCACGCATGAACCAGCATCGTGAACGTTGTATTTTGCTCGTCCGTTGGCGTCTTACGATAAGGAAGGGTATCTTGTAATAATTAAAGAGCAGAAATATCGGGGCAAACGGTTATTTTAGTCCGCCGTAAAATATGTCGTTATTGTTAGGTCCGCGTTATTCTTTCGAAAAGCAAGGCTATTTTTACGATCACGTATGAATCTTGATGTAGAAAATAATCCCGTCAAAGGAAAATATCGCTCGTTTCGTTTCAATCCTCGAGAAGCTCGAGAAATCGTACACGTTGCTTGAAAGAAAGACACAACAAAAACGAATATAATCGAGTGTTTTGTTAGTCTATCGGTTTAAATCCACGAATTAAATTATTATTTGAGATGACAGAAACGATATATTTCGAAAAGCTTTACAGTAAAAAATATTTTTATTGAAATTGATTTATATTCATCAATTTCACCAGTTACATCCGTTTGAATGGCTCTCTTAATCAAATATGTGGAAATATTTTCAAAACAAGATTGTAATTTCAGGCTGGAAAAACTGTTCGTACCAAACTTGGTTAGCTTGTGCGTTCAGTTAATTTTTATTAAAAATGAAAGTCCTAGTTTTCCTAGTTTTAAAACGTCTCTTGAGAGTCATAATTAGAAAAAAAGCAGAAGGAATAATTAAATGGGCAGAGCAGATAGGAGGAGAAAGAGTAATCAAATGCCAAACAAGTAAAATGGAAGTAGCAAGTGTTAGAAGAATAGAGGATGCGGAAGGTCTTTACTTTGCGGAACCTCAAGAGGCCATGACGGTTTAAAACTATCTAATAGCAACCTAAAGATTCTAATTTCTCTCCCTCTAGCGTGACTTTAGAGTTTTAAGTGGCAGATGGGTGGAAGGCCAACGAGGAAGTTCCGGGCGGGTTTTTTAAATTCATGCAGTTTGCATAAAGTGGGCCATGCAGGTATACGACGCAGAAACCTTACACACCTCCGTAATTTTAGTGTTCTACAGGTTCTATCGTTGGTTAATCGTTACTTAAAATCTGTAAGATACTTCGACTTGTGCGACATTTGATCATCGGGTTTTACAAGTTTTCTAAGGCACGAATATGTTCCTTGAGAACGCATACTCTTTCGAAATGATACAAAATTGCATCTATGTTCGATAGTAGTAGGGCTCGATTCAAAATGTCAAGTCGATTCAAAATCGGAGCTCGATTATCGAGATGTTTCGATGTAGTTGCAGAAAATTACCTGACAGAGTGTCGTATAGTCCAATAAATAATAAATAAAATAAAATTAAATTCAAGGGGATATGGAAGAATTCCTAAGGATTTATGATAAATTAATTACGAACAATTTTGCCCTTTTTTTTATCAAAAATATCAAGAAAACAGCTTCCAAGGTTGTCGATGCGTTTAATCTCCGTTACGAGTTTCGAAGCGAACCTAAACCGTTTTAGTTAGTTCAAAAAGTAGGTAAAAGCGTATAATGAAATCTCGCTGGTGGCGTTAACCGTCATTATAATCTTCGCCACTTTTCCGGCGAATCGCGCAGACGATTGTTACACCAGAAAAACAGTTGTAACTCGAAAACCAGATAGAACAGGGACCTGGCGCAAACTTTGTCGATTGTTCGTGCGCGGTGAATTCTCAGCTGCACCGAAATTAGCTCCACGCGCTATGCTGCACTCTTTTCCAACCATTCGAAAGGCTGTCTCACGCTCGTCGGAGCTATCTCCATGACCGTTCGAGCAATCTTGTACGCGTGACCTGGGTTCCTCCTTTTTCGGTCTGTTCTAATTTTCCTTGTCGTGTGGAAAATCGCTGGCAAAACTGGCCAAGCGAAAATAGACTAATCACACGGTTTTTAGCTGGCTCGTGCAGACAACCGAACGAGTAAACCAGACAGTATGAGATTAGAGGAGGTAAAGGTGGCGGCTGGCGATTAGCAGAACGAAAACGACTTTTCAGGGATTTAAAGTTTCCTCTGTCTGGTATATCTGCTCGGCTGACTCGTGAACTTGCGGTGTATGCGGGTCGCCTTTTCTCTTCTGGGCTCGAAACACATTAATCCATCGTTGGAACCCGGAGAATGAAACATTGTACATTATATCGTATACCGCAGCCGAAGGATCCAATGGTAACAGTTCTGCTTTAAAAGTCAAATAGTCGTTCCACCACCGGAGAGCTCAATTAACTCGATTAACTTACGCCGTGGCTTCTTGGTAGGCAATTCTCGCGTGGTAAAAGCAGTATTCATCGAGTTCGACTCGCTGGTCAAGCTCGTTTTCCGACGTTGCGTCTTTTGTACCGTTCTTAGGTATTGAAAGCTCGATATCGTGAACCAGAAACGGTTCGACTCGAGCCAGTTTCGGTTTAACTAGAGTGGCTTTCCATTGAAAATCGAAAGTCAAGTATGGTTTGGAATTGGGGGGTGGTGGGTGGTACGTTTGTGCGAAGGTTAGATGAAAAGTAGCTGGGATAATGGTTGAATGTGCTGGCTGGATACGAGGCTGTTTGCACGTACAAGCGAAAGTGTTGTTTGCGTAACAAGTTTCTGCGACTGCAGTTCAGACCTGTTCTGGTGTGAACATAATCGCTTACAGTTAGTTGCTCACGTATTTTGTCTTACGCTGAATTTTATTAAAATGGATCGCTTAATACTCGAGATTGAAAATAACGTTTACCTGTAGCGACGAGAGTTTAAGTCTTGCGTTCATCCTCGCGGATCGTATTATTCTGCTTTTTTAACCGTTTGCGATAAAATACTGTAGCTTGGCCGAGATCCGCTATCTCTGTTTTTTATTCTTAAGTTAAGAATCACGATTAAATGTAAACGTAGGTGAGATACAAAAATGTTTATCCTAAGGTTTTCTAAATAACGTTCAGCTCGTATGATACGATCTATCATAGACGATCTCGCAATGGATGACCCTTTCGTGACCATAAAAGATCTCTTTGAGTCACAGTAACAAAACATCAGTGACCCTATTTAACGATTTGCAAATGATACTCAGTATTTATGAGAATGGTCTTCCTCTTGTCTTTCGTTGTAGGTAATTTCTTTAAACAGAAATACGTACGTCGGAATTCTTCATCACGACCGCACGACAGTTTCTGTTTTCTGATTAGATACTTCATCGTTGAAATAATTCTTAAACAGTATTAACGACCATGGTATTTTTTAAAATAATAGTATCGGTTTTTAATGAGAATAGACTTTTTCAAAATAAACGATCCGCAAACATATTAGCTCTTAGATTAACGTAATTAGGTATTTGAATCGTACTTATTAGTGCTACGTACTATACTTTATTGATACTTAGCTTGTATCAACGTTCTTGAAATATGATACGATCGTTTAAATTTACTCCATGTCTGTGACAATGAATAATCTCATGTAAATTTCGCTCTACCTCTAATTTCTAAAATTGACTTTGCTTTTAATAAAACGAGTCTGCAGTTCAATATCCATTGTAAATTTGGAAAAAACAAACACCAGAAGTGTTTGCTATATTTATTAGCCTCTAACCTCAGTTTAGTGTCAGAAGATAATAATTTCATCTAAGAATATTTCATTTCAGAATTATCCAAAAAACATTTCTCACGTAAACCCTACGCATCACCTTCAGTTTGCCTTTGTACTTTGTAATTTATGATTCGTTTCACGTCGAGATTCACGTCGCCAATGACAAGTAGAGCCGACGAGACTCGATCTAAAGAAAGGCATAAAGAGAAACTCGAGGTTCTGTGAGTCAGTCAGTTTCGGCTGACAAAAACGGTCTGCGGTAAGACGCTTCCTGTTTCCACTGTTTTCTTCTTACGAAGTTTGTCAATATATCGTCGACTAGATGTTATCGTTCGTCCGATTATTACCACCAGTGCGTGGCATTCTTCCATTGCATTTATTTCGAACGATCGATCGCGACAGCGACACGACACGCCGCGCCGCGTCGAGCTTCGAAACTGTGCTCGCGGGAGCATGACCACGGCGGACAGGAAAGTGCAAAATACTTTGATCCCCGGCTCGAGCACCGGAATGGCTGAAGTGCAGCCAGTAGAGTTTTCTTTCTTTCCTTTTTTTCTTTTCTTTACTTTAAAGAGACGTCCCAGTGCCAGGGTGGAGGACCTCGATGCACTTGGAGTGATGAGGTGGTGGGACGCGAAGCGGCATCGTGGTGGGATAAGAAAAGGGGTGGCTGGCAGAACAGTGGGAAGAGGTTGGAAGGGGTTGGAGGCGGCGAAAGCCTCGCCAACAGGGACCGGGAGGTCTTAAAGAAAAGAACTACTCGCGCTGCCGAGACGCTCTCCTGTCAGGGCTTGACCTTTTTTTTAATTGCATCCAGACCAAAGTTAGAAACAACGAACGGTGCCTTCCTCGCTGATATGACAGAGGAACAGCTGCACGAGAGAAAGGGACGAAAGGAAAGAGAAGAAATAAACGAAAGACGAGCGGGAGAGTGGTGGTCCGCCACCGGAAGAGACGATATACGTTGGAGAAGACAAACCGCGAATTCGTACGTGTCTGCTTGATGTTTGAGCGTCGGAAGGAAACGATGGAATGCAAAATATGTAGGTCAGGGTCATGCTCGAGAGCATCGAGTTCGTTTCCTTTTTCTCTCTTTCTCTCTCTCTCTCTTCCCCTCTCCTTCTCTTTCTCTCGTCTGCTTTTCCACTTCAACTCCTCTTCTCTTCATCCTTTTTAGTGCCAGCAGCCTCGTCTTTTCCTTTTTTTCACCTTACCCTGTGCTTGCTTCAAATCCGACTTTAATGGGCTCGTGCGGCCGTATTACATTTCTGATATTATTACGAGAGATTTTTGCGGAGAACCGAGGGATTAGGATTCCTTAGACGGTCTCTTCGGTTTGCGAAGGGCTTCCGCAGTTTTCGTCCTTAACGTTCATTAACAGTTCGTTTGCTTAATCGTGTTTAAGGATAAGCCGACGCGATTATTTTCCTGGATAATTGGAACGTATTAACATTGAACGTAATCTCGGTGCTGATGTCTTAGGCTTGACATTGTTTCAGACCTTTGTTCAGCATTGTATTCTTCGGTTTGTACAGGATTTTTATCTCTTCATCATCCGGCTAATAAAGGGATAGAACGTTAAGAAGGAGCATTGTTAAGGAGGTAAAATATTGAGAAGAAAAGACAAAGATCAGATGTTGTTTATCTTCTGATGATTTTGTGCCGCTGCTCTTCAATTTCGTTCTTCCATTCCTACAGGATTTTTATCTCTTTGTTGTCTATCTTAAACCGGTTGAAAAGTAAAGAGAGACACTGTTAATCGTAGAATTGTCAAATTAGTGAAAATGGCCAATGTCGAATTTTTTGTTTTGTTAGTTATTAAAAACGTGCAATTTCTGGTAATTTGTCGTTGAAACAGAAACAAGATTACGCATATATTATATATTTTTGTCACGTTGCTTTATATTTAATCAACTACGTGCAACGTATCAAAGATCGGCAATTTTATTATTAAACGAGTAGAACGTAAAAGAGAAAAGAGAAAGTTCAAGCATTATTCATCTGATGACTTTATATATTTTTTATTAAGCGTACAGTCACGTATGCGATCTACAAAGAGATTAAAAAAAGATGTCCTATTTTACTCGATAGAGTGAGTTTAGGATGAATCAGTGTAATCAGGATGTTCGATCTTTTTGAAATTTTATGCTTACACACAGAAAGTACGATTTTCACGATTTCGTCATTATCTCGCATCTAGGTTTGCGGAACGCTAAGTTCCTTCAATGAGTGTTTTATCGATTTTGTCTGATGAGATACGACCCCGAATGCCAACAATAAAAGTAATATTCGCGTGACTGGGACACATTTCATCATACAACATACGCATACCGTGTATTTCTAGGAAACAAGTTAAATTCACTAAACTGATTATTGCTAAATGTATGGTAATCCATTAACACGCCCATAAACATAACATTCAACGCATTAACATACATATATCGCGATTTAAATCTCGTTTTTAAATTTTTATACAAAATTATGTATACTTCCTTATTACCGACTATACAACGTACGTATATAAGTTGGCGGTGTGTAAAAATCTGCTCAGATAGAAATTTCTTTGTTTTTCGATTCTTTCCTACTTTTGTTATATATTTTCTAGTAGGTACGTTATAACTTATTTGCTACTTTGTTCCTATTTTTCTCGTAAGTTACATTCTCTGTAGTCGATAGAAATAGTACGTAATCGATAAGTTGCTGCCAAATCATCAAAGTAAAACTAGGTAGACTAAATATATCTTGCACATGTTACTTTCTTGTTACATCGAGCCTAACTATCGACGATAAGGAAATAAATTGAGTCGGCTAGAAAGGTAATCGAAATCGAAATTCTTAATTCTCCTTGTATCGTCATGTTGAAACTTTCACGATATGGAAACCAGGGGTCATACTATTTCATAATTCAACAAGAACACGAAAAGAATAAGGTAAAATATTTGTTTGTCATTCATATTTAACCAGACAGCTAGCAGTTACGTTATTGAACATTTAGAATATTATCGTATGTTCCATGATCGAACAACAACTACGTCTAAATTATTTCTATCGATAGCTCGGTAAACGAACGAATGCGTGTCTGATTGTTGGGTTATGTATTTTGCTGTTACGTTTTACAGTATAGTAAATGAATATCTGTAGTAAACGTATAATGTTGATTCCACCATCGATTCGTATGTTAATTTATGCAGATGTGTGTGTTAGTAAAATTAAACTGCAATGCAAACAATTTGAGGTAGAAACATTCAAACGAAAATAAGTACGCGCAGAAAGTCAGAATTTAAATAGAAGCACAAAATAAGAGGAGTTCCAATTAAACTGTTTCATAAAACGAGAGAGTAATTTCTGAGGTTAATTCAGTAATTTCAGTAAGTTTCATTTCAGTCCAATCGATTTTCAATCTTGTATTTATACAAATACGATATAATAGATTTTTAACGAAAATAAAATGTCGCGCGAACGAATCGCTAAATAAAAATATTATACTTAGGGGATGAACAATTCGAGTGACGAGTTTACTCGTCCTCTCCAGTTAACAGGTTAAATTCACCCCCTGAGATCGCGTCCACGATCGTGAAACGGTTCGAACTTCCACGTAGCAATTCATTTCCAGTTCACCGAAGAAGAGGGAAGCAGGGGATGGTCTGAAACTTCTGATCTCTAGCGTACGCTCGCGTAGTTTTCATTTAGGGTTTAAGTTGGTAATTTTGCTTTCTCAAGCACGCTAGTCAGCCAAAGGGTTTCGACGCGAGTCACTCAACTGGTTGCGTAATAAAACGTTCTTAAGCTGTGGAATTAACGCTGGTTACGTAGATCCAGCCGATGTGCACGCGTTTATGATGGAATCTCTAAAGGACGATGCCAGCCATACTTCGTTCAAATGCGATATTAATAAACCGCTGAAGCGAGCAAGACCGCAGGTCAATTTACACGGCTTCGAATGCCTGTGTAGCATATAATTATGGTTCAAGATAAATTAGGCTACAATGGCAACAACGACGGCGACATGGTACGGTAATTACGGACGTGACTACTTTTCGTGTTGCGTTTACGACTTTCTTAATCGAGAACATTAGACGACGATCGATTCGAGTGTAATTCAGAGGATCTTCTTAGGTCATGGTTATCTTTCAAGCAACGTGTAGATACTCAGTCGGATAGGAACATGTAATGCGCAAAGTAAGCGCGTAATACGAGTTTCCTTTCAAAGACGACGGCATATTAGCGCCCGGTTCGGTATTATCGAAGAAACGGGTAGAGCCGATTTTTCATGCCTTTTGCAAAGCTCGTTAGAGAACATAACATATCACACCCTGAGAATAGTAAGATAATAACGGGATGACGATACGAGGAGGCAGCCTCTCCTCGTCTTTCCTCAGATTGTCGAGTACCTATAAAACGTAATCGATGCAGATTAGAGACAGTAGAGACAGTCGAGACAGCCGCGATTAACCATTTCCCCACCGATGTCTATCTTTTCGAAAGACCCCGAGAACACGGAGGCGGCCGATCTGCAGAGGAAGCTGGAAATGCTGAACAACATGATGGACCAGGAAGCACGAGCCGAACAGGCACGACGACAGATATTGTACAATATAGGCCACTGTAAGTACTTGCCAAGTCACTGTTTAAGTGGCTGCTGTTTTATTCGAATATTCTCTCTAACACGAGAGGAACGTCCCCGATCAATTGCTACACTCGACGCGATTCACCCGTGCGCCATCACTTGCGCTAATTTCATTTTCCTTTTTAATGCGCTAAATATCACGAACATCGATTATAATTATAGAATGTTTCCCCTATCGATGCGTTTTGCGTTGGCCGCGATCAAATCATCGTTATCATTCCGTTTGGATGAATTACGGATCGCAGGCGAACGGACGATGGAATATTTACGTATATGATTTCGCATTTATCGATCGTACGATTTCGTTCGATTCTTTATTTCTCTGTATATCTGACACCGTGCCGTGGATGTAGGGCTATTCGAGTTGTAGGATATGGTTAATTGATAAATTCGTTTAGTGAATGTACAGAGAACGTTAAAGATCTGTGAAATTGCACTTAAACTCGGATAAACTGTGTAATTATCGTTATCTTCTTATTCGTGTACATGTCCAATGTATGGTACAGATTTCCGTTTAAATCGACAGTGGCAAAAGTAGTCGTTTTTTCGGGTTTGTTAAATCGTTGTTAAGACGTCGGTATATAGTCGATTCACGATGAAATTCGTACAGATAAAACGCGTATGTTAACTCGATTGAAATAAAATTGTATTATAATTTCACACATTTACAAATACGTTTTACGTTGATTTTAGTTGTAAATATAATCGCAGCTTTGAGCGAATATAGTCCTATCGTCGTGTTGATTTTTATCTTTTACAGTTCTTTCGCAGAAGCTTTTTTTTGTTTATGGCTTCCGGACAAAATTCGCTCGAACGCTACTTCCGATTAGCGTAGCAACGGCTTTGTACGCTGCCAGCTTTTCGCATAAAAATCGATTCCAGCGTGATGTTCGTTTCTTTCTTGTTTTATTTGCGACCACCGACCATAAGAGTACTTTATGCAATTGCAATTGCATTATCCACGGAGTATGCACGTGGATATTTTCAATCAGCAAGTACGCTACGAAATGCCACTCCCATTGTTGGTTATCGACCATCGAGAATCGTCGGTAACTTATCCCTAAAAATTCAGCCCCTGTTCAAAAATCATTTGTCGCTATATCAATGATCGCTACACCCTTGGCATGGTAAACTTTGTTTAACGATGAATTCTTTCTTTTTCTGTTCCATGCAAGTAGTGGAATCTCCGTCGATCCGCCTGTTTCATTCCTTTTTCTTCATTTTCAATTGTTTCGTCCTCTTCGTTTGTGGACCTCCTTCTCCCCCTGAACGAGAATTCCGATGATTCTCCTGACACGTCAAATACCTCGATAACAACGATCAAATCGCATGGACATTAACCGTTTCTGTTTCCCGCTGTTGCACCGTTTCAATTTTCGGATTCGTCCAATATCGACCAATTTCGTTCCCGGTGAAGCACATTTAAAATTAACGCGATCGAAACGACGGATTATACGCTTTACGAGGCAGAAGACAAACGAATATCGTTCGCGATTATCTTTTTCTTTCTCCAGTGCAATATTCCGGTAATCGTCGTTTAATATCTTCTCTGCCCTGGGGACAGCAAACAGAAGGAAAACTCATCGTGGTTCGTTCCCGATATTTTCTTCCTCGGAAGAATTCACGATTAGAAGGATCTTAGGATATTTTTCAGCAACTTTATCTATGCATTGTTACACACATTTACACGCAATTTGTACATTTGATTTTATTTAAGACAGCAATCTTTTCGCTTCCGAACGTGTTTTCAATTAGCCTGTAAGAAAAAGTGGTTGTTAAATCGCACGACAGTTAGCGAACTTGTTTCTCTCTGCATTTGAAATTTTCTTTTCGAACAACACGAGTCTCACGATTGCGCAACGAAAGATTTTCACTGTGCCGCGCTAACATTACATTTGAATTGTCTTTCAGCGGGCTACTCAGAGGATTCGGACTATACGTCAGATCTGAATTATCCAGTCGGCGGACAGGGTGCAAACAGCTCGGCTTCGCAGTTTCGTACCGCTGCCAACCAATTGGCTACCCCTCAAAGATCCCTCGAGACCTCCAGAGAAAATAGCTACGAACGGGACGATCATCAGGTATTGTTAGAACGATATTTCGATATCTCTGTTTATCAATTATAAACATTCGTAATCACTCGGTATCACAAAGACGTTGCTCTTTAATCGCCGATCGAGGTTTCTTTTGTCTTTTTAAGGTATAACGTTAGATCGCTAGATCGAATAATATTTTTACAAAATTTTATTTAAAGGATCTATAGAAACATGCTTGAATTATCAAACGCTGCAGAAAGTATGCAAATAGAGTAAAGACCGAAACATTGCCACTTTATAAACTATTCGTTAAATAAAAATATAGAAATATCGTAAATGTAATATATAGAAGCCTAAGAAACAAAAATTCTAACAATATCGTTATCCAATTTATATAAAGAAATTATTCATAGAAGCAATCTCTAATCGTTGTTCATAAACATTACGTTAATTTATTTGTAATGCTCGAATAAAATTTGTTCCGCAGAGACATCGAAAAGCCACCGTAGTTTGTTCCTTTTAAATCAGTTAAATACAGCATGTAAGATAAATTTCTAAAATATATTATATTTCTAGTGGAAGTGACAGTTAAGTTTCGTTGAAAGATTAAATCTCGTCTATAGTATCTCGTAGAAAGCGTGCTTCACGGAACCGTATTTTATCGATTGTTCATGCCATCAGATTCCAGCTACAGTCGGAGGAAGACTAGCTCCGAGTAATTACGGAGGCTATGGTGGATCGGGCCACAGTCCACGATATGACGAACCATATCCCGAAGAAGGTCCACCGCAAAGGTATCAGTCTCAGCACACTTCAGAATCTTCCGAGCCACTCTTCTACAATAGTAGACCAAGACACTATAAGGAGTACAGGTATTTGACATTTACCGAGCCTTAAAACACAATATACATATACACGAAATCGATAAAAAGTATCGCACGTTATACCAGAAATAACAGTTCCTACAGTAAAACTTCTTCTTTTAAATGACTTGCAATGACCAGTACTCGTGATACAACTGCTAGTAACTTACTTCTTTCTCTTTCTCCTACTTCTTTTTCTTTCTATTTCGTTGCCACTGCATTGAAACAAGAATTAACATAAGTTTACTTGAATAATTATAGCTGGATGTTAAAAGATGACAGATAACAAGGTTGTGTGCAGTGAAAGAATAGTTTAGCATTTAACTTTAGCGAAATAGATTTCTGTACATTCGTCGTATCCGATGAATGTTTAGAACTTAATTGGAAACAATGTGCACGACTCTGGTCGTGAATCGCGTGATTCGAAGAGGAAAAAAAAAACGTTTATTATTTTCTTCTGCCTGATTTAGACGACGGAAGCACACGTGGGATTACGAGGACAGGTACGAAACGAGTACCCCAGTTCTGTCTCGTGAGAAAGTCTACGATTTTCATCGTATAACTCGCATTTGTGAACCGTAAATCACACATTTTCATCTAACATCTCCTTCATTAGCGTGTCACCGTTAGTTCAGCCCTGTGCCTTGGAACACCATCGAAATAGCTTTTACAGAAACGTAGCACACGAATCAAACACACATAGTTCGTCACATGATAAAACGATTGGGCAATCGCTTAGTTGGTCGCAATTCTCCGTAGATCATTCGTAGCTGTTCATATCCGACATTTACTCTGTAATTTTTATTTTAGCCCGTCGATGAAATTGCAAATCGTTTAAACTTGTTACATAAAGGATCGATATAGCGGTTGGTCGCATATTAACCTTTTTGCATTTACGAACGAAATATTTCGCGTCGCGGTATTCTGCATACAACGCTTCGAACGAGATATTTCGCGTGTATATTCGTTAGAAATCGTCGATTGTATCTGTACGCGATAAAAATTAACTCGCGACAGTATTAAAAAGAACGTAGAATTTCGATATTTACAGGATAGCATTGGAAGAAACGAAAGAAGAAATTACGTAGATTGAGATACTATAGTTCGGTGTTTAACATGTTAAATAGAATGCACTGAGCGTTCACAGGTAGTTTTGCATGGCGCAGTTAGCGACGCTGCGAATATCCGAGGGAATTGTTGGGAACGCCTTTTAACCAAGTGTATCATGCTTTCAGCAAACATCATCATTTAACGCGGGTCATTTCATCTCCGCTTTTATCTCTCCTATCTGATTATTACGGTTTTATCTCATCGCCGCCCCGTGATTTCAGCCAAGATGGTTGGCATAGCGAGGGTTACGACTATCATGGCACGAGAGTCGACGAAACGAGGATTTATAGCGACACAGAGTACTATCCAAGTACCACAACGAGTACTTCGAGACGGAGAGGTAAGACGTAAAGCAGCATATTCTGTTGGTTTTCGGCCAACAATGGATACATTAGTGCTTTCGATGTATGTTTTGACATATATAGCGCGCGCGTCTCTCTAACAATAGTAAAAGAGATCTTAACTCGGTTTATTTCTGCATGTAAATAGGTCCTCATAGGAGACCGTCTTTGGAAAGACAGATGACTTTGTACGATGATCATCCATATTATACCGACGGATATAGCAGCGATGGAAGAGTGGGGAAAATGAGCGCTACGTATCCTGAATGCCAAACAGACATTAGGTACAATGAGTATTACGATAGCACCACGGGATACGGTTATCAAGATGAAAGGTGAGTATAGTAATTACGTACTATTATTTGACTTTCCATCTCGATGTATTTTTGTACAACGCAATGTAAAAG
Organism: Bombus terrestris; assembly: GCF_910591885.1. Classification (NCBI taxonomy): domain Eukaryota; kingdom Metazoa; phylum Arthropoda; class Insecta; order Hymenoptera; family Apidae; genus Bombus; species Bombus terrestris. Next base: position 4,156,622 of record NC_063274.1, read on the forward strand.
AAACTGAATTAGGGCAAACAATAAGGTATCAGTTTGCTTTATTTATAGATGAAGTATTTAAATATAGAAGATAATATATATGTTAAATCTTTCTTTTATTTTAATTTTGAATGTGTCACCAGGTATGGTCAAGACGACGAAGATAGACAATGGGATAGCGGAGGGAAATGGTATTTAGGAACTAGCACCTATTATGAGAACAAACGGAATAGAAAAACGCTTCCGCAGAGGCCTGCATCTAGTATCGGTATTCATCGACCCGATTATAGACCGATAGTTACCCGACAACGCAGTTACGAATCGGAGGAACTCAATCACAGGTATCAGTCAGCTTCCTTTTCTTCAATTATATCGATATTACCAAAATAAGTATTTTAATACGAACCTTTGTGTTTGTTTTTAATGGTCGTAGCACTCGTCGCCGAAAACCGCTTCAACCGCAACAACGACCGCCGTCTCGAACAGAAGGCACTGGAAAGAAACTACCTCCGACACCAACAAAGCCAAGCAATGTTGTTATCAATCGTAAGCTTGTCTCTCTACCTGCCACACCGAGCAGGCAACTGCCAAAGACTAGAACTCCTTCCGAGGAGAGCTACTACAAGCCTGACTACAACCAGGACTACAATTACGCTTATCGCAGCCATGATAATTTACCTCAGGATACCTATATTGACAGTATATATAGCGAGGAAAGAGGTTACGTCCAAATGCACGCGCCTGACAAAACTCAATACGGGTCCAGTTACATGCCCCAGGTCGATGACCAGTATACTAGTTCGTGTCAAGAGCCACAGACACAGGATAGGTACGATCAACAGTATTTACAAAACTCGTATAAGGACGAGTATCAAGAGCCTTACCCGCAACAGAATAACCAGGTTTATCGGAATACGTATGAAGATATGATATATCCGAACGTGAGTCAGCCAAATGATCAATACACTAGCCAACCAAACGATCAATACAGGAAAACAAGCAGAGATAGGATAATAGATGATAATTATCAGGTGAAGGGTTACGATCAGAATAACGTACAATATCAGGACAGGAAGAAACCTTACTGGGAAGATACGTATAAAGAGCAATACGATGGTTACAGCGTCTCTACATCGAGCGTATATGACCAAAATAACGTGACAAATAAATACAATCAATACCCAAAAGAGCAATACGATTCCGAGTACAATATAAATACGTCGACTGATTATCAAAGGGCTTATCCTGATACGTACAATCAGGAAATGTACGGTCAACGAATCTACGATCAAGACACATACATTCAAGATATATATAAGGAGGATGGCCAAAATACTTACAGTGAAGATACCTACAACCAGCAGGATCCGTACACTCAGGTACCCATTACGTCGCAAAGTAATTACGGCGATACTTATACCACAACAGGACCGCAAAAGGACTACGTTGACTATCAAACGCCGTATAGCAAAGAGGAAACCGTTAGTAGATCGTACAAAAATGACTATCAGAATCAGTATGAAGAGCCTTATAATCAATACGAAGAATCTTATCCTGATTCTTATCAGGAATCCTTCAAGGAACGTTACAAAGAGAGTCCAGTTACTAGCACGGAAAGAAGAACGAGCGAAGTTCCGGAGCTGTCGGTAACTACTCCTAGAGGTCAGACGAGAACGAACGGATATCAGTCGAGCGAGTCAGACTATTACGTTCCCCCTCAGGAAAGTCAGGATATATCTTCGACTGGTGTACAGAGAAGAAAGAAGTTCGAGAAACGTGGACCTAGCCCACTCGTACAACAACATACAGATTCCTTGGAGTCTAAGGACGACGAATTAAAGGAGTCTATCGAAACTGCCGTGAGTTCAATTAGTAGCATTCCACAGAAGAAAGGAATCAGCAGCGACTATTCAACAGCTGCTGACTCTAGCTCCGTTGCCCCTACTTTGATCGAATCTCCGCAAAGTACGGTGCAGCCCGCGACAACGATGGTTAATCATGTAACAGCCAACCACGTTCCAACTAGTATGACGGTGACGGCAATGGTTCACACAGGAGCTAATGGAAAACGATTAACGAGAACTGAATCCTGTCAGGAGGAAGTTATCGAAGACGAGGAATATCCAGAAATCATACCGAAGGAACCACAGAGAAAAGACTCGCAGCTATCGCATCAAAGTCAACTCAGTCAACATTCTTCCCAGCATTCTCAGAAACCAAAATTAAACAGAGGAGATTCTTACGCCTCCGACCACTTCCCCGACGAATCGTACAGCAGAAGAGGTTCATACGCGCAACCTTCAAGAAAAGATTCCTTCTCATCGATCACGCAAGACACCTTCAAACCGCCTCTCACCAGGACAGACTCGTACCAAACGAGAGGTAGTTATGAACAAAACGTCAGTGCTCTTCAGCCCGTTTCCAGAACTGAGAGCTATTCGCGTGGATACTTCAAGGACCAAGAATCTATAGAGGAACCAGAGGTCAGCTTGAGCAGCGCGGTGAATGACGATTATAAGATGAGGGATGAGTCTCTTGAAAGGTAATGTAATGGATTTAGAATTGTTTAAAAATATGTAGAATTATTGACATATATTAATACATATATGTATATATTGAATGTTTATTTATGTTATTTATGAAGATACGAGCGAGGCGATGACGGAATGCTTCGTGACTCTCGGGAGGACTCGTTGGTGGACACGTACAAAACTACGCCACCGATGTCACATACCGAAAGTCCACGTGGTAAGATTATTCTTTATTCTGTATTTTATTACATTTTTGCGAATATGTATGTATAATAAACGTTATATATTAATGGTCTTGCTTTTTGATTTACAGGAAGCATAACAAAACAAGCATCCTTAGAAGAAAGTGTTCAAATGGATACTCCACCGAGGAGTCCACCCGAGCCACCACCAGATAAGGAACTTCTCGAGATGGTTGGAGCTGCTTCAGTGCCTACACAATTGAAAGAACGACCGGAGATGACATCAAGGCAACGGTGGCATTGGGCGTATAACCAAATAGTAATGCAGCTGCGGGTAAGTAAATCATACTTTGATTTAGGTATTCAAAACGAATACTGTTATATAGAGAAGTGTTTTATTAATTCTAGACTACTAAATAATATTAAATGTTTCGAATTTTTAATGAAAGCGAACTTTTATAAGATACTGTATAGATAATAGTATGGATTGGCAAACAGTTCTAAATATACTATACTATGCTGAAATAGTGAAGTTGCTACAGAGATAGATATACAGATGTCAAACAAAATGAAAATGACTTTCCGTCATATCGAGGCGCTAGCCAATGACCTAAACGGCGACCTTCCGAAAAATGTAGCGCTTCATGCCGGCAACCCGCATTTTTCTTACTAGTCCTTCGCTGTTGCAACAATAACCTTGTCAATTATTATCTTGTATCGATTCGTCACGTACGTTTATCGATCTCGAGATCGCATCTATGGGTTCTGTACTTTATCACCCGTGTAGCTCGTATTGTTCGTTGTCAGTTAGAAGGTTGCCACAAATTCATTGATCCTTATCGGTAGTTCACGGGATAACGAAAGGTTGTACACAATAGCACGAGTTATAGGTACGTAGATGAATCTGAATCGACGAGTGATTTACTATCTGATATCGAAGCGTTAGAAACCAACGAAACCCTCAATTTAACCGCTATAAATAATTTTAACGACTTAAAAACCTATATAAATATAAATAATTGAATTAAATTGAATTAAAACTTGCTTAATTTCATCGTACGAAAGTGTAAGAAAGCACTTCATGAACCACGAAATATTAACCACGAACAAGCATTAGTCACCGAATATTACGCACGTTCCAGAAAGCAAAGGTGCACCGATGCATAAATTACGAATAATACGTCGCGATATCACGGCAGAAATAACAGTCGCGCTGTTATCGGTGTCAGTCGTTGTAAACGAACAATGAACGTTCATTAGTGTTTTATCGGGAACCTTCGGGAAGAAATACGAGATTATGTTCGCGCAAATACTCACACATACATAGACTTACACGGAAGAGGCGTAACTATTCTGAATAAGAGACAAGTTTCAATAGCGAATTCAATGCGATTATTCTCAATGCGAATCTCTCGGAACGAATAAACGAGGGAGAAAAGTGAGAGAGAGAAAAAAAAGAGAAAAGAGCTTGTGAATCGAATCCCATTGCGTGGAAAGGAATCCCTGCCGGAGTAAAGGGTGCGTTTATCGGCCTTCTCGCTGCCTTAAAAATACGCCGCTCATCGAGGGAACGAGAGATGGGTTAACGGTTAACTAGCTGCGACACGAAACTTCCATTAACGCAACCTTGTCACCCAATCGCGCCACCCTAAGTACGCACCTGACGCGCTCCTGGGAGCCATCGCAGTCGATATATGTATATATACCTCGGAGAAATTCGCCTCCACGATGGAAAATGTAAATTCCTCTTGGTAACGCACGCTGAGACGAAGCCGATTGTTTGCTCGCATGGTCCGGCTGCGAAAATTTTCACCGGAGCCAGCCAGCATCGAAGCATCGTATTACACTTTGCGAATATCATTTACATTTTCCGCAAAACGATCGTGAAGCTCTATATTCACGTCAGGTTATTATTGTTACTATTATTGCTATTGTAGCCTATATCGCGTTCGGAGATTAATTGCTGTATTTAAGCTGTAATTTGTGATTGGACGAGAGAAATGTATCGGTTTGATGTAGAGGTGATACAAAGTGATTTAGAGAAATTTAGAGAAACCTAAAGTCCAGAGAAATAGCAAATGATTTATTTATGAGATAAACTATTTCTATAAGATTTCTAACTTTTAATAATTATTTATCATGTTTTCGATTGGATAGAATTTTTAAGAATTTTGAAACTGAACACTACGTACTCTGTGCTTCTATCTCATTTTTTTAGTAATACTTTGGTTTCTGACGTCTTTATGATACGTCAACAGCAATCATATAAAAATATTTTCAGAATAATCAATTTATTTCAATCTGTCATATTTATGATACAAATGGTAGCCGAGGTCTGAAATTATCCTCGTACGCCCAAACGCGATTTAAAATAGCGCGGATAAAAGAATTAAATCGAGCTATCTGTGTCAGCATTTACGTATCTTTTTTTTTCCTCGAGTGGTTACATTTCGCTAATTTCTTAAAATCTTATTCCGCGCAGCTTAACGAATTAAGAGCTTCTTTGCGGTGAAATTTTTCGGCTTATCTCGCGAAAGCTAAACGCATGGCCATTTTGTCTCTTGATTTTTCTACTATAAAAGAAACAACAAGGAGAACCGTTTATCTGGAAAGCTCTAAGCCGGACGAGTCTTTTTGTTAATTGTAATAGTACTAAAGCGATTTACAAAAGCTCACTGAGCTAGACATCAGTGACCGTTACTTTCATACTTCATCCTGTCCGAACCACTAAGGTGGTTCCCAGACCGACTAGATCTTCGCGATATTGCTCCATTTTTTACGTATTCGTAGGTCACAATGCTTCGTGTTCTCGTACAATTTCTTTAAGACCTGTTCGAATTTCGTCAGAATTTTTCAATTTTAAAGATTTCTTTATTACAGATACATGGCGATGGATTGTTAAATAAATTGTATTCGTATTAACATTAGCGACATCGACGTTTGGAAGGTCTCGTACGTGTAACAAGTGTATATTTCATAAGATATCTTATCTGTTGATATTAACAACTGACTCACTTTTCAATTATTCTTGTCCGAGTCGCGTTACTATGATTTCATTCATAGCGTGCATTCGTTTTACAAACAGATTTTTTCGAAGAGATTTGAAAGAAATTAACAGAAGATAAAACATTAAACATTAAAATAATTCATCCAGTTGTATGATTCGCTTTATCCGATAATTGTATCCAGCAGTCACTGCTTACCGGTAAAATAATGGCAAACGTTTCTGAAAAAAAGAAGCAGGTAAAAAGAAACGGTCAAGACACAGCTGTATGAACCTTGTGAAAAGAAACTCTACGAATCTGCATTCGAAGGCTGGGCACGTTCCTCCCATCTTCCCTGCAGAGACTCGTTTCTTTTGCCGCGATAGGACCTCGTAGGGCCGCAATCTATGTAGGCCAGTCGGCCTAACCGCAATCGGAAGCCCGTATATCGAGTTGGCAGCCTAGAGTTGGTGGTATCACCTTCACCGTCAAGGTCTCGTCTCCCGCCATTTCGTTATCATCGTTGCCACTTGTCATCGCGAACAAACTTGGTATCCCTCAGTAGCGTATTAGTTCACGGTACGATGACAACGTGAAACCATCTACCAGCGAGGGAGGAAAATATATTTTCTATCAGCGCACGTCGAGTAGCGTATTTTGAAAAACGCACGGAAGAATCCACATCGAGGACGAAGAAAAGAGTGAAAGCCGAAGCAGCGACACTATCGATCGTTATTAGGCTTTTATTAGACGGAAGTATCGCCGATAGCTCCCGCAAAGGGAACATCTACACAGGGGGTCGTGTTAACTTAAGTGAAAATATCACCAAGAGGTCCGTCAGGGGCTGACCACCTCCTTTGCCTTAATTCCCGTACGATCCGTCACAGAGTCTGATCGGGCTGCTGCGAGAAACAGGATGTTCTTTATTCTCTCGTCCTTCGTTCCTCGTGTTTCATAGATTTCGACGAACAAAGACGTCCCGTTTTGCGAAGGATAATCAGTGAAATTTACGTGATCGATGGTCGTGTAGTGTATTTAACGGGGTAAAGGGATCTTCTCGAGAGAATTTTTCGATATAATGAACTGTGTTTGCGGTCTTGTTCCATGGTAATGTTGGATTACGAAAGTGTTCCGCGGAGCTTGTTGCATACTGGAAGACGAAACTCGTTGGAAAATTATCGAACAATCGTGGCTGGAATGCAGAACGGCGTTCTACAAATTCCAACTTCCGAAGCTTGATAATGGTCTGACCGGAAGGGCTTAAGCGGCACACCGGATGCCGCGCCGGTATATCGCGTGGATAATGATATCCTGCGTGTAGCTACACGTCACGGCTCTGTGAACAGGATCTGCAAATATCGTAGAAACTGCGCACCAACGAATTTCGCTACTCTTTTTTTTCTACCGACGTTTGGTACATTTTTTGGAAGCTTTTTTAAAGTCGACGAAAATAATATTGTTGTCCTTTTTACAATTTTTTATATCAACGGTCGATCGTTGAATCGTCGAAAGTGTTCGATATACGAATAGGAAGAAAAAGTAAATGAAAATGGAGGCTCGTGAAAAGTCCACCGAATGGGCTCTACTATTCCCTCTGAAAGCAGGCTTATTCGCGATGAAGTCCTCCTTGTCTTCAAAGAGCGTGCATCGCGAGAAAGAACAAATAGCTAAGAAGAATCAATTATTAAAGTCGAGAATTCGCCGTGGATCTTCTTTGTCGGACTTGGACAAGCTGCAGTGTAAACCAGTGCTACCAGATGTGATTAGATCGACGGAGAAATGCTCCGAGTCTCTTCCACATTCGCCAGCTTTGTCAAGAGCGAACCTCCAACTGGGAAATTTGTACGTGAGAGATAGCATAGGCGATCTGATGAACATGAAAAGGTATGGCGCGTCCACGTGGAGCGTTAGAAGCGAAAGTTTGATCGCAAAAGTGGTGCCGTTGAGCACGGTGACCCCGAGACACAGTCCGCCGATGGAAAAGAGCATGGAGGACCTCGAGGACGAAATGCAGGACGACTTCCATGTATCCGACAAACCTCTAACTTGTGCTCAAAGAACGCAGAGGCTCAGCAAACTCATCAAGAAACACAGACGCATCATGGTCTTCAGTCCTAGAAGCCTGAAGCGAGATCTCGTAAGTTAAGGCAAACATTCAGAGACCGAGAATATGATTGAAGTTTTAATTGCTCTAAACTTCGCTTGAAAACGTCTGAGAGTGGTTTGCAAGATGCCGGACTTCTTGCGGTTGATAATGTGACGATGCCAGAGTATCAGCTGCTGGATAGACTTATTTTGACAAAGACAATTGTAATTTAAATATAATTAAGCGTGATAGTAGGTTGTCGGAAAAGTTTCTTTCGTTTTATGAGGAAATAATAGACGCACAACGTTTCTTGTTTTATATTATTTTGTCGAATTACGTACGATCCATTTTGTTCTATCGAGATGAACATTTCACAGACTTGGTTTCATGTTTGTATGAAGGTGCACTGTTGTAGAAAACAGAAAGTGTCTTTCTTTGCGAAAGAAAGACACTTTCCGGACAACCTAATGCATATTGTTTCTAGAAAGTGAATATACTTTTTGTTAGACTAAGCTCAGCAGAAGAATAAAGGAATTTTTATGTATTCAGAGTTGTTGTTTCAGGATTTTTAACACTGTTTATAGATCGTTTAGAGCATCGTAGGGGAAAGAACATAAATGTCATGCTTTTTATTTGTTATAACAGTATACTGTTAGTTATTTTCATAAAACTTGGTGAATTGGTCACCCGTTGGCAAAAGTTTCGTATGTTTGCACTGAATAGGTCGTTCGTCTTTTTACTTACACATAGTGGGTAACATCGAAAAATTAGAAAATTAGAATATTTATCGCGTCTTGCGTGACCAGCTTTACGCAGGATACCTTGTTCTTTTATTTCTTCCCATTGTTACGTCGTCGCGTTCATACATTCAACGAGATCGTGTTCACGTGTACGCTAAGAAACGATGTTATCGACCGTGTACAATGGAGAAGCTAAAACCAGAGACGCGTTGTTAAATTTGAAACAGCTTCTGCAGTCGTGGCGAGGGACACTTACAGGGATTGAATCATTCATGGTACATCCGTCTTTCTCACTCTCTTCCGTAGATTGCTGTATTGGCAGGTGGCCTGCATTCTCTTCACAACGCTCATCGTTATAGTCGCTTTTTTGGATAAATCCTTTCATCCGACGAGAAAAGTTTGTACTTTGCTGCTTTAGTCGAAGGAATTAGCCAAGAACATATTCGTTCTTGCGACTTTAGAATTTTATCTTTTCATATGCAATCGGTGTAGAAAATATGTTACAGCTCCTGGAGCCTGGAGATTATCTGAAGATTAACTTTACAAGCTTTTTGCTGACTGTATCATTCTTTTCTTTTTTAAACCTTATTGCGAATACGATTAAATCTTTTAGAATTCCACTTTTTTCTTTTTTTTACCCCGTAAGAAAAATTATTTTCTGCCGATCATTAATAGAAAAACATTTTTTTTCGAAGAATTTTGTAAAAGATATGCAATGCACTGAAAGTGCTTTATCCGACATATGTTAATTCATACCATTCGTAAATGTAGATTGTTGGTACAGCATAGAAGGATTAATAAGATGTTGGAATGTTGAAAGTTATTTAAAATGTACTTGTCTCCGTAAAGCAGCAAACTTATTTCTGCTGTTTGTGTGCAAAGCACTTTGTAGCTTCTCGAGCTTGGAGATTATCCCGGGATTTAACTGTAGCAGCTCTTTGAATACATCATTTTGTTTCTTCGGTAAGTTCTATTGTAAAAGTGGATAGTGGGATATGTATATTGAGATATTAAAAAATATTTGTCATGCTTTATCGCGTTTAGAATTTATGTCATCTACTTATCTTCCGTTTTGCAAGATCATTTTAGCGGTTATGAGTACATTAACGCAACGTTATGTTGCTTTTAGCTTGAAATTCATAAATTTATAAAAATTGTAATATGAGAAAAATGCTTGTTTACCTGCAAGTAATTTATTCTGTTTACAGGCTTCGTCAAAGCTTAATTAAACAAATATTTCATTGTAAAGCCCCAGATATGCGAATGAAAATATTTTTGCCATTTACTTCGCTCTTTTATCTCTACGTTAATCAACAAGATTTTCAAGAATTTTTATCGTTTGAATGGATTCAACTCATTAAGACTCTTCGACGAATAGAACTTGATTCTAAAACGATGCATCCATTTATCGAGGATTTTTGTTAAATAAACGATTCAGAAATCAAAGATTTGATTGATAAATAGTTGCGTAATGTTACTCATACGAAAGAGCGATCGTATTCCCTTCGAAATATCCTTCTTCTTCATATTCTGCTTTCCTATTACGTTTTCAGATTTCTCTGAAATTTCCTCTTCCTTCCGCGGCAACCGCCATCTCGAAACATGTTTTAGATACGTACATACTTTCCGTATGCAAATACTTTTCAACGTTCTGCATGTGCTTCCACTTTCAAACACTTGACAGTGCAAATACTTCTGGATATAGCTTTCAACGTATTGACACTTTACACGATACAATTGTCTATACAGACGTGTAAATTATCAGACCAAGATTATAAGAAAGTAAGTAACAGGAGATTTCTTCCGAACAATGCTCTATTTCTAATTTATAAACACGAGTTTGATGTTTTACGATGTCCGATCGGAACTTTCTTTCTAGGAAAAGTCTTCCGTTTCTTCGAATATTCCAAGTTCACGTAGCAGAAAAAAATCAACAATCGTAGGAATTTCGGACAAATTGGTGGAAATTGTCTGAATTAAAATCAACGAATGTAATCTCTGAAGATTTAACAATGCACTAAAACTCAACAAACATCGCATGCGCCCTCGTGTTCATATTTTATGCATATAATTAAAGTAATGTGTATTAAATTCTATGACAACGAATATCTTGAATCTTCAAGATGAGAGTAGCAGTATGAAATATTTTCATCGTAATTGATACTAATCCACGAAAATTTAGACATCGAATTAGTAAGAGATTATCTTTGAGCATGTCTTTTTAAAAACTTATAAATTCCAGGAACTGTTAAGGAGGTGTCCTGAATTAGAATATTCTAAAACAACGTCTTTTCGTGATTTTTTTAGAAGGGAAACAAAGAAATGAAGTTATTGAATTTTGTAGTATGATTTTATATATATTTAACGAATACAAAACAATTTTTTTTTTAAGTAAAAAAAAAATTATAACAGATTTCTAAGCTTGTTTCATGGGCGTCTTGTCCCTGGAGTCTTCAATCGACGGGGAAGATCCACCTCGTAATTCTTGACTGAAAGAAAAACCAAAAAGGGATTAAATTATTATATATTTTTCTTCTGGGTGAACTAAACAAAGGCAGAAAGAAGTTTATTTAAATAATTGTTATGGCACCTTAAAGTTTATTCTTTTCTTAAAAAAACACATTTTTTTTAAACCTTCCAAAATTTTTAATTTCACATTTTTTTCTGTATTTTTAAACATCGAAGTACATTCGAAAGTAAATCTACTTTTTGTCGAAAGATCATCAGAATAACTTTCAATTCAAGATTTCTTTTTCACTATTCCGTAGAAATTGCTTTAACGCAAGTTAAATGAATGAAAGTTTAATCCAGAATTTTGAATGTTTTTGACACCGCAGTCTATAGAAGAAAATGAAGAGTGAGAAGATCGTTTCACAGTCGTTGGAGATATCTGCGATCTCCCTTGAATTTTTGAGTAGGCGACCAGAAATCCTCGGGGTAAATCCTCGACACTTGAACCACTGCTCGACAATGACAACCTCCTGTCAATTTGCATAGTTTTGTACGGTCACGTAGCTTCTGGTAATTTTTCCTCTTCCACGTGTCACTCGCGGAACACAAGCCACGTTCGAGCTTTTAACTTTTCTCTCGCGATTCCCCGGTCGTTTCTGTGCGCCAAGAGAACTTTTTCGGTTACTCGTTCCAATGGATGTTCGTTTTGCGAAAAAATACAGTGTACAGTGTACACGCGATGATACAAAGTTAATGAACGAAGCTCCTTGTTGCGCGGAAATGCACGCCGATCAAAGAACGAATTTGGCGTTGAAATATGTCAATTTTTTTCTGTAATATTTCGCGTTATTTGCTCAAAGAGTCGAAGAGCCGTGAATTCGCGTAATTGACTAATTTGATCAGGCACTGTCGACAAAAAGCGGACGTATTTTTTTTACCAGAGGCAAAGTTATTTCGATATTGGATGTCAGAACTCTCTCGTATAGTCGAACTATTATTGGTGAAATTTGATACGTCACGAGTTATTAGTATTAATAAATTCCCTGGCACTCTAAAGCAATAAGCTCGATAATAAAACAAAATGAAATGTTACAAATTGCAAGATATTTGATTGGTTTATTTGACAGAAAATCGTAGAATCGCGAGGAAGAAATCTATTAATCGATAAATTATTGTACAAGGACATCTCGACGATATAATATTGTGCTTTTGACTGAAATAATCGCGTAATATGATAATTAAGAATCGTTCGAGGTATAGTTTAACTCAACCTAATTGTTACCATCGAATTGTAAGCTGAAGCGAAGTTTCGAGTGAACTGTATGAGATTAATTTCTCTGGATCAACGATGTTAATTAGACTCGAGCATTGCCTATCACAAGATTACGCTCACCTCGACCTCTGTTTACTAACTTCTCACTGACTAAACACGGATCAGAAACAAGCTGTAACTATAATTCTATTTGAATCTCCATTATACGATATAAATATTTATTAGTTATTCAACTTGTTAATTAATATCGCGCCCTTAGGACGAAGAATCTAGAATCTTGAATTTCTAGGTCCCGAAGGCATTCGCCAAAATCGATGATATCCAGCAAAACTTTCCGTTAAATTTTGTTTAAAAATTCAGAAACCTTCTTACGAACTCGTAATTAGCTTTAGTATATTAAGCTTACAACTGTTCGCGCTATTAATAACGTAAAAATTAAACTTTAAATATCTCGAAAAATTATATCGATGAAAATTATTCCCTTCCTTTTTCTTCTAATACGATATACGTGTAGGTATATGGTTTCTAACGAGAGTATCTGCTGCGATGTTTAATTCTGTAGGGAATTACCTATATCTGTAATTCTGCAGTGAGGATTACCGTGTACATAAAGAAAAGACTTACAAGGATAATCTTCTTTTATATCGCTATAACATCCTTGGAATAGTTAATTCTAAGGAATAATCAGCGCCAATGATCAAAACGAAGGGAGCAATTACATTAAGCAGAACGAGAAACCGTTGCCTAACCTGAATAGTCTTGTCCTAAACGATGCAATCGTCCGGCAAATAGAAGGTTTACGTTCGAATTTCGGTCCAGCACAAGCGATCCGATTGATCGATCTTTTCACGTTATATGGAATGTAAAAGAAGGTACGAACAATAAAAATTTATCGTCGTATCAATAATACGACAATCTTTCTTGCACCTATAAAGCTGTAGAAATATGTGCTGTTTGTGTGCCAACCGCGACCACCATCGTGTCTGTGGCTCGACTTTCCTCGCGGAAATATCCACGTGTGAGAAAGTTGGCAGGCTGAAGAAAACTTCGTCCTTGCCATCTGTGCACTTCCTACGATTCCCAGGGGAGTGAAGAAAAAAAAAAAAAGAGAGAGAAATTTGCTGACATACGCGACATTACATTTTTCAATGCTTCGATGACCAGCGAAGTTCCTCCTCGAGAACGAGGTATCCTTCTTGGAAGGATACTTCGAATATTTGTCGTCTCATGTCTTTGAACAGGAAATTTGTGGTTTCATGTTGTGGGAAAATTTGAAGTATTTTCCGCGGTAATTTTAATCGTGCTTTAATCGTTTTTATGGAGAATTATAGCGTACTTAGGGAAAGAGGTAGAAAATATGACTAGAGTGAAATAAATCGGAGAATATCTCTGGCGGAAGTATGGCGAAGAAAGCCATGGTAGACACAAATAGCTCGGAGAATACTGCACAGACACTTTTCATAATCGTATATTCAAGCGAAATAGTTGCGATCGTCCTAGTTGTTGTCCTTAATATTTAGAAAATACTTATACACAACATTGTACGGAGAATATATACAAAATTTGATACAAGTAATTTGAAAAGTACGCGTTATGAATGTCAGAATTAATACTAATATTATCCGTGATATTAAAATATATTTAATTTCCTCGGATTTCCACTCACTGTAATTGAAACTTACACGCACGTGTCGTATCTTAAACTTTGGAATCGCTAGATATAGAAACGAAAGGTTTTTAAAAAGATATTAACTTATAATTTTGTCAAAATTAAACAATCGGATAATTGAAAAGTTGAAGAAAATACGAGGAATGAAATGAAAAATTTCATAAGAAATTAGAAAATCTGAGAGATCTTTTTTGCAGAAAATCGATGAAAATACGGTAAATCGCTATTAATATATTTATCGTTAATCTCAAATAAATAACGAAATTAACACAAGATTCGATATAATTGTAATTCGGATATAGTTGCAAATTTTTGGCTGATAATGCGCGTTAACGAACTTAACATCCTTCGTGGCCTTATCGCATTGACAACAGGCTAAAATCAATTTCCTATCTAAGCATCCTTCTCTCTGGCTGTGGAACATCGTGTACGTAATTACGACCCTTTCGACGTGCGAACAACACACGGAGGAGCACGTGTTTTCGCAGGCAAACACATTCATAACACTAGTTCAACTATCGTGCCACCCTCGACATCCTACTATGCAAGCACGTAATCGAACTCGTGGCGGACAGCTTTATCGAGAAGAGGGTGCTCAAAGGGATAAGAGATCCTATATCAAACGCGAAGTCGATGGACAATGTCGACAAGGAACAGGAAAACGATCAATCCGTGATTAACCGATTCCGCGGTCAACTAGAGTCTTGGTTTGCACGTCCTTCACGAAGCGCTGCTAATCTTCCAGGCTCTCGTTAACATAGCCATGATTGACTTGTAAGACGCCAGTGTAACAAATGACGCGGGCGTTGGACGAAAAGCTACGTTTTCTATCGAGATTTTTCGTTCGATCGTCTCATAAATTACGCGTAAATCTGGGCAACATGATTTACAACGTACGAATTTTCTTTATCATCGTTGGGAGAATCGTCTAACTTTATGGTTTCAAGTTATCGTATTCTAGGAAAGCCCTCTTAAATCTCCCCATAAGGAACACTGTAAGCTTCGATATTAAAAAGATACACGTGATAAAAGAATAAACGATTGGCGTATTGTTGCAGAGAAATGGAATAGTTTGGTAAAATATTAGAATTTACTAGATATTGCTTGTATGAGGTATACTTATTGCTCAATTATGGAAGAACGCGGTATATGTTAAAGAAGAGTTCTCGTGGCAAATTGTCGTAAATTTCTACAGTTTCAACCATTAACATTTTAAGTAAGCGGATTACCGACTCCTTTAAACAAAATATTATACATTACTATAATTTTACAGCAAGTCAGGTCGTCGATCAAATTATTCAAACGTACGAAGAAACTCGTTTTATACGCTTTTCGTGGTTACTCTGTTTCTCCATAATTGGATTTTATGATAGACCATACAAATATGTAAGCTTTCTTGTAACTTGTATACAACTAGTCACACGCATAACCATACACGACCCTCCCCTAAAACCATTTTATCATCTATCACTGGAGATCATTTATTTCGAAGAACATTTTTATACTTTTAAACGCAATATCTTCGATGAAGATAGGATAACTAAATTGTCAACTTTTACGCATTTATGGGAAACTTGAAGGTGTACAAATGCGCAGAACGCGCTTAATATTTAGAAAAACGTTTATAAAATAATCAAAGTATCGCGATACTCGTTATAATATTTAGTAGGCGAAATGATTTTCCGCTTATGTGCTGTTCTTTCAGTTATGTTCGTACAAAGATGAATTTCCATAGATATCCGCAGTCTAGAGATAACGTACGACTCTACGAAGTCGTCCCCTTGAATTTCGTCTAGAAAAATAAAAAGAACATTTGCCTTTTAATTCCCGGTATGAACACAGCAGTCCTGCACCGGGTCCTTTCAATTTCCAACGATTTCGTATTTACAGAAGAGATTGCCCGATGCAAAAGAAATTAAAAGATGCCCTGGCCCCCGGCTCGCTTTGAACATGTTCATATCTGTTGAATCGGTCGAATTGCTTCTGGTTCAAATCCCTGGAAACGTACCCTTTTATCTGTTTCGTCAGTCAAACGAGATGGCAACTATCTCTTTCTGTGCTCTGACAATACTTTCTTCTTCTTCGCGACGATATCCGTCTTGGGACAATCCTTCTGTAAGATTGTTTCGTGCGATCCTATCGATCGGGATATCGCTTTAGATATTCTGGGTTAAAGAACGCCAGCTTAAATCTTCAATTACGTTTGATGTGGATGAAATCTCGTCCTGTGATCAAGGGGTTGTTGTTCTTCCCTTTCAGTCTGTACAATAAAGATCGTCCAACGCAATGTTGTTAGCAAAATTCTACAGTTCCTAAACCCTAAATCTTTGCCAAGGGTAACGACTCTCTTGGCTCCTTTTATTTCGTTCATCCATCTGCTATTCTCTCTTGCGTGTTTCTAGAGGCATTTTCGGTACCGTAGGTAGAGCTCATATTTATTCATGATATCCAAGGAAATTGGAACAACCTTTCACAGTTGTTTCTATTTACGAGAAAATTTCGTCAAACTCGCGGTGTTGCGTCTGAACGTGGTTAATTTAAAACAATAATGTGTTTGTCGATACAAATTGCCTCTTCCGTTTTTAATTTATATCGTTTAAGCTTTTATATCGTTGAGGTTTACTCCCACCATCTGCATACGTTTCGAATGCAAGTGTAATTTATTGCCTTTTGCACGATGTTTACTGCATTCGATCGGTGGATGTTGAAACAACGCTTTGAAAACACAATTCTTTATTGAATTTAAGGAAATTCCAGGGTTCCGCATTGTAATCAATATCCTCGTTACAATTTTACATCGATTACCTTGACAGAATTTTATTATGACACGCGTGTTTCCGCTTAACTCTCTGTCAATCAGATTTTTGCCGAGATTTGAATGAATTATTTTAATTTCATTTAATACGTACACAAGGATCTTTCAATTTCGTATGAAAAAGCTGTTGAGCAAGCTAAAAATTGAAATTTGCTGAATTATTACTATGTACCGATCCTTTTGGAATTATTAGTCCGTCTCCTGCTACGTTACAGATGGTTCTGACATTTGACTAATTGAATGTGTGCTGAGTTTCAAATGAAACGCCCCTCAAGAAGGATCTGTTTGCCAACCGGAATTCATGAAATTACGAGTATTTAGTTGTCACTCGTAATTTTACCAGTCATGATTACATTCGCACGAAATTCTCCGAAATGTTGGCGAGCTTTTTTAATCAGATTACAAACATTTAACATTGCCTAAGGAGTAAAATGTTATCTTATCGGACATGATAATTATATCAGCGAACAATTGCTGTCGATACAACGAATGTTATATATTCTTGGCCTAGGATATTGACAATATTGACAAATTGATATTGACAAATACAATGATATTATGATCTTTCAAATCGTTCGAATAATTATGAAGAATTTATGAGTTGTGTATTTCTACGATATTTTCACAACAAGAAACACATTTCATATCAATATGTGCATACGTTAAAATTGACAAATTAAATTTAAAATATCTGGCAAACTAATGGTTTCTCGGTATGAATAAATTAATATCTTTTTGTGGCGAATATCCAACTGGATGGACTCTATAATGTTATAACATACGGTGTCATTTAAAAAACTCAGTCACCTTGATATCTCAGAAAATGTCAGACATTAGAAAATAAGAGACTGTCACATCAGTCTCTTGAAACGCAACATATTTCATTTAAGATATTTTTCGATAATACCAATATAGGTATCGACTTATTTTAGATAATACACACTTCTCATTAATTCACTCTGTATACGATATATCGTGTATTTATCTAATTATTACTCGTTTTCTGTTACAGGTGAGTACCTTTATTTGTTTAATCCTGTCCGAGAAACGGATCGATCGATCGTGCGAAATAGTCGGCCGCAGGTGAGTGTTATCTCAGCACGATGTTTTGCCCTTAATTATGACGGTAGACGAGCAAAGTCGTCAGGTGTATTATTACGGCGTTGAATAAACGGTATCAGTGGTATGATACCGCCAATTTACGTCCGGTCTCTAAATTGTTGTTACAAAGCGTTACACCGCAATATAATGCCCCATAAACGATCGAGGTTTCATATAAAATCGTCAGACGAAAGTGCACCGGACGTCATGAAACCGACGAGGCGAGTACAATGTCTTGTTGCACTGTAACAAGAACTTAGGTGCAATTTGTCGGCGGACAAGGTATTTCGCGAGCAAAGCTTCACTTTTCGCATCAACATCGTCTTATCGTGGAATCGTGCGTATAAACCGATTTCACCCTTTATATTTCGATTTACAGTTACGAATTCTAAGATCATTGAAAAATAGATCTTCGAAACTTTTGACATGTTTCATGTGTACATATATATATATATATTTTTGTATATCATGGTTAAATGAAGTTTTAATACAGAAACTACGTATATTTTATATATTACGATTGAAATTGTTGAAACGAATAAACGTTCGAGTTTGCTTGTGCAAAGGGTTGACAAATTAAAGTTATAAAGTTATATCATCGATTCAACTTATGATGCGTGAAACTAGCGTTTAAGATATGAAATTTTGTTAATGATGACGAAATGATCTAGCCACTTATTTTTAGATATATCTAACTCTAATTCTTAAATATTTACCATTTTAAACTAATATACTAGGTCGAAAAAGTAAAAACAAGGATAATAGTTTGAAATTGAAAAAACAGATAAAAATATTTACCTTTGATACATATATATTGTCTACTTTATTATTACAAAGGAAGAAAAATATTTATCTTCCGAGTTTACTCGGCAGTGCGGTACAGGTATCCGAAGAACACGTCAGAGTGACAAGTACGTTCAGTCGTACGGAAGACGACACGTTCTTGGGATGACAAGGTGATTAAACATGCACGAGGCGCCTCCCAATATACTTTATCACGGGGCCATATGATCATATCAACGAACAAGTGTCCGGAGATGGAAATTTCAACGGTTCACCATGAGCCGGTATTAACGAAAATTTTGAATGATTTACGCAGACTCAGCGCGAAATACGTATATCTAGTCGAGATTCAATAATTCTTTCAGTCGGTAAATGTCCTACAAATGCTATCTTTACGTTATTGAACGAATCTCGACAAATAAATTTCACTCCAATGACAAGTTACCTTCGTATAGTTACTGGTTTATTAAAAATCTTTTTCTTTCGATGTTCGCTTAGTATAACATTTATATTTGGTTTAAACTACAAGGAATACGTAACTAATATAGCATTAGGTTGTCCGAAAAGTTTCTTTCGTTTCAGAAGGTGATAATAGATGAACAACAATTTCTGTTTTATATTATTTTATTGAATTGGGTATGATCCATTTCGTTATATTTTTATTATTATATTCGTGCATAATTCAATAAACTAATATAAAACAAAAAACATTGTGCGTCTGTTATTTCCTTATGAAACGAAAGAAACCTTTCGGACAACCTAATACATCGGAACACAGATTGTCAGAGCATTATAATTATTGACCAAACAGGATATTATTTTTGTTAACGACTTTTCCACCCTTCGAATGAAAATATCTATGTTATCGGCGAGTATTGTTCGTTTCAAAGACGATAAAAAAAAAAAAGAGAAATGAAAGGAACAGGTGCCAATTCTGTAACCACGAGCCACAGCAATGAGAATTTATGGATTGGTGAATTGTGAACGGAACGTTTACAATTGATTGGTTTCAAATGATAAAGCTAGTAATGTGCCGTGTATATTGGATAAATTCATAAATGAAAATTCGATTATGGTCACTATTTTTTAATTTCCGTGTTACTCGATTATATTTTCAAGTTACAGTAGATTGTGCTAATAAATGTTTCTTGTTTTTGCTGTTGCTTCTACTGACTTCTTTACAGAGAATATTCTACAGTTCTTATCCATCGTTATTCAAATTATCATACAGTTTCGTTGTAAATTACGATATTCATAATTGGAAGCCTACATTTCTAGATTTTTTATTATTACAGTTACGATCTTTTTAGTAACGCAATGAGGTCAGCTTATTTTTATCGCAAACACGAGTAAATTTGACACTTTTCTTAACGAAGAATTTCATAATTTTAAATCAATAACGAAGCATTGGAACTATCATGGTAATCGTCCAAACATCGAAAGATTCTGTTACGAAGAAATCTAAGCGCAATTGCTCGAATTATCGAAAATACCATAATTACCTCAACGACAAATTTGACGTTATTGCGACCAATTTAAATGGAATTGTTCGAAATCAATATCGATCTAGTCAAAAATATTATGTCCGTTGCCTAAACAAATCCACTTTCATAAATACGAGATAGTCTACCTCCGAGATAATTCGTAATATCGTTGTATGCATTTGAAACCATTTATTACTGTTTTACCACCACTAAGTACAATATCCAATTTGCGGCAATATACGAATGGCGTCTGAGCTCAACGGGGATGTTTTCTAAGACGGTGCGTTTCTCGGAACCGTCTCTCACCGAATTGCTGGCTAGCGAACGTTGACTTAATGGGTGGTAATTTAAGGTCGGAGACTTAATGGTTACGAGAAAATCGACCCGTTGGGAACACAACGGGGAATGGAGTTATGGCAGCTGAACACGAGTGAAAGCACAGGATATGAAGAACTTAGCTACCATTAAGCGATGGCAGATGCACGGGAGATTGACAAAGTTGCGTGTCTGCAACCTCGATAACTATTCGCTGTCGTGTTTCTTAAAATGGAAGGATTGGGTTGAAATAAAAGAAAAGAGTAGTAAATCAGAATGACTATAATTTCAAGTTTTAAATTTATTATAATCTTCACGCTCCATCGATTCTAATTCTTATAGGAGATTTATTAGAAAAATATCATATTAATGTATTCTATAATTTTAGATTTCATATGACTGAAATATATAAATATTGTTTTTGTTGTATTAATAAAAATTAGCAATTTCAAGCTTCCAACTGTAGGAAAAAAAATCTACACGAAAAATATTAAATAAAAAGATACGGATGAAATTAACGATATCAGAAAAATTATACTAAAATGACGTTTTTTATTCAATTGCGTTAAGTCATATAGAGTGACTTTCGTAATTAAACACAGTAAATAATCACCTTTTCAAAATTCTCTATTTTTAATTAACCATCAGTTGATTTGTTTCTCATTAACTTGTTTTTAAATAGTCGATCGCTAAGAAAAGTTTCTATCCAATTATTGTACACACGATAATCCTAGGTTGGAGAATTGCTTGTTTAAATCTTATCAATTCTTATGAATTCTTATGAACGTCGCGTCTAGGCATATTTTCTTACTTTTCAAGATCCACGTATCTTTGATTCTACGCCTATTTGAAGTTTCGAACTGACCATAGTTTATCGTAGCTGTATAGTAGCATTTCTACATGTTCTCTTGTGTGTTATGAACTAGAAGGAATAATTTTCGCACGAGGTAATTACATGGAACCTTACGATTCAATCCTCAACGGACATGACATAATTTTTATTCATCTTCCATAAATGAGAAACTGCATATCACTTGAAAAGTTTGTCACGAATCACGTCTGCGTTCCAGTGACAAAGAAAATCAATCGTTGCTTGCTCTACCTTTCGTTCTTACTTGTTTGTCTCCTTTCTTTTTTTTTTTTTTTTTTTTGTATTTTTCTCGTATTATCCGAAGTCTGTCAGATGTTCGATACCGCGTAACGAATCGTGATAAAAAACGATCGCGGTCATATGACCACGTTGATACGGCTTTTCCTGTATTGTCCCCCTCCCCTCCCTCCTTATTTTCCTTTTTGTCAATTTTTTGAATGAAACTTCAACGTTGTGTGAAACGATATGCCAAGTGTGATTACTTTTTTATCTGGCGCGATGTTATCGCAAACGCGTGAAATATCAAACGTGCAAACTGGTAACACGCCGGAGATGAATGCGCTGTGAACGTCAACTTCTCTCTCTTGGGGCTATGCAAGAGAGTTCCTCGATATCTAGAAATTCGTTCCGTGGAAGTTCTTTGCTGGAAACGTAACTCCTTCTCGATACGGTCGCTAGAAATTCGTTTTTGATCGACATCGAAATTCGCAGGTGTTTCTCGCGTATAGAAAATCGCTTCGGCGACCAGGAAATTGGCTTTGAAATTATAATGTTTCAGGAGAGAAAGAGGAAAGTCTAACAATCTATTATAGCGATAAAGTAGAAGGTAACGAAAGGAAAGTAACTAGGTGAAAATAATTGATTTAATAGTACGGAGTTAAACGAGTTAATGTAACATGCGAACATTAGGACGAAATGAAAGGAAACTATTACCTGCATATCAAAGTTGCATAAGAGAAATTGTGTGTTATATTTTGTACAAAGGGTGGATTATAAAATAAATGGTCTTACGTTATCTGACAGCTTTAAAACCTATGCGATCCCCGAGAGAACGCCACAGTGACAAAGATCAATGTTATATTATCCTCTCTTGGGATCTAGAACCGTGCTATGCAATAACCAGAGGTTTCTACCTGTACCAGCGTAGTCCAATGTTAAAAGAAAAGGATTTCATATTGCACAGGATTAAAACGTCGACGGATGTAGAATTCATTCTGGTTTTGATACTATTAGAACTGAAATTTTAAATTTGATTCGCTATTTTACTTTGTATTTTACTGTAGAACTTTCTACTATCTGTAAAGATAGAATTCTACGCGATACTTTTAAATCGACTTAAATACAAATATTTCAGATCAATTACGATCACGTATTTCAAGTGTTAAGTGTTATCATCTTTTTAGTTCTATAATTAACGAAGCCATAACTTTATTCCCTGTCACGATACGTTTTCATACCTCGAAAACACGCAATCTTCTCGTATCGATAAATACAAAACACTATTTCATAGAAACAAGCAGTGGATCGACTCACGCCAATGTGATTCCCGGCCTTCCAATAAAATATATCGCCCATTCGTGTCTCTAATTCGTTAAACGATAAAAATTCTGTTTCAATAAAGTGAGACACGCTTCGAGACCGTCATCTCCATGAAACAAATCACTTTATCCGTTACAAACAATTATATCAATATCCCAAACACACCAACGTCACCATGCTACACAATGCTTCTTGTAAGAACGTCGCCCAATTCAATTTCATAAATCATCGCTCCCCTGGATTTCCATTACCGATGCCGCGCTCGCCGTTAACAGCACAGTTTCACGCTGTAGAATAATCGGAACAACCAAGCGAACCCACCTTTATGAATTTCTAATCGTGCAAAAGATTAATCCCGGAACGCGGTCGGAATTGAAACGACACGGTACCGCGAGGACAGCCCCTGAAATTTCATTGTCGGCTTTGACGACCGCCGCTAACGGATTATTACGATTTTCGTAATTGACAGGTAACGACACGGCGCGGTTGCATCGCCAGCGTACATCGAATAGCGTCAATTTCGGCCACGATACGGCCGGCCGATCGTTATTCATTACGTTAATTCGCGTCGCCTCTTCTACCTTGATCCTCTTGTTCTGCCATTATACGCGTTTCGTCGAGCGAGAAAGTGTAAATATCCGGCGACCGGTAGTTGGCGGTTTCGTGGATCACCGCAACGAGCTCGCAAAATCTAGAACGAGAAAGGGCCGATGTTGGAAAGAACGACGATCTCGTGCCGCGATCGGAATAATCGGCCGACAGTCGAACGTACTTCGGTTTATTAGCGGTGGCTCGCGGTGGCGATTCCGTTGCAGGTGGATCGACGACGAGCAGCTCATTACGGGCCGATAATGGCAACAGCATACTATCGCCAGGATCGGCCATTCTCTATGCGTTTACTTGGCTCCGGTCCAGATTCCATAAATATCATAATTTTCGAGTAGTCTCGCGTCTCGTTGAATTTCCAGTGTGTTCAATTGGTTGGATAAGAATTTGATTAGATAAACATGAAAAGATACGGGTCATAGTAATTTGTGCAGGTCGGTTGTTGTTCGTTAGCTGGAGTTGTCTTTGCGCGGAGACTGTCGTTACCGGGTTGAGGTCGCATAATTAATCTCACCGCGCTCAGACGTGCACGTTCGGTGTTTAATGTTCGGTACGCGATCCTGTGTATAACTACGTATCTCGCAAATGCCTTGAAACTGTGGCTTGCGACATAGTTTGTGCGGTAAACGTGGTTGTTGTTTCTATAAAATATCGCAATGATGTTGTTGAATGTGATATTATGTTTTTCGATTTGTGCTTATCACGAATCACTTTTCATTACCTTTTGAAGCAAAAGTCTAAGCACACACGGACTGGGACATTATAGTTGTATATTTAATTAAATTTTTAGTTTTGTAGTAATTACATCATTTCATTATTCTGTATTTAAAGAAGTTGTCAATTATAGAATTTTTCGAATGCTGCTTTTGCAGTTTCCTTGAGATACGATCAAAGATATGAAAAGGACATAGTTTAAAATATGTTTAATCATATACATAATTCAGAACCAGATACTGACAAACGCAATAGGAAAATTAGCGATACAAATATCGAGAATGATTGAAACGTTTATTAACAAGTGATATACGTGTAATATAGACGACAAAGATATTTAACTTAATTTTACATAATTAATGAGATTGTTATTGATTGATTGATTGATTGTATATGTACCTTTGTAATTTAAGGTTTCAAATGATACAACGATTGCTAAAAGTTTTAATAATTTCCTAATAATTATTAAGCTTTATCTACTTTTCATAGACGGATACGGTGTGTACACATGGTTTTTCCGTCAGACACTTGGACACGCGTTAAATGGCACGCGTTACTGTGACACATGCCAGGCTGGAAATCATTGGCTCGTTTCGTGTATCGATAATTGCATTTACTGGCAAGCGAATCACACCGTTCCGCCGATTTGTCTCGTACAATTTGATCGAGGCTTCATTACGGCCGCTAGCTTTGTTTGGTTTTATCCGACGCCGCTTCTCTACGTAAATCCGACACGCGACTCTCGTATCTCGACATGTCTATCGTCCCTTTGGATCGTTAACGACATTCGAAACAACTTGTCGAATTTCCTAGAGTGTGAAACTCGGACATGTTTCGTGGATGTTCGATTCGACAAATCCTCTCGTCGATATGTTATTAAGGTGATGTGTTTGATTCCTTCTGACGAGGATGAACATTTGATATATGATTTTTGATAGGAGGATCCTTGTGTTCTTTTCCTTTACGTTTTTTTTCCTTTTTGTAATAGGATTTACATTAATATAAATTGGTCATAAGCTTAACTAGATCTTAAATAAAGATTTGAGCATCGTTTACGTAATATAATGCATTTCGAATTTGTTTTTACACTTTTATATTTTGATAGTTAATTGTAAAATGTCTCCATCTCAGAAAACGTGGATATCAGAAATTTAGAAATTGGTCGATGGGTAGTCTGGCAATCAGTTAGATTTACAACGCGATTTATTTTTATAATTATTTTGCAATTCCAACGTTAAAGTGACGTGCTTGATTCCTTCTGACGAGGATGAACATTTGATATATGATTTTTGATCGGAGGATCCTTGTGTTCTTTTCCTTTACGTTTTTTCTTCTTTTTGTAATAGGATTTACATTAATATAAATTGGTCATAAGCTTAACTAGATCTTAAATAAAGATTTGAGCATCGTTTATTATAATAGTTTAATATAATGCATTTCGAATTTGTTTTTGCACTTTTATATTTTGATAGTTAATTGTAAAATGTCTCCATCTCAGAAAACGTGGGTATGAGAAATTTACAAATTGGTCGATGGGTAGTCTGGCAATCAGTTACATTTACAACGCGATTTATGTTTATAATTCTTTTGCAATTCCAACGATTCTAATCTCATTCTTCAGTAACGTTGTCATTTTCATTTATACTTAACTTCTCAGCAAAGACGTCGCCATAATGTACTAATTCAAAATTACAAGATAATCTCCAAATAGATTGCAACAGATTCCTCGTTGTATATTATTGCTTCCAAATTGTTCCTTCAAAGACTCAATTACTTTTTACACAATTAGTTGTTTTTTTATAATTCTCTTTAGCTTAATCGATTATCGTTTGCATGATCCAAGCGAGAACACGGTGTGTTATTCACTTTGCGTTTCTTCTCGACGACGATCACTGACAGCTCGTGCAAACATATTTCCTTTCAATATTAAATCGCAACATATAACATTTCCAATTAAAATTCTATATAAATGAGAACATTCTTAGCTGTAAAATAATATACGAAACATCTATGCATCTAAAAATATTCGTAAAAAGTAAGAGAGATTTAAACGTGTTACGCGAACAAACCCGACAGTCTAATTTCGTACGTAACAACCTGATACTTCGTTACAAGATTTTCAATCATATTTAGCCAGGTCACGTTCTCGCCCTCGAAACGTTTCTCCGCCATTTTCTATGGAAAAAGCTTTGTCGAAAATTCACTGTCGGCAGATGCTCTTTTTTTTCACTCGAACCTCGACGATATCAGAATCCCTCCTTTTTTCTCTTCCTTCTCTGTGTCTCTGTGCTTTTTTCTCACGGGTTTCATTTCGCGGGCGTTTTCGTTCGGTTCGTGAAACGCACGGAATGCGACGCGCAGTTCGACGCTAGGCGGAGAGCAATCAGAGAATCGGTCTCCGTCGCCCCCGGTGATTTTCGCCAGCCACGACGCTTCGAATAGAACGCGAAGGAAAGTCAGTCGAGCTCGTTCGAAATTCCTGACAACGACAACCACCGGTATCTTCCGTTGGTTTCATCGCGACTCGAACGAGAAAAGATTGTGAAGAAACACGGGGCGAATGGAAAGACAAAAGACGAGAAAGAAATCAGGAGACACATTTAGTTGTAAATATTTCGTCGGTGAATGGTACACGAAGTTTTTATGTACAGGTAATAATAAAAGTACGATGATACTGAATATGTACACTGATGGTCATAAGTATTAAGAGACTCGCTGATATTTGATACAAGCAATGATTTCTAGATATTTTATTATAAACGTCTAATGTAATAGAAAATAGTAAATGAAATAAAATTTATTAAAATTTTCCAATAAATGTAACGAGTAGGTATTCTGATACTTGTGGCCAACGTTCTATATACTTGGACGTTTAAAATATATTTGCGCAATGTGCAATCTTCGTTTTCCAATTATTAGATCATCGTTGTACAATAGAATAACAAATATTTATCGAAAATGGATTCGTATTTATTTTCTCTTCTCTGGTTGTAACATCGATTAAAGTATACCGATTGTGAATATCAAACATAGTTGCTTTTGTGATTGACTATGTGGCAGCATGTTAAACGAACAAAGCAGAATTTGTGTGAAAAATGAGATCCGGTAAATAGAGAACGCTGCTTCAATTCTAATTCTTTGTATAAAATTATGGGAGAAGGGTAATTTTTCGCAGAGATAGGAGTAGGCCAAATTCTATACTCTATTCTATACCGTATGACAAGCGTTATTTGAAACAGAGTTTAAATGTTTAAATGTTAAATGTTAAACAGAATAAAAATGTTTTATTTTTGGAATGAAATTGAATGGAAATCGCGCAGAACGAAAATATATATAACATAATTATAATAAAATTCCTGTACTTTTCAACTATCTTATTTAATTCACATTTTGCCTCGTATTTATTATCAAAAGAATGAAAAATTCTTTAGAGTGTCGGTCTTATGAGGCAATTAAATGTTCGTCATACAATTACGAAACGTTGCTGCGTTTTCTTTTTAGACTATTACAGTCTATCGTTATTTGTTTCATTATTTTATTTTGTAGAATCCATTCGATGAAGTAGTATAGATCAATCGTAGCAAAGATCACACGTACATTCGGTTAAATATTTGCTGCAATTTTCTAACTTCACTTGGTATGCTTTGTTTTTTTACATCAATAGATGAAATTTTGTATAAAATAAATATATTATTTATTACGTACTTAACGTTACATAAATATACATTTCCATGAATAATATAATAATATGTATATAGCCATCATTTATGTAACATAAATTAAACTTTTATATAGAAATTTTCGCTTTCTTCGTGATTATGCAAATCACGTGGTATTTTATTCCAAGTTTCTATATTAATCGAGCTACGCCCACGCAATTCTCCAACACTTCCTACGTAAAGAGAACAATTTAGCCTAACACGCGTTCCTATTACTCATCGTCATCTCGCTAGTGAATCGAGGCGTCAAACTCGAACGTTCTATGTATTGGCTACCAAGAGAAACAGAATAGGAGCCCAAAGAACTCACACTGCCATCTCAGTCCTGCTTCCCATGTATATAAACTATTCCCATTGAAGATTCTCCAGCTTCAACGTCGTGACAATATCGAAATGCGTACAACAAAGTAGTCAAACACCATTGAGTTGGTTCCATTCGCATCTTTGGATGGCATAATGTTTCATTGCTATACAGTACACTAGCTCACGACAGTACTTGTGTACCTGGCGTAAAAAGCTTTCGTGTCGAAACATCTTGAAATTTCACTAGCACTGTAACGTGAGAAAATATCGAATCTCTACGTTCATGAAACGAACTAAAAGGCGATATATTCATTAAGAATAGCATTAGTATGCCTGGAAAGTTTCTCGATAGAGTTTGAAACATTCAGATCAAAAGATACATTACAATATTTAATTAAAAAACGTGACAACTACTTTGAATTTCCAGTAATTTTATCTGATTTGAAATGTACATCAAATGTATCATTTTCCATTCCACAGATAAATCATTCGTTCTATCTCGATTATTATGTCGTAACGAACGAGAATCTCTGATTTTTCCTCTCACAATGGTCAATAAGAATCGATTAAATTTCTCGAACGTTATTATCCGTAATGTCGGATTTATCAGACGTGAACGAAATCAATAGATAAACTGGAATACCGACTAGAATACCAATAAGTGGATAGATTCGTGACGATAAGCGACAAGTCGACGAACAGAATTGAACTTTATGTCGATTTTAATTCGCCGCGCGTGTTCATAGCGTATAAATAGTGACCGATATCTCGTCGTGTGTAAACTTTAAATCGCTTTGGGTTAACCGTAAATCATAAATATGTATACGATTAATCATGATTAGTCGGCGAATCCATCGGTACAGGTGAATATTCATGAAACGAATCAACCGCGAATCGATCGACCCATTAATCTCGTCGAGATTTTTTCCGTTATCTTTTGAATTCATGCGAATAGACCGGCAGCTTTTACCGCGAAATATCTGACAACGATGCGTCTTTCTATTGTATGATTCGTTGTAAATTTTTTAAGTGTATTCTTTTATATTTGTCTCTGTTTGTTCTTTTTTTTTTTACGAAATAAATCGTATGAAACGCGTCGTTACGATTTACCAGATAGGATTTTGATCGCGTCAATCAAATATTTTCATGACAAGAAGCGATGAAGGTACGAAATATCTCTGAATATTTAGATGAGACTAACAGGAATACGAAAGAGAAGTGTTTGAGATTATCACACGAATAAAGCGAATCTACCTGACGTTTGATAGAATGGCTTGCCAATGTATTTTTGAAGGGATAATACAGCGAATGAAAAAATGACAGTAATTATCGAAAAAGAAGCAATGAAAGGGAAAAAATGAACTTTTCCAAAATAGGAAAACAGCGTAATAGGCTCATCTTTTATTATAAAATCGTAAAAATAACACAGAAACTGTCATAAAGACTTACTATAAAAATCGTAACAATATGGTTTATCACCATGTTGGAAAAACTATTGAGAAAATCTAACAGTCAAACAGAGCAAACTTCGGTGAATTGAAAATGCAAAATTGGCAAAGGAAAAAGAATTTTTCAGATAATCCAGAATAAAATCTTCGAGCGAACGTCATTTATAAATTATCATAAATTATCATTATGGTTGCATTGTCAAAGTGTATTTTTTTATTATTTCATCCGACATTTTTCCGAGCCAAAACTTGCCCCGAAGCCCAATATTTCTATATAGTGTAATACGTCGTCGCATGAAATTTATGGTCGTAACCCTTCACGCTCTATTGCCACCTAATGAATTCGCACTGTCCAAAGTTCAAGTTCTACGCATTGATTTATCCGCCGGTTAATAAATTCGTTTCCCTCAATTCCGGGCTATTTATTTTTGTATCTTTCTGTTCTACAATTATTTGCTCGTCAGTTTATCTTATATAACTCGGCGATCCACATTCCAATAGATTGGATACTTTGCTTTTATGTGTTTTAATTTCAACTCCGCTCGTCGAACGTTCCTACTATTTGTACAATCGTTAATTTGATTCGTCGTTCGTTTCCGCTGGAATTCGTTCGATTTGCCAATCGGTATCTCTGTCCACTCACTTGTACACTTATCTGTTTACAACGTATACACATCTGAGAATTTATTTATCTGACCGGTTTTTACATTTATCAAGTTATTAAGCACACGTGTTTCAGTTACGATATTAGTTTTGTTTTCAACATTAAATGTTTTCATTGGAAATTCTATTGCGTGTGTATCAATATTCATGAGACGCGACTCTCTTCCTGGGAAAATTAAATTGTAGCCGCACACGAGTTACAGGACAATTCAAATCATGTTGTTGTGTTCCTCGGAGTATCAATATTGTTAGGACTTACATGATGTAATAATAAATAAACTCCAGGGAAAACAATGTCGCCGCTACGTGCAACCGTCGAACAAAGAGGAATTTGAATTTTCCGACTCTCTTCCGACCAGTATAAATAAGCGCACGTGATCGCAAGGAAAGGAGTTACAGTCAGTTGTCGATCAGTTATCAACCAGTTATCAACGAATCATCATCGATATAATTAACGAGTCTTAGCGAATCGGTTAGTACGAGAGTTTTTGCGAAAATTAACTGTGCTAATTTATTTATCATTTTAAATATATTCGACGGTTTCAACAAGGAGCAATCTCGTCATTAAATCTCATAGAGATCCATTCTCATCCATTCTCTACACAAGTCCTCTACAAAATGAATTATTATCGTATTTTTATATTATCCATTATTATTCTTCGGAAGATAAATGTCACGGGTTCGGACTTTAATCTCGGTTCTCCTATTTTTTTCACCATTACTATACACGTATACGTATAATGTATTATGCTAAATCTGCAAAAGACACAACGTGAGATAGGTTCCGTTTCTCGATGTTCGCCTGGTTGCATCTACTCGAATCCTTAATCTTGAAATCACGAGCTGCTTCGTCGAGCGACATTGATTAATTGAAACACGACCGGTATAAGTAAGGAACACGAGCGAATCTGAGTTACATCGTAATTGATAGAGTTAATTGAAAAACTTAACACTCAGAAATATATATGTATGTAATGTAAATTGATATTTAGTCTGAGGATCTTGCGAGTTGTTATTTTCTCATTTACATAATTTTGATAGGATCTCGTCTTAATCTAGTGATTAATCCATTGGAAAATGGAACATCGATAAAGTCTTCGTTGGCACGAGCTTCTTGAATTCCGCATGGTAACATCTGCTGCTTGCAAATTTCGACCGAATCCATTATTACTTGGAAACTGATGAAATACCGAATTCAAGGCTGATTGGTTAGAATTTCAAATCGCCGTTTATCGAATGCCTCGACAGAATTCTATACCGTTACAATGTTATTTACACAATTTACCGGATTAAATATTGAAAATTTGATATCTATTATTCGTCGATTAAAAATGTTTCACATGTTACCCACGTTCAATTTAATTCGAATTCTAATCATCGCTAATTAACAGCCAACTTTAATTACTACCTTTAACGCTGTCTTAATACGATTTGTATGAAAAGTACCATTTATCTTAAGCTAAATAATTTGTCAAATTTTCAAATATTCAACTATTCAAATATTTAAATAACTTTCGTGAATCGAACAATGCAAAGACTCAATTTTAATTCGAAAATGATTCGAAGATATTTGGAGGATCTGACCATTTAAATTTAAACAATTTTTAATATTCAAATTTTTTAATTTTTCGATTTTCTACCGACTAAAACTCGCAAAATGAAAACACTTTCATAAACCCACGACCGTGCCATAATCCTCAACATCTACGATTATTATTATCTTGCAAAGTACTTGAAACTTCCCGCAAGCAAAACAAAGGAGGCTCCATCGAAATCGTAACTTTTGCTCACAAAACAGTTCACGTGGCAAGTGTCCAAGATTTCGCAATTCCCTTAGCTAACATTCCAAGGAAACTAGACCTGGTGATACGCGTTTCTTCGGCATAGAATGTCCTTGAAGTGGAAAATCGGATGATCGACCGATCATTTGCGATTTCATAACTTTCTTGGTCCTCGGGTAGGGGCTCATGTTCGGCAATATGTCGGTCTCCGGTCGATAGATCCGCGGAATTGACTCGTGCACAGGGGGAAGTTGCCGAACGGTTGCCACGCTACCGAAGTGACGGGAACGGCCTGGCCGAAATTCAGCGGTAAAGCGCATTCAGGCGGATTGATTTGCCGTGATACGAAACTGAAGTCAACGGGACAGACTCTAATAGATCTGCCATATGGCATAAGCGGCTATATTGTCCTACATGAGATCGATTGGTCGAATCGTTCTGACCTAAAAAACAATTAACCACTCGTTGGTACGAGGACCGATTATTTGGGAATTTCATATCTCGAAATTCTATTCCGCGACTGTCCGTACGCGTATTGTCTGTACAAAATCATTTTACAAAGAATATGTTTCTTACAAGTTTGATATATAAATAATGAAAGTCGTTAGAATGTGTGTTTTATAAAAGGATGATAGAGGACGAAATAAAAGGACGGAGAATAATTGTGAAATATATCTGATTAATTGATTAATGGTAACAATGAATCGTGTTCTTTATCGTCGTGAACGTACGAACAGGTCAAATGTTTTCACGAAATTCAACTTGATTTAGCTTGTGACTATCAATTGAGATAGAAAGTACTTTCTATGGCGAATTAATTTTTCATTTTATTGTAGAGATGCGGATTCCTTTCTCAAGTTTATTTCTCTTATACACAAGGTATTAAAGAAACTATATAAAATTTTAAGAACCACGAACAAGCATACAGCAAAAGATAACGAAGAATTTCTTCGTTGGAATGGTGCGGGGTACGTTAAAACTCGAAGAAATCTTAAAACGCGCGATCGTATCTCCTCAAGCTGGACTTCCAGATCTTCGAATATTGCTTAACTACTACAATTTTCATCCTGCATAGTGAAAACCAACATCTCGACATGTAAGTTATCACAGTCGTCGCTACTTACTCCGAGGTAAGAAAATGCGAACACGCGAACACGCCAGATTATCTTAAAGCGACGTACAAAGAGAACGTTAAGACGCGCAACACCGAACCAAGTGAACCGAGAAAGAGCTCCGGTTCGTTTTCAATGCTCGACCCAGAAAGACGACAGTGGCGAATCGTCGAAAGACGCAAAACGGTCGAGCGACACAGCAATAAAAGCGACAATGGTAGCTTTTACGAAGACAACGGCGTGAGAACGGTTACACGTATCCGCACGCGTCTCCGCGCTCATGTTCCCGTTTTCTTTTTCGCCTCTCCGTTCCCTTCGTCGCGATAAATCGCAAACCCGACGATAAGTTGTCTCTGTCGACCCGTTTCCCTTCCGCTTCTCTCTCCCTCTCTCTCTTTCTCTCTCTCCGCCAACGAGATACTCGAGTTTCAAACGCTTTTAAGTGCTTTCCGCTGTTGCCTCTGAACTACCGAAAATCTAACCGTTGTGTATCCATCTCGGATCCCCCTTCTGTTCCAGCCATCCGCCGGAATTCCTTCGCAGAAAAGAAACGTACCATGGATCTGGCCAAACTCGTGGAAGAGAAAGAGGAACGCGTTCGCGACGTTTGCGACGACCAAGCGCCGCGAAAAGAGACGAAGCATCGTTATTTTATTTCGTAGTATAGAAGTTATTACGCTTGGGATCAAAGGGGAAACTGCGTGCTGAACCAGGTTTTCGGGGATGGGATAGAGCACTGGCTCTGAAAGCCTCGTCTCGCTTGTAAACATTCTGCTCGCGTTTTTGCCTCGTTTAACGTTTTTCGAGGCGAGGATCCTTGGACGTGGTTGTTTTCTTCCCCTCTATGCGCTTGTTGCTTTTTTCGTTGGATCAAAGTGGTGCAGAAGTAATGGGATTTTGTGGCGTTTTCAAGAGGAACGCAGTCTCATATCGATGAATAGAAAAGTTGGCTTTTTAATTGATATGACTGAAAATACGATTAATCGTATGCGCTATTTGTAGTAGGAGATGAACGTAGAATAAGTTTAAACTAGGGAAAGGAGGAAAGAATTTATTTGTTCATGTAAGATTCATAGGTTCGTAGATGAATTCTTATCGTAGTGGATTCTGGTATTGATAGTGAGCTCGTCGTACATGGAATT
Organism: Bombus terrestris; assembly: GCF_910591885.1. Classification (NCBI taxonomy): domain Eukaryota; kingdom Metazoa; phylum Arthropoda; class Insecta; order Hymenoptera; family Apidae; genus Bombus; species Bombus terrestris. The sequence continues at coordinate 4,190,913 of NC_063274.1, forward strand.
TGGGAATTGTACATCGAGCTCGTATCATCTTGCTCCTAGAATAAAACTGATTGAAATATAATCTTTAAATTTTAATAAATATCGAAAAAACAATATAACGTAATATAATATAATATAATAGAAATAAAAGGAATATTCTGGCATTGATAGTGAGCTTGTTGTACATGGAATTTGGGAATTGTACATCGAGCTCGTTTCATCTTGCTCCTAGAATAAAACTGATTGAAATATAGTCTTTAAATTTTAAAAATATCAAAAAACAATATAACGTAATATAATATAATAGAAATAAAAGGAAAATACAATGGAGGTTTGGTAGAATTAACGCGACAATAAACATTTGATAGATTTGATAATTTTCGATCACTTTTATACAAAATCCAATATCAGAAATTGCTCGTATATGAATTTATACATCAATCCATTTATCAATGAATTTGTCTTATCTCAAGTCAATACATTCGTATTAACGTTTTACCAATCGATACAATTTATATATCGAAGCCTATCGTTATCGAAATAAATTACAAATTCATACTCGGTTTATAGAACCCTATTCTATACTAATTATTTTATATTAATAACGTATTATTATATATTATAAAATTATCGAACAACACAATCACCGTCGAATAAAAATATCGCAAAAGTATCAGAAATAAACCTATCGAAAAAGCTATCGCGGTACAATTGTTCCCATTCCAGCGAAATTTATTGCGCAAACTTTTCCAACACGAAACACAAGCGCTATAATTAAACCGTGTAACTGAGCCTCGTCAAACTAATCGTAAACGTAATCAAGTATCGCGTATGATATCGTACATATACACGATATGATACATAATATGGAGTGAAAATTGAAAACAACAACAACGATGAATAATGGAAAATCATCATCGCAAAAGAGCAGCGTCGTAATTCAACTTCGACGTCAACGATATAACTGGCATAGTTATTTGGCTCGACGAGCGAAAACAATGATTGGAAATGATGTCGGATCTCAGGGATGACGAACGTTGGTTGCATACGTGTTGCACGGTGACCTCCTGGCACGTCTCCAGTTTCACTCGTGTCGTTTTTACAGGTCGTAATTGGGAGTTTGTTTGAACGACCGCGAAGTGGAAAGTTCGAATTTTCCATGGCAAAAGTTCAATCATAACCGCAGTTGTCATACGATTCGCGGTTTATAATAACGCGAACTGTACCCTTCAGCCTGCCGTTTGTTGCCTCTTTCACGTGCAGCTGCACGTCTAGTTCGTTAAACGTGTCGCGTATCGGTCATCCTGAATTTATAACGAATAATTTCCTAATTAGGTCACGGAATAAAGTATTATATTAATAACGGAACTGGAGTATTTAAAGCTGCGATCGTTTCCATCTCTCTGTTAGAGTTATCTTACGTACTAACTTACCAACAATCACATTAGGTTGATCAGGAAAGTTATTTTTTCATCGAATTCTTTTTGTACGTTTATAACTTCATTCAGAGATTTCTAGAAATCGTAAATCCTTGAAATAAGTATATATTTTATTCGTCTGTACGTACAATGTAAATATTTAATATATCAATGTAATAAAAATATCAAATAAATGATCTAGAAAGAAGTGATTAATAAATTGCTGCAAAGAGTATTGGTTAAGAAAATGTTCGACGTAAGTAGCTTTCGAAGTCTTTCTTAGATACGCTGGTAATTTTCGCAGGATAAAATGTTCAATATTCCGACACAAGAAGAAAGAAAAATATTTCAATAATAAAACTGAAAAATTCAACAGCGACGTATCTAATAAACGAATCGGGATACAGGTAGAAAGCAATGGAAAGGCACGACCAATACCTTTTAACGCGTTGCCATTCAAAGAACAAAAGGACAGAATTTTTCCATCGACATTCAACGATATTCGTTATTGCGATAATATTAGCGAATTGGCAAGCGAAAGATTGCATAACAGATTAATAGATTTTAATCCCGCAATAGGCACAGTTTTACATCAGATGGGGCAATTAATTAGAGCTGATAACTTGCAACTTGTGATGCATAAAATTCTGTTACTCTTTTTATATAACTGGAGATTTGTACAATGGATTTTAGGTCGAGTTTATCGACAGCTGGATTGTGATTTCGTCTTATAACTGTAACAACGATCGATCGTAATTTCACGAGTGGAACGTAAGGATGAAATCTGGACGAAGCAGATTATCCGGATGTTTCACAACGATTTCCCTTTGTAACGAATTAATTGAGAAAAATGCAGCAGACTCCATTTTCGAACGTTAGCTGGCACGAAAATTCCGAAACACTGGAGCGGATTTTACATTTGTAGCTGCAAGATGAATTCGAAACAGGAAGCGAAAGTTGAAAAGCTTTTACCCTGATTCCGAGGCAGTATCTATACGTGGGAAAACGCGATAATGGATAACGAGATAAAAGCGTACGTTCCATTAAATCCAACATTTTTCCTAACCAACAAGACGAAACAAATCCTACCAGTCGGTTCTGGCAAGCTTGTTAATTGGTATTTGGGAAATGTGCTGAGTTTTTATCATCGAACGAATCAATCGATATATACAAGAGAGTCCATCGTCTAATTAACTTTCTGTTATATAATAAAATTACGTAATTTTCGTGGACAAAGGCAAGTTGAACAAATCTGAATGAGTCGAAAGTAAAGAGCTTTGTATTCGAATAAATACGCATCATAAACACATTATGAAACCACGGTGTAATATCCAGCTAGGAAAACAGTTCCTTGATGGATAAGCTAGTGGAAACTTAGTATTAATATCCAACGAGAACGATTACATTGACGAACTACTTTTCGCGGAAACATGGACTGCATTCACTGCACGGCTGCATGCAAATACCGCAAATGATGGATTACACGGGCGTTGAAGATTTTCCAAAATATTGGCGAACGGAGTTTTAGAACGTGAAAGTGGATTATTCTGGTCGTGAAGTTGCTGTGAAACTAATACGATAATTATTCATTCGCTGACGACGAATTTTTGATGGACGAATAGGACGCTTTTAAGAAAGGAAAGTTTCTGGCAGTGAAGGTGAGGCATTGTTCCCTGGCTTTGTCGTCCTTTTTTCATAATACAAGTTTTACACCTTTCTCCGAAGGTGAAGTTTTTTCGATCGTTTCGGAACGATAATTTGGACCTCGAGAGTTCTTCGTTTTGAGAAGAAATTTTATTTGCAAATCGATTTCAATCCTTTTCGAATTCTATTTGGGTAGAATAGATAACTGAAATTTTAGTAATTGCAGGATTGTTTAAAAAGTTATTTGGAATTTATATTTTCGGAAATAAATTACGAAATAATCTAAACAGGAGTGAACGACTTTTAAACAGGTGTAGTTAGCATAATTTGAAACTTAAAACTTCGCCAAAATTTCACTATGTAAAATTTCAATAATAACGTTAATTTAATCGTGCGAGAGGGATTTAATAATGCCCCCCTCATTTTCATGTTATTGTTACTGATTAAATAACATCACCGTAGGCAAAGTATATTGTTGGAACGCGACTTAAAGAGTTTATATAAGAGCCACTTTACATGGAAGTACGAGCATACTCTCGGAGCGTGCTTCTCAGATCTATCGTCAGTTTCATTATCACTGAGAAGCGCTTAATTAAAAAAGTTTGGTATTTTGCCTTGTTCATAGACATGTTGATGCTCAAGTACTCTTTGGGATTAAGTATAATACATATTGTATTATATATTATATATAATACTTATTAAATATATACAGGGTGGTTGGTAACTGGTGGTACAAACGGAAAGGGGGTGTTTCTACGCGAAAAAATAAGTCGAAAATATAGAATAAAAATTTTTCGTTTGAGGCTTTGTTTTCGAGAAAATCGACTTTGAATTTTTGCTCGGTACGCGTGCACGTTATAACGAGACGTGATAAAGTGCATGCGTACCGAGCGAAAATTCAAAGTCAATTTTCTCGAAAACAAAGCCGCAAACGAAAAATTTTTATTCTATATTTTCGACTTATTTTTTCGCGTAGAAACACCCCCTTTCCGTTTGTACCACCAGTTACCAACCACCCTGTATATAGGTAATATCGATAAGATTAATTCTCTGGTAGTGGGTTTCAGACAGTAATTTCCAGAGAAATAGAAGCGATTGTTAATCGAAAATCCATTATTTAAATAATTTCGTTAATTCCATAATAACCTCAACTTCAACAGAGATATAAGCAATTAAAGTGAAATCCAATTTTCGTGGCTGTTAAATAAAGTTTAAACATCTGTAACGTACAACATATACGTAATATTCCTTTTAACACCGATTTTAATATCGTTCCGGGCAACAGTTACACGTTACAGTTTGTTCGAGAACAAAACATAATCCCGAGCCTTTTACTTCCAAATCCGACTTTTAGTCATGCGAGCCACCGAGGCATTTCCTTTAATACCTCTCCCGCTTTATCCTGGCAAAACGCAAAGTCGAGCACAGATCTGAAAACATCAAGCACAGATGCACACGCGGTCTGTTTCGAAAAGCACGATCCGCAATGAAACAGTGGCGTACACCTTGCAATCGAATAGAACAGACAGAGAAAATAACTGTGTCACACTGTCCTTGTGTGACAGTGTGATTTCATTCTACTGAAGTGTACAGGTAAAAAAGAAACACGATAAGTCGAACATATTTCTCATGTTGTGTTCGAGAGTAATTTTAACATTTGAAAGTGTTTTTCTCAGATTCTGTGTTTCATTTCCATAGTATTAAATTTTTATGGTCGTAGGCAAGTGAAAAGATTATCATTTGACGAATAGATTTTGTGTGTTATAAAAAGCAAATTTGAAATTTAAACGTTTAAACAGATTGAATTATCATGATTATATTAGCAAACTTGGAAATGCATCTAAATATATATATATAGGAATTGCAACGTATTTAATATGAGTATATATGTGATAGAAATGAGACTAAGAGTCTTCTTGTCCACTATATTAATAAATCTCAGTATTCAAAGTTTACAGGAAATATTTTATCATTCTTATATATATTTTCGATTGGTTTAAAAATACCTCGATATAATCACGATAATCATATCTGATTATAGAAGTAACGAAATTTCAACATATTTTACATAACACATGGATGCTACGTGGAGAGATAAAAGCTTTCCATGCTGAATATCCAAATACTTTTGTAATCCTGTGTAATGAATTAGTACGTAAGAGCTGTAATAAAAATGTACAATTGCGCGCTAATACTTTTTGCAGCTATGATATTTCATATCATATATAGCATTTTACCCAGCGAGTGGCATAAAAGACAGAAAATTAATAAAAGTGGACTTATCCTATTTTTCTCTTGTGGTATTCAAGTCCACTTACCGACGAATAAAAACATTTTTTCCTTTTCTCGTGGAACAACCCTAGGTCAACGTACATGATTCATTTAACGTCCTGACCGTCACGTAACGACCGACCGCCTAGAGTCATTATATTCACAATTCAGCTTTTACTATTTTCTTAAACAGATTCTTTCCTTACCAACGATCTTTTCTCGTTTCCGCTACATCGACTTGTTCTTTTACTTCTTTTTCACGTTCCCTTGACAGAACCATTTTTCGTTGGAAATGTAGCACGACCAACCTGGTCCACTCGGTTTCACTGATTGCTATTCAAACTTTCGGTTACATGACGCGACTTTCCAAGTGCCATGCCATAAACTCACGTTTCTACCTATCCGCTAGATTTCGGTCTCTGCCTCAGTTACGTTGTTACGATGGGACGGACGAGGGTTGGAGGAACGTGAAGAGAGGTTCCATGGAATGTCACGTATGAAGTAAAGAGACATGTTCTTTTTATTTCTTGTTTCAATTTTAAGAACCAGTTTTCTTGATTTTAATAGCATATTTAGCTTTCGCGTTTGGTACTGACGACTGACGCTGAAATTGAAAAAGGCAAAATTTTGCATGAAGGATATTAAAGTGAAGTATGCGTGAAAAATGTATAATTTTAGAAGAAAACTAGCTTCTATAAAATGTTTGAATTTTTTAAAAATGCACCATTGTGAATCTGTAAATTACATTACGACAAATTATGAGTTTGTTATTTTGTCCACTTTGATAGTTCTATCGTCAGTGATGGTATTTCTGATTCATGAATTCTAAGTTCATTGTTAATGGACGAAATATACAAAAATTTGCAAAATATACGAAAAATAATAATTATAATATTAAATTATAACAGTGAGGACTAGAAATATTTTGATTCTCATCACAAGTTCCATATTCAGATTTTACGGGTCCAGTTTTCTCAGGGCTAAAGCAACAAACCTTTTCATAACTTTCGTTATTCTGCTTACTTGTGTAAATTGGAGCCTTTCAATTATTCTAAGCGTTTCAAGTGAAAATAATAATACAGTCACATTGATACAAAGAAATAAAGATTAAGAGAAAAGGATACTGAAATCTGAGTTATCTGTTGTCAAACTTATACTGACTCCAACGTTACGTGAAGAATCACGTACTCGCAGTTATATTACCCAAGAAATATATGTCGTGATTTTAAGCGGCTGACAACCGTGGATAAACCCAAGTTCTTCGTCAGTCGTTTCACGTTACTGAAATTTCAACGATTTTCTCCAAGCTCACGGGATTCCTCGGAAAAACACTCGATCTGTGCGATGTACTACGGACTAGCAAGCGCATAATACCGTCCTTAAAAATATTTCTACACTGCGTGAATATATAATATACAATATCACACGAGAACCTCGGTATTTTCTTTCTTAGATAGATTTTAACGTCGCATTAGCTGCACCTATGTGGTTACCAGCGACGATAATGCGAGCAGAGAGAAATCTGCATATTTTTTGAAGGGTTTATTCTGAGAATTACAACTTTAACTCTCCTGCGATCTTGGGTATTTTATATTTATGCGATCTCAGTCTTATCTCAACAAGTATTTCAGCAAAACTTTAGCATAAAATTGAAAGAAGAAATCATGCAATATTAATAACGATTCTATTATATATTTTTCGAAAGTACAGAAATTTTTGAACCATAGGAATTGGGTTGCAGGTAACTCGAAGAACTTGATGTATTATGACAATGTGATATTCTATGACGGTGAAACGTGCATACAGATATGCTACTGTCCGTAATAATATTCTGCATTACATTATATCATTTATTTATTTAAATTTATTTATTTAAAGGTATACAAAATTCGTATCGTGTAAGATATACAAACTAAAATATTCGTTAATGACATTTAATAAACAAAATAAATCTAATCATATTGAATTCTTTTATTAATATCTACAATGTAGTGATTATGCATAGCAATCTTGCGTAAACCAAAAAGTTACTTCTTTCTCACAATATCTCGTTTCGTTAATCGAGGCGAGAAAAACGACGATTGTCATTGACAAAGTAAAATGTTCTCTGATCGTTTATTGACTCTGTTGGCCACGGTTACAGACGCGATTAATCATCGAGCTTTGTTGGAACTAGGCAATGGTCTCGACGGTCCATATGAGGGTACCCTTACTACCAAAACCTTCCGAGTAAACTACCGTCGTTCACAATCGTTTCGCTTGTTTATTTTTCCTCGATTCGAAGCTCCGTTCGGTTATTTTGTTCGTAGCTGCACGAGCAGAGATCCTCTCGAATAATTCTTCGCGAAGAATCGAGCGTTCTTATTCCACTTACATACATATGTATATCGATTTGATGGTGAATCTATGGATCGAGAAATTGTCAATTTAAACGCGAGCACGACCAGCTCCAACTATTTTTCCGCTATCGTAATTGTTTATCGTTTTAGATGTGCTATTGGAAAGGACACTGTTTCTCTGCTGAAATAGCACGGAAGGATAAAAGCTGTACCGTAAAACGTCTGAGATAGTCGCGATATCTGTCAGATGTGCAAATTTATTTCTCGTTCCAGGTTTAAAATTTTATTAGATGTGGCTCGGTTACACGTATGTCGATGGTATCTCGATGACAAGTCGTTGCGTTAGATACTGATATTCCTCTGAGAGATTTGCAGAATTTTAAGAAGCAATTTTCAATATCTTTTCTATTTTATGTACGAGTGGAAGATATATCTTGAGTTGGATTGTTCACTAGTATTTGGTGGAAGTAAAGTGATTGGATAATTAGACTGCGGATGTTTATGTAAATTTGTAGTTGTGTGAATACAACTAAAAGAATAGGACCTATACAAACTCGTGAAATATAACGAGTATATATAATAAAAGTATATATAATATAATCCTACAACGAGTGTAGGATATTTTATATATGTCTCTCGTTAGTAATTTTTCGTATCCTTAAACTTTCCATAGTTGCATAAAAGTCTACAACACAGTGGTATCGATACGTAACAGTGACGACATGCTTTCAAAATTGAAAATTTGAAAATTACATTTGCCTATAAATGTCTGTGTCTTCCGCTAACTATTAATGAATATAAAGATATTTCCTTTGATTGGACAATGTTCAATTCAAATTTCATTAAACGCTCGGTGCAGAAACGATAACGTGTTAAATGAAATAGACCTATGTTCAAATGAATCTTGACAGTAGCCGAAGCGTGATACGCTGGATTAAAGCTGACGATCATACTTCAAAGACTCTATTCTCATATTCTATTTTATTAACCTATTTATCTACCGAATATGGTTACCCAGGAAGAAATGGTGGAAGAATCTTAAATTTCAATACACAATTTATTAAGGATTAGCGTGTTGAAACGATTTTGTGAGAAAGTAAACTTGTGCGCTGGGCTGAAATATCATACCTCAAGGATGATATGATAAAGTTAAAACATATTGATCGTCGTATAATGGTTCGCTTTTCTCATTAAATCAGTAAATCTAAGATCAGTAAAATACTAGATCAGAGAATCGGGTTTGAATTTCCTTAGACGCTACTTTTACGCATAATAAATTTCTATTACCTTTTATCGATTTTCATACATATTTATATATGCAAATCGAATGTAAATTGAAAGAAGCAATAAGCTTCTTTCGAATTTTCTGTTTTTCACTATATGGTAATATTTATCAGATACACGATTTTCTCTTAATCTGTATAAAATCGTGTATTTATCTATGTACATCGTAGAAAATACAATAAACATTCGTAATGTTTAGCGTACTCTTGCGTCAACATTGCGTCACACAACGTTAATGTTTGTTGCTTTAATAGGTCTAAAGATTTCGTTAGTTTTTTAATTTAATTTTAATTACTAAATTTAAAATGTAAGTTTAAATTGTAAAATGTAAGTTTAAAGGCCATTGTCAGCATTTTAACAAACAGCTGTTCTAGTTTAATAATTAATAATAATTCATAATTTATAATTTCTACCATTATTACAATGCCACTTTTATATTCGTTTCGATAAGATTATCCTTTGTATTCTATTAATTCTTGGAATCGAATTACAGTAGTTTGATGTTCGTTTTGAGCGACAGTAACTAACCAAGTGAAACATAATTCACAATATCTGGATCTTAGAATCACGTCGTACTTCGTGCAGGAAAATTTTCTTTGCTACGTTTAATCTTTGTTGACCTAGCAAAGTAACACACGTGACAGATTATATCAATGAACGAAGATTATAGTCATCGCGCTTGACTGACAATTAAATGCTTCATTAACTTTCTGGCGACTTAATGCGTATACTACAAGCGAGTACAAATAAAGAAATATCTTGTTTATAACCTGAAGAACATCGTGAGGGTATAATAAACAAGTCTGTAAGTGACTTGTTCTTACTTTGTAGGTACAATTTTTGAACGATTTGGACATATTGTTAGAGAGAAAGCTATGTGCACTGTTAAAAAAATCAAACATGTTAGTGGAAAAACAATTGCCCAAAATTCTGTCGAATTTGAAACTTAAAAATTGATAGGTTTGGACTAGATTTATAATATCGGTAAGTTTTATACGCAATTGAAGAAAAAAGGAATCGGAACAAAATAATAATTTATTGTCCATTTGATATATTTTTCAAAACTTTCGGGAGTATTTTTAAATTCTACAATATTAGTGGTTCTACGTTCAAATGAACGAAGAAGTAGCCACATTTGTTAGATTATGAATAAAATAATTTATTACGCTTTCGATTTATTTTCCGAAGTCCTTGAGAATATTTTTCTGTTAAACATGATGACCATATTCTTTATATTATCTCGAAACCATTATATGTTTATAAGAAACTCCAGCAGATTTAAATAACTTATATTTTAATACCGAGAAGAATAAAATTACTTTTCTCCAGAATGTTCCATATTTTTCCCCTCGAATATTGTATTCTTATAATCGAGGTGCACGGCAGTGCACCAGCTAAGTTCGCTCGGCATCTGCCAACGCGGTAACCTTTACAGGAAACAACATAGAGCGATTTTGACTTCTCCGCCCTGTAGCACAGTCTCACATTATGCTAAGATCATGGAAATTATATTACTTTATCTCGGATTCAACCTTGAGAAAATGCTTCTACGTTTTCACATTTCTACCTGAAGTCGTTTGGGATTTACAAAGATTGAAAAATCACCGGTTTCTTGTTCTAACTGATTCACCGACTGATTGGTCGACTGACCGACTGGCTGACAAATCTAATTGACATTTGTAAAGAACTTAGAAATTTCAAATTTGCCACAAAGGCAGATCATTGTATCCAAAATATGAGAAAACTGGGAACCGAAGAATTCAAAAACAGAAAGTTGAAAAAACTGTTTTCTTTTGCAGACGTGTCAGAAATTTGAAATTCAGCATGCGAATAGATTCTGATCCACAAGCCACGGTAAGACAGGTCCCAGAGAGGCCTAAAGTCGATGACAAAGCAAAAATAAATGATATCACAACAAAAACATGTCTATAAAAAAGGCGCCAATTTCCTGACCTTCCAACTTGTTTGTCCCTGAAAAGGATAGAGATCTGAAAAGAAGCCAAGTTTGGACAGGACAAGATCTACAGTTTCGTTTGTTTCTAATTGGAGAAAATACATTTTCAACTTGGCAAGCTTTCTTATAGAGACCAGTCTCTATAGTTTAGTTCCTTGTTTCTGGGATACCGTTTCTAGTTCCTCGCAATCTTCATCTGCTTTTAAGCAATTTTGCACCTTTCCCACGTGGTTTCCGAAATAAATCGACTGTCTTCTTTTAGCTTTTCCTTCCTCATTGGAATCCCTCGTTGTCTTCTTCCATTCGAGTAAAAACTGTATAGCTTTATGGAAACTTGCCAAGCTGAAAATGTATTTTCTGCAATTGGAAGCAATCGAAACTGTAGATCTTGTCCTGTCCAAGCTGGGCTTCTCCTTAGATGTCGACCCTTTTTACGAACAAACAAGTTGCGACGTCACGAACTAGGCGTCTTTTTTACAGATATGTTTCCGTTGTCATAATGAGTACACGATGTGAGAAAATTGTCTCATTAAATTTTCATAGTGTAAAAAAATAAAAAACTGGTAAGATCACCAATCTGCAACGATACAAGACATCGAGAGAAATACGAACGAAATATTTATTCTCCTCTTTGCATCGATTCAACATGCGCTACTAGTTTCTTTTCTTTTTGTTACGCGATTTCTTTCGTCCGTAATCTCGAAATCTCTCATTCATCGGATACGGTATTTTAGATATACAAGGCGGTATCTATTTCGAATTTTTTCGCTCCGCCATGGCTCACGGATATGCGATATTACGCGGATATCGTTGTAAATGCAACTGAAACCAGTATAGGTAGAACCAAGCGGATTGAACGTTCAGTTCGATGCATATTATGCATACAGGAAGTACAATCTCCTGCGCATTCTATTTTCCTTCGATATGTATTAGTCACAAATTTATGCGCGTGAACCGACTTCTGTCGATATGTCTGCCGCGATGTTATTTCCGTGGTTCGATCGACTGTCTCTGCGTGAATTGTCGAGCATACTGAAATCTTTCGTGCGTGTCAAATATCGAAATTTTGCTTAGATTTACATTTACAGGTATAATGTGTTATGTATATCTGTTATTCTAAAATCGATATGTACTATGTGATTCTTCAGTCTGACACAATAAGATCAAATCAATTGTCGTAGTTGAGAAAGCTTTTAGAAAATTTGACATTTACGTTCGATAGAAGATTTTCCCTGAGAAAGATATATCCACGTGTTCTGTTCTACGTGTCAACTTCTAGGTTAATATAACCTACGTCCTTGCGTTTATATAATATGTAAAACAAAGTTAAAATATGAAAAGTACGATACACGAGAAATTTAAAAAGCCAAGCTCCTACAATAGTACGAAAAATCAACAAACACGATCCATATTAATCGAAGTCGCAATACAATCAAAAGATTATAACACAATTTTCCCTTGCACATTTCCGTTCGAAGCAGACTTCGTTCGACGTACAAAAGGATGAATATCAAAATTTCCAGTATTTAATCCCTTTCACACGATTCCCTTTTACGCGTCCCTGAATAATTACGATTCGCGTAACATTTGCCCACAGTTCCCTTTCCATTGGCGAGAATACGATGACACCACGAGGTTCAGTTAACCACAGCGAACGACGACATCAGCCAAACGTGTCTTTAGCTATCTCTATAAATCACTTTTCTCGGTGCAGTTTCAGCGTAACACGACCGCATTGTTGCGGCCGTCTCTCGAAACCTCGACTTTAACTACTGCCAGTTATACGCCACGCTGTACAGGCATATCGCGCTTTAATTATTACCGAAAGTTTCCGACTTGCCGGACTTTTGTCACTTGTTAGAAACCAGTTTAATCCTGTGCTCGTCTAATCCCTTATCTGATCTTCTCGTTACGTCCACGTTGATAACGATGCATTTTCCTAGAGGCATACAGCCACTGCCAGTTAATGCTTCACGCATTTGTACACCGACATCGACCAAAGAGATTAGCCTGGAAGTGAACGAGTTGGAGGAAACTGTCGCAAGAAGTGAATTAGTTGAATCAGGAAGATGGATCGGATAGATGATGGTTTATCTTTCCGCGGATGTCTAAGAGTTTGTGTGTTATTTCATGGTGATGACAAGATTACGTCTGTATTATTCAAAGCTGAGGAAGAATAAGATAAAGAGGAGAGAACAGATCGTAATATCGCCCATGTTTTTTATTAAGGTAACATTTTATTGTTCTCTTTTTTATTTAAATTCTAGGATTTTATAAAATTCGGAGAAATTGGTGTTTTTGATATTACGATATTACGTGATAAAAATTATTGCTTGTCCTGAATGGGTTAGATATCGTCGTAACGTAAAAGATATAAAATGTGCTACCAGCGATTGATACAGGAATGATAGAAAAGGTGTATCATGTACATATTCTTTTTACTTACCTTTATCTTTAAAATTAAAGGTAATAAATTATTACTAAGAATGGTTTGATCTAATTTTTACAATAAACCTAATTTATATAGCGATATGTCGAAACTCTCAATATACAATATACTTTCAGTATACGATCATACAATTGAAACGCGTCTATCGTTATCCCTATTATCGTACTGGAAGATCATCGTAATTGACCGAGGCATTATAAGTCCAAATTCTAATAGAATTTAATGGGAACAGTTTTCTGAAGCACCGTTATGGGACTGAAGTCGTTCTTTCTGATAAGCAGAGAGAAAGAGAGAGAGAGAGAGATAAGTTTTTACTGATAAGCAGAAAGAGTTTGGAAAGGAACTGGCAAATTTTTGCTTATACTAAGCCAAAATCTTGATGTTTTATCTGTTCACGCAGGAATGCACCTTTTGCCCTGTATCGCGTGGAAATAGCGAATCCGTTGTATCGCGTGAATCCCCGTTGCTGGAGTCGACGAACTTCGAAACAGGCCTTCGTGAAACTTTAATCGGATGATTCATGTAGTAGAACACGTAGCTTCCTCTGGATATATTTCCTGCGAATTTCTGACCATGGGTTTAAAGACGATCGATAGGATAATGGTGTTGACGAATAAGTAATAATATAATTATTAAATATTATTTATAGTAAAGGTTGGAATTGTATAATGAAGTACATAAAGAACGAATCGTTACAAATTAATCAGTCGAAATATCTCGTTCGTTTGACATTTTAAATATTATTTATGGCAGTGTTGTACGAAACTTGACAAGAAAATACATATATTTAGGAATTTGATGTTCCGAAATGTAGCGTTTATTCGAAATTTAAAATATGACTGACAGAATGCTCATCACGGTTCTTAATTAAGTATTTGAAATGAATATACACATATGGCTGACAGGAGAGCTTGGTGCCCTGTTATAATTTTAATTAATCCAACTTTATCTCCGTTAAACAGAATTTCTGTTACATTACGCGTTTTCCATCAGAGATGAAATTTCCATAACATACGTTAATATTATTAGGTTATCTAATAAGTTATTCAAACTCTTTTGCATAAGTAACACGAGATAAAATATGTACATAGTCTACGAAATAGAAATAATCACAAACATGCATATTTTCTTTTTGTATTTCAAATTTTCGTATTTCGTTCTCGGTTCTCTACAATGTTGATATTATTTATGGAATAACGTAGTGTAGAAAATTAGTATCATAAAATTATATAGGTAAAGTAAATTTCGTACCTTATGATATATAGTGTACGGGCGAATAATATTACAGACGAGGCTCCCTTTATTATTTTTATGCAAATATCTTAATATTTTTGTATATAAGAATCAAGGAACTTTGATTACTCTTTTTCTACACTGTTTATTTAAAATTAAGAACATATTTTCTGAAATACTTACATATCGTGTTTACGCGTGTTTACATCGCGCAATGTGATTATTTCACACAGGCCGTCGATTGGCTAATGATAATAACATCACACACGGTATTACGTGTATTTATTTTATATTAACGACTCTATGTCTCTTGGTAATTAATATCAGAAGTCGAGATAAACCGCGATGTAAGACTGCTTTCAGTTCCACCTTTATTTGCCACTGTTTCCCTTTGTGACGTCGCGCAGGTTTGCGTCTAATTACAGTGTAATCCGGTAATGTGACACAGTTTTTTAATTGGTACGACCATGGCTCATAATTACCTGGATAATATCGAATTACAGCAGTGTGGGACACATAGCGGGGATTCGTGTCAAATTTTGCGCTAAAAAGAAGCACCAGGTCCGTATCGTCTAATCGATCGCGAGAAACACGAGGGACGCGATACTGTTTCGCTCGTGTTTCGATCGTATCTTCGCCTGGTTCAACGAACGAGCCAAAAAGAGACAGATAAGAAATCTTAGTTATTCCATTCACACTTTTCAGGAGTCAATATTATTCCAAGAATTAATTAGCCTTTTTGTATCAGACGTTATAATTACGACGTAAAGATGAAATAACGAGTAAGAAAAAGTATATAGAGTTTTTACAAGAAAGAAGATATTACACCGAGCGTAATAAACATTGCGAGATAAACAAACTTCTTGTTTCACGTATTTTATTTACACAATTATTTTTAAAGTTATCTTAGAATCATTAATTTGTGTTTAAGTGTCACATTACCGTGTAGCTTTAACTTCATATTTTATCTTCAAATACTATAAACTTTATTTTACTTTTTTCCATTCTTAAATTCTAACAGGGATGCACCAAGGGACAGAAGTGAAATTTATTGGCATAAAAAATATGTAATACAAACAGCAAGTATAGCGTGTATTACATACATAATGTGGTCACAAAGTATGAAATATAACTTACGATTAAACTGTGGATCATATTTTTATGAAGATAATTAGAGAAAGAAAATCTAATTAAAGATTTGTTTCGTGCAATGCATATTGTAACTATACTTTATACATTCTTTATACATTAATTTTATATCTCTAAATTATTCACAAATGCATAGACATTTCCAGTCTACTTATAATATTTGGACAATTTCTTTCGATTAAGTTTTTTCCTAAGCCAGTATATTTGTAGAGAAACGAATTTCGTCCATCAGAAATTTCCTTCTTCTTTGAAAAATACCAGATGCTCAGAATGTTGCGCACGTAGCGAACATTTGTTTGCTCATGGTAGAGCGAGTTAAAACGACATCAGCTTTGAAAATAATGACACACTCACCTATGTAATTCATTTTTCTTTCGTCATTGCGAACCACACAGTAAATGCAGACATCGTACTCGTTTTCTTTGCCTGGTCGTATCAAGTTGCACGAACAAATAGCAAAGGTTTCGATCTAAATACATATTAACATAAAAAAAAACGCATGAAGCGTTAATAAAACGCGCACCAGAGCTCTCAAATTCCATGATCAAAATTATGTTTTCGTACTAAAGAATCAAAAATATCGTGCATACGAATCAGAGGAAAGAAAAAATTGTGGACCAACGATTGTTCGAACTTCTTTTTCACAAGCATTTAAAATACTCTTATTCCTATCGTGGTTCTAAATAAACTGAAGACCATCAACGCAGACTTATAATTCCAGGAATAAGAAGTAAAATAAAAATTTGTGTTCTGACCTAACGGTAATTAATTTTTTGCCTCCTACTGTTATTACAGACGAAAATGAGGTAGAGGTTTCTCGTCGAACTATACTAAAAGAAGTTCGTAACGTGTATGGTATAAAACTGCAAGAAATCTAGAACCTAATTAATTCGCGTGATGATTTCTTGATAAACGACTCTTCTTTCGCCGATGAGTTGCTTCTAATGATGAAAAATGTCGTTGCACCAAGTACAGGTCAGTCCTTTAATTTTGGTAACGATCCACGTTGGCACGCATGTGCAGCTCGTGAATTGCTTAACGAGCATTGCCTGATACATCGAGTAAACTGGTCCACGTTACTAACATGCGACCGATTCGTATATGCAATCATGTCATTACTAATAAATGGTAAAGTCGTTTTATAAGGGGAAAAATTTACGAGAAAAGAAGACGAGAGTTTTGTTGCTCGGTTTCTCGACTTATCGAGGATTAGTATGCGAAGCATAATCTTCGATACGAACAAACGAGGGATATAGTTCGTACACGAAGAAAATTTAATCTGATCCAAAGCTTCGAACGCGCTTTCGAATTATTCAAAATTGGCAGAGTAAATGTACAGCAAGAAACATACGAAAGAAAAACATAACAAGAGAAAAGCGAATATACAAAGGAAAGAAAGGTATAAATGGGAAGAAACTATAGGCAGGGGGTTCATATATCATCCGAAGTTTTTACAATCTGAATATCAAAGCGTTTTTTATTTTAATTAAAATTATCACATCAATTGTTATACACACTAATTACTTCCGCAAGATGCGTATGCGGAATATTGCCATAAGTATTTTTGAATACTTTGGAATTCACATTTTGCGTATTTTCTAGTTTACCGATAAAAAGCTAGGTGTTATACCATAAATAAAACCTGTAAATGTTAGTTACGCGCAATTGAGCATCGCGGAAGTGGCATTTTATTTTCCATCCGTTTCGTTTTGCCAGGTTAACCGATTTGATAAATAAGCGGCTCGTATCTTACATTTTAGCACATTTCCTCCGCACGTACGTATACCTCAGCGCATTACACACATAATATTCGTTAATTCATCACCAATGCAGGTCGAGAATATACCGTATGTGGCATATCTCGTAAAATGTAGTGATATTTTCCTTATTCTCCGTTAAGAAAAAACATACAGCCTGTAACGTCGAAAAAATGACCCTTGGTCCTTGGATTCATCTCGACCTATTGATTCCTATTACGAAAGAGGGCGTAATTGACGAATGGCCATTGAACGAGGGAGACTGCGTAAGAATAAATCGAGGCGGCAAAGCATCCCTCCCATTTCCTTCGCGCTCGAGCCCGCTGGGCATTTTCTTTCAGCGATTAATTCAAAACGCATTATCCCGTCGCGTTGCTCAATAGAGCGGACGTTCCATATAATAGATGACGTAGAAGATGCTGATGAAGAAGGCGACCAATACGTCATTCGATTTTATTGTCCTCGCGTCCAGTCTGTAATATAATAGATGATGCCGGTGCGTCGACAAAAAAATTATTGTCCACTTATATCCGTAAGTGTTCCAAACACGGATAAGGAATGGTAACGTTCGACGCTGAAACGACTGTTTAATGGTTCTACCGTTTTCAATTATTCGCGTTTATATTGCTTCTCTATATTTAATAATTTTGAAGACGTTAGGGAGAACATGTTTACAGTTCTTAAGGTGAACATTATTTTTGTACGAATAATTGCCGATGGGAAAGATACGTGTCGTATATGTCGTTTTTTTGGAAAAATATTTTATAGAAATATTTTCTCTACATCGACGATTTCTTAACGCATTACCGAATAATCACAAAATATTACCCATTTAGTTCTTCGTGTGAGTAGAGTAAAAAGAACATAAAATCGCAAGTAATTGCTTCATTTGGTAATTTAACACGTTCTTTGCATACTACGCGGATCCTAATTGGCGCGTACCTTTTTCCCATAATTTCGTGAATTTTACTTCACGTTCTTAAGCTTTTCGCTGTCGAATAAAATTGCGGAAAACACTAAGAAAGTGAACTATTTTTTTAATGATTATAAGTAGTTCTATTTGTTTTATAAAAATACGAAAACATATATCTTTAGTTATATTTCCTCTTTATTTTGAAAGATAGTATACACAATGCAAATGGTTACGGTCTCAGCAAATAATATCTCGTGTCTTTCCATATCCGCTTCCGCTTCACATGTTTCGAAAACCACACCAGGCTTTCTTGTTGTGGATTCGTCTTCGTTCCTGTTGAAACCATAATTCCTAATGGTATGTTTGTTAGAGTACAGCATCAAGAAAAACAGCTACATCTCTCGAAAATGTTTTTTTTCTACCTTGGTTCTCTGTGTTGTTGTTTCACGAGACATAAGAACGCGTTACACGACTCGAACAAAAGTAGTACAACGGTTGGATAATTAGTTGGCTAATTGAATGTGCATGTATATCTTCCGTGCGAAACTTAGCGAACTTCGGCTACTCGTATTTCACGCAATAAAGTCGTTCGACGACAAACTATCCAACCGTTTACGATGAAGAAGCCATCATTCCGCGAAGGAAAAGCATGTTTACTCGAGGAACGGATTAGACCGCGATATTCTATGAAACAGTGTAGGAACAATAATGAAATAGCACGTTGCGTGTCGTTCTATGTTAGCTACGTCGACTCACCTGTATATTGCGCAAGTGTTTACTTTAACCGGGGCATTGCGATACGCCGTGAAATTACATTCATTTCGAAAGAATACAGAACAAATTGAATTTCTTATTCAAAGAGTGCTCGATTCGATGTACTAAGGAGATTGAAATATTTTTCCTCGTGATTTTTTCCCTTCGCAACAAATTAAGTTACAACGACTTGTTCGTCCTGTCCTTCTTTCTCTTCGCTTATTTACCTATCCTTTTCACTTTGGCTTGTTGAACTGATCTTTCGATAAAAGATGGAAGTTCATAGATGCTGCTTGAGAATATTATTTTGTCTCCTACGCTATTCGTGCAATATCGAATTATATAGAAAATATTTCATTCGCCAACATGGATATGTTGACTAAATAATAAGTGTAACAGGTAAACAAGTTCAATATAAAGTTGACTAAGATACAAGTTTATGGTATATAGCGTTGTTATGAGATTCTTAACTGAGATCTTAACGAAGGTATCCAAATAAATATTATTTTATTTGTCTTTGTGTAGTAACCTCCCTGGTACTTCAATTTTTATCGAGCAGAATACAGTGCTTAATCCTTCTGAGACAGGTTTTTCTTTCAATAATGAACACAATAATAAATCTTTATTCTATGTCTCTAGATGTCAGAAAAACTGCAAAAGTTAGTACACAAATTGTAACTCAGAAAGATTACAATAATCGTGTAGCTTGTTTACAAAATACCTTTCAAATTCATTGTCTCGTCAGTACCAAAAGTGCCAAAAGTTTTAACCAATATCGATTAATAACTCCAATAAATATTCCAACAATGGTAATTAACCAATTAATCAACTAAAATTCCTTTGCATTTGCGGAAAAACTTCGATCGTAGCGTAGCAAAGGTTGAAATATAAGAATCCACGGAAATAGCATTTGTTCAGCGCAGTAAACTTAGTGTACTCTATTATAACGTGAACAGAAACAATAGAAAATTTAACGATACAATGTCGACGGATGGTATGAGAACCGATAGCGTAAGCCACAGACAGTAAATATAAAGTACAACATATCTTCTTATCAATATCGACAGTGTTTCAGACGGAAACTTCGCAGACTTGGAAAGTTGCGAAAATCCCCGGCAAAACCGTGCAACTCTCTGATGAAACTTTTCAATTTGATCTTACCTTTGCTCTTTCGTGTTATGTACAACATTTTGACTCGATGTTTTTAGGTAAATCCGCGTTTTTGCGCCGGTGTTCGTAAAAAGTTTTGCGTAAATAGATATCGTTATTTCTACATGATGTTCCGTTAATTCTGTCGCGAAAAGTTTCGAATTTTCTCTATGATGTTGTGATATGCTAACTTTCTAACTAACTAGCTAACTAATATGCAAAAATCTACAGTTTTCTTTCAGAACGAATAAACGAAGATCTAACTTTGTAAATGCGATTGCTATCCAATTATTACATGCTCATAAAATTTCTATCGAATCGAGTAAATTGCGTATGATATAAGAAACTGCAGAGAAGGATAAGTTCTGTCTTATTGAGTGCACCGCGCGTCTGACAGTAACGACTTCCCGTCCTCCTTTACGCTCAACCTCTTTAGCGCATTATATTCTCATAACACTAACCCGTCATATTCCGCTGCGTTCTGCAAGAATTGATTGATTTAAGAGTAACGTAATAATTTCTTTTATGATATCGCCATAAAAATAATTCTCTATAAATCAAATCGCAAATTTTCGAATACATCAAGTTTTCCTCTAAAATGTTCCGCGTCTTCTGTGATTCATGATCGTAAATTAAAAAAAGAAAGAAAAAGAAGAGAAAGGAATAGGGAGCAGACGATGCGTCAAATTTATATCAATTTTGTTTCGCATTATCCAATTTCAACTCTCATTTGTTAGAGTACACAACACGAGATAACTGTGCAAGTTTCTAGGGGGGAAAAAACGAAAGGACTGAAGCAGAAATTACGTAGATTGTATATGGCGAAGACAAAAATTTCACGGTGCATCGCGGGTAGGTAAGTTTGGTGCAAACATCACGTGTTTTGGCCAAGTCACACGGAAAGACCATCGTGACTGGCTGAAAGAAGAAAGTCGTGACGGAACACTAACAAGCTCGAGTTTGTCAAGCTTGATTTATTTTCACGCGGCGATTTGTGCTCGCGAACGAAAACTTTGTGCTGTATAATAAAAGCGAACGTGGCTGTTTGCTGCTCGTGTCACCTTTCGCGATTGGTCCCCATAACCTGCAACTTCCTTTAAGTTCTATCTTGCAGTCTGTATTATTTCGCAAGTCTTATCACGTTGCAGTCTCTTGGACACACACGAACAATGCTAGCAGAAAGTTCTGACTTTTAAACACTTCTCTTCCCGAGCAATTCGATTCGAGATTAAACTTTCGAATAATAATAAAGTTCGTTTCTGTTTGAACTGACTAGTGAATTTTTACATCTTTGCTCGCTGTACTTATGGTAAATATAAGTATAAATATAATATGGAGATAGGAGTTTTATTGTGGTGGATGAATTAAACGATATATCGGACGCAGGGGTATATTTGATGATTGCGGATTTTTATTCATTTATAGGAAATTTAGATAATACTCGCTATAATATTCAGTGTGTGAAATAAATCTCTGTATATGTCCTATTTCCTTTGTTAAATTAAAAAAAAAAAAAAAATGAAATTGCATACATATCCGTATTCTAGCAATCGGCTTAAATGGAAAGCAGGTAAAAGTATACGCTACGAAATTTTTGTACCCAATAATAATGTGAAACGTAGCGTTAAGTTAAAAATACTTGGTAGTCTAGTTCATTAGCATTATTAAACATCTTCTTAGAGACACTTGTACCTTCATTAAAGTTTTAAATCTTACTTTTAGCGAGAATAATCATTTTGATGAAGTTTTCGCAAAGGCGCAAAAGGAAAAAAATGCAGAAAAAACTTTTTCTCAGTTAAAACTTTTCAGCATAACATTACGGGTATAATACTGTTGGGGGTGATTTCATTCCCTAAGCGTAAATTTCTTTATCTAGATGGTGTAAGATTATTTTGATTCTTTAATTTCATTTATTCTAAAATTCATTACGAACAAAAATTTCATTCGTGAAATTTCACTGATGTTAGCATCGAAGTTTTTAGACGACGTGATCGTGCCCTTCCTTAAAAGCAAATTATACTAAGTATAAATTAATCCTTTCCGCCCAAGTTATCCTTGATCAGTGGAATAAACTCCAAGTATAAATTACTGTTTAATCGCTGCATACGGTTTCCCCTAATTAGAGTAAAATCTCTACTGTCACTTTCTGGTGCAAATTAATTAAAGCACAAGTCCATTTAATACGTGGACACCTGGAAATTAGATTCTTCTCTTTAACGAAAAGAATTGTGCAAAAGATCATTCTACTATTGCCTTCTGCAATAGCTAAACGAATATCTGTGAGAAGACTAACGAATGAATAGTCAAAGAGCAATTGTTTCCTAAAATATTTGCTATGGAAGCTGATACGAGTTTATTTTTCCACGATAAGGTGAAACGATGCTTCCGCGAAAGTGCCAGCAAACGAGAAATTTAATTAAATTCCAGCATACCTACGTGTAATTTGCACGGAACGAAATGATCATTCGCGTCAAACGAAATCCATTCCTCGTATCGCCACAGCCGGCGTGCTGCCAGTGATTATTTAATAGCGGAAGTAAAAAGTTTTGGGTAGACGACGCTGATTATATTCCGTCGCAAGATGAATAATCGCGCGGTTTGTGCTAACGCGCAGCGTCAGCCGAGTTTACACGGCGCGTCGCGAATGTTGACGAGTGGAAACGGACGGATACGAAGTCGTCTGACTAAATACGAACCAACTCTACTTTATGCTTGATGAACGATTCCTTGTTCAGTGCCGTACGAACTCACGGCACGGAAGCATCGTATTACGTACTTGATCTGAGCACTATCCTTAAATCGTTGAAACACACAGATATACGTCTGTAAAGAAATGTTTTCATATTTATCCTATAAAATTTATATTATATATTATTTAATCTGTTGTATACCGACGAAGAATCATGGCTTCGTATAATCTTATATTTGTGTTTCGTCGTGGTTGAAACGTTTAGAAGATTAATACTAATATTAATTTTGGAAGTTTAATTACATCGACATTGTAACGGTTACAAGCGACTAAACGTAATTCTGAATTTCATTGTCCTAATTAGTACAACTTATTACTGAACTCAAATAATATCATGCAAAGTGTACTTTATCACATATACACGAAATAATACAGAAATACATTCAACCAACGTTTCATTAATGTAATTTCCAAAACGATTCCGTCGATCGTGAATTATACACGTGCTGGTTATACTACGTTCACCATATTGAGTACAATCACAGCACACGACATTCAACTAGCGCCCAGTCGATAGTCCGATCATCGTTAATTATCACATTTTCATTATCATTCGCTTATTTCGCAGAAATATTTACACCGACCGGTACATAAACCGCCATCTTCGAACATAAATTCAGAGGTTACTTGTGCCAACAACGAGGAAGCAGCTAATCCCACCCTGTCGGTTCACGCTTCTTTCTTTCTTCCTCTCTACCTCTTTCCTCCAGCTACAGCTCCAGTTCCGTTTCACTTTCTCTCCTTCTCCATTTATATCCTTCTCTTCCTCCAACTTCCCATCTTACATCCCCGTTTTTCGTCTCTGTCGCTCGTACTCTTCACCGCCATTCTCCCCCCTTCCGGAAAATCAATATGGAGTGGCGTTGGTATACGACGTGGTGGCTGCTACCGCATGCTGCTCTCCTCTCCTTTCCCTTCTTCGCCGCGTTCCCTTTAACCCGCCCGTTTCCCTTGTATCTTCCGTTTCGTCGCTCATTCTACGTAGCATCGACCCTCTCGGAGCGTTCTTCCTCTCGCTGAACGTATTTTAGGTCGCGTCCCTCATCTTCACCCCGTCTATAGCGTCTGACACCTCATCATCAAACACACAGTGAACTACCCGCGAAACGTGGCTTAGCTTGCAGCAAAATCGGTCATCGAGTTGCTTCGCGACTTTATCCTGTGTCACCCTATAGGTCAACAAGCAACTCGGGTATATTACCGCCACTGGTTGAATACACCGCGTGCGTTGCGACGAATTATCGCACTTTCCGGCTCTCTCGCCGCGCCATCCACCGACCGTGCTTTGGGTCGCAATATAATTTCTCTGGAGAATACCTTGGCGAACCGAAGAAAGTCTGAGGATAGGAGGTTGGCAAGGCAGAAGGCGGAGCGAAGCTGTCGAGGGACGAGAAGAGCTTTGAGTTAGCTGGGTCTCGTTGCTCGAGACGCGGTTCCATTTTCGCGACGACTCTGACACCGAACCACGCGCAATTCTCGGGTGTGCTTCTTAGTTTGTCTACTGGGTGTTTCCGAAGTAGGTAACTTTCGAGGCTAGGCTTTGCTTGTGTTGGCATAAAGGGAGATTCGTGTCAAAGGCTTATCATTTGCATAGTAAACATCGAATGTCTTACCAGTTTGTATGGCTCGAGCGAAAGAAGCAGAGATAGTAACGGTAGAGGAAAATGTTTCAGGTTAGCAAGCTATTTTTACGGATTTTTTTTTATTCAGATATATTTCCAACGATTCAAGTCCATAATAATTAACATATGCGGACGAGATATCTCAGGTAGAAACGTGCAATCGTTTCACTATGTGTAAGTACACCTCGTACATCTAAAACCCAATCTTTTTTCCTGTCACGTGTCCAAAACACGGGACAGCAAAAAAGAAAGACTTTCAGACTGTTATTCACACCAGCTGTTGCCACCGCGAACGCGACAAACCACCAAAACGTTGCCATCTGGTTCCTGAACCACTCTATGTACCATTGAAATCTTCAGTCTGTGTTTCTCTATTGCTTCGAATATGTCTTTCGCTCGATCTTCCTGGTTGGCTTTTCTAAAAACTCTATCTCGGTCGATTCTTCGGTGTCTGTTGAAATTCTTTCGCGACGCTAGTCATTGTCCTCGAGGGTGGTGCGTTTCAAAGCATCCCTGCTGCTCACGGAAGACTGTTGAATGTAGGGTAAACTGTTGAACGTGACACAGTTCGTGTACGCGGTCGCGCGTTTTGTCACGCCGGACAAAAGCGCGAGCTTTTCCACGATCTTTCATCGTTTACCGGCGCGATACCAAGAATCGGCCAGATCCTGGCCTTCGGATAAGTGCTTGGCCACGCATGTGCCATTGCACGCAATGAACTCGTTTCGATTTGGTGAAGTAGATTTTTAAGCGGTCGTGCGTGCTTCTTTTGCCTCGTCACGCTTTCTGCGAACGAGCGTGTTGTCAATGCGACGTAACGGTGTTACGCGTAATGAAACACCTGCATACGATCGGTCGGAGCATTCTTTTTCTTACTTTCTTAAGTTTCGATAAAACTTTTCCTAGTTAGAGGTAGAGTTTGCGTGATTTTTACGAAGCACTTCGTAGATATTTTAAATATACGCGGGAAGTAATAAATTAGGGTAGTTGGGAATAAAGTTAACAGCTTATTTGCTCTTGTGTGTGTTCTGCTCTTGTCTACACAAATAGTATCAGAATAATTGATATAATCAGTATATAGTCGTAATTTGAACTTGTAATAGCATGCGAATTCTCCCATTAGTTTGGATCTAATACATTTATTACATGTATAGGTGATACGTGAAACGTTATTGCGAATTGGAAATTTGGTTTCTATCTATAAACTAACAAGGCAGTTGCGAAAGCAGTAATCAATTAATACAGTGGTGTACGCTGTAAGTTCACTTTACTTAATGATATAGTTATAAAATCTGATTTATTGATGAAATAATGCGTAAGAAAATACATTTAAGAAAAGAAAAGAAAATTAAATTACTTTGTATAGGTATAGAATTTCACAAAAAAGTGGGATGGCAGAACTGTATAGTTATATCATTAAATTCCTATTTAAAACGATTTAGGGTAATGGGTTAATAATGGAAGTAGGATGTATAACAAAGTGACAACTTGTTGTCATTCAAGCTCACGAATAAACATCATTGAAAAAAACATTAGAGGAACTTCAATAACATAAATTGTCTTATGCTGACTAAATAAAAAAAAAAAAAAAAAAACTATATACGTAGCTCACACGAAGCAGTTAATTCAAAAGACAAAAAATGTACAGCTAACCTACTGCTAGGAAATGACAAATTTGTTTCTCTATTATACAACTTTCTCATATACGATATGTTAATTACGTTTTACTTGTCTTCTCATTTTCCAATAAATATTACCATTTCCTTTTATTCGTCTCCTTCTTTGTCCTCGAGTGACTTGTTTTTAATGTTCGAGTCTTTACATTGAGAATTCCTACCTCGATGCAAAGATCCTATATCCGCATAAACGACAAGAGAAACGAGCAGTGTATCTACTGTGTATAAAGGAGGTCTTAAAGAGTTTTAATAAAATTCTTCGCTGCATCTGCATAAACGCACGCAGCGTCGTAATCCACTCACACGTTTCCATTGGGCAACACGCGAGGAAAGCGTGCCTTCTAAAAATATCCTAACAAGTTCTTCGAACTACTTACGCGTAGGATTAATGAAGTGTCGACCACTTGGAAATATTATGCGCTACGCGGCTCTTTTTTTGTTTTATTTATTTTACAATGACGGCTATTAAGTAATCAAGTAATCGAGCATATCTGATAAACGAAAGAGAAGAAGAAAGAAAACGTGCACCGTACACTGCACAATGTACAGAGTAATAAATTCTTTTACAGCGCTTAAATTAATTCCAAAGGTTGGTCATTTGAGAATAATGTAAAGTAAAGTTTGTAGTTGTATGCAAAGGGAAATGTACGTGTGCACTTCGCGTATGTGTATGTAAAAACGAAGGAATAAAAATTTGTGGCCTGGTTCTCAATTTCAGTGGAAATAGGAAAATAAATTGTACATGTGATACGTGGAACAGGAAAGAAATAACGATACCATACGGAGGAATTGTACAGATGCATTAAACAAAATTTAAAATTGATTTCGTTTGAGTCACAAAAAGATTTTTATCGTATTGTTATCGATTCGTAAAAATTCGATCGCGCATCAAATGTCACAAATTTCGCCTCTTTAAGGTAGAGGAAATTAAGGTTAATAAAATCCATGGATTCCCAAAATACTTTTTTACGTATGAAGACAAACGTTACTATCGAGGAATAATTTCGATCTTTCGTGCTATTGTCAAAGTTAGATCAATTTCGATCGATCAGAAATTAGATCGATGTTTTTTAAAGGAAAGGGACATTTTAAATGATTGATCAGGTAAGAACGTCGACATTCGATTTTAAAAGAGAAGAGCTCCTTATTAATTGGTACAACGTAGATTTTACTTTGCTCGCAATAAAACACATATGAAATAAGAATAAAACAATACACGCTTTGCCTCCTTCCTCCTTTAATTGCTTACCTCATCTTGAACGAGTAATTATAAAACACGTCCATCGATAACGTCAGGAGAAAGTCTGTAATCATAACATTTCAATAACTGAGCAGCAACTCTATTAATTTATACGGCAACAGAAATTAGTCGTCGAGCATAAAAGACGTGTAGAAGTTGCAATCGTGCCGTAATCATCGTGCAATTTAGATTGCCCAGTACTGCGTTTGATTCAATGATTCCTAGGCGTAAAACTTGACAAGAAGAAGTTCATTCTTGTCAAACTGCCACCCAACCCAGCGAGTTCGTTGAACTCGCAGCAACGCTATCTTCGCCCATTGCTCGTACCTGAAAACACCCATGTAACGACCTAACCCAGACACGAAACAACGTCCACACGTTTACCAATTTTTGAAATCCAAATCGTATCACATACATTTACGTTGCTAAGAGCAAGTCGAATCGATAGACCAGAGGAAAAGGTGTCACCAAAACGAACGCGTCAAAAATACACGAATAACAATACTTAACGCATAATTTCACCTATGATACTACCTGTGATACTTACGACATCTGACAATGGCTGGGATAATTAGAAAAGGGGTAAAAATACAGAGACCACGAAAGACGAAGGATCGACCGATAAGCGTTGTGTGCAGAGGCGCCCTCGATACGAGAGAAAGAGAAAACGAAAGGGGGAAAAAAATCGACCGATGGAATTCCGCTCGATGAGGGTGCACAGGGTAGCTCTGATTCGGTACGGCACTGCGGCATGCGCAATGTACGTGGACTCGGAAGGGTGGTGGTTCGAGAGGTTGATCGTCGTTGCCGCGGTTGGACAGAGGGGGCTACTGGAGCAGATATATCCTCGTGGCGATGGAGGGGTGCTGCGGAGAAGGGTAAATGCGATGGAGGTTCGTAGAGAGGCGGGGGAGGGCGAGAAGGGGAAGGAGGGAGGTAGGTTAGTAGCGAAGGTACACGTTGTGCCAGCCGGCAGTAACGAGAGCCGTGCTTGCCACGGCCCACACGGCGGCGTGTGCGTGTGCGTGTGCGTGGGTCAGCCTTGCCCCACATTCAGACAGTAGTCGCGCGTCTTTCGGCGAGGTCGAGCCGGCGCGGCGTTTCCGTCGAGCGTAACGTCGAGAGAGACGCCGGGGATGCTAGTAGCGAGGAAGTGCCGGCGTCGAGCAGCGTCCTCCCGCCGGTTACTCGCGCGACGGCGCTCCGAGAACGCCGGCAAGGCTTCCGAGTGAACGAACGGCGACCTTCTTTCGCGGCTTACACACCGGCCGACAGCGTTTTTCTCTTTTCCTGCCTTACTAGTCGTCGTGTGCTACACCATCGTGAGAGGGTCGGTGCGCGTGGCCCAAGTAATCGTCCAGTGCGTCGACGTTGGTGCGTGCGTGCGTGCTCGCGTGCCTGTCTGCCTCTTGCCTGCTAGCTTGGCTGCGTGCACGCGCGCGCGCGTGCTTCCATCTATTCGCGTGTAGTAGGAAAAAGGGACCGAGGTAGAACGCGAGGTGAAACGAGAGATGTAAGTCGTTGCTCGGTAGTCGGGGAACAGGCTCCCTTGCTTGGCCGGTTTTCGATTGCCTCGCGAGATCGTCTGGTGCGCGCGAGTGTGATTTCGTACTCGAGAATCGTGAAATTCGATTTATATGGAATCGTGCTGCTTTGTGAGTGCGAGGAAATTTGTGCGATTCTACTACGCATCGATTACGAGATAGTCGAAGATAATTCGACGCACCCAGTGATGTTCTTTGAATAAATGTCTAGTTTAAATGTGATGCTTCGCTTTATCGGGATATTTCGTGGAATGTCGCGTCGTGGAAAAATTCGAATTCGAACGGGTTCGAGGGGAGTGGGAAACAAGCCGCGAGGAACGCGACGCAGAAAAACCGGTCGATGCCGGGGCGGTCGCTTTAAATTCTACGATTTAAAATTCAAGCGAGAGTACCGTTTCTTACGCTGCCCGTGACGCTTCGCGAGATACGAAAAAGTCGGAGAAGCTCGTTGTCGTTGGGGGAACACGGAATGCTCGGTATCATCCTCCTAACGACTTAAAATTCCAATGGAATGCTTGTCGGAGGGGAAGGATTCGACGTTCTTTGAAGCACGGGAATTTCGTGGCCGTGAGAGAAACGGCGCGCACCGGAGAAACGAGCCGCCTTTGTGATTGCTGCCAGACAAAACCATAATACGCGTTTCTTCCACTTCGGAAGCGAGCTATACTCGACTTGCTTCCACGCCAGTCTTCCTTCCTGTCGGAAGGGGGGTTAAAACTAAGCAACTCGGGCAAACTTGGAAACGTTGAAAGCTCGAGACGACCGAAACTCTTCTTCTCCAGATCGAAACTTCCTCGATACGGAAAACTCGCGTTCCAACTTGGAAATTTATATGTTGAAATGGCCGATCGATTTTACATTTAGTCAAAGTTTTACGAAGCCTCGCGATATGTTACAGTTATGTAATTCGACTTTTCCAGGAAGATATAATTAATACCATATAATTGCATGCTATAAAGGTGAACGGTGAACCGCGATATTTATTATCAGAAGCATTCATTATATCGAGAGGAATTATTTTTTGGTTTAATATCGATAAAAAAAAACGAGGAAATGTCGAATATGGTAAATTTCATGTAACCGCAATTACTGATTGTTTCTGAATATTAAAAACCTACGATAGAACTATTAGAACGTTAAATATTTAGAACATCGACGATCATAATTAGAAGGACGCGATGAAAATACATAAATATACATATATGATCATGTTTCTATCTCGGTAAAAATCAACATCGATGATTCTTGAAAGCATTTGTATGCTTTTAGTAATTGCAAAAACGACAAATCTAGAATCCATCCTTTTGACAGATACTTTCAAAACTTTTATTAATTAATTATAATTCGCAGACTTATACATCAGGGGTCATGTTAAATTATCGGAAGAAGGCTCGAAGCAACTTTTTAATCCATCGAAAGTTTTCGTTTCATCTTTGGTACGCGGTTACAGGTTAACATGACAAATGGAAGGTAGAAACGATCGACTGGATTCTATGGTTACGTTCCCTGTAATAAAAATCTTCCGCAATTGCGCCCCGGAAATTGGTTTAGCGGGTCAATAGCACGTTAGCTCAACGAGTTGAAGAGAGGGCACGCGCGTGTGTTCTCGTCGGAACGTTTGGAAATTCCCTATTTTTCTTTCCCTCCCTTTTCTCTCTCGCGTTTGTTCTGACCAGTCGATCGATCGCAGGTTCGTTATAAATTTTCAGCAAATTTTCATTTCAAAGGCCGAACTTTAAGCTTAATTTTATGCCTTCCGGTATCGAATCGTTGTGTTAGAAAACGTACCGCGTAAATCACGAACGTCTGTATATCATTAGCCTGTTGTTACTTGATCTTCGCGTTCGGAAATTTCGTTTTTCCAATTTCATGTTCCGTTTCAATTACACGATATCCACCAAAGAGAAACTCTGTCCGAATAACGAGATCTATGATCATTTTCGTTTGCAATAGCGAACGTACAATCTTATTTCTTGCTTTGATCGTTGATATTTCGAAATTTTGTTTCACGCGTTTCGTTTCAATAAGGCGAAACATTCCTCGTTTTCTTATGGAATCAGCATCATCTCTCTTTCTAGCAACTGTCCACTGTCAATTATACAATATCCTTTCACACGAAAAATTACCTCGAATCAATTCTTATCAACGTTTCATTGTGAAATATAGAATAATTTCCATCTTCTAATTTGATTGCAATTTTTCAAAGACTTGCAATTAGTGTAGTACTATTTTTCGTTAAAGTAATATATTATAATTTATTCATAATTTATCCCTGATAAAAAGAAACTCTTCTTAAGTAGTTTATATCGTCTTATTACGAATGTCTTGTGCAGCGTTATTCCATAACAGGATTAGATATTCAGCTCATCGTCACTATTCTCGATTAATTTATCGCCTTTATTCTATCTCAGTGCAACAATATCTCTGCAGGATAAACCAGAAACTTTCTTCGAATATTCCTATACCATTTTATTCCGACGTAGAGAATTATTCTTACCGAAGGCAAACACGGTACCCGCAAATCTGAATATAATTCTGGTAACGTACCTAGCGTAACGTATCGTATGTTTTGTTTCGAAACGGAGCAATAAAGCAGAAATTCCAATGCAAGTTCATTTCGTATACACGAGCTAACGTATACATTTGGTTACGATATCCGTGATTAATCGTTCCAGGTTTCGTTACGCCAGAAATAGAGGCACCGACGCGGTTTCATTGAGAATACGATCCTCCAGGGTTGTTGCTTCGAACTTCCATCTACCGTGACTTGTACATTGTATACGCGAAAATAAATCGCGTAACGCGAACGTAGGGGACCCTCAAGTGGTTCGTTTTGCTTTGGAAACACGTATTTCACGACTCGTAAAGATTGTAAAAAGATTCGAATAAAAAAGGGTTTTAAAACACTTCCTTTTTTGATTTTCCTCCACTTTTTATAGTCCCTTCGAGTTTCATTCGCGACGATTTAACTCCAAAGATTTGTTTAGGATATTTCACCGGCGTAAGGATAGTTTGAGAATATTTTAACGATTCTTTAATCACGCCATATAAGATATTTTGTTTGATCTTTCAAGTTGAATACATACGATTTTATCAGATTTATTGCTACGATAACGTCATATTATTGAACTACGTTTATCTAATTCCGATTAGTAGAATACGATGTCCGAGCTGTGAGAATTTAATAACATGCGACGAAGGGAGGTAACACAGAAATAGTAATAAAAAAAAAAGAGATACAAGATAGATAGATATGTACTGTAGATAACTAGAACGTAAAAATCTACATGGATTACGAAGCATAAAATATATTCCCAAAGCCCTTAGTTTCTGTTTCGGAAATACCCTTCGCGATTCGTGCGAGTTTTTAAAGCAGATAGTCTATGACAATTTCGCTACAATTCCCAGTAAAGAAATATCGCTGGCGACTTTAACTCTTTCTCAACTTTTCTATTCACTTTGATACAATTCTATTCAAAAATAGGCGAGTTCATTTAAAGTTCCACCATTATCGTATTAGGGACTGTTATCTGCAGAATATCACAAGCAGTTGGAGAGCAGGCGAATATAGGAGCGAGCCTCGAAAGCCCTGTAGACTTTTCCGCTGGCCGCAGCTGACGCAGTATCTTGCGACGAACATGTTTGGTATCCTCGGTGAAGCGAGACGCGAAATATTTTTTGCATTCGAAGCGAGAACTTAACCTTTCCTCGCGAGAAAACGTTACAAGTTTCGCGTTCTCGTTTAAAGGGATAAGCTGTTGCGGAATGGATCGATAGAGCTCATAGAACTTGGAAACAATGCGTAAAATAATTCGATATCTTGAAATTGTACAGTATCCCTTACGGTTTAAAGAATAAATGAAACTTTTTTAGGATGCAGGTCAAGGGAAGAAATACGTTCGAGGTTATGGTTAAATTTTGCTATTATCGATCTATATAATTGTTAGTAAAAATATTTTCCAAGCAAGAAGGATCGAACGGTTAATTCTTGTAAGCATCACGTTGCTACCCTTTTAAGGCAACGCGATCGTACGATGTTTACTATACCAAAATTTTCTCGTTCTAAACGATCAAAACTCTCGATACCTAACAGCAATATAACTTCGAGTCATTAGCTGTTGTCGAACATCAACAACTCTTACTTGTGCTTTCTACGCTAGCTACACGAAGTTTAGGTATTCGTTATAAATTGCCCCAAAGCTGAATAGCCAATTGACCAACTATCTTTGACAAGCTTTAAAAATTGCTAACAAACATAAATCTGAAACAGAATATCGATCGATACTTTCACTTTTCAAGTTATAACTGAGCCTCATTTTCTTCCCAACGATCCTGCTCTTATCGTTTTCCGATATATCGTATAGAAGAATCAGAGTCGTCGCCGAAGCACGCTCCTCGCCCTTTTACGCTGTTATTCCCATTTCTATGGCCGCGAACGTTAAGAAAGATACCAAAAAGCAGGATAATTTTGTCTCGAGATAATAACCACGATGTTGGTCGAATTTTGCTTTAGAAGAAGGGGGCGTAGATCTCGATAAAGCTGAGCGACGCTTTTAATGCTCAATGGACGTTTGAGCGCCGTGAACTCAGGGGCTCGCCGAATTTCTTGCTGCCACCCTCGGCGTTATCTCGCGCCAGCAGCTCCGTGACCGCGTTTAAATTCTGACGAGCGACGGGCAGCGTGTATCAGTGGCAAAAAGCGCGGTGATTCGCAATGGAGAAAGGAGATCGTGGGTGGTTTGATCGCAGCGCACGCGTTCCTCGTTTTTTTGCACGTTCCCCGCGGCGAGACGTGACGCGACACTGCGTGATCACCGTACGCATCATCGCGTGAAATTCCGTTTGCAGAGGCGGCGTGATCAACGAGGAAAAGTGTCTTATATCGGCGGAAGGTGCAGCACACGTTGGAGACTGAACGAGTTAAGAGCTCGGGGAGAAACTCGGTACCGAGGGAAGGAACAGGGATGAATAATTTAAACGAACGAATGGGAACAGTCTGACATATCGATTAAAAGAAAGGAGAGAAGAATAGAAAAGGTTTTAGAGAACGAAAAGAGGCTCGTCGATGGAATCACGATAGCTAACGCGAGATTAAAGATACCACTTATATATGTGTATATGGAAATATATGAATATATGATAATTAATTATTAAAAAGAAAAATCTACTAATATATTAAACGTATATGTCTATGGAGAAAAAAAAGAGTTATTATTCGAATCTATTGTTTTATCTACTCGTTTGAGGTTTACACGTTGTCCAATAAGAATATCTATGTTATGCCTAATGGTGCGCGCGGGAACACGCGCGTAAGTATCAGCGAGAAACGCGTGAACGAGAACACTTTCGAATTAAGGGAGAGAAGAACGACCAAAACGAATGTTGTCAATTAATATTGTATATTATTCAGATCACTTCCGGAGTTTACGATTTCGCCTAGTTCAATTACTAACTACCTTTACGCGCCGTTCCCTCTGTAGCCGTTCTTCGAATTCTACCTCCAGCTTAAGAATAATTTAAGAGAAACTGAAAGAGTCGACAACGAAGGCGAAGAAGAAGAAAAAGAAGAAGAAAGAAAGAGGAAATTGAAGAAAGAAGAGGAATAAATGAAAAAAGAAGTAGAGGAAGAGTAAGAGGCAAGAAGGAGTGAAGAGAAGAAACAAAGAGAAGGGTAAAACGGCCTACAAACGTATTTAGATTTAGTGCGCGTCACGGGTCCTCGACCGGACCCTTCCCAATGGTTGTACCTGGTTTAATCTGCAGTTAAGGCTTCACCCGTTCGAAACGGAAGCTACGTTCGGTTTCCGTATCATTACGAAGGTAAGGCAGCAGTAGAATAGGTCCTTCAAACACGGTCCTTACGATCTCGAACAGTTTTCATGGTGCTGTACGACTCGTGGTTCCTATCCAATTTTGGATATTCTCGTTCTTGAAGATTCAACGAGGCTGCGCTGTATTTCCTATGGATATGTAGAATGAATAGATAACACTTGTTGCCTCTAAAAGCATCGTCTTTTTTGCTTTCTATTTGTTTTTCATTCGCCATGGCTGCGTTTCCTTCGTGCATAGAGAGGCAGACAGTATCCTTGAAGTAAGCACATCGGAAGAGACAAATTCAACAGGAAAATATTCACGAGCGACGTATATTGTAAATGATAACAACGCGGTGATATTCTCTATATTTAATATATCGTCATTCGTTTCATTCTCGTGCAACGACCATGTCGTTTGAGAATTAAAATGACGTTTACAACGATGCTTACAAAGACGAGCTTATTGTTTTCGAGATAATGTGGTTGCTTCGTTACGCGATACAATTGTACCAGTGATTTCGATACGACTGTGTAATATCTTCGTTTCAT
The DNA here is from genome assembly GCF_910591885.1 of Bombus terrestris. Classification (NCBI taxonomy): domain Eukaryota; kingdom Metazoa; phylum Arthropoda; class Insecta; order Hymenoptera; family Apidae; genus Bombus; species Bombus terrestris. The sequence continues at coordinate 4,226,398 of NC_063274.1, forward strand.
CCTCTAAGATAAAGAATCCATTGGTAATAACGTTTGATTGAACGATTTCGTGGATGGTTGTGGATAATTGTCACGTGAGATTAGTGTTATTTGGTTGTACGATGTTCAGATTAATTTTTACGTGTTTGTCCTTAGAATGTCGTATTTTCTTATGGCCCGGTATTCTCAGTACTTTGGTATTTCTGAGTGCTAAGGTTACAAACTCCCGCTGGAAAGTTTAAGGACGACTGTTATTATATTTGTTTTAAAATTGGAGAAAGTTGCGAATAAATTATATCGTAATATGAAATTGAACGTGATAATTTATACAATAAGAAAAGTGATATGTTATACTATTGATATATTAAAATTTTTATTAAAAGATGCGTACAATTTAAAATCCACAATCTACGTGAAACATAAAAATTTTATTACAAATAGAATAAAGTGTGTATTAGTAAAAAAAAAAAAAAAAAAAAAACACGTAGGTTCGTGATCGACACGATCAGCCAAATTAGATTCCTGAAGATCCACTGCGTTTTCAGGGAACACCAAGGAAGTAGATTCTTGAAAATTGAAAGTTTCATACGATAAACTATCTTTTGTTCGATGGAATAGGCTTGAAAGTTTGTCTTGTTATAGGTTCGATGGTCATTAGCGTCTAAATATTCCTGTAACTATCAGAGTTACGAGAAACTCTTGTTGGGACAGAGTTAGCCAGTTCGGAGCGACTCGTTCTCTGACCGTAATAATTTCTTTGTAGGCCTAAGCTCTCGTTGATTTTCCAGTGATTCTAAACGAAGTATACAATTGTTTCGTTTTCAGAGCTTAATGAAGATCATTCGGTTAAGTTTTAGGACGCATACAACATTTTCTCAATTATTCTCTGTCAATTGTTTCAATATATCGCTTTTCAACAGATATATATGTTTAATGAATATACATTTAAAGATAGGAAATTTGTATCATCGAATTATAACGTCAAAAATCAATGAAATTGGAGCGTTTAATTTATTTCTGGATTAGCGACTATTGTTTAAATTTACGATAAACTATATGTTCTATATCCCATGAAAGTTTACGTACAATTTAGTAGGACACTTATCCGCTAATAATCGTTATAATACACAGTTTTGATACAGGTGCAAGTGATTATACGATTAAACTTATCGAACGAAATTAACAAAATCCAGTCGCCGATGAGCGATACCCTCTGGAACGAGTTAATTAATCGTTTATGTATAACAATATGTGAGCCTGCTTATAAGATACAAACTTCTGTGAAGTTTCACGTATAAGTACACACGCTCACTGGCAAACAAAAGTACTTATTTTACATATACAAACACAGAACTATAATTTCATTAAAGCAATCATAAAATATTAGCTCGTCCGAAAAGTTTCTTTCGTTTTATAAGGAAATAATGGAAGCAAAACATTTTCCCTTTTATATTATTTTGGCGAATTACGTATAATCCATTTTGTTCTATCAAGATAAAGATTACAACGTTCGACAGATTAGATTTCATGTTTGTATAAAGATGCGTCGTTGTAAAAGAAGGACACTTTTCGGACAAGAGAAATCGAAATTTATTGATTGCCTTTAGAAGCTCAATACGATCAAATGTATCAAAGTCGATTAAGTTTTTAATGTCGCTCATCGACGAATAAGAATACTTTGTAACTCGATTGTTCACATCTCGTGCAAACTAGGAAAACTTTTTTCTTTCAATTAGGAGCCTGTCGGCAGATGGAGGCAGCGTATGGAATCGGTGACACGTGGTCGGAATAATTCCACTATTCTCGTCCCATTCTTCTCTTTATGGTTTCTCCGACACGTTCCGTGTCGCTGCCTTCAATTAACTTTCCGGTCGCGTCCCACGGAAAAAAGGAAGGTTTCGTCCTGTAAGGATTCCCGGACGTTTCCCAGTTGAAAGCCAACAAGGAAAACGCGGTGTAATAAAACATGCATGATCATCTACTTGGTCAGGACCCCTACTCGTTTCACGCAGAAATAACTCTTCGAGGCGCGCTATCGTGTCGCCCTTTGATTAAAATTTATGAAAGACAGCAGGGTTCACTGCCTCGTAGTTGCAACTTGGACTCGGATAACGGCTCGTGAAAACATCGATCTCGATATCGCTTGTTCTTTCATATTATTTTTAAATTAACGTTGCCCGCTTTCCATTGTAATTTCAAATTGAGAGGATACTGTTACTGTCTTGAGACACTGTCAAGCGATAAATTGGATTAGTACAACGTAGTGGTAAAATGGATATTAAGGTTGTTGGGCGTTGAAATGTTTGGTTGTAATTAAAATCTCAGCCCACACGAATTTTGTTTTAGATCATAAATAAAGAAACGCGATAGAAATAAACAAATATGTAATTATTTTTCTATCGGATCACATTGATTTTGTCAAAAATCTCAACATATTTTTAATAATTACAAAGGCAAGATATGCGAAACTAGAATGAAAGATTTTGAATAATTTGGTGTTTCTAGTTTTAAACTAAAATAGAATAATGTTAAACAAATCGCGAGAGAAGATAGTTTGTTCGAGAAATTGTGGCTTTAAAAGAAGCAAACGTAGTTCGTAAAATATCTCTTTTCCATTGTACATAAAACACTGTCGGTTTATGGGTGAAATAGCGCGATTATGAAGGAAGATACAATAACTCAGGGATGTTATAGCGCAAGAAACCTCTCTGTGATTTATTTGAACGACAAGCTCGATTGTCGCTCGTGAAATTAAGCTTTTGGTCACTTGGCAGACACGCGGCGCAATTTCCTGGTCGCGTCGCGTGAGAACGGAGCGCTTTTACGAGCTTCGCCAGGAAGAAGCCTAGCTCTGAAAAATCGCTTAAACTTGCCAAGACACTTGTTGACATCGCCTTCCGCTCTCTATCGCACTTACCATCTCTTTTCTTGCAACATGCTATAGTACATCTCGAAATCGTACTCAGGATTGTTAATTATAAGCGGCACGTGGAAGAGATATATGATTAATGATTGATATTGTTCGATGCTTAAACAGTTAACGAATAATAATAAAATAATTAGAATTTCGTAAATGCGATATATAGCGACACGTGTGTATATCGAAGAAAGCTTTCAACGTATCAAATATGACGAAGTCGTGGAATTAAAAACAGAATAGCTTGAAATTAACATTTTAAAGATATTGTATAGATGTATCATAAAAACACAATCAGTTTTTTCTACGATTTTTCTTCAATTATTTATTTTATTTAAAACGTGACTCGTGTAGTGTAACTCTTTCATTGTGTTAGTACAAATTTACGCCAATCAAGTAATAATTATGAATACAATAGAAAAATTATTCACAGGGACAAATTTTATACACTGGAAATACAGTGCTCGTCCTTTCAATAAAGTTCCTCTCAATGAACTTTTGTTTCTTGAACAAACTGAGGCATCTTCTTAATAAAACAAAGTTTTACCGCCACAGGTCATAAAATATACGAAATATTCAGAGTGCAATCAAGGAGTATGCATTAATGGTTAAAGTTGGTCGACAGCTATAACCGAATTCTACGGAAGCGTGACAGTAGATAAACCTCGTTCATTGTCAGACAATAAAGCTGTTATTATACCGGCAGCGATAAAGTAGCTAAGATTAATGCAGAATACATTGACTGCACATTCGAACACGATATTCAACCGAAACAGTTTCTTTAAAGGTCTTCGTTAAATAACAGAAATATAATAATAATTGCTGCGAAGGTGCAAATAATTGTGATATGCAAATCATACGATAGTGTCTTTAGTAAATTTTAAAAGGATGTTGGAGAAAGAGAGGGAGAGATTATATAATTATAATAATAAAAAATATTTTCACAGATTAATTATTAATATAAATTTTGATTCCGAATTAATCGTTATTCTACAAAATACGCGTATGTAATTTAAAAGTATGACAATTTTTAAGTATCTGAATTTACAGATACTGAAGTCTCTTTCCACTTGCACAAATATCAAAAATGTAGTTATAAAAATATAAAAGTAGCAGAATTGTCGAGAACCAGGAACCGAGACGATTAAAAAATACACGTTGTATGATATTTAACATTTTGATAAAACGATCAGCCTCCGTTTGCAGAAATATAAAATTAATAGAAACGAAATATACTAAACTTCATAAAACCAGGAAATGCGGCTAAATAAATATACACTTTCTATTCTAGAAAGCTATCGCATCATTTTCATTAATAGACATCAGTTTCTCCGCTATAATTTTCCACACGATATGCAACCGTGCTTGCTTTAAAATATCGTAGAACGTTTCTCGAACAAAGACAAATTTAGAAGCGTCCCAGGCGACGTGATGGTTCCTTTCGGTTGACCTCGACGAACAAGAGATTGAACGCGCAATTCCACCTAACCGTCGCGTGTAATTGCTTCATGAACATTGTCTGTGATCCGAGGGAAAGCGATGCAGTAAGCCGAGATCGGTGTCCAGTCTCCAAGGCATCAAATGAAGTTGTTATCGCGCGATCTCGCCCATTATTATCCAGATATTTTCGTTTTCTCTGAAACAACATTTTCATTACTCAAACACAAGCCGATATCGCGATGATGCGTCGACTGTGTAATTGCGTGATATCTTGCGAGCTCTTCGTTTCGTTTCATTCCGCGTATTTCGTTTGCATCGTCGCTGTAAAATTGAATTCCCGCGAGAACCAATTTGCCTTGTAGCCGCGCCATCGTTTTCTATCGAGACATATCTGTTCTTGGTTGCGTCTAATGAATTTTTTCCTCTGTTCTGCGAGATTGAGAGCGAAGAAGAGCGCGGAAGAGGAAATTCAGCGATTGATTTTATGAAAGAAAGTGGTATGCGATGTGTTCGAACAGTCGCACGTTTTCAGATCTCGAGAAAACTCGCCGAAATTTGGAATTTTTCGAAGTCTGACAAATCTCTCTCTTACATTAATTTAATTTTTATGATAACGATTCGAAAATTCGTCAGCTTGAAAACATAAAGAAACGCCACACATATTTTCAATTTTCTGATGATAATTAAGAACAACGACAAGGTGTATAAATAAGAGTAAGAAACTTTGGATGTCAAGCGATTGAGAGAGGTCAGGGATGATGGCAATGAGTGAGTGGCAAGGCAACAACCCCTTTTCGCGTAGTTGCGCTAAAGCGATTTGACGAATCCCATGCGACGCGTGCCGTGCACATACTGCTTCACCCTCATCCGCTTCTTCATTATTTACTTATTCTCCGAGGTAAAGGCGACTTTAGCTCGAGCACCCTCTTGTCTCTGACCTCGTATTTTAAATATTTGCAATCGATACGGGCGCCGTCTACGAGTCGTTGACTCCTTTTCGCTTCTTCCTCCTTTGTTTCTCTCCTCCTTTTTCTACCAGACTCATTCTATTTTTGTACCTTTCCGTAATTCGGTCGAGCCCTTCGTTCTGATACTTTTATCTTTTTACAAGCATTTCATCTATCCTCAGCTATGGTCCAATTCAAGTGAAAGATTGCGAAAATTTCGTTTCCTTGGACGCGAATGGTTTTGAAAGAGACGAATGGATGCTGAATGGTAACTTGTCAAACTTATCAAATGGAAAATGTGTTCCTCGTGAGACGATAGAAGTGTTCGTGTTCTTTCGTGGATCTATCTATAAATACAATTTTGCTTTCCAAAATTTGATATACCGATTTCGAATATTTTTCATTTTGAAAATTCTTCGATGAAATCGCCAAAACGAAAGAAGGACGAAGCTTGGCTACTTATGTCTGATGGAATTAGCTTGCCCCGTTGACTTCGAGTACCTAATCATGTATAGTTGACACCGACAGTGACTCTGACCCTGTCGCGTGTTCTTCTGCAACCGTATTATATACAATGTACGTAATTATGTATATTACATGCTTCAAAGTTTCAGTTCCTTCCAGGCTACTGTATAAGTACGGAAATACTGAAAAATCTTGTTTCAAATATAGAACGAAAATATAGAACGACCGTCGTGCTTTTATTTCAAATAACAAATATAAATTAAATTAAGACAAATTTGATACAAGAGCTTGCCCGAATTGTATTAGGTTGTCCGAAAAGTTTCTTTCGTTTCATAAGGTGATAATAGATAAGTAACAATTTCTGTTTTATATTATTTTATTGAATTAGGTATCACCCATTTCGTTCTACTGCTATTATTACGTTCGTGCATAATTCAATAAACTAATATAAAACAAAAAACATTATGCGTGTATTATTTCCTTACAAAACGAAAGAAACTTTTCGGACAACCTAATATACTGCTCACTGAGTATCTCTACCCTTCCTTTGACGAGTACTCGGTCTCGTCCTCCCTATACATTCCACGTGCACATCGTAACGACGTTACACGTAACATTCGACTCATACAACTTACAGCTAACGTACATTTCTAACGAAAAAGAGAAAGAATCAAAGTAACCTTGAAGTCTAGGAAATTCGTCTGCAGGAAGTAAAATCTAAGCTTCCTTGAGAAGGATGATATTACTCTCTATTCTCATTGCAAGTCGTTTCTAGGACGCAAAGACTAAGGCGGAGCAGCCCAGCGAGTTTACTTTGAAAACGAGTGCCCTCTAAACGCTGGAACCGCCTTTATTGGTTCATAAAGTCGAGATACCTTAGAGTTTAGAGTACCGAAACTCCTTTGTTCCACGGGGGAGCACTTATTCCGTTGAGATGAGTTCGATATCGCACCGTTTAATCTAGATTTATTTCACCTCGAATGCGAGGTCGCAACGATTCTCTCGGTAGCTATGTACCTTTTAGCCAGCCACCGCATCCTGAAAATCTTCACCGCGCCGGAATTACTTGGAACTTTTGGAACAGTATCCAGCTTAAACGCTGTCACGATTTTCATCGCGGTTCAGCCTCGTCGTCGACCGGATGTGGACGATCCGTGGCGAATTATTTCGCGATGCTTTCTCGATGTTAAAGTCGGCTTATAATTTAGACAGGGGCGGACCACGCATTATCACGCAGCTAATGTCACGATCGGCACACTTCAAATCCGATGGACTGATGACGGAGATAAAGATGTGGCGGCACTCGGTGACAATGTATATCGCCGAAGTGCCTAATGAGCCATCGATATTCCAACGGTCCCTCCGCCGAATGTGGCGGAACAACGTGCAACACACACACAATGTGCGTGGCAACGGCCGCGGACGCCTCACAAACGCGTGGATAGTGGGGATATTGAGGGGTGACAAAGGAAAAAGAAGCAGATCCGATCGAAAGTCAAATTGTAAGAGCTTCAGTCTTGGAAAGTCACGGCTGGAGTTCAGAAGCAAGTTGTAATTAGTATAAACCAAGTGTAAACCAAGTGTTAAAAAGTAAATTCTCTTTTTATTTTTTTTATTTCTTCTTGTTTTCACCTTCGATTTCTTTTTTTTTCATTTTACGTGACACTGACATCGGATTACTGATATTAACGGATAATTTGTAGTGGCACATGAGCTAGAGGACAATTCTGTTAAGAATTTTGAATCTTAATAACCGAAATAATGGTATAGGAACGCTAAATTTACATTTAGAATTCGTATTAGAATAGCTATATATATATTTGACAAGCGATTTCAAAGATATTCATCGATACACACTTGCACGCGCCTCAACACTTTCTTCCATACCCCACTGTTAGCTGACTGAACAGTTTACATTCATTTGTTCTCGAGACACCGCGCACACACATACTTCCACACACTGATATTCACATACAAGTATCACTACTACACAGCTAACCTAACCAGCACATAAAATTATACATATCTCAATAAATTCAAATCATGTTGTTGTTTTGCCTCGGAGTATCAATATCGTTAGGATACACAAAATGTATTAATAAATAAACTCTGGACAAAACAATGTCGCCGTTACGTGCAACCGTCGAACGAAGACGAATTCTAATTTTCCGATTTTGCCCCGATCAGTATAAATAAACGGAGTAAGGAGTTCAGTTATGAGTCGGTCGCGCGAATCAATATCAAAGTATCTATCAGTTATCAACGAGTTATCAGCGATCTAATTAGCGATTTACACTGTCTTTAATCTGTTAGTACGAGCGAGTATTGTCTGCATTAATTTATTTATCAGTTTAAATATACTTGACGATTTTCAACAGCGAGTTATCTCGTTATTCGAACAAATCAACCATCCTCTGCAGAAATTAAATCCTCTACATTGATAACCTCGACTAAACAGTAGTACTCTCTACAAATTTATAGGAAATGGGTATAGTAATGGTAAATTTGAAAATGTGATTTTAAGTGCGGAAATTAAATGACTGTTGTCGGTTCAAATTTTGAAGAAATAAAGTTTCGTATAAGATTTTATGTACATACACAGACTCACGAAATTATTTGAGAGCTTTTAGTATTACCATTCGTATCTCTTATTTCAAGCCGAAATGTGGTATATACACGCGGTTTCGTTGCCCCATTCGAATCACACAAACGTACATAAGATAACAAAAGACTAACGATTATATTGCGTGCCTCTGCTGCGATATTATATAACTTCTTCTGGGAACATTAGCTGGAAATATGAAACGAACAACTTACCGGTAATTTGTGTAACGTATATGTATAAAGAAGCAGTTGTTGCTCCTTTCTTAGAGATAAAAGATTTCATTTATTGTTACTGTTATACCGTTTAAGTTTGACGTTGATGGATCATCGTCTCCTGAAACCGTTATGAAATATGATAATGGAAAGGAAAATGAAATTTACGTTGCAATTCCTTTCATAACCTTGACCCTTGAGAAAAGTGACAAAGAATAGTGAAATGCAACAACAGCACATTTTCAAATTTATGGTTTTACGTGTTCGAATTTTTCAATATTCAAACTTTTAAATATTCACATCTCAAAATATTCAAATTTTCAAATATTCTAATTTTCAAAATCATATTTTCTGTATATATATTACTTTAACCCATGGTTTCCTTTCTCTGCCTTTCAAAAAAGAATTCCTGTCAAAAATAAAGACACGCCTGTCTCGAGACAGAGACGCGTCGATTTCCTACCGTCTATCAGAATCTCCTGGTATCCCTTTATCCGCGCTTTTGCAATGTGATGCAATCCACGGTAAGGATAGGTGTCACTTTGCATCATGCAGCGGCTATTCACTGGAACGTTTCACCGTTATCGCTTTCGAGTCGCTTCGGAGTAGCGTGACCGACGTACATATTTGGAACTGTCAGGGTTTCGTTAGTACACAACCATTGGATAATGGTTCCCCATTGACTGGATCGCTTACGTTCGGTCTCGGGTGTCCGTTTCGCAATTTCTCGTCTCCCCGAACGTCAAATCCGACGCTCGTTAACCGTTTGAAATCCCATACGCGATACGCGCAAGCTATTACGTCGTCGACGTTTGTTTCCCATACGAGTAATCGTATCCACTAAATTGATCTTTGATGAATGATTGCCTCTTTGGATAAGTTCCTCTTCAGAGAAGAAAAATTTCCTCTTGAGAAATTTAATCTGCTTTGTATAGGACAGGATCGAGAGAAGCAAGTTGGCTGAACCTAAATGCCACGCATGGTATACAAAGTTCTATATTATCTACGTTAATCTAGATTATATTGATAATTAGTAACAATTATTGATCTGTGTTTAATAGCGTTGTTAAAGGGTAAGTTTTCGAGGTAATCTTCTGTTTCTTTAATTTCTATATAATTATATATTTTCTTTTATACAAATGAAAATACACATAGTATTCGTGTTCGAATTGAGAAAGTCGTGTCAAAGTCGTTGCCAGACACAGCCGTGGCATGAATCAGCGATTCCGTAGTGTCTCAATCGGCGTTAAGCACTGGCATCGATTGTTGGGACTCGCAGGAAATGTCTCTGATCTAGAGATCACCTTTGATGACTCCTGGAAGAGAATTGCTAAGTCCCACAGAACTGCTGATTGGTCATTGTCTTTAGTAGGCAGTCAGCAACCTTGGAAATTCTCGATCAGGATGTCTCTTGAAGGAGGTAGACGGAAGAAAAGAGAGATCAGGAAGACAATTTAATTTCGACTTAAACTTAGAGGAACTAAGATTACAAGTAAAATAGTTGTCAATCAAACAACAAGTGAGAATCAGCGCCAATCAAGAGACTTATAATGATCATGTCCCCAATACGTTAAATTGGGTAGTGCTTCGAACGTAGACGGCACGTAGTTGTGCAGTGCTCAAAGTCAAAAGGAATCAGTTGGAGAGCAGTCGAGTATAGCAGCGTTGCAGACCTAACAAAGAAAATGATAAAACTTCTATCTTCTTCAGTTTTGAGATGGTAGATGAGACACTTTAACCAAAGGACGTAGTATGCGTGTATAAACATGTAAACGTGTAAAATATATCCGAACTAAATGGAAAGGCACAAGTACATCGAACTAATCTTTACTTCTATAAAACTGCATTCTTTTCGTAAAGATTCAGTTGTCATTAAATTTATCTCAACACTATATTACACGTATAACAAATAAAATTTCCACGTAATTCTCTCAATTTCCTTGTACTCGTCCACAGTCTTGTCTTATATTTCACTGCAGCATTTTTATGGCCTTATTATTTCTTACGAATTATTCACCAGTTCTTATGCTCACGACTGCATCATATATCGCGTGAAACAGAATTAAAAGAGGAGATGTTGCTACGCCATAGCGCAATCTCTAGAACCACACGCGTTTTCGGTCGAAATATAATATATTCATAGCATACACACTAATTGAAAATGCTGTATTAATGAATTTGTAAACGTTGCAAATAAATCAAAATAATCTACGTTTACAGCAATAATAAAGTATTACTAATAGAAAAACAATACTTATATATGGAACAATGTTTCACTTACGAATAAAAATATGAAATCTTGAAATCAGTATAAGAACAATCAAACTTTGAAGTGTACAATTTTCAAACTATATTTTAACATTATATTGTTACTTAAATTATCGGGATTATTTAGAAAAAAAATTCTCTAATAAATAAACTAATCACTTACATCTCAAATGTAAGGGCTTCATTTTCTTTTTTTTAACCATTGGCCTAGAAAATTTCGTTGATGCAGCGTTGTGCGATCCTCGATTTCCTCTCGCAATTTGTTTTACAAAAAGAATTCTGCTCTATCCACACTGTCCTCTCCTGCCTCGATTGTTCTCTATTTTATCTACATTCCTACCTTCCATCGTCATCTAGCCTGTCTCTCTGTTTGCCCGTTATTTTTTCTCTAGACAATAGTACACGATAGTATATCCGAGGAGATCAAAGCACGGAGCAAGCGTGCTCGTAAACACATGTTCTATCCACACAGATAGCATTGTTCTTTGCTATTTCTTCCTTTCTCTTGCATTTTCCCTGCGTTTTCCCGTTGTCTGGGTTTTTTCCCTCTACTTTTGCTTTCTTTCATCTCGTAATCGTTCTTTCTTGTCAGTCGAGTTTCGTCTACATGCGTTAATTTTGGACAATTGTGTCTGAATCGAAAGCAAATGACGGCTAGTATGGAAGGTTGTTTGAAAAAAGGAAATGTAAGAAAGAATCCTTGAACCATGTAATAAAACGACGGAGTCGGATTGATGGATTTACAAAAAGATCACGTGTCTCTCTATGGCTAAGATTTTTTCAGATACAAAACATATATGCGTATATAAATATATAAATATTTTAATTAATTTCCACTTATTAATTATAATTCGACGTTGCAATTTAGTTAAATACTGTCGGAGATTCTGAAATACTTGTTGGAACTGGGACAAGTGGATTTGGGATTAGTTTATATGCTGTGGGGAATTTTTATTTTTAGAATAATTACGAAGCAAGCAAGGTTGAATTTGGTATAAAAACTTTTAAATCTGCTAATAAATTTTATTCTTCTGAAATCCTTCGTTTTTTCGGTATTTCTATGTTCTACATAAACTCAATGATATCGCGTACTTTGTTATTAATTCTTGCACGTTCCCCGCTGCGTTAATATCGACACCTATAATTCCTGCTCGTTGCATTGATTATAATTCCGATTCGATAACAAAGGCAGTTTGTACTCTTAACGAAGTTTAATTCGAACTGTTGGTTAGTATAATTTCCCTACTTCAAAAGGATACTTTGAACGTCTAAATACGAAATGATATTTACTATAATTATTTTACATTGAAATAATACACTGTATAGTATATGTACTATTAGCAGAACGTGTGACTAATGTACGTAACGAATAAGCCATTAGTGTCTCTTCATAAGCGAGTATAATATTTTGATATTATACGACCTACTATAGATTTGACTCACTCGCACAACGTTGAATAATTAACGACATCTAAAGTAGCCACTGAAAAAATCATAAGGTTCATAAGGGCAAGAGGCCAAGTACTGTAAGAACGAAGTAAAAGTGACAGCCCATTTATTTCAGTGACCTCACTGTTATCGTAACGTAACGATTGGGTAAAAATAAAATAATGAAAACTGTAGCGTACTTGAGAAGTGTACTTTAGATATTTAGAGATCATTTTTTAGATACTAAGTTTGAAAATATTTATCGTATAGACAAAGGTATATTGAGAGAGAGAGAGAGAGAGAGAGAGAGGAAGTGATGATTGTTTATTCGTTGTATATGTAAAAATTTGAAATGTTTCTAAAACTAATAAAAATGTTAAAAATTTGCCGAATACTAGCAAGTTCGTAAATTTCAAAACTAAGAAATCTCCCGATTTAGGATATTTTGAGAAACATTCATACAAGAAATTGCTTTCTTTAACAATCCAAACATCAAATATTTTTTACTTCTTGGGATGATTTTTTCCCTCCTATTTTTATATTTGCCGAGTTTCTATATTTACGAGAGTGATATAAAAATGCAAGAAAAGATGTATGAAAGATATTCTTATCTTTTCTATAGTAAGGTAGCGTACATGTAAGTCAGTGGTACTTACCGTTCTGACGGTAATATCATACTTTGATATAAGCTCCTGATACGAGAAGCTCGATTGAATCGACACAGTGGCAAGATTACAATGCTACATTGACAAGGAAGTTTCTTTTATCAGCAGAACTTTTCATATCGCTTTAAATGGCGCTTCTCAACTTTACTCCGTCGCTAATGTCCTGCGATGAACTAATATCTGTAACTTTTGATATTCGCCTCATGTATCGTTGACATATACTACTGCCATACTAAGATATCAATTCACTTGAGAAAGTTAAAAGACGTATTTATACTCCATAATGGTACTTTTGCTCCTCAAGTTTTCTCCAATACTCATTTGAATTTCCGCGTTTTCAAGTCGTTGAAATGTTCACTCGAGTATTCATATATTAAAAATATGTACGAAAATAATGTTAACATATGAAATTCTTATGATGCTTATCACAACCGTATATAACTATCTTTATTCAGAGATTTATTAACTTACTTGCAGATTTGCTGACACATTAAATACAATGCTATTTATGTAGACATAAAACATAATATTGTTGCAAATACAGTACAATATACATTTTGTATATACAATCCAGTATACATTTTGTACAAATGTTAAATCTGTTTGAAAAGAAATAAAAGATTATCGATTTCTTGTTCATTCCAAATATTAATCAAATGGTGAATCTTCCATGAAATTTCACCATGAAAATGTTAAAAGAATTGTGCATAGCTGTCAAAATGAAGAATTACTCGTTTCCATATTTTTCTCCACATTAAAGAAATGTAACAATGCTGTTCAATTTTCAAAATTATAAAACACTCTGCTTAAAGCTGAATGTTCTCTTACGGAATAAAAGAATAATATCAATTAACAGGGCGCATTCAGAAGATTAATTTAAACCACGATGCCACCCGTGAAAGTAGCAGCGAAATTCAATCGGTTCTCGCGTTTTTTCCCTTCGCGATTGTCGCTCGCAAAGGGAAAACGCAAGCACGCCTTTCCATTATTCGCTTCGTTTTGCGTTAACTTGGCCGACTCGTCTCGGAGGCGAATAGAATTAAGCTAAATGAAATTGAATTTCGTAGAGTACTCTTTCGGTCTCGGAATTTTCGATGTTACGCGCAATACGTGACGGAAATATCCCCGTTCGAATTTTTCGTTGACGAAGCGTGTCGCGCAGTGAAATGTTATTATTTTTTTTATTTTATGTCATTTTTCTCCATTGTTCGGTTAGAATGCTCACGTTTTGTTTCTCGAAATTCTTGCCGGCAAAAATACGCAGATTCGCTACTTTACGGAATTAAAATTCATATTTAATTCGTTTCAAATAACGCGTTAAACGATCTTAGGACAATAATGAATTTAAACGCTTACTGAAGATTAAAGCAAAATTACGCATAGATTTAATTTATTTGAGCGTCTTTGATTATTGTTCCTACTAGAATAAAGCAAAGAGAAGGTAGATAGGCAGTTTAATTTTGTTTTAAGAAGAATGATTTTTCCTAATTTCGTAGATTTCATTTTCAAGTAGAATCACCCTCTTGCACGGATAAATTAATAATATTAACGAAATTTTTATAAATTACTAGTAATAACAGATTTCCCTGTATAATAAGGAAACATTCAACGAGAAATCAAACGAAATTTTACAAACAAAATTTACAAATTACAGATCATCCGATCGTGCTCGACGTACGATTGTAAAATTATATAAGCGAATCGCCAATTTACTATTATTTACTATTATGCAAAAGGGTTCAGAAAATCACTTGTACGGTTGCCAGCGAATCTGAAAAAAGAAAAGACACCGTAGAAAAATGCGTGAAATTTGAAAACACGACAGGATTCAATTTCACTTTCATCTCGTCATTAACTCACACGTTCCACTCGAAATTCGGAAACAAAATTCCAGCAACTTTATTACCTCAGCCGACAAAGTATTACAAGCAGACGAGGAGCGAATGAGGGAAAGTAGGAGGCTGAAGAAGATGATTGAAAAGTTCGCGTTCTTCGGCATAACAGTGGAAGGAAGCTAGAGACGAATTCAAATTCCGACAGGGCGCAGACTTGAGTTACTAAGGCCTGATAATGGATTATCCGCGTTACTTTCATCCCCATTCCAACGTCTCGCCATCTTTCTATAGAGATTAATCTTCGTTTAATACCGGTGTCGACGTCATGAATCAGCGCCACGAAACTTCCTCCATCGCGACTTTCTTTCATGCAAATGCCGGAAGCGTCTTGTAGTAGAAAAGCTTTCCACGTCCGGAATCGTCTGGATTTCTGTCCGTTTCTCAGCGTCGACGTGCCACTTGAGCTCGCAAATCGATCACTCGACCACCTTGCTCCATCAACTTCCACCTTTTACGATATATAATGTACTTATGTACGTAAGCGCCATGACCCAACCGCGTCGAAAGAACATTCAAGTTCAATGTTCAAGTTCAGCTGTTACGTGTATTTCCGAGTTTCGAATGGAATCGCAGATGAATTGTATCGATCATTGTTTTGGGTTCCGTTGAAGCTTATCGGCTTATTGGCAGATAATAAGATATTGATTGTTCTTACAATGAGTATTCTGGCAATATAATTTCGGAGAAATATATCTGTGATAATGTTCTACATAGTGTGTATACAAAAATTATAAGATGTTTATTGTAAAATGTAGGTATATTCAATGGATAATTAGAACACAATGCGAACAATCATTTGAAAAATAATGGGTGTCGAAGATGGCCTTACTGAGCAGATTTATTAATTTGGATAGCTCAGCATTCGATGCGTTTATGATCTCTGATCTGTGAGATATTATACTTGTATTAAATATCTTGTAGCTTTTATGCACGTTTTCATATTCGTTTCAAATTTGACCAATATAATTATGGTAATCGCGTCTCGTTACAGTGCTAATGCAATTCCAAAATGTTTTATACAACACATAATACAATCATGGAAAATATTTTCGTGGATCATTGTACTCTTATGGGACATGTTTCCTGATCGTTATTTATTTGGAGGGACATATAGACATGAATATGTAAACGCGAATATGTGAACAGATGCGTTTGGTTAAGTTGCATATGGAAAATGAAATGTAGATTAAGGTGAATTATACCTCTATAGTTAAAATTTTTGTTGATTTTCATGAATATGTCTCAATTTCTTTTAAAGCCAATGAGATTGAAACGAAACTATTCGTAACAAAATAATGTTATCAGTATGTCAAATTTATATTAAATATATGTAACGAATAAATTATAGAAGCGAATGTGTTTAAGAAGTGAAATATTTATTTGACCGATAGTAGCAAATAAAAACAACATTTCAACAAGAAGAATTACCCCATGGGAATAAAATCCATATGAGCGTAAATTGCATTAGCATCGTTTTGAGATCAGATTTCCGCGCACATAACGAGACAGCTGTCTCGAGTTTTCTGGAAGGGAAAACCAATCGTGGCCTTCCTGCCAAACGGTCGTTTTGCCGTACTTAGATTCCGCCTCGATCGTCGAAAACGCCAGATGCGTTGGATACGACGAGATAATAAGATTTTCAGACAGGAGATCGTTCTATTGCTTGTTTCGTTTCACAAAATCTGATGCGTGTCAGAAATTGCACCAACGCGCAACATCTTAACCTTATCCGTTTCTTCCCCTCTTTTTCCCGAAACTAGTAACTCATTTATCGAAGAAAATCTTTAACATTATCTTGAAATTTTCATTGATTTTCATAATGTAAATTCCGTAACATAAATCATAAAAATCAGTGAATTTTTAACGAAATATTGTGAAATTCATTTTGAGTGGAGAACTTATTCCATTTCCATTTTGGATGGGAATTTATAATATATTGTTATTATTATTGTCCTTATTACGGCTTTAGCATCTCTGATAATTTGTCAGAAATTCCAGTACAGAATGAGGCTATGATAATCCTTACAGTATAGTGAAATCTTAAACTGAAGTATCATATGGCGGTACAGATTAATGTTATGGCGACAAAGGTGGCGTGTAGCCTTTCATTTTTCGACAGAGACTGAAATAAAGCTTCATACTCTGCAACCCTACTTCCAGTTTTCTGCTCCATATCTTTTAGGATTTCGCTGACAAGACAATTTATAAACGTAAATATTTCATTTGTAATATCTGGACTCTAAAAACCTTCAAAAGAGTAGAACACTCTGTTAACAATCTTTTACAAATAAATAAATTCGAAGCCAATTTTTAATATATTTCAACTTTACACTGTCCATGTGATCTTCGTACTACGTTTTGCTCTATTGTGATGTCTGAACTCTTAAACTTCCAAGTAAGACACTCTGTTAACAATGTCTTTCACAAGTAACTAAACATTTAATCAATTCTCAATAAACTTAAACTTGGTACTGTCAAACAAACGGATCAGTTAATTTTCGATACAGTTTACTCGATCCTTACAAAAGACTTCAACTCTTTCAGCGTTCTGCTCGAACAAAGCATGGAAGTATAAGTTGCTGACTTATCATTTTTGCAACGTCACGTGATCGATTATGTATTTCCGGCTTCAAGATCTACCGTACTAGAAGTGCACAATGTAATGAAATTACTAACAATTCAGAATGGGTAGTTCTGGTATCAAATACACGTGAAAACTAGATATTCTTAATTTCTTACAGGAAATAAAAATTAATAATTGATAAATAATAAATAAGAATGAATAATACGTATGATGAAAGCGTCATTATACATCAAATTTATAACACCATAATGCACAAATGTTTCAGTAATTAATATTATTAATAAATACTGTAATAGCTACTATATGTATATAATTAATAAATACTACGATACTTACTACCATATAATAATTAATATATTTAATGTACACTATATTTACTGTATTTATATGTAATTACTATATTGAAAATAGACGAATGACTATATAGAATATCTACATAAGACGACTCCTTCAAAATTTTCTTTCATAGCTAATATATTTGATTGTAACATCTTAAAGGTCAGTAAAAGAGGTAAAAATGACTTTGACTCGATGCCACAACTTCGCCATTACCGTTTGAACCTATTATCATCTCCTCCCTCATCGCTGTTTCCTATGCGATCCCGGGTCGTATCGTTTCTCGTTTCAAGCACATTACAGCAACATATCGAGAACCTTATCGGTGAGTGAATATGCATTCCGTGAAAGGTAAAGAAGCTAACGCAACGCGATGCACATTCACACCGGAAATCGTATGCTGTTGATAGGACCACTTTGCATTCGCGATCCGCTTCATGCACGTACATATATCACGATCGAAGATGGATTACACGTTCATCAGAAAAATACCAAGTTGCTCGTATTTTTAGAGGCTTCAACTAGCTCGCAGAAAGCTTGGTCCAACTTTTCGGTCGTTTTTTTTTTTCATCGATATTTTCCAGCGACTACGGCTAATGCCACGTGAATTATTAAAGCAGCAGATGGATTCGGTTCTTCGAACGTAGATTTAGGATCGCTCGAACGGATGTTACTTTAACTGTCCATGATTTCAGCAAGGGAACTTACAAGGCTGCGTGAAGCTATAAAGTGGGATTCATTCGTTTTCTGTTGAATTAATCACAACGAGAGCAGCACTCTCTGTGCTGATCCTCCTGATGCATATAAAATCTTCGATATTTGAAAAACTTGGGAATATCTCGAGGCTAAGGGGATCGAGAAACGAATCTTGCTGTGAATTATTCTATCGAACGAGTGACGTCGAGTTAGACATAGACAAGAGATGGAGCCTAAAAATAAAATTGTTTTAATTATCCACGATTTGAGAAAAACAATTTTAAATAATTACAGGAAACTGCAAAATGAGATCTACGTTTCGTGTTCTGTTGAATTAATCGTAGAATTATAAATAAATAGCACTCTATATTGGTCGTCTAATGTACAACGCTAACAGTTTATTCGATAGTATTTTATCTCGTTTATTCGTCGCACGTAATCCAGTAATACAACGTGTTTATTAAAAACAGAAATACGTTACTTCCTGTTAATTATTTTGTTAAAAAAGGAGCAATATTCTCGATGCTTCAATAAATATAACGTAGGGCGAAAGAGCATTAAATCGCAGCTGACGTGATCAGTTTGATCGAATTTATAAATGATACGATCCATTTATTATTACTGCTGATAAAACCCTCTTCGTTCCATAAACATCAAATTTTCATCCGCAGACTCTGCGTGAAGTGGCATTTACATTCTTGGTCCTAAAACTTCATCAAAAAGACCTCACATTTTTCCTGTTCGTTTTTCGCAATTTTCGATTACATTTCTCTATCCCTATTCCTTTCCTTGCGTAACGTCTTGTTGAGTAAATAGTCGCATCGGTTACATCACTCACTCGCTCGTAAGACACGTACAGATTGTCGAGAAGAGTAGACATGACTGTAGTCTTCCCATGTCAGTGATCTATAGCGTACCAGAGGAACATTTACAAAGGTATATAATTTCATCCTCTGATCCCGTCTTACCCTTTTAACGATAAATCATGCGTGCGCCCTTCAACGATCGTGTTATCTGATGCGAGGACAATTTTCCCGCTTATTACATAAAAAGAAAAAAGCAATGCCATTGTTTCTTTTCGTTTGGAAATTTCGTGCAGCCTGAACGATCGAATACGATGTCTCTTCGCGCTTCTTCGAGGTTGGTTTTTATTGCCTAGCTTGGTGGATGGACTTTCGATAAGATACGTGAAATGGAATATGCAAATCGAATTTGCGGATAAATCTCGTTGAAACTCGCCCTTGATTGACGAGTTTTGATAGAATCGATTTTAATTCGTTTCTCGTACAGCAAATTCCTACAATGAAGAGCCTCAGAAATTCACGCAACAAGTACCGATCACTATCAAAATTCATCGAACGTTTGAAAAACCCTTTGATCGGACGTCATACGTAACTGGCTATCGTTTCGTTCGCATGGTTCACCGTATCGTGGCGTTAATTACTTGATTGCCTCAGTTGGAACCGATAATTACACGGCTTTATTGAAATTTTCCGACCCGTTATCGAACGCCAGGGTCCCGTAATACTCAATTTAACGATAAAATCTGGAACTTCTGAAAATCAGAATTGATCCATATTGAACAGGCTACGGAATTTTGATAAACAGAGATTGATTCACGCTACACAATCGGATGACGTTATGCCACGTCCAATGGGAACAACCGGTGCCTGATTGAAGTGTAGAGCTACGATATGTATCTGATTACGCTTTAATAAATAAGGGCTTGCGACATCGAAATTTCACTCTGCGATAAGAGAACGTTCTCGTTCTGCAAACAACTGGCAACTGTATTTTTTGAGAAAAATGAAGAAAACCATTTTTACGTACGTGGCCGTATCACGCGTTGTTAGCAGTTCCTCCCGTTTTGTTACACGAAGCACGTGAAAGATGTAATCGCACGAAAGAGGAGAAAATGCTGCAACGATGCAATTCATCGAGTTCTTTGTTGTGTACATTTTGTTTTTGAGAAAATGAAGAATAGGTAACATCTTATGGCATTAAATATCAAGATAATGAAATATTATGGTAGAAATTCTGGATATTAAATTAAATGCTGGGTTAGCAAATTCTGAAGAATCTATTATTCATAGATCGTACTTCTATTTGATTAAAGATGCTTTTTTACGTAAATACGAAAGAAGAGACTGCGAATTATTTGCTACACATAAAACGGTGAAAGAATGAAAAGAACTAGGAAATGCTAATACGTGAAAATCTAACGTATACGTATCGATCGCATAAAATTCAATTTCTACAATTTTTCAGAACGTCCAGATTCTTCTTACAATCCTTTAGGATTTCTAATTTTTAACTATTTAATTTTTCAATGAAATTAAACGGAAATAAGATATTCTCTTCATGCTGGTTATATCGTTAATTTGTTAATTTATCGTTGCCAAGAAGAACGATAGCAGTTAAACGGTAAATTAAAACAGCTCTTAGCTTCGTTAGCTGTTTCGTTATCGCGAAGCTTGTCTCTTCGAAGGTACAGTATTATTTCTTTTCTGTTCAAACAATCGATTGATGCGCTACGTCTCTCCAGTCGCCTCTGTTTTTTCCCAGCACGACGCGTCCATTGTCTCAAGATGAATGATGTCACGGAGCAGGCAAAAAAAAAATCCAATTTCGTTGGAGAAGCTCATCGATCTTCCTTCGCTGCCTGTTCCCTTCGGCAGCTACGCGTCCCGCAGCCTAATAAATTGCAGTTGTACGTAGATCGTACCGATGTAATTGGACAAAATACCGGGACGAGGCGTTAAGCAAGGGTTATGGGTGTTTGGTGAGCTCTTGCTGCCGGTATGAGAAATTTATGATGTAATATAATGTAATATAACGTAACGTTTCGCTCTGAGGAAAGTTCGGTCGAGCATAAAGGGATTATTTGGAATTCTAATTGCGAACTACAGGTCAGTAAAGTTCAGTGTGAATTAGACGTTCGCGCTTTTCGTCGATCGAAATTTGATATATTCCTGGCTTTCGCGCGAATATTTTTCGTGTCCTGTTTTAAGTCTATTTTTCAATCCGATCTTTTGACTTTAAGTTTTCTTTGGAGAGTTGAAACATTTTGCCAGATTGCTCGATAAGATACTTAATCTTGTTGATCGTATATTTTACTCATTGAAGCATAACTTCGTATCTGAATGAGTTCTATCTCCATAAATACAAACTGTGAGGCCGTGTAATCGAAGTAGAAAATTCACGATAACTGGATTCACATAATTGTACGCTCTATTTAAAGCACTACTAACAATGTCGATACGAATGAATAAAGATACGAATAAATGTAAATAAAAGAAAGAACGACGAGAATCTATTTACAATTTGAAACTAATGCATCACCTAAAAGTATCCTTACTCGCATATACACTTAGCACAACTAAAAAAAAAAAAAAACATTATTGAAAGAACTGTTGCAAAAGCTTCGAAAAGGAAAGAACGTCGTATTCTTTCAATAAGAAATATTAAAGAATATTATTAAATTACTTTCTCGTAGATAATATACAATATCAAATAACAATAATAGTGGTACACTTTCTAGTAGATAATGTACAATATCAAATAACACTCGTCAAATATTTTCATTCCTTCACACTCTTCTGTTATCTTGTTACATATCAAATAATAGATCTATTTTTGATTGTCAACTATCCATATCGTGCAACTGATAATTGATCGAAATATGCGTGTTTAGCTCGTCGCAGCTCTGCATTCCTATTTTAAAATACACACCAGTCTGTCTGGTTGTATATAGCGAAAAAATAAACTAGCAATCGTGTAATATAAGTAGAGCCAACCAGTGATCGATACGCCTGTCACCTTTATACATTATTCAGTCAACATGACCGTGTCGATAATTGGCACAACGTTTACTACAACGCTTCGATTTCAAGCCAACTCCTATTCATCGGGATGTTTAACTTTTAATCCGATAATTAAGAGTAACGACTTTAGAAACTTTCTGTTTTCTTCTTTCCCTCCTTTTTCCTCTATTTGTTCGTAGTCAGGTGCATCAGGGCTGAATGGAGAGCGCGACAATCCGGTCACGTGCAGGTCTCGCGGCTACGTGGCCGTACTCGTAATTTCCGAATTTAAGTGAGTCACTGAAAAAGCTCCAGGATGAAGAGGCTTCCCGACGACAAACAGGACAATCCGTATGTCACTTGAACGCGTGTAACTATCAGCCACTAGAGTTCCAATTTCTCTTTTTTTCCCGCGTTTTTTTTTTTTTTTTTTTTTGAGGAAACAACGCGAGATAACGAGAGATTTCGAGTTCTAAAGTTCCGTGAACACGATTTTGTAGCGGATTTTTGGTGGTTTCGGAATTTTTGGCTGAGGTAAACCTTGTTGCTGGATAAACAAACTTTAGCCAGGAGTTTACTGCTGCGTCTTGAGAAAGTATTTAGAGCGTTAAAGTATTGGAGAAATTATGAAAACTCTTTTAGCGAGGTTTGGAAAGTACGTGCTAGGGTGTGGTACTTAGGTACCGAGTTTGAGAAGGTAACGAAGCGTGGAATTTATTTATTATTTGTTAAAACAAAGTAAGATTCTCTGCCTGTGACTCGCATGATCAAAATTTTACGATTTGTATATGAGACACGGCCACAAACATTTGGCTCTTTCATGTATCCATGCGTAAATCCACGCAGCTCTAATTTAACAGCATTCTAATTCATAATCAATCATGAACAACAAACTTTTGTTTCTACATCGTTGTACACTGGCACATAGTACTTTGTCCAATTGAAAATGAATTCATTCGTGAAGAAAAAGGGAGAATTTCTGCTATTAATATTCAACGATGAATTAATTCGATAACCACGATTGGTATAACGAGCTCGCGTTAGTTTTGAGCGAGGTAATTTTGAAACGCAAGAGGGAGATTAACTCGCGCCAGTTGCGAGATGTTTCGTTTGAAGTCAACACGAAGTCTTGAAAACTTCAAGATTTAGTTTGAATGTAGTTTTATGTTGTAATTTTCGCAGCATACAGCGACGTGTCTATAAATTGTGAAAGCACAGCTTCGATTCTTGTACGATCATAGAGAAATACATATTTTAGTGCCCTGGCCAACTAATTTGAAACTCGAGACGTACTTATGCGCGCGTTAACAATGAGAAATTGTTAAGGCCCCGCATTTCGTGCGGAATGAGAAACGTGACGCTGTTGGAACTTTCGAAATCTGACTTGCCAGCCCTATCGTATTTTCTGACTATTATTCTGTGGGTCTATTTTCTCCAAATCCGCTGTATAGTTCTTCGTCTGCTGGCTCAAATGTGTATAAGCTTTTCTCGTTATAAACATTTTCTGAGAAAACAAAGGATTGTAACGTTTTTCTTCTCGTATTAGACATTGTTTAAATATTTGCTAAATGTAAGCTCGTTCTACCATTTAAATATATTGAATTCAGTAAGAAAGTTACGTTTTCTGTTCCTTGGCAAATAAATTCAACTTCAAACCTAGTATTTTTTAATAACAATTAATTCTTACATTCCGCATTATTTAATTGGCGATTGATAACGCCACTTTTCTTTACCATATTTCGTATAATACACGAAACAAATATTTTGTAAAATTTACGTATTATGAATATTGCAAACTCACACAAAATTTTAGCTTCTAAAATGAAAGGGCCTTTAAGAATTAAATTTATATTTTTCCACTTGTAACCTTTAAATAGTTGTACATTTTGTATTCTCTTAGATTTCGTATCATTTAATGATTTTCGTCATGTGACATACGAAACACTGTACGCAAATTTAAATCAAATCCCATAAGAATACTTAACTCGGTCGAAATCAATTCGAAAATATTGTAGCAATATATGCGGTCAAATGAATTGAAGATTAAATCAAAACGTAACGTTTAAATGCGTGATTAGCGAACATTGTTACCTTAACGCGAATGTAATCGCTTTATATCATTCCACAACGTGTTATAAACGCTAGTTTCAAATTCGACTCGAATTAAACGCGATTATAACGTATTGGTAATTCGAGAATCAGTAGAAGCATCGCCAAATTTATTCCGCGTTGATTCTCTTAAATTCAGAGAATTCATTGAGCGTTCGCGCGTACACGTGTACTCAACGACGCGTTAATTTCAGTCCGGGCCACATGCGCACTTTTCAGCCAGATTTTATGCCAGCAAAAATCCTAACGCCACCGATAATTACGCAACGATAAATGATATATACCTCGGCCACTGTTACATCGAAATACATCATTCACCGAACTGTCACTGAAAGGTATCGATATATTGAGCTGGCAACTAAGTGATTGCGGATTTTGTCATTAGGTAATATTGACAAAATCTGCAATTATTTAATTACCAACCCAATATATGAGATTCGTTTCGAGATCAACTTGTCTCGCACATAGTTTGTAGAACATCTCGATGTATGAATTAGGTTGTCCGAAAAGTGTCTTTCTTTTATAGACACGTCTTTTACAACGACGCATCTTTATACGAACATGAAACCTAATCTGTCAAACATTGTGATCTTTATCTTGATAGAACAAAATGGATCATACGTAATTCGATAAAATAACATAAAAGGGAAATGTCGTGCATTTATTATTTTCTTCTAGAACGAAAGAAACTTTTCGGACAACCTAATGCATGCTTAGTAACTGGTTGAAATGGGGAATTGTTGCACGATTGGAAGACAATCTGATTCGGAATTGGACGTGTAAGAGATCAGTTGCTTTCGCTAGTGTGTTCTATGACAGGAAATTCTACGGAAATGAATAATCTGAGACTAATAAATCAATAGTGTAAAATATCCGATTCAACCTTAGACTGAAAATGTTTTGATTGAAATATTAATGATTGATTATCATTAACATTTAAAACTAATTAGCATTTCGATGAAATAAGAATTCTACGTATTTTCAGTCCATTTTGAAATACGTAATTGTTGGATTTATTTCGTACCAAAATAAATAGTACGAGTTTTTATTACGTAGTTGCTTGCAAATTGTGATTCGTCCCTTTTGCATTGATGTATTGAAAAATATGCTACAGTGCACATATCACATTGATGAAAACGAACAGAGCTAATGATATGTGCAAATGTTACAGGTGCAGTGTAGTACAAAATGTAATTACAAGATATAATTATAGCTTGAAACGATATAACTCGATGTTAATAACTGTATTAAAATTCAAAAATTCGTTTGACCTGTTATTCGACTGGCCAATGTAAAATGAAGAAAAACCTGTCCATAACGATGAAAGTACGAATGAAAAATAATTTCCTGGATAAAATACAAAATTGTACCGTCGTAGAAATTATGTCATTTTTTTTTTATTTTTACTTTAACAGGCGAACAGACATCAACGTATAAACCTATATTCCAGACGTTAAGATGGGTTAATGATTAATAAATGTCTGTAATTAGGGGTTAATTAACATTTCTAAGGAATGGTCAAGGATGTGCTTTCTCTTCTCGATTTTTTCAGGATTATTTCGCAAAAGATTTCAGATCACGATATAAACGAACGTAAAAGAAATCGAAATTTCTCGTTAAGGATAACGCAAAGTTAATTATCCCATTTGAATATCATCGCTGGTGCTCGCTTAAAATTCATGAGACAGAATCCCTCGCGTCTGTGTCACTTCGCGAGTTAACTTTTTACAATAACGTTACAGTACCTTGCACGTAACCTGGCATCTTGGTCTCGAGTGACTGATGAGAATCACGAAGTAAAACTTCACTTGACAACGTTGAAGTTTAGTTGAAGTATTATGGTTGCTATCTCTTCGAGTAACCCATCCAAGATTCTAGAAAGATTTATTATAACTATGTTAAAGTAGAGGCAATGTTTAAAGCGAGGAAAAATATTTCCCTTAAATTATATCATTAATTATTAGAGCATAATTAGCTTCCTCTTATTAGCTCGTTAATAAATCGATATATAAACTAACATAATACTTTCTCTCGGAGTACAAAATATATCTAAGCTAAGTAATTTTTTTTCTTTTCCTGTGTGATTATTTTTACAGTCAGTAATTACTGTCGCGCGAACACAATTAAAATTCATAATCTTCGATTTCGAGTCCATTTTAAAGTCTACCTATATAGACCAAAGTTCGTGACGCAGCAGCTCCATTCTTCTCTCCGAAATGGATCTTTTACCCACTGTCCATTGAACCAGGTCGATTTAATCATTCTTCCACTGAAGTAAATTCTTAATGGTACGTCTTGACGTGACCAATCGAACGGAAGTGAGACGCCGGTTTAGCGAACACGATCACGACCACATTGATGGGTCTTAAAAAAGAAAACCATGTCACAGGTCGGATAAAGCGGATTTTCATGAAGTATGAACGGTATTATAGGAGCTGCTGCTTTTATTCCATTCCTTGCACCCTCGTTCTCGTTGTTTTTTCCTGTCATATCTGTAATAACGATGTTATTTTTCTTCCGTCACCGGATTTCCTTCGGTCAGAAAAAGAAAACACACACTAAAGGTAGTTTCTCATCGTATCCCTCGATTGGCATTTACCGGTTATCTTGCAAAGAAATCAGGGTGTTCGCGCATGAAATCGCTGTATTTCTGGTCGATGCATTTAAAGGAAACGTTCTCGCTCGTTAAATTTTCTCGGAATTACTCGTGAAGGTTTTAATCGAGATCGCTGGTCTTTCCTATGCTCGGTGGTGGCTACAGTCTACTGCAATTCATCCTCTTTCGTGCAATTCCCTTTAATGCAACTGAATATTCCTAGTGCGTTGAAGCATCGAGTCAAATAAATCTTTATTACATAATTGTGAATTATTTCAGAAAATTGGCAATGAGTTTCCTTTTCTGAATGTTAGAAGATTTTGTAAAGAAAGGGAATGGAGTTAAATTGAAAAGAATTTCTACTGACCGTGGTATGTGGTTACGTTTGTGTCAAAATTTTAATTTACTTTTTCTAGACGAATTTCTTCTTTAACAATGAACGAAATAATGTGACAGTATAAACTACACGTATAACAGACTCAAATTTGAAAAATATTGGATCATCATAATTTTTCAAGTGAGATATGCGATTGCATTTATAACAGGGTCTCAATAAGTTTCAGTAATATCAGGAAAATTATGAAAATCCAATGATTTTGCTAACATTTATTTCGGGACATACCGTACCATTAATTTCATACGGCTTGGAGTCCAGCTACTTTGTAACGTGTAATTGTGTATTTTGCAATCTTTTATTGAACGATACTGTCGTTTTGAACATCTTTAAATCTGAATTTTTTCATTTTTTCCCCAGTCCTTCTGTCAGTTGATAATGGTCAAATATAGAAAGATACGAGACTTTTAGACAAATTTTTTAATTAAGAGCAAAGAGCAGAGAAATTTTTGTTAAACAGTTGGACAAATTAAAAAACGACCTCAAGTGATTTAATGAAACTTTTTGGCTGCTCTGTTGTACAAATATGCTCCCAGGTGGAATTGAAAATGGAGATAAAGTCTGCGATGTGAGAAAAGTAGCCGAAATTTGCAGAATGCGCCGCAACAAAAGGCGAGAAAAGGCAACGGGGTGACAAAAGAAGTGCAGCGGGATGCAGTTTTCATAAACTTTTAGCGGAAAGTTTGGACAACGTTAATTTAAATGGCCAAAGACATTTGCATTTTCTCACTTTGCCGCGATTGCCACGTACCGAGGAGCAGTTTTTAGTTTTGTGCTCTCTTAGTACAAATGCAGCTGCAGGACATTAAAGATAATGAGCTTTGAGAATGTTCAACATTTTCTTGTTAATCGTCTGTAACACGTTATCGATAAAATGTTTCAACTACGATAATATAATCCAAATACAATCAACGATAAAAATTCTTCTTTGCCTGAATAACCTTGATAGCCAATAAAATAACCTCGATGACCTCTATGTGACTTTCGAAGAATCTTAACAGTGATAAAATGATACAATTTCGATGACACCGGTGTAGCTTCCTGTTTGCTCTTTCAAGCTAATAAATTGAACTGTAAATTTTAGCTGTGAATTTACAGCGCTCGTAAATAAGACTTCGATGATTATGATGTGATCTTTCAGCGACCCTGACAACCTCGACGACTCCAATCCAACCTTTGGATAACTTTGGAAGACCATGGACATAAATCACTATGAACCCTGCTGACCTTTACAAAGTCTCCACTGTTAATATCACCAACTCGTCGATTCCGATACTCAATCTCAATAACTCCTAATGATTTTGACTACTAATCCATCATCTTTCATCAATCGTGAAATTATTTGGAACACGAGTATATTTACGTAACATCAATCGATCTCCAATTCGAGAACTGAAGATCGTAATGTAAATTAAGATTATGAAAATTCGACAAAAATATAATGTATCTTTTATAATAATAAGCGCAGAACTCTGTTTTGTAAAAAGTGGCATTGAACCGATGCCATTATGATTCTTAGCCTGACAATATCACTTATTTGAAAATTAATACGTTTGAAAATTATAGATCACGAGAAATTGGATCAGTTTCTTCGTAGCAGCAATTAAAATTTTAATAACAATAATAATAATAATAATAATTTAATAATAATAATAATTTTAATACCATCGTATTGCGTTTATAAGGTCGTGATAAGTACGTAATATAAACGAAAATATCGACAACGAATTTTTGAAGTGCTCGTTGAAAAACACAGCAGCTTTCGCGGCAATCTAATACGAACTTGGCAAAATACTATGATAGCACGATTGATTAAATCGTGATGAAATTCCTGGCACAAAGGCGGTGGCGAAGTATTTCGCAAGCTCCCAAACTATTATGCTTGTAGGAAAAAACTTTCTTTCAAAAGGAACTTGTGCGCTCGCAAGAATGTGGCGTCAGTCCGTTAATCCAACTTCGCGTGGTAAGTATGGAACTTCACGAGCGTAGATTGCCTTTAACCATTAAAGGGTTTTCACGTGCAACCGAAGTGAAGCAGTTCCTTACATCTCTTCGCGCCTGAAAATGTTTCAGAACGCATCCTCGTTGCGTAATAGCTGTAGACAGTCATAAGCTTAGCTGACAACATGTAAACGTAATATGAGGCTCGTGAAAGTGTTTGAACGCATATCGTAAAAACTTTTATTCGTGTGTCCATATCGTATGTATTGTATAAAACATTTTAAGATTTCACTTGTAACGCGACTGTCATTTTTATATCGATAAAATTTAAAACCAATCTGAAAATATATGTAGGAGCTACAAGTTATTTCTTCTCAAACTTTTGCCTCTCAGACTCGTTTTTACTACTGCTCGAGGGTTATTTTATTTATTTTCTTTGTTTTGTGAAGACGACGGCATATTTTTTATTGTATTTTTTTATTGTTTCCAGAATGGTATTAAGGTGCTTAAGAATAAACCGATTAATTTGGAAAATATGGCAACTTTCATTTTGTCGATAATAATAAATAATATGAGCATGTACTGAGCATCGAACGAACATTTGATAACAGTTTTATAATACTTTGCAAAATTTGTATTTCACGTTGAATAAATATTTGCTGTAAATCTTTACGCAACGTGGATTAGTTTTATCGAAATTTGAAATGCAAAACGTTCGAATATGAAATTTCATTTGCTGATTTGTAAAATGTAAAATTGAGCAAAAGCGAATAAAAATTAGAATGATCGATTAGCTCGTCCAATTCTCGTTACGAAATTTCTTTGCCATCAATAGCTAGCATCTAGAATAAACAATAGGCCATAGTTGTATTATTTATGAAAGCTTCGAAGAACTTTTTGACTGACAGGTTACGAGCAGAATAATTGCCCTTAATTGACAGGCGTGTACCAAAGTGTTTAAAAGTAGACTACCGTTCCTAAATATAGCTGAAAAGATTAAAATTGCCTCCATGGGCTTTCTACCTTCTATTAATTGCTATAAATGATTATCAATAATATGTTCGTTATATTAAGTTGTACATAGAATTCAATAAAGCTGTGTAACTAAATTGAGTTGTTGGTCGCTCAATTTTCACCCTTAAATTTCTTCGAAAAGAATTTTTATTTCTATTGGAAAATACTTAATTATACAATGTAACGAAGACGATTAATGTAATTAAGACGAAAAAATATTGTCCATTAATTCCAGATTTTTCGAAAACCTATAACAGTAAAACAAAAGAGTTAAATTTAGATATAAACGTCCCTGTTTATCTAAATGTACGAAAATATGTTTTTCTATAGAGAGTTAATGGCGCGAGAGCGCTTCATCGGTTACGATGATGCAGCGAATAATCGAACATTTTACGTTTGTATTGTTGTATTTTTAACAAATTTGATAAAATATACAAGATGCCTGTAGAATATAATGGTATGAAAGAGAATATGGTTTTGCATACAAAAAGAAATCGAAAATATAAAATAAAGTTTTATTAAATCAGGCTATGTTTTATTAAATAAAGCTCCATATTACGAGATATCGTGCATAATATCTGCCAAATTACAATTGATTGGATGTACTTCACAATATATTCCTATCAATTTGACGATTCAAAGATCAACAAAAGATCAACGATAAGATCAATGAAATACTTCAAGCAACGTGTCTTACGTTCTCATTCAAATAAATTGAAAAACATTTCATTTTCATTGCGCATTTTCCCCCGTTCCTCCACTGCAAATTTCATTCAAATTCGGTCGTTCTGAATTCGTCTGTTCATTAAACTTTATCCGGGACAAAGGAAATTCCTACGATGGAGATTGCTCGACTTTTCTTCTGCTCGTACATAGATCAAGACCTTCGCTCTCGCCCACGAAAAAGGAAAAAAAAAAGAAAAAGAGATTGTCCTGCTCTCGTTCACGTCGATAACAAAGTACGGACACACATCTTACGAACATAGATCGCCTGACAAAAAGTCATTTCTCGATCGTGGAACGTGTTCGAATTCACATTTTAGAAATTGCCGGTCATTTGGTTGTATCGCGCCGTTCCCAAGAATACATTTTCGAATGCGACTTTCGAGCGATGTGATGTAACAGCATGCAGCAACAATCATGTTCGTTTGGAGAACGGTGCACGGAAATAATGCAACGAGTCGATGAATAACAACATTGGTCGAAACAGTTTTCAAACCGACGGACGCGGAAAGGCTTCTCTCCTGCATTGATCGAATTTGAAAGATTTCAAATTTCAAACTACCATCGTGAAACTTCGAAGTTCGCAGTTCACACTTTGCAGCTCGGATTTTGAATTTCAAATTTCGATCTCCAAACTTGGAACTGTATGTTTTATACGAAGTAGTTTAACTAGATGTGTTGATCGGAAGATCGTAAAAATTGCGATGATTGCAGAAATATTCTCGTGATCTACTAAACGAATTAATTTGTCCAGTATTAATCCACTTGTTTCCTCGTCTATTTAATTATATCGAGTTCGTGGCAAAATTATAGCTTTACTATTTTTTTTTTTTTTTTTTTTTTTTTTTTGTGTGGGGAGGGGAAAATGCTATTACGCATGCCCAGTGACCCGCATCACTGGGTTATGTGGGAGTCGGTCGGATGTCGTTGCCATACCCACTAAAAACCCCTCCTCCTTCTTCCTCCGCTTAGGGGGCAGACAACCCCGGTAAAACCTGTCGGCAGTCATCAGAGTTGTCCTTTCGTGCCCCGTTGTGTCTACTTCTTCGGGCAGTTACTGCTCATGTCGTCCTCTCAGCCAGTTCAGAATACTGGGCTGGTCTCCTTCTACGGTTTGCCGTTGTTTCATGATCTTGCCCTCATTGCTCCGCGTAGTTGTTGTTTCGCTCGTTCTCCTCCTTGCCTCTTCCCAGGCCCTCCCTGTCACCCTCCTGTGACACATGACGGTCTTGCAGAATTGCCTGAATTTATTCCAGCTCTCGTCCTTGGCGGTCACCGTGGCGATCAGATTGCCCACGTCTATCTTCCCGCCCAAAGCGTTCTCCAGCTCGATCCTTCTGTCCGTCCACTTCGGGCACGCGAATAGGGCGTGCTCTGCATCGTCGTTCGGGTCTCCGCAGTCGAGGCAGTTGCTGTCGCTGTCCCTGCCAATCCTTTTCCTATAGACACCGAAGCTCCCATGCCCGGTTAGCAGCTGCATGGTGTGGTGATCGATGTCCATCTTCCTTTTGGTGAATAGCAACGCACTCGGTATTAGCTTCTTTGTGATATTTTCTTTTTTGTAGTTGTTCCACTCCTTCTGCCAATCCTCTTGGGCCTTCTTGCGAATCGCCTCCAGTTCCTCCTTCAGCTTGGAGCCGTCCTCCGTGCCAATCCTGGTCCCATGGTTCTTGTTCCTCTCGTAGGTCTCTCCGAGCATCTTTATCTTTATGTAGATCGGGAGATTCCCGGTCAACACACAAAGTGCCGCGTGGGAGACGGTACGGTATGCCGTCGTTGTTATGCACAGGGCCGTTCGTTGTGCTCGTTTCAGCTTTTTCCTGTTCTTAACGGTATTCGCTGCTCTAGCCCACACCGGTGCTCCATAGGTTACGATGGACTCCCACACATTGTAGTAGAGCCTACGAGCCAGGCTGGGCGGCCCATTGAAGTTGGGTAGGATTCCCCTAAGGGCTCCTATTAACTTGTCGGCTCTGTTACACACCATCTCGATATGCGCACCGAACCTCCGACTGGAGTCGATGACGACTCCGAGATACCTGATGCGGTCGACCGTTTCGATGTCCGAGGGGCCCAACCTGAGTTTCACCACTCTCGGCACTCGCAAGCTTGTGATGAGCATAACCTCCGTCTTTTCCCTCGCCAGGGTGAGCCCGACACTCATAGCTTTACTATTAAGATGCTAAATCGTTGACAACTAAACATTCTTACTTCTTCCCCGCCTACCTGTTAATCACGTTGGAATTGGAGCGTTGCTAATGAACTTGAAACGCGATCTAAAGCTTGTTCTCTCTAGACAATTACGTAAACGATGTCGGTTTTGGGTCGTTAAATTGCAACAAATTTTAGAGAAATTTTCATTTCTCACTATATCTCGAAACAAGACGTTTAATAATTCTACAGACTCGCGTATAAACGGATTGTCTGGAAACCAATATATTGCGCAATATATTGATTCGAACAGTGATCAGTAGTCTACGAGCGTTTATGTATTTATGGGAAATTTCAGGATAGGAAAATGTGCAAAATATCCAAACTGAAATATTCAAAGTGTAACATTTAAAGTATGAAACAAATTTTCATTTACCTTTCGTTTCTTCCATTATGTTTATACAAATATACACCTACAATGGTAAAAACAGACAATCGACAAGCGGATAGATCCCTGAAGGTTGCACACTTTTCATTAGAATTGTCTAAAATTGACAATTTTTCTAAAATTTGTCAATACGACGTAATGACAAATATAATAAATATAATCGTGTCGTAATATACAAGTGCAGTATCACGTACTATCTTGATGAGTTAATGCTTGTACACGTTCAAGAAATATTAGTAAATTATTGATACATATATATATATATATGTTTGCGTAACAATTTAAAGACACTGAGTTCAATTATTTTTCAGACAGATAATGTATATTTTACATCTTTATCATGGCCAAGGGTAGTTAATTGGACTATTGGAACGAAGAACTTCGTTATCGATTAATTTCGTGATCAATTAATCTCAGAATAAAAGTAGAACAGATTGATTGTCGACGAATCGATTTCGAAGTGAAAATTGCCGGGATATGTAGTTAGATGTTTAAAGGGGCTCTTATCAGGGGTCTTTCGTCCTGAACACAGGGATTTCTTGGAAAAAGCGGGTTCTCTTCGGCTTCTACCGGCCACTACAATAGGATCAGATCTTTTTGTTTGATACCATGTAGCCGGGGCTACTTCTTACCGTAAGCTGAACTAGATTTCCACGAACTCGAACTCGTTCGTGACGTATCTTTCATCCGATTCTTGTTAGTACTACGCATGGCTGTTCGAACTTGTCAGTCCCCGTTTTCTCGAAGGCAAAGTCATCGTCGAGCGATCGAGCAAAGACTGCGAGCGTGATAGTACTAAGTTATTAACACTAGAACTATCGATAGTTAACACGAAGCTATTTCTACCAAAACCAGTGAAAATGGCTGGTATTTAAAAAACACGTAATAATAGAATATTTTTATATTTATTGTTTTATTACTTTCTTGCAGAAGAAATTCATTTTTGTATTATTAGTACATTTTTGGTATTATTAATCCATCTGAGACCATCATCCCTAAACGAGGGTCGACACATTTATAAAATTGTAGAACCAATCATTTTGACTGGTGCGGTAGTTCTAGCGTTAAGACTATTTTTGGTTCACGTTGCGTTTCATGCAATCGAAAGTCATGTACTCGTTTTTGCCCTGGTTTCAGATAGATTCGCCAGATGCGAATTTTAAACTGTCCCAAGTATAGAAAGTCGCGTTCTAAATTACAGATTAAAGAAACTTTTTAAACGAAGATCTTAGCGATAGTAAACAAATTTTAAAGATTTTTCCTTTCCAAACGACACGATGTTCTATCGTAAGAACTAACGTTCACAATATTTTCAGCCTTCATTATCCTCTTTAATAACTGTATATGTACAATTAATACGACGTTAAAACTTATTACAAAAGTTTCAAAATAAATGAATATTACAATTAATAGAAGGCAAAGACAATCTTGATCATTCGTTTCTAATGAAAAAACGCTTTTATGAAGTGAACCAATGGAAAATCGATGGAGGACAAAGTAAAATTTGAAATGAAGTAATTCCGTGATATATAATTCCTGATCCTTAATTAGTCGTTCCAATAGACCGAAGCAAAAAGGTAAAAGTGGAAGCTTATTTAAATTGAAAACAAAGCTCTATCTTCAGGATCTAATTCCATTTTACGTATTAACCTCACGTTCTTCCTTTTAATATTTCCTGGCTATCGTAAATGCGAAAACAGAGATACTTTTTTAGACTGTATTAGCGTATTACGTGCGCTGCATCGCCCATTCAATCACACGTGTAGTTCGAGATTCTATGCTATTAAATGGAAAAAGCAACTTGCTATAACCGGGATCGAAGTACGTTAGTTGTCCAAGGTCACTAGGCCACTTCCTCCCCACCACATTTCTATGCAGTCATACACCGGCTTCTCTTCCTTTGTATCCCTTTCTTATATATCTTCAAAGAACACCCATCGATAAAGTTTGGTAAAATATTTCGAGCGTATCTTTCATAAACATAAAAATACGTGCTTTATTATCGGAAAATGACAAACTTCCGAAGGTATCTTCGCGTCCAAACGAAGTCCGATGGGATCGTTTATCGCGAGCCTGACCAGGAAACAAAGGCTTTCACGAACGACTACTGAATGCGCCTTAATAGTTTGTTCGATGATAATGAGAAAGAGAAGAAGAATCTTATAACCATATTTCCTGACGATTTATTCTTTTTCGATGAAACAGATTCGGCAGGATTTTACAACTGACCATTTGGAAAATAATGGGATACATTTTTTAAGTTGTTGTGTAAACAGTAGCCGAATAGTCCTGCACAAATGAACTAAAATTACTATTAACTCCTTGACCTACAACTACGGGCATAGTCTGTAGTACGATGATCGGGCCAAACGAAAATATTACGGGCATAGCCCGTAGTACGTACTACACAAGTCACATACAGAACACATACTTCTGCTCTTCTAATTAAATTTCTATGAACACTTTCTAACGTATTCGATTGTTTTAAAGTATGAAAGGCTACAATAATCTTTTCTTTCAATCCATTATAACGAGACGTGATAAAGTGCACGCGTACCGAGCGAAAATTCAAAGTCGATTTTCTCGAAAACAAAGCCTCGAACGAAAAATTTTTATTCTATATTTTCGACTTCTTTTTTCGCGTAGAATCACCCCCTTTCCGCTTGTTGTACCAAGAGTTACCAACCACCCTGTATATTCTTCAGATAGTTGATTTGAAAGATAAAGAATGTATAGTTAGCTATGTGTCATTGTAGCAGTTATAACTCGAACAATTTATATCTTTTAGCACACCCGTAGTCAAATATATGGTTATCGAAATATATGGTTTATCGATAACAGTTAAACGATCTTCATATAACCCGATA
Source organism: Bombus terrestris (assembly GCF_910591885.1). Taxonomy (NCBI): domain Eukaryota; kingdom Metazoa; phylum Arthropoda; class Insecta; order Hymenoptera; family Apidae; genus Bombus; species Bombus terrestris. Next base: position 4,262,881 of record NC_063274.1, read on the forward strand.
CAATTTGAAACGTAAAATCTAAATTACTACCAGCTTTTTTAATTACTACTAGGTTTATTGGTATCGGAAATGTTATTAAAGCGTCTACAACAGCAAGAAACATCTATTTTACGCTGATCGTTCGAACTGCTGCATCGAATTCGTCGTAAAGTTTGCATTGAATAAACGAAAAATGTATTTCCGAAGGTTTATTCTTACAAATATCCCATTGCGACCCTCTAGAAAAATCATGAAATTCAATTAAAATTTCAATCGTTCGTCGATTTTGTGCTTTGAGCGTGTCAACGAGAAGCAAAGTTCGGTAATTTCCTACTATATTTTGTATACAGAAATGTAAGTTTTGTAACGAATTGAATATTTTTCAATTTCGAGTAATAGTTACTCGATTTAGATTCTTACACTTCAAGCTTTCAACTTATATACTTAGACTTTAAATTTTGAATTTTTATTCGATCGCGTATATCGGACGAATTCGATGATCAATTTGGAATTTATCATTCGTTTGATAATAAATCTTGAATGATAGATCTATTAGGTTGTCCGAAAGCTTGATAAGATGATAATAGATGGACAACAATTTCTGTTTTATATTATTTTATTGAATTTGGTATGATCCATTTCGTTCTATTTCTATTATTATGTTCGTGGATAATTCAATAAACTAATATAAAACAAAGAACATTGTGCGTCTACTATTTCCTTATAAAACGAAAGAAACTTTTCGGACAACCTTTAAAGATCCGCCTTAAACTATTAAATATAATACAACAGAACCTTGGAGTCCTAACGCTACTAAAGTGTTGAATATAATCGAAACGCGTCATGTAATATTATAGTTAAGGTATCGCAGAAATCTAGTTTATAGAAGTTACTTTGACTTGCAATTGAGATTCGCGATATTGATTTCACAAGCGATAGAAACAACGTGGTGCTAGGATTCCCAAGACACAAAGTTGATAGAAATACGGCTTTAAACTTCGATATCAGAATTCTGTTATTGAAATAATGCGATTAACTTGATGAAACTACAGCAGTCCATCTTTCGAGCGTTTCAAATTTAGGAAATTTAGTGTGACTGTACATTGTGAATTACTAAATTTTAACCATTGTCGTTGATCCGTGTACATGTTGCTGTATTGATATTCATAGAATTAATTTTCGACTAGTCAGAATTCTCTACAGTTGAAAGTGAACGTCGTGCATTGTTTTGGATTGTTTGGATCAAGTTGAAGGTTCGTATCAAACCAGTATAGTTAAGTATCATTTCGGTAATCTTTATCCTCTTCACATTTGAGCTCTTAACAAGCCACACTGATCAACCCCGTGAATTGGAAAGCAAAGAAAAATGATATTACAAATATCGTTTTTATAATTTTTTAAACTGATTTTACATGTTGTTTACGCCATATACTTGTAATAATTAAACTTATCGGAGTAAACCACCTCTTTTTTGAAAATTGCAAATTAATTGCATCTACATGCTAAAAATTTAAAAAATTTACAAAACTGAGCTTCATAAATTTAACTTCTAAGAAGCTCGTTTAATATTTAAATCTTATTTATATTTTATTTGATACTTAGTATTTATCTATTTTTCCTTTGTATACGATTTACTGTTTTCCAAAGAAAATACACCAAAAATACTCTCACATCATATAGTTTATTCCGAATACATACAATAACAATAAAAATCTGTGTCAAGCAATGATGAATTATTGAAAGCAACTATGTATCTGCTCAAAGTGTAGGCCACGATATGTCAAGAAGGACTATAAATTCCTGGATTTCCGGATGCGCATGGTCTCATGCCGAGACACGTCGTCTATGCCAGCGTGTCGCGAAAACGGCGCGGCGCAGCGCAGAGCCTATTAGCTTGGCCAGAGTTGGAATGCTAGCGAGGAATGTGTACACGTGATCCACGTCTCATTCTCTGCTGACACAAATATAATCGCTCACGTGTAGCGTCGACACTGTGTTTCTATAGCTCGCGTAATGTTAAACCTTTCGCCTATCGTGACGTGGCGCAAACAACTTTACCATCGACATCTTTTGGCTTCATCAATGGGAATTCCTCAATGAAGACGTTGATTCACTATAGGACCATCCTAATCTCAAATTGAGCTCGAATAATCGAACTTTCTACGAATAGCATAACGAGAGGAAGTTGAAAAAATGAAAACCTCTTTCGCAAAAGATTTTTAGTCTGAAGACGTTGATTCGTGTTAATTAAAAACCGAATACAAATTTTGGTAAATATTTTTCAAGCCTACAGTAGAGAAAAGCTAAAGAACACAGAACGCCAGCTGCTTTAAATTAATCAAAGGATAATCTCCAAACTTGGTTTCGTACAACATCAAACAGAAGTTTTTATTTCTCACTCCTCTACTTTGAAACTTCGATCTACTCGTGCCTATATTGATCTCCGATAAATTGGAACTCAAACCGAAAGTACTATGCCACGAATGCAACTGAAACTGCAACTGGGTGACTACCGTCCTGTCCAACGATGAACAGTGAACATCTCCTAAAGTCCATTTAGCTCGCGTCTTAGCCATAGCTCCATCGGAGGGAACAAAGTAGAAACATCATCCTCGAGCGCGACACTCAACCGCAACCATTCCGTACCACAGGTCGCATCAATTTGAATTCTGCAGCAACCCGAACTTATTCGCGTGCATACGCCATAACACGTTGCATTGCTATCAAACCCACAGGAAACTTGTCGCTTCGAGCCTCGAAGATCTTACCGAAGTTTTCGGAAATCGTGACGATCATGGAATGCGACGAACGAGACGGAATGAAACAGATTGGCTGAATGTAAACGTCACATGTATATGGAACAATCATAAAGGCGACCTAAAAAAAATATCTAAGAACGTAAGCGGATTTTTATTTCGATTGGAATTATTTTCGATCGAACAGACTCGCAGACAGTAATTCTACGGAAATACCAAAGAAAAGAGTTGTAGATTTATACAGCTGAGACAAGAGTAAGAATTTGAAAAGATTCAGAAGTTTCAGGTATTACGTTCTGTATCACTTAACCTGAAAAAAACGGATTTCACTCCGACTGAAATTATCTTCGATTTCGTAGATTTGAAACCGATAATTCTATGGAAATTTTGAAGAAGATAATTACAAATTTGCGTAATGAAAGTAAGAGATAGGGAGAGAGAGAGAGAGGGAGAGAGAGAGAGAAGCACTTGAAGAGTATGAAAGTTTTCAAACATGATATTTTATATCGCTTAATATTGGCGATTTAAGTAAATAAAGGCAATTTTCACTTTCTTAAAGTTATTGGTAACTGTATTATTGATATGTTTTAAGTGGCCATGAACCTAATAGATATCGTGTCAGTGGTACTTAATATCGCTAGATCTGTTGTTTCATTGAAGAAGAAGAAAAAGAAGAAGAAGAAATTCATAGTCTACGAGAAGCTACTAGACACCATTGATAAGATATATCTCGTACTTTTATATGTCAATCAAAGGCAGTTATAGCTAGTTCAGTAGTAAGTACTCGAGACCATAAATAATTAAAAATTATATGATCCAAAAGAAATGAATGGCATGGGTAGTAATAAAATGTTTATAATGTGTTTATAATATCATTGAACGATCAGGACAAGTTACGTAACAGAATAACTTCTAGAATTAAATGACTTATTTAAAAAAGAAGAGAAAGGAAGATGAACGATGAAAGCAAGACCTAAGGTACTTTGAATAGATTGGTAAAAAGTAAAATGTATATAAATGGCACTTGTAAAGAACGAGAAATGTTATTTAATTAATCATAGTGGTTAATAACGTATTAAGTGGATGAGTACATCGACAGATAGAGAAGAAACGTTAAAGATGATAAAAGAGAAAGGAGCTTAGCGAAGAATGAGTCGCTAAACGAATGAAAATCAGAGCAACGCGCAAAAGTAAGACAAAGGATCAAAGAATGAATGTAAATTAGATTTTACGAAACGATAAACGACTGAAAAGAGAAAAAGCTGATAGTTACGCGCAGAAAGAAGATGGTATAAGAAATCGATCATAATGACCTAAAAATGAAAGAGACTGTTAAAAGAAAGTACTCGAGTACAATAAAACCTTCAAGGTTTGATGATCAGAAAGACGTTAAGTACAGTTAAACATTATTCGTCTGATCGTTGACCACAACTAGGTTCAGGAGATTAAGTTTAACATAGTGTGACGCGTGATCGCTGCAACCGGTGACTCACCGGACATCACGAAAACACGAACGACACGAGAGATCAACTAACTGTGATAATCGATAATTGTTCCGTTATGAATGTGTGTTACGCCACGAGGTTTAACACAGGCTGTATTTTCTAACCGTCACTCGCGGCCCTACAATGTCTCAGTCAGATCGTCTTATCTGACCGCCGGATCATATACAATGTATCGACGAGCGCATAGCTGTTGCCAAGCAGCGAGTTCTCGAAACGTCGAATTTGGTCCGTTACGTTTTCCACGCAAGAGCGGACATACGTGATCATAGGCGCGAACGGTGGCGTGACCTAAGGATGGTGGGGGTCGTCTTAAAGATGAGACAAAGAAATCATCCAAAGTCGATCAGTTCCTTGTGACGAGTCGAACGTTACACATCGAGAGGTCAGACGAGCTTATATAAATATCGTAAAGCATAACGCCAACGGAACGTAAACCAAGTCGGTCCGAGACATTGTCGAACATTCACTTATTCTACTAAGTATCCTACAGTGCTACGTCCACTAATAGACTAAATTCAATTGTAAGAGCCTTGCTCTATATTGTACACATCTATATTATTTTCGTGCGATAAGTTGTTAATTATTTATATCTATTTAATCGTGTATACTAAGTGTTAGAAATATAAATTTTAACTCTGTGAGTCACAGTGTTATCATACCTGAATCACCCCTATTATCTTAATCGAAATACGGGGATCGAACTATTCGTGGTGTCGATCATTTTAATCGTAACGGGAATTTACGACTCCCGTTGGCGCGTATTCTAACGACCGCGCCTCCCCGCGATAGCTCGAAAATACAATGTGTACGTTTGATATACTAGCAAGTTTTGATAAGTACCAACAAACAGTAAAACCAGTTTCGATGGAGAAAATTTTATTTCTCGAGTTGAAGTTTATTTCTCGAAGACCAGTCTGGAATTTATCGTCTTTTAAGAATCTTATAAAAATAAGGAATGACATTCGAATTGGACTTACATTCGATATTTCTTTTCTCTCTTTACATTATTGTAATAATTATGGTAATCTGCTTAAAAAATCTACTACGTTCAATCTGCTTGACGATTCCTAGTACGCCAACAATTTCCTTTCAGCCATCTACCCTCTTGCCGGCCAAGTATCTGACAACTGCTATTAAAGTAGATCGTAATTGTGCAAAACGACCAAAAATTTGCCTATTGTATTCATCGATCGGGCAAGCAGGTAAGCAGATGAAACCTACTCGCGAGATTCAAAGAAACGGAAAGAATAAGAAGAAGCATGGAACATCAAACGCGAGCGAAACTAAGAAAACGAGGCAGCAATTGCGGCGGACTGGCAATAAACCAGCGAAAATAAGAAGTCGGTGATTCTATAAAGTCGGATCCAGAAGAAAAGAGATAGGAATCAAATCATCCCGATCGAACGCCAACGTCAACCAGCGATCAAATTCAAGAATAGGTGATCGCAAAATGACCGGTAAAGAAATGAAAACGAGTATCGTCGATGAGATAATAAACGAAGAAAATAAGCAACAAGCGGGAAGCGGACGATGAACGAACAAAACGAATTGAACTGTAACAAGTAAATGACGAAGAACGCTAGGAAACTATTAAGAGGTTGAGTCCGATAGATGGCCATTTCGAAACACTTCCAGGGGCGTTGTAATGGAACGAACCTAGGCTCCAGTAGCGCAATCTATATAGGTACAAGCTCGTATTTGTGTGATATCGATCGAATTTGAAACGACCAGGCTACGCCTCTTCGAGCATTTCGTTATCCTACGATACAGAAATAATACTAGAATATGCGCACCTGTCCCGCTTGAATTCGATATAACCGCCGACGAAACGTACTTCCGGTGAAGACTGAGGGAAATCGACGATGTGCGTTACGCACGCCGCGAATCTTCGGCTCGCAACTTTACTCGAATTTGGAAATTTAAAACAAAGAGAGGTCCATCTGTAAGGATTTGCAAAAACAGAAAAGAGATTGCGGTTAGGAAAATCTATCGGCGGAAATTTGTTAAATCACCGCTTGCTGTTCTTTATTTCGTTATTTCATGATAGAGGAATAAGTAAAGGCGATATAAAGATTCAATCTGCTCGGATTCGATATAACCGGCGACAAAATAATCCTCCGAAACAGACTAATAGTAAGACGAATCAATGCATCGAGAATGTCGAATTCCGCGTGATGCGCATCATCAAGTCTGTATGTCAACTCGTGTTTGGAAGTTACAAAGAAACAAGTTCGTCTACAAAGATCTTCAACTCTGTCATGCGTTATTATAATGTTGGATTTAATGTCGTTCACAGACTGACAATCCTGTTTTACAATCGACACGTTCTAGAGAAGGATAATGATAGATCATGGATTACGAAATACTTAACGTTAAAGAAACTTTATAGAGAAATGAATGTAATAAAAATTGATTGTTTCTTATTTTTACATCCTTGCTCGAAGATGTATCGATATATTGCAACGTTATATTTTATGATCTCAATAAAATATTCAAATTACGAATAAAAATCTATCGCTAAAAACGTATCAAATCATCCTTCGTCAATCTTCCGCGCTATTCGAGGATACAGAAATAACACGAGGATATCCACAGGCATTTGAATCCAACCGAGTGTCAACTAAAACGAATTGATGTGTCAAAGATGCTATGTTACGTGCGAGACGAAGCTTCAGCGAAAATCTGAAATTCACACATCGATAATCGACAATGTTACGATTGTATTTTGAAACGCGAATGAAAAGAATCGAAAGGAAGTTATTTCTCATGCTGCAGAATGACGATGAATTTACGATGATCATCTTATAATGGCAACTATTATTTTTAGTATTTATGGTTTTATATAGAAACGTATCTTTGGATATTCTCTTCGTGGACGTTATTTGCTTTTAGTTGAGTCAGGAATTTTATAAAAATAGTTCAATAAATCGAATTCTCAACGAAATGTTATAAAAGCTGTGCGCAACGATGTGGAAAAATGTACATGTTACCATGTAAAGAGTGAACCGTCAAAGAAGAGAGGAAATAAAATACGTAAATACATCGTTTGAAGTACTAGAAACTGAATGGCAAATAAAGATAGATGAAACGAATTCATCGAATAATTGTTTGATAAGATATTTTGAGAAATATTATAATGCTTGACTACGAACAGAGCTACATACCGTCTTTTCTTATATTCATTCGCAGAATCAAATATTTCTGACAGACTTCTGCATAGTACTATGGCTGTTAATGAAAATGGGTGGTTTATTGATCTCAGGAATTTTCTCATGGCGCTAGTAAGAAATGAAATATGAATTAAACGTTGGGCGTTTCATTTTAGTATCGGACATAAGAACGAGCGAAATAAAAACAATGTGATATAACTACAATACGCGTAATTAATTTTGCTGTGAAAATGATCCAAGAAATATACGCATATGTACGCATATTTTTCACTTTATTTTATAATTTCCATTTTCAAATTGAAAATTTATTAAATATATACAACCCATTGATTAATTAAATTGCATCGAATTGAAAGGCTATTTGCGATTTATTGCGCGTTTATCGACGGAATATAAATTCCGGTGATATCAAGAAAACCGAGAAGGATTACCGAAGCAGTGATTGACGATAATTTAGAAACTTCACCGGTAGCCAAGTTTTGGCCGAAGAATATTCATAGCGTTTGAGAAAGCTGCAGGAAAACGTCAACGATGACACGAAGAAAGTGATGGGATCAAAGATTAAGTAACTATTAATATTCACCGAATAATTATCGACTGAAAGCGAATTTTCCAGTCAATAAATTCACGCTGGTGTCCGGTCCATATTTGATAACGAAATGACCGATGACACCACTTTTCAAGACACAGTTCATCTTCTTTTCCATCTATGAATAATAATCGTCGTGACACTCTGCAATAAAAATTCTCGTTTGGAATATGGAAAAATTTGACTTAACATCTTCTACGGAGTATAATAGATCACGGAAAGGACAACGGACTAAAATCGCTTAAGAAGAAGAAAATTTATCTCTAGAAGTCTCTGGAGAGAAAACGAGATCCTGTAACAGCTGCATCGATATATTCGAGGAGAAAGGTTTACCTTATCTCTCGTAATAATCGCATTAGTCTATCATAGTTCTCAGTCATTCTATGGGAAGGACCTTTGAGAACAACTGTGTCAAATATGCAAATTTTTCCGCATCGTCGTGCTCAAATAAATGAACGTTACATCGATCTATTACGCAACGAGTGAGTCATCAATGAACATTAATCTATCGTTCGGTTTCATCAATTTCGCGAGTTTCATGTACTTGGAAGCGAAAGTGCAAGTTACTTCCATCGTTAAGCCAAGAACACGTGCCATTTTGACATCTACCGTCGGTAAATGAAGAAAATTGTACGCGAAGAAAAGAATGGCTCATCGTTTACCAGAAAACGAAGAGATACCTTTGTTCAGTTTGTACATCGGCAACTTTGTAATTCGAAACAAAAAGATTTATTGATAAAAGATGGTAGTATCTCTTTTACTCTATCTCGATTAATCTCCATTCACACTTGGAAATTTCAAACAGAGAAACTTATGGAAGGAGAACATTTGGAATGCCATGTTTCTCCTTTATGCTCTATACTTAATTACATTCCACGCTTGTATTCTACGTCAAAGTTTCGGAATTAACAATGGGAAAATCTTGCAACGATGTAGGAATTTAAAAAATTACCATTTACCGTTCCTCCAACGATCCCCTTTTAAGCTATCAAATATCAAGCAAAGAGAATTTACCGACAAAAGTCGACAATGCTACGACCCTCTGCCATTCCCTCGAACTTTTAAATATTACTCAGGGGAATTCCCTTATGAGAATTAAATGGGAGTTAACAGTACCGTCCCTCGAATTTCCCAGAGAAGGGACCATTGATTGGAGCAACATTTTTCTCAGCAATACGATCGCTGGCTGGATGATACTTTAGTCAATTTAACTTGTGGTATGCGTGCAACCATTTGGAGAGAAAGAGAGGAAGGGAACAGGCCTTAATAACGATGGAGTCAGGACAGCAAATAATCCTGAACTTAACTACACTTCGTGGATTTGTACTTTGGAAAAGAAACGGTACTTTTAAGAAACTAGAACTATCGGTGATTGCAGTATAAAATTAATATTAAAAACATCAAAATGGAATGTGTATGAAGAAATACACAATGTAAGGAAGATACAACTCTTTATGTCAGACAGAAGTCATTTCAAATTATGTGTTTCCGCTCGTTAAATATAAAATAATGAAGGAATATTTGGAATAAAAATAAGGATAGTACAATAAAAATTTAATTCTACAATAATGAATTATTCGATCATTCATTTAGAATATTTTCCTCTTTTTTACGAGCAAATAGCTTCCCTTATGTTCATTTTACAATTCCTTCGGTCTGTCCAAGCTCTACGTTTATCGCAATTTGATTTTGCGTAGGTTGTAATTAGCATTTATTGGCGCTTGCAGAATATTTCTATTTGTCTGGAACAGCTTTCAAAGTTTCCCTCTTTAGAGATTTCACACGCGCAACGCATCCTCGTCATATGATATCATACATTCCAAACCTCGACGTGCATTCTCTGAATCATCTTCTTTACTATCCAACCCAGCGTAAACATTTCTCCGATTCTTCATCATTTACCACCTACGTAAATCCTCGCTTTCACATCAGTTCCTGACACGTAATTTCGCACGTTCCACGATTCGTGTGTTTTTATTATAATCCGATTTATTCAAATGTCAAAGTACTTACAAGTACATCTATCATTCGGTTCGAAATTGGCCTTTACATTCGGAAAACTTTGTAACCACGTGAAACTTATATACAAAATTCTGATATCTCTGATGCTTGCCTTATGGTTCGTCATCGAACACTCTATTCGTGCTGAATGATGGACAAAACCAACACACGGATAAGCGTTGCGTCGTGCTATCTAACTCTGTAGATGGTTGTTGTTGCGGCCAAGTGGGTTCACAGCCTCCGACGTTCGAGATTATTTTACATTAGCTGCGGAGAATGCGTCTCGATGGAACTTGACCTCCTCCATATAAAACGCTTCACTTGTGCATAGAAGAAGGAGAAAACTTTCACTTTGTCACGGCTGAGAGCATGGCGTGGGTCGAGATAGACAAAGGATCGATAGACCAGCCCTCGATAAATTCATTCGAACTCGCGAACAAATTTATTCGCGTAACGTTGCACGGTCAAGTCCTCGTGCCAGATCGTCTAATGTCTTTTTAATGCGTCGATACATTAGGTGCTTCCGGATAACATTGTTTCTTCGTCATATCTTTTTCTTCCTCGTCCGTTCGTATGCTTGCGAATAAGAACTCGAAAATTATTATTTTGTCTGGAACAGTGAAAATGATGGTACGACGAATTCACGATATTCCACGCCATAATAAAAGTATTTTATTGTAAATAATACAGTTAAATTGTTTTCTCTTTGTTACTGACGAATCTTGGCGTTTATGGGTATTCATTTTTCACAAATCGGGCAGAGCCAGATTTGGTAAGCTCCTCTGAGTTCCTTATGTAATTGATTTAAAATTTACTTCGTGAGACTTAAATCGGCAGATCATGGTTGTTGATACGTGATTGTCGATTCGTTAGTTTTCTATGACTCGGGCGGATAACTTTGAAATTTGCTTCGGCGGATTCGGTGTGGGTGAAATTGCGTCGATGATTGTCAGTGATTTGAGGGTAACTCGGAGAATAGCGACTAGTTTCGAAACTCGAAGTTTCTTCAAAGTAGGTTTATAAAACACGAGAATCTGACGTGTTTTCGCCAAAGAGCGGATGTTGTTGTCGAGATTGAATCTTACGATTTTGGGAAACTCGTTAAACTGACTTGCAGGCAACTTTTAAGCTCGGTCAGGAAATTTCAATTCTCTAAGAACAGGAAGGAAATATGATATTGTTTCTGCACTAACTTGAAAACTTCGAAATCTCGTGAATTCGCGAACCATTGTTTTCGTTTCTTTACAAATAAAGAATGTTAATTGTTCGAAAACTAAACCAGGCTAAAAGTACGAAGATCTTAATAGTTTACTGGGTAGTTTATATAGGCTGTTATGATTTTTGGAAGTAGAAATAATTGTATGTAGAAATCTCAAGCGAAAGCTTCATAACCTGGCGCTTTCTAGCAATAAGTCGCGGTAAGAGCTCGCTGACGTTTCTCGTAATTAGCATTCAGTTATTATAGTTATCGTGGCACTTAGGCGATTTCATTTTTAACAAAATCCTTAATGCGGGCTGGGTGGTCGTGTTTCGACTGCGAGCGACTGCTTTAAAAGGCAGTTTACATGCTTAATAGCGATCTGAATAGGCAGCTGAAGTGTTTCGCTGAGGTCGGAAATCTTCGTGAAGCGAACAAGTTGGGAGTGAACGCTCAATGCTGGAACAACCTGAATTCAATGAAAACGCCAGAAACGTCTGCCGGTCCTCGATTCATTAAATTGAAAACACTGCAGAAGACATATAATAACTTATCAATGTTTCGAGAAATTTTTCTCTCTGACGTCAGATTCTGCATTTTGAAATTTGGTAAGAAATGAAAAACTATTTCCCTATGTAGTGACGCTGTTATACATTAAATTATTTGATAACTATTTTCATTAGTCAATGTAGTAAAAAATTTGTGCGAAAATTGTTTAATTAGTTGAGAGAATTTTAAGTTACCTCTACGTTATTCTAAATTACTGAAAATTATTATTTTACATATTCCAACGTAAAATGGAACGCTAATTGAGGAACGCTAATTAAAATTTAGAGAGTGATACTGTTAAGTAATTAAAAAGTACATTAAATTATACAGAAAAATTTAACGAATATAATTTCCTAAACTTATCTCAATATGATATTACGTAATGAAATTTCCTTAACTTACGTAGAAATCTCTTAGAACAAATCAGAGCAACAAATTTTTATTTCTTTACAAGAGTAACTACGCGCTTCGATGATTCCTGATTTATTCATATTCATTGATATTCTCTGATCGACACACGAATATCTCGTGCTTGTACGATTTACCACAGTAAGCTGCTGGTATACACAAAGCGTACAATCTGAATTCTGGATCCAGAACTATATGGAGGTTGTGTGATTGTGTTCGTATTGTGCGTAACGTGCTTCTACTTGATGCATCTTGAACAATTACTCGGGGAAATCTGCGCTGCAGCGACCCGTGCAACAACTTCGATGTACCAAATTTCGGTCAATTGAAGATTTCATCGCAGACGAGAATTTCATCCTTGTTGTCTCTGTTGCTTCATCCATGTAAACTTTATAAAAGGGAATACGAACGACAACAAACGAAAATCTCCCTTGCGATGTAATCATCGGTAAAACACGAAGATGGTCTCGAACGAAAGGAAGAAAGAAATAAAAAATATTTTTTTTTATCGATAAGAAAAAGTCTCTCTTCTTGAATTCGTTCGTCCTGTTTGTTATTTTCCTCGTTTCACTGGGAACGACACTTCGCTTCATCTGGCTGGAATTGGAGAGTTTAATGTTAAACGACGACAGGTAGTTTAAAACGTGCGTCGTTGTACCGCTTGTAAAGAGTAATTTCGCGTGGCTCTAGAAGACCCTGCACTCGGCCCACTTTTACGTGACACTCATGACAAAGTTGGAAATTCACATGCTTATAACTGCGGTTTATTGCGAAGTAATCAGATAGTCTTGTTGAATTATTGATGAAGTCGATAGCGTTGTAATGTTAAGAGAGTTTAATGTTGAACTATCATAGAGATCAATTAAGTACATATGTTTGTGTTATCACGTATGCACACATATTCAGTGTTGTTTTATCGCGTGGTAAACTTGATTAAATGCAAATAAAGTATGCAAATAGATATCGATAATGTTTTGTAAAAAATATATATATATACGGCTTGTTTACACAAAGATGTGAATGCAAATACTTTATAAAAAAAGTTACACAGAAAATACGAAAACCATCGATTCGCCTCCTTTTTCGAACACACGCTTGACATCTTTGGGTGATCGAGTTTGTCGCTTTCTGAACTTGATGCTTATTTTACTTCAGATCACTGAATGCGCCATGAATCCTCTGTATCAGTTCGTGTTTCGAATCAATTCTTCTGCGATTTATCGTTGCCAACAGATAAAAGTTTAACAGTGTAAGATCTGGCGATCTCGCTGGCCGAACAATGTGACCTGTGATCTGTTACCTTTAGGTTTCGTATTTGCGTTATAACTCTTTCGTAAAACGCACAGCTACTTTTATATAACTCTTTTTTTCTTGTTTCTCGTCGTAAAATAAAGTGATAAAGTTTGACCGTTTAAAACTGAGACACTCTGCATATAATTTATTGTAATGGATACTATGCGTGTATTGATAGTAATGTTATATAATTAAAAAATGTAACGATTACTATCAGACGTAGTAGATGATCTAGTAAATTAAATCGAATTATTCAATAAACTGTCCGATAATAGTTGCACCAGCAGTGCAACGATGACGTAACTGAGGAATCCGTTTGATTATGCCAAAATTCAAAGTTTCTTCTTCAGTTGCATGAATCGTAAACCTGCGATGTTTCGTAAATTCCTCGCAAAGCGAATGAAAAAAATATCACGGAAAATAGTCTCGTAAAGTAGCCACGTAACAAACGGTAAACTAAACTCGATGACTCGTTGCGTGAATCTTCAGTCACGTGTATCGCATGGCTGTACACTTGTTTCTTTATTTTAAACTTACAAACTTACTGTTAGGTGGTTCGAAAAGTATCTTTCGTTTTATAAGAAAATATTAAAATAAAATATTAAAATTATTTTATCGAATTACGTAGGGTCCATTTTGTTTTATCAAGATAAAAATCACAACGTTTGACAGATTAGGTTTCTTGTTTGTCTAACGATGTATCGTTGGAAAAGACGTGTCTGTAAAAGAAAGACACTTTTCGGACGACCTAATATATTTTTCTGTTCCTCGTAACCGTTGCAATTACGTACATAATCGAATATTACGATGAGATTGACTTCCAGAAACCAATACGTAATAATAGAAAGATAGCAAGTAAGCCACTCGCAGTTATATTAATCCGAATAATTCTGAAAGACGTCTGAATACTTCTGAATTTTTATATATAAATATACGTGTTCAGTTGCGCGCACCTTTGATGCAGAGTTCCTCGTCGTATTTCGGCGGCAAAAACGTTCTCATCCTTCAGCTTCCGCAACGACGGAGAATTACAACGCGAGATTAAGAATGCACGTCAAGACGCCTGGAATCGCGTTCATTTTACAGCGTGAAGCAATCATCGCGATCCTCTGTACGCTCCGTTACGCTTTTCCTCGGTTTATAGGCCAGTGCACAATTCACGAGGCTCCGCCACTTTCGTATCGATCCTCCGTAAGCATTCGCATGCCGACAGATGTAAGTGGATAAACCTGGTCGTTTCAGTGTCTCGATAAATTCACAGTTCGCTCTGTAATTGAAGGTATCAACGTCAGGTACCAATTATCTTATATCACGAGATTATTTTTCGCGATGAAATTAATGTCCGGTCGTTACGTCTATCGTTGGCTACTTGTTGTATAATTCCTTGGTTCTTTCCCTTACGATGAAGTTATCGACTAAGAAATCAATATCAACGGATTTTTTAACGATAAATGTCGATAATAAACTTGAGTGAAATATTCAAAGTGTAATTTCACAGCGTTTCAAAGACGTGGGGATCAGGATGCTATGTGTTATTGTGTTCCTCAATTTGTCATTTAAGATGGTGAAATTCATGCTTCAGGCATTTACAGGAATATTTCTAATTTGTAAAAAGACCACCTGCTGTTTCGTTACGATGCGGGTAACTTGAGATTGAATCTTGTACGTCGATCACTTGCAAAAGATGCAATAAAATTCTGGAGAATCTAAGAAGTTCGGGATCCTACGAATCTCAAATCCGAAGATAATGAAGAATAAAAATGAAAAGAGTTTATATTCGTGACATACATTTCCACGCAAAATTTGCTTTTTGAACTGTCTCTAAATCGATTTCACTTTTCAAAACATGTTCCAACGATTTGTCTTATTCCAGCGAGGAACTGGTGACGTCGATTCGACAAAGGAACGAAAACGATGTCGGTTTCCCTCGTGAAAATTTACTTCTTTTTCGTCGTAATAGTCTAATGTTCTACAAAAGCAACGTTCTTCTTTCATCCGAGTCAGCGACTGCTTAGAGAAAAGAACGGTCACGCTTGAAGGAACATTTCGAAAAGAAAACTCCCATTTTCCGCGTGTCGTGAAAAACTTTTGCACCGAGGTCGAAATCGTACGTTCTCTTCCTGTTTGTGTTAAAAACGCTTCGAAAGGACAAGTTTGATAGAAGAACCGCTAACGGAGAACGCGTTTCTTTCTTGGCCACGGCTTGGATTGGTGAAAGCTATTTCAAAACACGGCGATTTTAAATATCTATCCTGAATACGAACATTAAAAAAGTTGCGATCCAATCGTCTGACAGCGTCGACGTTTTATGCGGTGTAAAATCAACCTTTGCTTTTATTGGGAGAATTCTTCTTGGTATTTGCGTCTCGCGAAAAAAGGCTCCTGCAACTCTGTATTTTTCATTTTTCTTCCCATTTCATATGGTTAGAATTCAAGTTTCTGTTTGTTGAGACTGAATTTGGGAAATTCAGAGGTGTATCGATAGTTTTGCAAAGGAAATTGGATCGTTAAAGGAATGTTGTTGAAGGAAACAAGTTATAAAATACCTCGTGGAATCATTTAACTTAATTCATGCGAAAAATAGAACAGAGAATATTGAATTTTATCAGCAGAAAATTATTCAGAGAAATTTTACACGAACTAAAGATGAAACTTCAAGTTTCTTTTTAAATACTTAAAATAATCCGATCTACCGAAATTTTAAAAACAAACAAATTAAAAAACATTTATTATAATGTGAATGTAATTTTCCAAAGATATCACTGTCCAAAGTTTCTTACTTAAAATTATATTTCAGTCTTTCTATTCTTTATCAAAAGCTTTCCTTGTAAGTGTCATTTGAATTATCGTTATATTCATAATGATTCACCTAACGACGTACACCTACGTATATTTCCTTCGTTCGTTTAAAAAGCACGACGGATAAGGATGGTAATGCTTTCCAGATGTTAAAAGCTTCTGGTACCATTAGGCACTCGCGAACGAGCTTTTCATAAGAGACAGTCAAAGCGACGTTGCGCTCAACGAGTGTGGCCGTCATGCGGTGCGTAGGTCAAAGCATTTCAGCGCGTTGCATTCGTGAAATTGCAAGACCGCCTATCCGAGTTTCTGAAATGTACAGCATTTACCCGCATGTTCTTCGTTTCGCAATCTTCGCTATAGAGATTGAACATAACAAGGTCAGACCTTCCTAGGGAAATTACTTTGTAGCCCTTTTATCGCGATCGGTAATGAGGAACTGAAAGTTCTAAAAATCGGAAATAAGATATCGAGGTGAGATATCGATTACTAGGTGGGAATGTTCGTGTGAATTCATATTTTCGCGAACATATATAATTCAAGAAGTAGAAGGCGAAAAATTAGTTTATCTATTATTAAAAATTAGTTTATCTATTTATATGCTTTTGATATTTTATGTAGTTTTACATGCAATGTGCATTCTGTGCATTTTTGCACCTTCTAATTTCTCATAAATGCATAAAAATCCGCGATTTATCGATTATATTAAAATTACAAGACTGGTTTTATTAATTGCAAGATTAATTTTAATTATCAAATTAAAAATGGTAATCAGTAACCTAACCACTAGACAAAATATGCATAATATACAAAAACTTGTATATTAAATAAGGTACAGTGATTATTCTAATATGTATCGAGTTTTAATTTTTTCCATAAAACGTTATATTCATAAAGCTATGAATTTTCGTAGATATCGCTAGTCTACTAATAAAGAAATAAATATAAATCTGAAGAATATACTTTCTTACACTTCTACCTTTTTTAGCGCGCCTTAACATTAATCGTATCCTTTTTGTTAGATTTGTTCGTTGTCCTTCGCGCGTACCTAGTTTAATATTGCCATGAAATATTCATCTAATGTTGTCATGAATATTCCATCAGTATGCTCTGTAAATATCCTCGTACAAATTTACTATTAGTAACGCTCGAAAAAATCAGAACGTAGTAAAATTAGTCTCATTATGCCGTATATTACGTTAACTGCGGCCTATGCACAACGAATTAGCATAAAGAATACAATACATGGCTTGTTTCTTCATAAACATAGAGATTTATACGTTGTAAAGATTCTGTCAGTAACGTAAGCTGTTTGACACTGAAAATAGAACTATGACGAAATTATGTATACCAACCTTTAAATTTCACGTCTATATTCATAGCTCAAAGGATTAATCTTAATTTAAGATTAGTCCACTACTATTTTAATAGCTTTAAAAAAAGAATAACTTTAATAGCAACATATGTAAATTCATAGCTTGGCTTCTCCGCAATACATTTAAAAATATTCATCGATCACTTTAGAAACTCGTAAATTTCCATTCTCATAATACTTTTAAAAATATTCAATCTACCCTAACTTAAAGAAATCTCAACCTCGCTTTGCATATTCTTCATAACGACATGTTACTCGTGACATTGTGCAATGCATCCTAGTGCTGCATCCTTTTGATCTCATTTGGTTACAGTTTACAAGACGGGGAAAGGAATGGAGAAAATAACAGTGGAACGGAAAATAGAGAGATTGGGATCAGCTTTCTGATCGATCTGTTTTCCAGCGATGAAAAATAAGCGAATTGCAAAGTTGTGACTTTAATGCGTTTCATCGATGTTTAGAATTAGGCCAAAGTTTAGACCAAAGCTATAAACGAGAAATATGTTCGAAGAACGTGTATGTAACTGTTGGTGAAAAACGCGGCCATTCGACGTGGCATCGAGGGTACATCGATCCTGTTCGTCAGTGAGAAACGCTTGAGAAAAAATTAGATTTGTGTACCCTTTTCTGGATCGTAATTTATTTTTACGCCGGATACCGGAACTTTCTAATTTGTAGGTGTTCCTATAGCTTTCGAAGCGAACCACTTTCGAACAATGAAACGAATAAACGACCTGAAATGGAAGTTTAACACTAACCTTACCAGGCTCGGTGAAATGGTCGGTTTCAAAATTTAATTAAAAATTGTAAAATTCATTGCTATTTCTTTCGTTCGTCTAACTTTATGTAAATCTTGTATTATCTGATTAATCAATTTCTTAATTTTTGTTAATATAAGAATTTACATAAAGTTGGAATAACAAGAAATGTACAATTTTAAATTGAATTTTGAAACCGGGTCTGGTAAGGTTAGTGTTAACAGAAATAATTTTACGTTTGTCGAAATCGGAAGAAACGTAACGTTGGAGTGTTTGCAAAGAGAAATGAAAGGATGACTGTCATTTCTTTAATGACTTTCCTAAATCACTTTTCTATTTTCTCAGAAGAAATGTAACACGATGTGTAAATATTAACTTAATTCTACTTTTAACCTTTCAAGTATCAAGAGACATAGTATTTTCATAGCTTTATCTTCTACAACGTTAACTCTGAATTTCGATAACAAAAATTTATCTATACTATTATTTATTTATATTACACAATTTACTATTTCTTCATAACGATCACAAATGAAAAATGTGATATCTCAAGTTTTATGTCTTTTATAAAAGAATAATTTTAAGATCAGAGGTGTTATCAAGCGATTCTACATGGGAATTATTTTTGCATTTGGTTACACTACCACACAAATGATTTTCTTACATTCTTAAATGCTCGAAAATTATTAATAACAGTAATTATGTAGATCGACATTAATTATCTAGAACACGTTCTTAGAACACATCGTGGATTCATCAAGTATTTCCAATATATTACATCTTCGAACCATTCAAATTATTCGTTTCTCTAATGCTTCTAAATTAAAATATCTCTTAACTTCGTCGAATGTCAAATATAGGATTCAAAAAATTAATAAAAATAAACCCATTATATATTTCTCATTTATTAATTTTAATTTCAAGTTATCTTCCAAAAGAATTTTCATTAAATTCTTAAGTAAACACAGTTTCGTCGACAATAATGTCTTGAAACGTGTTCTTGTAAAATATTCGTTGCTAAGCTATGATGAACTTTAAACCGTAAATTTCTTTGTACCATAAACAGAGGAATAAAAGACACGAAGACAACGTTTAAACTTTGTCTAACGGTTAAATCGGCTTACTTATCGAGGTAAGAATGTTATAGATACATCGAATCGATGGAAAGACTCGAGGGAGTTTGTAGAGGCAAAGATCAGACTGATATATCTGCGAAGGTAGCTTAATCTTGAAATCGTGGAGTCGCTATTTCTGGTAATGACAAAGTATCGATTGTCGCTGACGCGTCCGATAAAAAAATCGAGAATGGTTTTGCCGCGAGCGAATCGAAGGTGTAAAATTCATCGTTGACCTGGCTGCAAACGATTCTATCAACCGCCCGGTCACGTCAATTTTATCGAATCGTTTTAAAGGAAATGCGGTTACGCAGCCATTTCGAGGCTGCTTTTATTAGATCTTCGGTGAAAGATGCATGGCTGTCGACTTTCGATGGTGTTATATAACAATTCTATCACGGTTTTATCCACAGTGCTTCATGTTGTAAAAATATTCAACTGTAAACAGTTTTACAAGAAGCGGAACAGAGATTTTAAAAGAGGATAAAAAGAACGGTAATATTTTACTAAAATAATATCTACTCTCGATTCTGTACAAAAAATCTCTGAACTTTTAATTGTAATTCTTATTAACTATTGTAAATAGTTCTTTTCTTTCTCTACCTTTTATTTGTTTGTTCGTCGGTGCAATTGTTACTAGAAGCTACCCAGGAACGTCCATTTCAAACCTTCAATTATTGTACATCTCAGGTCTGCACGATGATCTTAAACGTTTGTTCGAGACACTCCTTTGTCATTGCTTTTAATAACATTAATTATAAATCAAATATTCACCATTCGTTACATTTCTAACGTAGAAATAGAAAAAGGATTGATGGAATGGATTACCTTTTTATTGGATTTCAACGTACCTATCAGGGAGAAGAAAATTTTTGGACTTCATTTAGTGTCATTGAGATTTCCATTTTGGATTTTCTCGGATATTTTAATAATTAAATAATTAAATAATTTGTCTGTGCCATTACAAATATTAAGCTTGCTTTATATGGATTAAAAGGAATAATAATTCGTAATAGAACGTAGACGGTGTTAATGATTATCGCGATATCGTTTAATTATAGAATTACAGAATCTTAACTTAAGCTATAGACTTTGTAATAAAATAAACTCAACGTAACCGTTCACATGAATCTTTGAAAGCTAAATTTCATTGGGTGATCCTTAATTAGTCCAGCGACATCTTCATCAACCAGGTCACGATTGCCATAATGGAACTGCTTCTTTTGTTCTCTGCTCCGATACCAAAACGGCCACCATTCGCTGAAACGTTAATTTGATTGCACGTAATTGCTTATTCTCGTAGTAATTGAAGAACTTGTACAAAGAAGATGTAAAGAAATGACACTGCGATAGAACATGAAAAATATTTCTATTTCTTTTTTATATTTCTATTCCATTTAAAGAATAAAACACTGATAAATATAATATTGAACGTTTGTTGCCAGTTTTGCATTTCGCAAAATGTTTTATAATCTGAAAGAATATCGATTGGAACGAAAATATAGCGTACCTAAAGCCAATGTATATTTACCGAAGAAATCACTTCGTTAATTGTACATTCACCGAAGGGTTCAACAAATTGCCTCCCTGTTCGTTATATGAATTATGCGTCGTGCAAAGTATTTTATAATCCATTTTCACTTAACAGGTTTTATAGCTATTACTTGATAATAGGAAATGCTTTTAGCAACTTTTAAAAGTAGATTGGCATCGCTGTTTATTGAATATTCCTTCGCGTAGCAAAATTTATTCCAACTATAGATAAAGATAAATACACCTAATGTCGTTAAGCTTTCCTCTGGTCGTATTTCTTTTTTAAAGATATTTGAATCTTTATTCTCGACGATTTTCTAAAACTTCTTAACGAATCTCCTTCTCATTTCATTTCAAGTATTTTTATTTCATAACAATAGTTCCACAGAAGTATTACGGAAATTTTTAACAAGTTACTAAACAATACTTACGGCGTGTCTTAAATTATTCAGACAAAAATATTATGATGTATACATACTATACTCTATTTGATCTTGCATTTGTTATGTCCTTTGAAAATCATATTAAAATTTCTTATTTTAACCTACTTTTTATTATTATTTATTCTCGTACGTTTTCAAAACATTAAAACAAGAATGTAATTTCTTTTCTAAATGATTTATTTTAATACAAGTTTTTCCACCTGATTTAACATTACCAGAATATTTAGCAGATATTTGTTACAAATTATATGAATATTTTATTCAAATTACTTCATGAATTCGAAGTTATAAATAAAATTCTAAATTGTGGATACCCTTAAAATGTCTGAAACAAATCATGAAATATTACAAAACTAATTTATAACATATACTCGCTGTTGCTCGTGTGTTTTTGTATCTTTGTGTATTATAACCAGCGAACATGTCCACTTTCTACATAACACACGGAGGTGCATTTTTTCTCTCGTTTCTTTATCACCAAAGTTTGTATACGTCTGTGCACGTTGTTTCCCAGTGGCGAGCCCAATATTCAGTGAAACGTCAGCCGCACAACCTTTGCATCTGACCCTCTCAATCATGGGGTTGCGAAAGTCGTCGAGCTAACACGCACTCGCCACCGCGTGACATAAACCTGCACCGCAGCGTTTCGAATAGTATTTGTTGGAACGCGTTACTGCCCATCCGATGTTACGTGTTTCGCAAACATTTCGACGGTCATTGTTCACTTGACCGATTGGTCCGATCATCTTGACAAACGCTGATGCTGCTTGGTTTACATTTTGTAAAAAGAAAAATAGAGTTGTCTGGTAGAAATGTACAAACTATCTGAAATAAAATATTTTATTATAACAAAGATGAACTTTTAAATGCATGAATAATCATGGATGATTTTAATTCTTAGCAACTTACTACTGACAAATCGCTTTCTTCAGAGTTCTGAATCTTTATTTCATTTCCACGATCTGCAAAACATTCCTAGAAGCTTCAACAATTTAAGTAAAAAATATAATTGTCAATTGGAAGAATGTGGAATTAATTTTTTGTACAAATTATGGTACCAATTACCTTGGAAACATTTTTTTCTTCACTTCGTTCTATATAGAAGATATAATACATTTAAGAAAGATATAAAACAGTTGTATTGTAAATTTCAGTCTTGACTTTCTTTAAAACCTTCTTTCTCCTACTTTAATCTCAAGTAATTACATATTTCTTCGTTGCGTTAAGCGCACACAGAGCGGCGTGAAAATTAGTCACGTCGTTATTAATACTCAGCTTCTGTCTCCCTAATAACCGAGCAATCTACTATTAAGGAAAGTATAATTTAATTACTGTTTGCAATTAGTCTCTGGAACAATACTGACCATTCTGCAGCACGATAAGCTACCTCGTATGATTCTCGTATGGACCAGTAACTTGTTACATCATTCAATGCACCAAAATCAACAGCTTGTTTTCAAATTTTCATATTCGCACTTATATCTGGCTGGTTGAGAATCACAGTGGCGTAAGTCGGTTCAAGTTTGCTAATTTTTAGAAAATAATGATCTTTTTATGTCAGTGGCAAAAGAAAAAATTCTCATAAAGTTCTCACATTATCAGTTTACTGTTTCCGAAGGTAGATCGAGTATTCAGAGCTAATTGTATCTACAAATTTAAATTTGGAAATTATATTTTTAAATAGGATAGTGTTCTACGTTTACTATTACGTTACATTATATTAAGATGCTTATTATATCTTTTCAGGTGATGAGAACTTATCATCAAAGAGATTAAGGTTATAGCATAATTAACTATAAAACTAAGGAGATAATACTTGATTAAAATACGTGACTAAATTCAAATTCTCAAAATCTTGACTTGTACGCCATTATAATTTTCAGTCTGCCAAATTACAGTCTGTTGATCGCTCAACATTGACGAAATTCTTTGTTCCTTTGAAACCTTTGCTTCACTGTCCAAACTATTCCATGAGGTCTCTTTCGTCAAGCACGTACCATCTCGGCTGTTCATCGTCCTCGTTAGGGTTAATTAATAACTCTACCGGATGGCTAGCAACAGCTAGTACACCATCTATAGGTAGCTTTGCATTCACGAATTTCCGCTCGGAGCAAGTAGCCACGTGGCTGACTTCGGTTCACATTGATAACACTTCCGTCCTGCGTCGACGATATTTTGCGAGTTGACGCGACGAGACAAATTTCAACGTTTTGATTCGCTGCCTTGCGATTTCGTGTCTTTGGCGAGCGAAACTTCCACGAGTTCAAATTTCTGGACGGCTCGGAACTTCATAATGGAAGATCGATATCTCCTGTTAATTTGTTCGATATTCTATGGTAATTTGTTCAATATGCATATTTACAGTTTCCCAAACTGTGTGAGATAATCTTAGCGTATAGCATTGAAACGTTGTGCTGCAGGTAGATTTTTACACAAAAATATGACATAAATGCTTAGCACATTTAGTATACTAAGTTAATTAAGCGATTAATCAATTACCTGGTGTACGTACTTAAATAACAATTGCGTATTATAACAACTATATATGCTATATATCGAAGAATAAAATATAATACAATGATAATTTAATTCTACGACAATTCTTGTCGATTCTCTCAAGCTCTGATGTCTGTATTTCATTACGAACTTTTCTACGATTTACACGTTAGATGACACGTATATCGATTTTCGGCAATTTATCGAAGGTTCGTGGCAAATGCTGAGCTTTTTGACTCACAAACAGTCCTCTCGCCAGAGAGTTCATTGCTCTGCTCGTTCCATGGTCAGATCTTTCTCGAAAAATGTTTTCACTTTGCACGTGTCACAGGGCTCATCGCTCACTGCTACCATCGAGGCTGAATCCTTCCGGCTATTGGCAACACGATATACGGTCTTACGCTGTAATTCGTTACTTATATAAAGTATATCCGCACAGTGATATACGATACGTTGTAACAATGCACGTGAGTGATTGATTCTTTAGGAATGGTAATTCGGTAATGGTAATTCAGTAATGGTCTTCAATGAGTAAAGTGTAACACGTTACGTGTACAATACTGCTTTGCATGATTAATGGAAATTCATTGGAGGGATTAGTGCGAACACATAAATGGTTGCAAAGCCATGTTGTGATAACAGTGTGATAAGAACGTTGAAAAAGGTATGCTACCGCGTGCAAATTCGTGAGAATCAATTAAACTCTCGTCAAACCATTAAGTTCGTCAGGTCCAGACGAATTGGACACATAATATGTAATAAGGTAAATACGTGTAAATACGTGTGTAATGTATATACATAAGTCTGCGTTCGCGAATTTGTCGAGCGTTACGTTAAAACACGATCACATCTACGCGAATTCAACCATTTGGACATTCCTTTAAAAAAATTGTAATTTCTTCGATTTTCTTGTTTTAAAATGTTATCGTTATCACGTTCAATCCTTAATTGACATCGTTGGATCGTATGTGACTAGCGGTTTGAAATAAATCGTTCAATTTCTAGATATTTAATTTTCAATTATATTATTCATGGTGAATTTTTTCGTTCAATCTTTCTGAATTCTCCATCGTCTTGTCCCCGTCTCATTGAGGCGAGCGATTAATCGGAATCCAACATTTCCACACCGAGTAATGGAGAATTTGCTCGGGACAGAAGCGTCTCCATCGAAACAGTAGAACCTTCCCATCCTACGGCAAAGAGGGTAGAACCGTCGAAGAGATTTCGAAATCCGTAACCGGAGACCGTTTCTTTCTCGCGGGTCGTTGGATCCACAGAGAAACTTTCTCGTTCCACGAACGGCTTCTCTTACCACCCGAAATATTCCGTAATTTTATGAAAGCCTCGAATCCCTCGAACTTGTCCGGATTTATACTTGACGCAGTCGAACGTAACCGTCCGGCCACGTTTAAATCCCTGGTCGGATTAACCGCTTGCGAATTACCAGCTTGAAATTGTGGCGAAGTTGCTGCTGGTTTACTGTATCCATTTCCATGAATTTGTTGACAAATTTCGTCTTAATGTCTCCATATGAGAAATATTTCAAAATGAATAATTCTTTCTCTTGGAAAATCCAGGAAAAAAGAGTTTAATTTAAGGAACGTCGACGATGATGCTTATTTGCGGAGAAGAAGATAGTGGGAAAAGTAAAGAGTAGAAAATTAATACTTTCCCGACGATGCTGTCTCTCTTTCATTTTCGATAATCATTTTGTCAATACATAAGCGTGAGGTGAACTTAATTTCATAAAGTATATACTTCAATTTAGTTGAAAATATACTTCGATTTAGCGTTTGACAAAGCAACGAAGAGCTAAAAAGCAACCACTGAAAGTTTAAACGGAAACAGCCACCCTTTTTCACCACGAAATCGCGTCGCTTTCACATCCATCCTCTCGATTATCTCTCTGCAGCGGCGCGTTCGCTTCTTCGTGCCGATTACAGGAAATCCGAGCGGTGGTATTATTGTTACCAGTTACGATCGAATCTCCCGAGAGGAGCGGAAGCGAAGGTCTCGTAGGAAGCCCGATTAATCGCGGCCTGTCCAATTTAATTTCGCCCGGCTGCCTGTTGATATAACCCGTGATACTGTTTTCATTTCACCGGTGACTTGGAATAGCGACCATGGAACAAAGGGAAAAGCAACCGACTCGGTGCGTTAACAAAGAGACGCAGGGACAACGAACGAAAAGAGAGTTAGTCATTTAATATCGAAGAACGCGAGAGGAACCGTGCACGTTGCGGGCGTTCAAGCTACCGATGAAACCCGACTAATTACACTGTACAGCTTGATTGACATAAATAATAATCCTGACGACATTTCTCCTTTGGGAAATTTCTTCACGTCGGATTTCTTCTCGTCGAACAAAATGGAAATGAATTTTCGCTTTTTTATTGTCTTCTACTGTGTCTTTTATTCCACGTTTACCGTTTCTTTGTTTCGTCTGTTAAGTTTCATTGTATTTCTTCTTTTCTTCAATATCATGTTTCTCTGTTTTGTTTCTTATCCAAGTGAATCTATCGAACAAGAAGAAAATGCGTTGTGGTTTCCATATCGTTATCTCACTGTTTTCTTTTTATATCTTCTATTTTAGCTTTTATCGTTTTATTTGTTATATTTCTTTTATATATATCTTCTTTCCTCAAGCTCGTGTTCTCTCTCTTTTTTTTCCTCTTGCAGAGATTTTTCAAATAAAATGAAAATACGTCTACGTTTTCATATCTTCTCCAACTATTACTCTCTTATTCTTTTCTATTATATATCCTCTTTCCCAATCTCATATTTCTCTTTCTTTCTTTCTTCCCTCGTACGGATCTTTCGGATTAAATGAGAATGACACGACATTTTCGAATTTCTTTCATCTCTATTTTATATTCTCCACTTTATAGTTTTTTTTTTTTTTTTGCTCCTCCGATGCATTTCATCTTTTCCTTTCTCTTTCATCATTTAATTTTACTGACTTCCTTCTTTTTTCTTTATGAAGGCAATATATGCACTTACCACCCATTACACAAATTTTAAAGCAAAATTTCATTTTATATTCATCGTGTATATCTGACACTTTTTTTTTCTCTTTTACTTTTTTCTTTACACTTTTGTGTTTCGTTTCATTTTCTTTGTACAGCCTCCCCCCTCCCATTCTCACATTTCTGTCTTCCTCTACTTACACATAAATCCTTTCTACCGCACTCCTTCAACTCGTTTTATTACTCGGCAACCTCATCTTGCTCGTCGAGAAGTTTATTTCTTTGTTTCCTTGTATCAAGCTTTTGTATATTATTTCCATTATTCCCCAAAATAGCTGTGATTTTATATCTTCCATTATCGCGAACTTTATGTCGCTTCTATTTCCCTTTCGATCTTTAATTTGTTTCTTTTATCTTACTGTCGGCGTAGCTTCGTCTCTTTCTATTTTGATATTCGCTGCTTTCGCGTAATAAAATTCTTCCGCAATTGACACAAAATAGCGAAATATATTTTTAGGTAATACAGCAAAATAGCGAATTTCTTCTCGGTTTTTCAAACGTCATCGATTTTATTTTTCGTTAGCTGCCACTCTTCCCGATAAAAATACCAATAAAATCGGCAAAAAAAAATATTTTTTTACTCGGAATAAAACTCGGCTATAGAAAAGGAAATAGAAACGGAAAATTGAAATAACACAAACAGGTGATTATATTACAACCGTTAGAATTCTAGAAATATACATTTTAGAAATTATTTCAGAATTTACGATTTGATAGGTACCGTCTCACGCTGACAAATAAATTCCCGGAAATAAACAAATCAGTCTTTGCAAAAATTCAACATTCATCGTGAGGAAAAGGATAGTCGGTCATTTCATTTTTCGAAAAAATCATCCGTCACGAAATTCTCAGGCAAAGTATTTCATCAATTTCCATGGATGCAGTGATTCGTCGAATAATAAAATCCGCCCTCTAAAAGCTCGTAACTTGTCAGGTCGTACGGCTCCCTAGTTTCCAGCAGTAACTCGCGAGTGAAATACATTTTCACTCGTGATCCAGTGGCGTTGAGATGTCAGCCGAGTTTATAAAATCGGAGCGATGACAAATTGCCGGAATGAAGTTGTCTCGAGCGCCTCATTGCGTTGGCCTGCGGTGGAAAGTGAAAAGCGAAACGTGGAAGTGGCGGTGTCCGATGCCAAAACGTAAGAACACCGTCTGGCCTTCTTCCAAGTCGCTGTAAGTGATTATTTAGAGAAACATTGGAAGATATTTAGATTGGCCGGAACGGCCGATGTGATGAAATCGTTCAGTATTTTTGTCAGTTTTACCTTGAAAATTGGCCAATGAATTATTTCAGAATGATTCCAGGCTGTTTCAAAGATAAGTCGTGAGAAGCTTCGTTTATTTAACTATTATGTGCGAAATGTAGGTACGAAAGTTGTTTGATTTAAATGTGTTTTAAATTGGAATGTTCCAAGCGTCGGTATTAATATTAGATCTAATTGTAGTACAAAAATATTGTATGCTAATAGATAACATACATTGTGTAGAAATTTAATTGTTGTACCGCAGCGTGCAAATTATTCATTTGTTTGGATATCTGATCATTAAAATCATTTTAATGAATATTTAATCATTAATTACTTTGAATGTCGGATCATTAATTACTTTCAATGATAAAAGCTAATTAAATTCGAATTAAAAATGATTAAAAAATAAATACAGAATAACTTAAGAATATAAAAAATGATAGAACTAAAACAAACTTGTAAGAAGATTGAATTAATTCGATCAAATTTTTAAGATTTTTATTCTGCTGAAAGATAGTCATTGTTTTCTTCCTTAGAAAAATTCCAACGAATTCAATACGTAGGAACAGAAAACCAAATAAATTGAAAAAGTTCCAGAAATTGGGTTTCTCTTCTCTATAATCTCATTTACTATTTTATTCTGCTAATTTACTATAGCGGTACATGTAGTTCTATTTATTGGTAATTAAAAGTGGTAACTAATACTATAGGAAGATAATGTATCCTAATTGTAATTTTTCTAACGTATAATGTACTACAAAACGAAACAAAAATTTCTAAATCGATGTAATACAATCGAAAAACAATCACAAATCTAAGATAATATTCAGGATCATATATTCTTTTTTATTAATTTTATGATTAATAGTAGAACTGATATTACATCTCGAAATTAATAAGCAGCTATTAAATATGCTTTAATGATTTATGATTTTCTTTAATCGCGGTAGTATAAAAATGATAAGAATTAACATTTAAAAAGTTATTACCTAAGGTAATAAATTATTAGGGAACGGTACGGTTCTTTGAATGATAAATCATCAGGTCCTGTGGTTATGGTACAACTGTTACACGCAATTTTCTTTCGCGGCTAGAGGCTTGTATACGCGTCGAAAGCAATTAGAGTGTAAAACGTGGAAGTTTCTGATAACAACAGCGTTAGCCGTGCACGTGATCATCGTGTTCGAGACCACACGAAAGTCGTTCATCATTTACAGACTCTCGTTAATGCGAAAGTGAAAAGTGGGGTGCCGTAAAGAATAATAGAGAGCAAAGAAACTTCTCTTCAAAGGAAACTCATTTATCATTTTAGTTTTGCAATCAGCGATCGAATGGATTCGAATGAATCAATAGCTACTCAAAGAAAAAGTTCATTTCCCTTAATTTCTCATATCTTACAGTGTCTATTCATCCATTTTCTTGATATTATTTTTGATATTTTTATATTCCTCGAATTTACATTTTATATAGAAGAAAAAAAATTGTTAATCTTTGTCAAACGCATTCTATCTTGCCTTAACTTTACTCTCGTTTCTTTAAAAAATTGTCCATTTTTCTCCAAAAATATTGTACAAATTTCTAAACAAATTTCTAGAAACAATATAATTTTTACATTTAATAATTTACTATTTATTACTATTTACTATATTTTTCTCGGATTAAAAAGTATATTAAGAATAATTTTAACTGAATGAAAGAAGATCCGAGTACAAGTACATTGAAGTTTCTCACGGGACTATAACAGCAAGATATTAGATTGCAACGCACGTACCATACTATTACGAAATAATAGATCGAGAGAGAAATTTCGTTTCTCTTAAACGTTATCTTTAAAAAAAAAAAGCGGTTTTCTAAATGCAATCGAGAGAACAATTTTCCAAACGAAGTTGGTTGCTTCGAATGTGCGGCGAAATTTATATTCAAATTAGGTTTCAAGAGAGAACAACGTTTTTATATGGCGAAGCATCTCGATAGCGTTTGCAGAAAGTGTCCCAATTCTGTGGCTCTGTGGAGGAAGTCTCGTCGAAAAACTGCGCAATGAATAAATCTCCTCGCCGAGAACTGTATTTGCATTAAATTACCGACTGTCGGAGATAATTTTGCGAGCAACAGCGAAT
Source organism: Bombus terrestris (assembly GCF_910591885.1). NCBI lineage: Eukaryota > Metazoa > Arthropoda > Insecta > Hymenoptera > Apidae > Bombus > Bombus terrestris. The sequence goes on from NC_063274.1 coordinate 4,293,241, forward strand.
AGAATTTTCTATCTTGTCGAGAATTGAAACATCGTATTAATGTTTTCATTGGACTGGTGTAAAACGATTAATAGAGTCAATATGCAGGATATTGATTTGTGCAGAAAAATTGTATTAGGATGGTCTAAATTATTTAAAAAGAAGAACAAAAAATAATTAAAAGCAGAGTTATGTATTAATGTATTGTAATGTATTATTATTAAAAGTTATCAGATTTTGATAAGTATATTTTTTCAAATATTCGATATCAAATTTATCTTCGCGTATAAAATTACTCTACTAAAAATTTATAATCGATAAGTCCTTTTTCATCTTGTATATCATTCATGAAAATTTACTTTCTTCATTAGTTGTTACCACAGTGCAGAATAATAGCAAAGAACCTCAGTCGCATACCACGCACACAAACATTCGTTTCTTAACCGAAATATTATATACATATATCCTACCTTATCTTCGTGTTATTTACGATAAATATACATTATTGTACGGTAATTACTGTTAGTATAAAGTTAAGAATGAGGTCTATTCAGAAAACTGATTTTACTGCAAAATTAAAGGAAGCTTGGAAGAAACTATGAGATATTTCAAAAGTATCAAATTAACTCACATTATAAGCTCATTTCCAGCAACCAAGTTTCTCGTATATCTACTACAAACTTTTCTTGTCCTGAATCGCGAGTTTCCTTTGAACGATCGTAACAATTCAACCAAGCTTCAAATCGCTGGCTCTAACGATCGTAACGAACTTGAGGACAAAGTACAATTTCCCCCTCCCGTGACTCCCATCCTTTGGATAAAAATCCTTGATTCTCTTCCCGCAGGGGGATGTCCCTCCAATCACTCTTGCTACGCCTGGAAGTGTCACCCATCGATCCATTGATCCAACCCATTTTCATCCTTACGACTCTATTATTATCGAATGGTCGGCTCGAAATTCGGAAATAAGCCGGCATAAATGTCACTGGAAGCTCGCGCTTTCCGACTTTCTCCTTCTTTTCTTTTTTCACTCCCTCCCTTTCAGGAGGGTAGATAGGTAGATAGATAGATAGATAGATAAAGAGAGAGAGAGAGAGAGGAAGTAGAGAGAGGAAGAAGAGTAATAAATTAGACGGAAGCAAAATTTAAAAAATTTATGTTAAAAATGTGGAATAGGGAAGTAGGGAGGTTAGATATATATTGTGGTATTAATGCAAATCGATTCATTCGATGATCTATTAGATTGTCCGGAAAGTGTCTTTCTTTCGCAAACCTGTTTTTTACAACAATGCTCCTTCATACAAACGTGAAACCAAGTCTGTGAAATGTTTATCTCGATAGAACAAAATGGATCGTACGTAATTCGACAAAATAATATGAAACAAAAAACGTTGTGTGTCTATTATTTCTTCATAAAACGAAAGAAACTTTTCGGACGACCTAATATAATATAATCAAATGATGGTACATCGCGAGGGGAAAAGTAGGTAACTATACGGACGACGTACTCTAGTGATTAAAAATTTTGGATCATAATGCGTTTGACGGAAACTGGGAATTTAAAATGAAGTTTCAAGTTGCAAATTTCTTTATCTCAGAATATTCTGTACTAAGAAATGTGTCGGAATGAAAGAGATTAACTCTTCGTATCTGTGACATTAATTTGTAAAAAAGATTCCAAATGTTTGGCATACAATGTACGTACCTATAACTGGTGAAGCAATGACTGAAAGTGGATGAAAACTGCTGCTGAAAAGGGTAGGAAAGTTAAATGACCTAATGTTCAATATTCGGACCTTAGAGAAATTGGAATATGCGTTTCTAGCCACATTCGAAAAGTTTGTATAGATTTTACGAAAGGTCAGCTGTTCGTTACCGATAAACGTAGAACTCGAGTGATGCAGCCATATTCTTTGAAATTTGGAATAATTTATATTGCTGCAATCTATTATCGGAAAAGTTAAAAAGAATTGTACAGCTGAAACGATAGGACATAGAGCGGTCTCTCTACTTGAAGAGATAAAGATAACTGTATTCCAATGGGGAATCGATCAATGAAAAGCTCTGAAATCTTAATCCATCTGCACCAATCTCGCACCGGCTTGATCATCAAAATTTAATATAGTTGCCCTCGTTATTTCTGTATCACGTCTATTTCAATTAACAATTCGCGAGTAGATCGGAAATTGTTACTCTCTGTGGTCCACCAGCAGCTGTTGATCGTTTTCCACGTGATATAACTACCGAGGGACGAAGGATCACTCTTCGAAGGAAAATTAGGCCAAGCTGTATTATCTGCGTGTATAACGTAGTATTGCATTTCGAATGTAAACTTGAAACTTCCGTAATAATAATTTCTACAATAACTTGCATATTTTTGTATTTTGTCCATCTTAATCTTAGTTTTAAATTTTTAATTAATTTTTGAAATTGTTGGAATAAATCAGTGCATTAATATATTATATAGAAACAAATAGTATTATTATTTCCTCCGCGTTCCATATTCTCGTTCCAGTTTTTTAACAAAGTTTTCAACGACCTTCAACTGCGAAGTATGGTAGAGTACCAAACTGTGAAATAACGCGTGTACATGAACATCTTGTATTTACTGACATTTATTTATGTTAAACTAATTGTTTTGTACGTAGAATTGTTAAACAGTGTCTGCACGAATGTTTCTCAATTGAAGCATTTAAGAACTAGTTTAATATAACTAGTGATATGATAAGTTTGAAATTATCTTTTTTGAAATTACTGTTAATGTAATACTTCAATTTATGTGGAAGTTGTATTTAGTAAAAATCGTGATTGATGATCTCTTCGTCTTCTTTAAACCAAATGACATCGCCATACTGCAATCAACAAGAAATAGGAAATACGTGTATAAAATAAAACTTCATTTATCAGACTGGCAAGAATGGAAATTATTATTTTACAAACGGCTGCTTACTTCGAGGGAACAAATTCCAGAGATTTCATCGCACAAGAATCAAATAAGTATGCATTTATTCTGAACCACTTTTCGGCTAACGATTCTATGTACCTAAAGAATTGATGATCCATCTGTCTCTCTCTAGCGTAATAAATCAAAGTGTTATGCGTACATCAGATGAAGAGGAACTATATCCGTAAAATAAATCAACCTTCATCTTGATCGATTCGAAAATCCCAAGCGAAACATACAACTCAATGAGTAATATATTCTACTGAAACATATCTTCATTTATCAATGTTATTCGTGTTGCAAGCTCGTCTTAGATAGACGTCGAAGGATTGCAGATCTTTTTAGAAATAATTCAGCCGCATAATTCGATTTTGTTAAAATATAACAAAGTAGTAAATATAACGTGTGCATGTGTGTTAAAATAGAATGCTATTAACGTGAACAGGATGTATAAATTGGATTTAATGAAAACACGTTGAAACGAACGAGGCACACAAAACATCCATCTAAAAATCACTACGAATATCTCTTTAACGTGACAGAGAATTGAAAAATCTTGTCGAAGACAGCAGAATAGTGTACTTCTGCGTACGCTACGAAATAAAAAGTATGCATAAATTTGCTCCAGAAGATAAGATAAGGTCGTAAGAATTTCATTCGTATATAAAAGATATATAAATCTGCCACTAATGACAAATTCTAATAAAGTGAGTAGGATACATAAATTTACCCTAATGAAAGACGATAATAATTTCTACAGAATAAACAAGAAGATATAAATCTGCCTCAAGAAAGAATTATAAAAGTTCTTTCAGTATGAATGAGACGTATATACTATGTTCAAAAGTTCCCCTCAAATAAACAAGTCTTTCTAGGTCTGTCCCCAACGAATAATAACTATACAGATTCCCTAAAAAAATTTCTGTAAATAAGATATACATGAAACGAAGAAAATATGTAAACCTAACTCCACGAAAATCGAGCTATCGAAAGTAAAAAAGAAACATACTAAATCTATGCCAACAAGGAAGTATAAAAATCCCATCGATGTAAACAAGATATACTTCGAAGAAAGAGTAGCGCAATTTCTATCCAAATGAACATCATGCATAAATCTATTCATAAATCTAGAAGTTCTTTCGAACTAAACCGGATGCATGAATGTTGCCGAGGAAAAATTCAGCGGAGATCAGTTCGATCATGGTTGATAAATCGAACGTATCGAACGAAACAAATTGTCGAGCTAGACGAGCTTCAGGCAGATATCCAGGGAGACAAAGGGGAAATCGACAGACGCCAGTTTCGTGCGGAGACTGCCTTGGAGTACGACCAAGAGAAGATCGAACAGGCTCGAGGGTTAAGTCGACACCGGGCGAAGGGATGAATGAAAATTTGTAGCCGGTTCGTTGAACGTCGAGTTCTCCGCCCTTTTCCATCGTCCCCTTTCAGCCTCCGACTTCCGCAGAGAAGGACGCTGTTCCGAGACGCTGAATGAAGCTGGCGGGGTTGAAGAACCGTGATATATGTTAAGCGAAAAAAATGGTACAAGTCAATAGTCGAGGACAAAGAGATATTAATCGCAGATAGCCCGTTGAAATTTATAATATTTGAAGAAAAATGGAGGAAAAGGTCGAGTATGACAGGTGACAATTGGTGGGTGATCGTATTGATTTGGATATTCTCATCGTTATACTGCGGATAGTTTTATATATTTACGACAAGTATATACATACAGAAATATGCGACAATGTACGTGAACACGTGCGTATACGTATACATACGAGTATATGTTGAATAATATAAGCAGAAAATATGAGACGTGAAGTACATGTTACTACGTTTAGGAGATGGAACATACCTACTTTTAGTCAAATTTGAATTTCCTATTTATGTCTGTAAAAATATGGATTTACATAAACTTTCGCAATCTACCGAATTATATTTTTGTAAAAATGATCTCAAGATATTTAAATTTATTTCGTGATTTTATAGCACTGTTCGCGGTATTCAGAATCTTCTTGGAACATCAGATAATATGAGATTTAACCAACTCTGATTCAGTTTGAAAGAACTCGAAGATTAAGGAACTTCCTCGCTTGTACAGTTTTATTAATGTGTTTTAGAGGATCCTCTGTGTTTTGCTGAGGTTTCTTCTTTGCAGAGGATGGTGAAGAAACTACGGATGTGTTTGAAACAAGAACGAAGAGAACTAATAATTTTCCACCTAACCACACTCGACTACAGTTCGAAGAAAAGAAATACATCGTACTTTGTCTGGCAGAGAATTTGGTTCAAGAAATGCATCGTATTTTGACCAGCAAACTCAGCGAAGCCAGTTCAACAAGTCGACATATCGCAAGGCGTGAACAATTCGTAGGCAAGTTACCAAAGGTAAAATTCGCTATAGGCGAAGTTTCAAAGTCTGGAGTTTCAAACATTGATTGGCAACAAAATTTCAACCAAACAAAATATATTCATAAAATATAAAATAAAAATTCGCAATAAAAAATTCACGCATTATATTGATAAAAAGTTTCTATGAGCATTGGAATACTTTCACGAATCACAGTATATCAAACACTGATCGACCTCCAACCCGAAATAGAAAAATCAGGAACAATAACAAGACAAAAAGGGAAGGAAGGAAACGAGAAAAAATTATTTCCATTTAGATACAACGTGGTTGGAGTATAGCAGTAAAAAGGGTGGGGAGGAGGGTAGAAAGGATGGAAACATAAAAAAAAAAGATCTGGAAGAAGATAAAACAGGAGATTCATGGTAAAAGACATTCTGCTGAAGGCAGACTAAAAAATATCGTGCAAAAGGAAAGCAGAAGTATTTACGTGGCAAGAGAAAAGAAAAAGGGCCGCTGGATAGCAGAGAGGAACGCGGAGCAAGAGAGAAGCACACGATTTTGGACAGCTGCCGAATATTGATCCTCGGCGCGAGTTAAAGCTGGACCTCAAATTCTGCAGAAAGACCGCGTTTGATGTGTTCTATGATCCCTGCCTTTCTTGCCTCTATTTTCTTTTTTCTTTTTTTCTTTTCGTTAATCACCAACCCATAGCGTCGCATTATCACCGAAACTGATGGACGATGGGAAAATTTATGCGAATTTTCGCTGTGTAATTTTTTGCTCGTATGAAATATAAGGAGGAAGTGTATTAAGGATCGAAGAGAATCTTTAAATTCTGTTATTGGTTTTTGGAAAAATAATGCACAGATATTGCGATATATTACGATTGATTTTACTGTTACCGATACTATTGGTTCTGATATTAATTAATTATTGATTCTGATCGTATTTGATTATGGACTCATTTGATTGAATTGACTCATACAAAAATGAGAAAGAAGTATGTCGAAGATAAGAGAAAACGCTTCAATATTGCGAATTACTTAGTAACTTCGATGTTCGTGAAAATAACATAAATAGAAGTTGCGATGAGTTTTACTATTGACCAAGTATTTAAATTGTTCAAATTTCGGTCTACTAATGATTAATATATTCCTGGGATTTCAGTTTTGATTGCAAATCTAGGCGAATCTAATTTACACTCCCCCGGAAGCGTGTTATTTAAATAAAATGCCGCGAGCGTAAACAAACCAAATAATAAATACTAAGCGGCGAAATCAAACGGAAATATATAATTGAAACACGCATAGCGAATTTCAAGCATCATAGAGAAAATTGTAATATCGCAATACTCGCAAATTGCTTTATAAATTGCTGAATAAATGAGAATTTGTCGAGTTCGAGGATAAAACGATAAATACTCTGAACGACGCAGAATCGATTCACGAGCAACGAATAACGATTCGTTATCGAATCATCCACAGGTTAAAAACGAAAACGCCATGAGATGAATCGATAATGTGTTTATGCAATAAAAAGTGTTGCACGCGCGTGAACAGTCTATAAAATGGAGCAAAAAGTGAACAGACAAGCGCGAACAGAGAGAGAGAGAGAGAGAGAGAGAGATAGAGAGAGAGAAAGAGGATAAAATGAACAAAATAGAAAGATGGCAAAGGCGTAAAATAGCCACCTCTGTTCGGTGAAAAAGTGAGAAGCCGATAAACGCTACACACGTGTTTATGCTTTAATTGGAACACGTATCGTCGAAAGTGTGTTTATCCCTAGTCACCATAGGAGTTTTGTTTTCCTGTAAATCGTCTGTCATAATTACCGTCTTTGTCGCGGCAGAACACGCACTGACGCTGCTGTTCTCGTAATTAACCTAATTACCACGAGTAGTATGCGCGTATTGTTCCGAGACATCTACATCGGAAGATTCCTGAGGCTGCTTCAGCGTGAATCTTCTGACCTTTTCATTGTGCTTTATTAAGGGACAACGAAATTCGTGTGCAATATAGAGAGATTCTTCTGTGCGGTAGAACTTTTATTAAGACCTCTGTATTGTACTATTGCACCTACGAGACAAGATTATCAAGATACATCAAGAAATTTCTTGAAGATATTCTATCGAACACGGTGGTATGATACATTAGACAGCTGGTTTTGTTTTAAAAAGATAACCATTTTTCTTATATTTATTTATTGTTCTTTTGTCGAGATACATTGGAAGACGAATTGTAAAATACGTTGGAATATGTTTTCTGTAACATTAGAATGTTGAGCGATTAAAGCTAAATTAAAACTTCTGGACAGTATTAATATAAAGAATAGATCGAGACCTTATAATCGATCAGACAGATCATGTAAAGTATAGAGATACAGATAGTAAACTGTGAGTAAATAAAGATTCATTCTATTTGAAAAGATCACCTAAAGATAGAAAATTTATGAATCATGTGAAAATGATATAAAAATGAATTTTCGAAATATTTCGAAATATCGAAAATTAAATATAGAATTTAATTTCTAACCTTCGTACGCTTATCTATCGTAATATTTCAAAATCCTTTTAGTACCAGAACGTCGATATTTTCAACATTATCGAGTATCCTAAAATCTCCTAAACCACTAGTAAGTGAGTTAAGAATATATTAAAATAAATCTGTGGATTTTATAAATCGTATTAACATTCACTAAAATTCTATTTTCCTAAATTCTCCTATCGTAATAGTTTAAAACTGTTAAAGCTAAAATTACTACTGTTACTACCGTTCCCAACATTAATCGAATATTTTGGAACTGCCATATATCACTTGAACTACGAGTGTTCGTAAATTGAGGACATCTGGCGTGTAAAATTTATTATAAGTAGATTAACGGTACTTCTGAGAAGGATTAAAATCCAATAAAATTTCATTTTCATACGCTCATCTATCGTGCTATATCAAAATTTTGATTGCTTTAGTATCAAAATATCACTCGTTTCAGCATTAATCGAATGAAATAAAAATGTTAAATACCTTAATAAAAATATATCTCATAAATATCAAATATTTTATAACCACCGTATATCCCTTGGATCACATGTACTAATAAAGTCAGACTGTCTTGATGTACCGTATAGATCCACGCTGAAAATCTGCAGGATAATTTATTGTACATCTGTCGGCGGCAGAGAATTTCGCGCCAACTTTATTCTGACCCCGTTACGCGCACATGTTGCCCGTACAATTGTTACACAACGAGAAAATAGTCGGCCGGTATAACGTTCAAGTCCGATGAAATTTGATCGGGATCCAATTAATTCGCTAAATTAACAGAAGTCGCAATCGAGCTTTCCCGTTAATTCGCTGAATCTCAGCGGGTTTCTCTTAGTGACTGAATTAACCGGCTTCCATTAATTCACTGAGTTTCAACATTCGTTTGTTCGGTTTGGAAATTGAATTCACTGGCTCTGGGTGCACCGTAGATTACCGGCTCGCTCCGCTCGAATTGAAGCTGGCCACATAGGGAAGTCAGTCTACTTGACTCATCATATGTATATACGTTGATCTATTCTACTTGTGTGCACAAAGACGCCTCCGCTCTACTCGTTGACTCAGCGACAATCTAATTCTACTCGTCGTACAGGATACAAGAGTGTTCCACTTGTCCGACCAAGATTGATCCTATTCCACTTTAACGACTGTATACTAACAAGTTATTATAAGAGCCATTTGCTTGATTGATCGGGCAATTTTTATCTCTTAGCTGAATATTCTTTTCATTTCGAAACTGATAAGAAAGTGTAGAAAATGTTAGAAATATCCTTGTTAGAGAAATAAATCGTGTGTTATCTTTTAACGCTTTTGACCGATACGAAGAAGAAAAAGAAGAAGAAGAAGAAGTTGAAATACCAGAGGCGAAGATTTCTAATGTAACTGGATTAAAATTGTCGTTTACGAGTTTACTTCTATCTTCTAATGATCTGAAGACATAAAATTAATTATTCTAGTTCTTGCTGTATGGAGTATACATTCTTTCTCATGAAAAACATTGGAATCTCCAATTCTGCTTGATAGAAGAAACGTCCGAAGAAACAAGAACTTGAAGGTGTTCGTAACTTTATGATATTCACTCTCGAAGTTAAGGGGCTATTTTTTAGTCGAGATTTTAGCATTCAGAACGATTTCTTCCTATTTTCTTCACTACGTCCATCGTGTTCTCAATAGTCGAGCGCATCGTAAATGCGGTCACTTTCGAGATGTCATTAGCGACGTCTAATGGTCCGATCGGTCCAAGACCATTCGAATGAATTTCCTTCATTTAGAATTTACTTCATCGTTTCGAAGCCTCGCGTTCGTCCAGCTATCGCTCATCCTCTCCACGCGAAGAGTACACTTTGGTCTCATGGAAATAGTACGACACCTAACGAGCATGCTGATTAAATTTTCTTGCATTCGGTGAAATCCAATCAACATGTATATTTTTCGGGACCATCGGAGCTTGTTGAGCCTTGCTGAACGTTCGATCGAATTTAACTGAATCGAAAATTTGATTTAATCAGAATCGTTTCATCGCTCGAATTGTTGAAATCGTCAAACATTTAGAGTCATCTGAATCATCGTGCCGAAATCAGAATCGTTTGATCGTTGGAACAGGTTTGTTTCAAGCTTCGCCAGCATAATCATCATAGTCTAGTCACATTACAGTGGTAATTAAATTTCTACACGTTTCACGTAACGTAATGAAATATGAACACTAAAGTTTCCTATGCTAAGTGTTCAAATACTTTCGTCAACGTGTGTATCTATGAAAATAATTCATCAGAAAGATGTTGCATTCTGACAGACCATTTGCGAAATTACTATGCCGATATATCGATGCAATTCCATTTGAATATTCCTCGTTATCGTAACAAAAAGCGTATTCTTGTTTCTTTGTTCGGTACTAAGGATAAAAGTTGCAAAGACCGGAGCCGAGAAAAATTGCAAAACGATGGAATGAAGAAGCTTGGAGGAACAGAAGATAAGTTCACCGACGTAAAGTCTGACCCAACTTCCGTCATTAATAACCCTTCTATTCAAGGCAGAGGAAAAATACTAAAGAAGAACCAGCAGGCGGCAGCGAAAATGTTCGTGTCCATGAACGAATAGGATCTGAATGGGAAATCGAACGCGCTGTGCAAATCTCACCGATACACTTCAAATGAAAACAGCTGACGTTTCCAATACGAGACTTTATTATTCCACGTTGTTGTTATTGTCGTTAGCCACGTAAACTTTCAGCGGAAAATTGGAATGGCTGCTTTATGAGATAGCCATACGTATGTGCGTGGAATGGCTGAAATATGAAAATACGGCAGAAGATATTGTACAGTTATTTACAGATTAAGATTATTATTTTTCGTTGGCATGTTACTTTTGGTTGTTTTTGTGGTTACGAATTGAAAATAACGTAGAAACGTAGCACTCGGTATAATTCGTAAGCGACTTTTCGTCGATAATTAAAATTTCCATATTTTAGAACTAATTTTCTGCATTTCCAGCTTTTAGTTATTCGTAATAGAAGTATCAGTATTATGCATATATTTGTAGAGAACAGAAAATGGTTTATTCTTGAGGAAAAATTGAAATGTCATACATCTGTTTAGCTACCGTTACTCTTCGGTATTATCAAATTATTCTGTTTCTTCTTTTCCATCGTACGTCCATCTTCGCAACTACATCAATTTGCAAACATTCGATCGTTGAACTCAATTGCTTTTGAATAATGAATAATCAGATATGCAAATAAAGCAATAACTAACTAATAGGGAATAATTATTTATACATTGCAACAATGTTTCTCTACTTTGTGTCAAGAGCTTTGAAAATTACATTTACATTTTGGATTATTTGTGTCACCCTTTCCATTCATTATCGACGATATGTAATTTCTATTATCTCCAGGTCTGATAAAAACAAAGAAAAGGTGTACTACAATTCTGACATTTGCGAAATATAATTTTTTAAGCTATGACACTTCCAGATCGATCGTCTTATTTCCATTATATGTCATTTCAACATGTTGATTTTATCTAAAAAATACTTCGCGCTTTCTTTAAAGAAGAACCGTAGATCTTTTCTTCACTGAAGCTGTATATATTCTTCAGCCAATTTGAATTACTCAAATTTATCTTCTTACCCACAATGTCTAACTCCAAAGATTCACCGATCGAATTTCCAAATGCCAAATAATTCTCGTTTTTATTCAATTTCACTTGTTTCAATTCAACCTCGAGTTCTACAAAGTAGCGACAAGTCTACGATACCTTCTTCAAGTACACAGGAAGAAATTAGTGAAAAGGAATTATCCTCTTCAGAAGAAGGAAATATATCAAACTAACTGTGGATTTAGCCAAGCGAGGTACAATAAAACGAAACTAACGGTGGAAACTACGAAGTTGGAAGCGTGTTCGACCGGATAAGCAACAATTTCACGTTGCATTTCCAGCGAATAATCGGATCGATGCGGCAATTAACACTTTTCTTTTTGAGAGACGTCTGTGGAAACGTTTCGTCAAGCATTCGGTCGGACTTTTGCAAACTCGCCGTCGACGTCGGTGCACAGCATGTTTCGACGTTTCTCTTATTTACGTCCCTTACGGCGGATGACCGATAATGAGAGGCTGTCTCGACGTCTAACGAGGAACCGTGCGGTTAAAGAGAAAGGACGAGATGGAAGCGAACGAGATGAACGCTTGAGAGGGAAACGGGATGAAGGATGAGCAAGCTGAGAAGGGGATTCGTTTGAAACCTTTAGAAATTGCGGTGCCTCCCTTCTTTTATGTCAAAATCTGCCATCACTTGATAGAAATCCGCTTTTTATTCTATATAATTTTTCTGTATAGCGTGCTGTTATCATGGGGTGATACAATTATTTTAAACAGAAATAATGATTATCCTGAGTGGTGGATAATATAAAGAAAATAAGCTGAAGAATCATTTTTTTAGTATTGAGAATGAACGTTGTTGTGGATGAGTTGAAAGAATCAATTTGTGGGAAAAATTGTTGGGAAAATTAGAAATTTCAGGGATTAAAGTTGCGATAATTAATCCTGTCTGTTTATTTCCTCTAGAAGCGTACAGGGTGCTGTATACAGGTTTGAAAAGGATTCTTTGATATAACATTGAAACGTGGACGTGAGAAGTTTTTTAGACAGTTCTCAGATCTTCTGTATTTTTCTATAATAGATTTAAGCTCGTTTATTTTCGAAGAAATATGAATTATTCTAAGAAGTATTAATTTCGAATAATTTTGCGAAATCCCGTTAAAATATATATTTTACTGATATGAGTGGAAAAATTGAAGTCGATAGCGAAGTTGTCAATATTCCTTGCAAGTTCGATTTATCAAGATTACGTTACAAAGAAAAGAAAGGTGTAGCCCGCTATACTTGAAATTACAGAACAACGTGCCGGAAAAGGAAAAGTAAAGAAGTTAATTCGGGAACTAACAAAACGAAAGAAATTCCGAGGCATCGATATTCAGAGGTCAAACTATAGTGCGTGCAGAAATAAGATTATATCTGTTCCAGGAAATAATCCTCGTTACTATAGTAATCCTTGACAAGACCAATCTACTTAAAATAAAAAAGAAAGAAGAAGAAAAGCAATTCAATTTGAACAAATGAAGTTCCAGACAGAAAAAGAATAACAAAAGAAAATGCTGAAAGTGGCTCGTTTTTCTAATACCCAGGCCAGCTGCTAATACTTTTTGGCCCCTTTATTTACAAAAGGATCTGTTTACTTGAATAAATTTCAGCAGGCAAGTCAAAGCGCGTTAAAAAGTTTTCTAAAGTTACCGAAAGCATATTTACGAACACAATATGACGCGGTATGCATTGCTTGTAATTAACCTAAATGCCGCAACGAGAATTAATTAAATTTCACGGGTACACGCGGCAATTATGCGAATTTCGTTGTCCTGCCCGCATAAGCTATAATATTCCGTTGTGGTCGGGCTTTTATTAATTTCAATTCTGCTAAAATGCTTGTACCAGTTCGCTTAGGGTTTTGTTTCGTTTCAAACGTTCATCCTTATCGTTGGTTATCGTTAGAACGAAACAAACACTTTCGTAAAAAGAGAAGCTGAAGGATATGCGACGTGGATGATCTCGAATTTAATTGCTGAATAAAGAAATGCAACGGTAATTAATGAGAGAATACGATGACTATACTCTACCTCTGGCAAACAGCTCTCTATTTAATGCAGTGATACGACGCTAATTAAAGATACTGAGATTTTTAAGACGCAATAACACTGATTAAGTATAAAACACGTAAGGTATATATATGTATGAAAAATAACCATAATGATAATTATTTTGTCATTTTGTATGTGACTATAATCTGATTGTTATCTTTAATTGGTCATATCTTACGTAATAGTAGAATATTCGAATGAATGGGTTGTTCAATGGATCTTCGAATTTATGAATTTCTGAATTCTGGATGAATTCTTAAATAAATTCTATTTGAGAATGAGATTTAGGAACGATCGTTGTTTTAATAAAGAGAAAATTTATAAAGATAGTTTATGAATATTTTGAAAAATTTCAAACAAGATACTTTTGAATCACGTTATATTTAAGATATTATTTAAGAAAATAATTAATCCTTTAATGCTCCAGCCTTTTTCTCATTTTATTTTATTTTTCTTTTCTCTTTGAATTTTTTTATTTACGTATAAATAGAAATAGTTTGATAAATATTTAATATGATACGTAAAGCGCGAATATCTCAATAAGAATCTGTGACGGAAGAAAACTGGAGAAAAGGTTTGAAATTTTCACCTAAGATAAAGGATTGTTTTACGCGAAAGCTTCTTCCTCAGATTCCATATAAATAATGTTTCAGTTATTGAGTTGAAAAGAAAACCGATAAAGAATCATGATATATGATTCCCGAAACGATAAATGGAAGGAAAAATGGATGGAAAGTGACACGAATACCAGCCATGTCAATTTCACGTCACAAAACGCGTCGTACGTAAGCGTCTGTCAAAATGTTGATTAATCTGCTCTCTACGTCCAGCGACAACGATCAGCTCCACAATTTAGAGGAAAAGGTACTACGGACTTCCTCTTCTTCGTACTATTCGCATTATACTATCATAATAGACATAACGAATTTTAAGCAAAGAATTTTTTTTAAGAAAAAGTTTTACTTCCTTGCACGAGCGACTATTCCGTTCATAATAAATGTAAAAAGTTTTGATAAAGAACATTTAAAAAAAGGTGATCTTTAAAAATACATATTAAATTAGTTACGTAAGTAAAAATAAAAGAAATGAACGATGTCGTGTTCTCGGTCGAACAGTTAACGTTGAAAAACAAGACTGTACGATATTTTTCATAAATAAATTTCTTTAGACGCGTTTATAAAATATTATCGTTTTAAATTTTCTAATCTCCCACATATCCAACATAAAGCATAACAATCTTCGCTACATATCTGTTACGTTGTTCCATCAACGGACAAACAAGCTACGCTGCCTGTTTGTCCACCTACTCAAAGTTCACTTCTTTATCCGATATCCCTCGCCATTATTTGTATTTGGCAAAGTTTCCAAAAAATCTACGAAAATAGCGAGAAAAACACGTAGTTTCCTTATCGTTAACAAGAAAAACTTGGTCGTAACTTGGAGTAAACGTACAAACGAGCCGACCTAAAGGCAACCTCGAAACTTCCCCTTAAACGTGATCCATTTGATAAAACTGTTACGATAAAGACCATTTTTCTAAGATTATGTCGCTACGCAATCGTATATTATTTGGCCACGAAGTATAAAATAGATTCGAACTATCGATAAATTCCTGCATAAGAGAAGCGCGTTTTTCAATTTGTTTCTCATATCGTCGATTCTTATTCCAAATTATTTACTATTCGTCCAAAACTTTTAACCAGCAATCTTCACAGGGACAAACATATTTCATTCAAAATTCTTTCAAAAATATTATTTACCAAACTCGACACCATATACTCACAGCCTCGTCAACATGTCACGACGATACTCTTGCGATACGTCTTATACAATCGTTCTAATTAAATTGCGAATATTTATGCAAATTCTTTTATGCCGACTTCAAAATATTATAACGCGTTCACATATGTATTTTCATATATTATAAGTTTCCTATATTCGCTCAAAAGTCCGCTGTCTAACTATAATAAATCCAAACTACAATAATTATATACCACACTGACAAAGTATTTATGTAATCGGTGTCATCTCTTTATTCGTATTCCAACAATGCCTTTGAAGCAATTTCAAGTGTCCGTGAGAATATATCCTGTCCAATGCACAGCATGAAACTTTTCAAATCAACTTTTCCAACTCTCAACTTCGTGTTATTCCGTTACGTTATTTTCCCACTGAGATTTCCCCGGTTTCCGGCACGTTGTTTCTCGGAAACGAAGACGCACGAGCGACATTACACCGGTGGTTGGCATCGCATTCGTCAACGGAAACAGAAGTTATCGTAGTGGCTCGATTGCGCGATATCGTTCACAGCGTGAGAAACAATTCCGCGCAACGTGGTCGTATGTGCTTGCGGAATTACGTGGAGGCCGTACGTGCAGCTTACAAAGGAAAATCCAATTTCATTTACCTCGCACTACACTTGGACAATAAACGCGCACGAAGCCAGCCAGACTCGTCTGTTACGAGGATGTGCAAACACGTTCGCCTGTTCAACGTGTTAGCGGGCAAAAATCATCGCTTCCGGCGAAGCGTCTCACTGGTAAACGTTAATTTCGCAGATTGATAGAGGTCGCAAGATGTAGTCGAATCGAGGACAATAGGAATACATAATCGTTTCGGGATTATCAGCGAAGAGTAGTTAGTAGGTTAATGCAAATTGCAATAATTGTATTGAGAACGAAATGTTTATTCACTTAATCGTTTATTAACGCGTTAATTATCGGGCGAAACCAACACTGCTGGACGGTTGTTCCTTATTTAGTACAATACATTATTATACGCAATTATGATACCTTGATACACGGTTTAAATATTTTGCAATGCGTTTTACAATAAATGTACATTAACGCTTCACATTGTTATCGCAATATTTGGAATTAAACGTGACTTCTTTTAATTGAAGTATTTCAATTTTAACATTGTCGATTATTAATGATTCCTATGGCATTGAACGCGTTAAGGGGAATTAGCACCTTGACAGAGTCACATCAGACACATAATAAAAACAGATTAAATCTAATGAATAAAAGAGAAAGCAATGCAGAAAGAAAAAAGAGGTCTTGTGAGTAGGTTTGTGGTAAAATGATCACCAAAATTGAGTGATTATATTTGTCAGATATGGAGATATTCTTTTTGTATATAAGCTACACGAAAATGAAGCTAGTTAACACCAATTTTCATAACTATCTTCGATTAAGTATCAGTATTCAACTTTCAAGAAACAAATCATTTATCTTCATATAAGATAGAAGTTTCTATGTAGCTCAATAGTTTTGGGAAATATTTGCTAAATTGTTTTGATCTGGATATCAGCATTGATGTTTCTCGTTAGTATTCTTGTCAGGAGTTTTAGATATTCGTAATCGATTTTCTTGCTACATGTTGCGATACCAGGTGCAACATCTACTTTTACTGTCATGCCACGTGCTCCGGCTTCTATCACGTACTCAGCGTATACAAGGCGTATAGCACACAAGGTGTTACATTGAAGTCGCTATAAAACGTAACTTATTTTCACGATTCATCGTATCGTGATCGTATCGTGTTCTTACATATATTTGTCATAATGCGCATATGATGATAAAATTACGTACCTAGACTTCATCTATTGCAACGAAATTTTAACAATAAAGTACTCAATAAAGGAACTTGCGCGAATTAAGATCATGAATTATCTGAACGTGAATTTCTACTAAGCGAAAGAGAACTCATTGGTAACAGAAAGAATCAGTGAACTATTGTACGAACTTTAATTACATGAAACGTTCATACCTCGACAAGTTCAAACGAATGAATTTTTACCGCATTTCCAACCGTTCCGACATAACGTAAGAGTGGTGAAAATTTTTATAAAAAAACTACAAATAAATCCTTTATGTCTCATTTGCTACGAAAGTAAATTTTTTAATTTATAACATATCTTTACATTATAAGTATTTTAGGGTAATTTTCCTAATTATCTAATTTATTCAAAGATAGTTATAATTGTTTAGTCGACCAAATTTTTCATTATTTGATGTAAAAGTGTATTTAAAAGAGATAAGAAATTTTGTATACTTTACGAAGCATCGTGATTCGTAACATCGATAATAGTGAATTTTATATTTCTAAAGTATACGGTTTCCTATAAACGTTCATTTTGCGTGCAATACATCAAAATATGTTGGACATTAATGGGTGGGTGGCGGGTTTTACGTTTGACGTTACATGTATTACTAACAACGACTATGTACGATCACAGGTACAGACGATAAATATTTTATATTCGCGGTTTTGGTTTCTGAAACGACCACGCAGAAACTACGAAACGATGAATAGTTGTCTGAGTGAACGCGATATAACGTCGAATCTAGACCGTTTCCCTAATATTGTAAAAGTGAATACTTTCCTCGCTACTACCATAAAATAAAGCTATTATGTGAACAGTAAATTTTTATTATCGTTCAACCATGTTCATTCTTTATTTTCTTTATTGCGGAGGCAAATTGTTCTTGAGAATTTATGAACGAAACTTTGTAACTCTTCATTAACATCTGTTTACTCGCATTGAATTACGAAGTTATTTAATAGATCATGTACAAATATCAACAACGAGGTTGTGAAATATTTAATTCGCGTCTCGAAGCCGTACGTCGAGATTACAGAGACGATCCAATCGTGTCTGTTCACGACGCTTCTTAGCGTACTCTAAACATAGTTATCGAAAGGAAGCCAGCACGAGTTACCTATTAAAGTCACGAGTATCAAGTGAAACGAGTACCGGGGAAGATAATCAGGTTAAGCTACGACTATTGTCACAATTTTCGATCAATTCTCAATAGAAAGATTAGTCGATTCTTATTCACACATAATTAATAAGATTTTCCTTATTCTAAGCGAAATTATCTACGAGGAATAATTCTTATGAAAAAGAAATGAAATCCAAATGAGACGATTCTAAACACAATAGATAATGATCCTCCAATTATTTTGACCAGAGTACTAGCATCATTTGTAATATTCATACTGTAACATTTGTGTTATCATTTATAAAATCGTATGGTAATTATATAATTGTTCTACATATTCATCGATGAAATTAATCAATAGTGTTCATCAGTACCAGAAATGTACGTACGTTTTGATTGAAAAACAGGTTCTTTTCTTCGCTACGTACAAACCGCTGGTTTGCAACAGTTTCACTGAACAATAGTCATACGATAGTACGTCTAAACAGTACATAACGAACACGAGTATCAAGAAACAAACAAGCACGTAGCAATTGCACGTGTACGAATTCTATTTCACTAACCAGTGAACAACCGATATAATGTATTCGCAGTTAAATTCCGTACGAGCCATGCGAGCGTGTTATTAATATCTATATAGTGACACTACAATTAACCAACGCGATAGAACGAACCTAATGCCAAAAAAGCATCACGTTGGTTAATTCAACCTGTTTGCGCGATTAACATCGACCATAATCGGAAGCTTCTGCCTGTGGGATCGACGCCGCGCTTCGCCAAACCAAAGCTTCATCGTTTGTCCGTGTTTAACCAGTGGAATGCTTTAATGTTGCAATTTACCGAATTATCGTTGCGTTATCAGTGAATCGAAATTTTGCAGGTCGCTGCTTCTATTTCGGCTTGGTGTCTCTTCTAAATGAGTCGAAGAGCGACTTGTTGACGCTTTTTAATCCTTCCGATACTAATGGCGTAATACGAGCCATTCGCATGCCAAAGCTGATCACCTTCATTCTCTGTTCTCTCAATTTCGTTACACAGGTAAATCACTGTATCGAGCTTCTAGAAAAACAATTTGTTTCTACCAAACTCGTAAAAGGATTGCACAAGTAATTGAACATTTCAATGTGAATTTAAAAAGTACTGCTTTTGAAATCCGATCGCTTTCTTCCTCTTTTTAATTTATGGATTTCTGAGTGGCTCGTACAACTTTCCCAACGACTGTTGAGCTATTATAATTTTTCAAGCATCGTTGAGACTGATAGGAACTCGAGATCCTGTTGTAAATGAGACTACATATCTCATTTAAGATATATTTAATTTAATTTATTTGTTTAAATACATTATAGACTGTATTATCTAAGTATGACGGCCACTATTAATAGAGAAATACATACAAACCGTATGATTTCATGAGAATAATGGCAGTAGCGTGTAATTTGAAAATAATTGTAGTTAAAAATAATAATTTCGATTGAGAAGATAATGAAGATTTGGCCTTCGTGAATTTTTAAAATACGTTTGAAAATCGAAGTGAAAGAGGGAGAAGGAGAGTGCAATCGAAGTGTGCCGCATAAGAAAATTCAAACTTTCATGACGTAGGAAATTATTACAAAGAGAATGACAAAAGTTTAATGGATTTTAAGTTTACACCCGTGTAAAAAATTTCATGTCCAATACGATAATCACAAAAATTATGATCGAATTTACAAGAAGGAACAGTTTGATGGATTTTAAGTTTACACCGGTATAAAAAATTTCATGTCCTATACGATAATCATAAAAATTATGATCGAATTTACAACAAGGAAAAGTTAATTTAACCTAATCTGCGTTACAGAGTGTAGGATTATTCTTGGATTATATCCTTTTAGTGTCTAAGGCGACTTGAATTGAGGGATTATGTGGAGTATAAAGGAGGTTTTCTTTTTTAGGTCATTTAGAGGGCTCATGAATAACGTGATTTAGATACGGAAACTTCGAGTGACAAAAAAATGTATTATGAGAAAAAAGTGTTAAATCAAGATTCTGAACCAAATTCATTCCATTTCAGGCTGTCGATAAATTTAAGGATATAGCTTTTATGATAGTGTTTCAAATAATCCCTGAAACTCAAAGAGAATAATTTACATGGTAAAATGTTACGATAGATTTTCCGGAAGATATTTTTCTTCGTTTTCAATCAAAAACAATTTCTACAATTCTCCAACATTAACTATTACATCATCACATGATGTTATAAAACAATAAACAAATATATATACGAAATACATATACAAATGTTGATACATCGAACTGTATATTCTATTTCGCACTAGATTTATCTTTCCCCTCAAAACAATCTTTAATTAAATATTTTACGCAAAAGAATAAATTCCTAGATTTTCTGCGATAGAATTCTTCATCGATAATGTTACCAGAATATTTCCAATGATATTTAGAAAATGGAATATGATTGAATTTTAATTTAAACAAAATTTTAATATACTAAACTGTACCTGCTGCTTCAAATTTATACGAAAAGAAAGAAGCACCCTCGTTGATTAAATATTTTACATAAAAGAACAAGCTCCCTCGTGTTCTTTTACGAAGTTAGTGATCAAGTCATGTTTTTTCATGGAGAACGTTTTTGTCCTTTTTGAAGAATAACCAGAAATGGGATTAGCCTCTCTTGCTTCCCTCTACTCGTATCCTATTTCCTGCGTAACCTTCGATCTTCATCCCCCACAGGAATAGGTAAAAAAGATACGGAAGGACGATTCCACACGATCAGCGTAACGAGATTGCACATCTACCGCGAAGGTCTCATAAGTGGAAGACGATCAGCACTTCGACTAATGTGGATAAGCAACAAGGTTGTCTTTAATGTTCGTGTAATCGTTTTACGTACATACGCTCGTTTGATCGCCAAAAAAAAAAAAATATTATTCTATTGTATTACGTTCGCTTCTGCCTTTTACGATATCACGTTCTATTCTTGTCAAGAATTGCTTGGGAACTCATCCTTTCTTCCATTTAGGTACAAGAAATATCGTTTCAGAGGACATTTAAAGAGTAAGGACGTACTCAATTCTTTCGTGTATGTTGTTCTAAGGAGAAATTACTATTTGATCGTTTAAAATTGTTTTAACGGGAAAAGAGAATTGATTAAATTATCGAGTATTGTCAATATTATTAGTAATAACAGTAAATATTATCGTAAGTATTATCGTAAACTATCGATCAACAAAGTTATATTATTGTTTCTTCTTTCTCAAATTTACAAGGAGAACAGAAATACAAACATAGAAGGATAAAATAATATTCATCGAGTGTTTTCACCTTTTACTCATTCATCGCTATTGTTCATCGTTCGTAATTCATCGAAAATGACTCAATAATAAAATATCAATTCCCTAGCTTTCAACTGGCAACAAAAAAAAAAAAAAGAAAAAATAGCAGAAGCTTTTAATTAAAATAGATTTTAAAAAAGGATATGTCGCCCTTGTAATAAAACGCGAAATAATATTTTACGAGGAATATATAGGTAACGTAGAAAAACAGAATAACATTGACCGAGAGTTTTCACCATCGATCCATTCTACCGCTAGTCGACGCGAGCAATTCGATAATTAAATGCCATTTTTCAAACTTAAATTCTTCTCACGAATTTATATATTACCACAATTCCAATCTCGTTCTTGGCCGCATCTCGCAAACCAGTTTACCGTAGCCGGTGGTGCATTTTCATTAAGCGAAACGGTAAGTCCTTGCAAAAATGGAAGACAATAACTTCTTAGGTGTAATGATTGCAGCCGCGTTTTCAATTCAGATCTATTAATTAGACAACGTCCTGTTGCAATAAATCGATACTTTACCGCCGGTTTGCAATTGGAACCGGAAGTAAATGGAAGAAAAAGGAGAAGAAGACGGACGGGTCTACGCGGAGGCAAATGCTCGATGACGAAGTCGTTGCGGCAAAATTGAAAATTAAAATTTATGATTGCATTAAGCTGCTGAAGAGCGACACCGCGGCTGCGGCAAGGCAGGTTAGAAACTTTTGAAACAATGGCTGGCTAGCTGGTATGAGTAATTACACGGCCAGCTATTTTCTTCGCATATTCTCCTTTCCGCCTGAAAATCGGCCAACGAATTTTCGTTGCTTTCTCGACTTTGTGGCTTCCTGAAGACGAGTACACCTTCGCAAACGCAACCACAAGGAATTTTGGCACACGACGTAACGCCAACGTTGGTCGTGGCTATTTTCATACTTGACATTATTTTATGGTAATTCGTCTGTGTCTTCCTAGACTCTGGCCACGCTGCCATGGTAGAGTGAGCAAAAACTGCGTTTGTTATTAATTTTAATAACAGTTAATTTTAAAGAACAAAGATTATTTAAAATTTATCGTTGTTTCATCGAAACACATGACACTTTTTCCAAATATTTCGTCATGATGTAACAGGTTTTAGCGGACTCTGAATATTTTTCTTTCTGAATATTTTCTCTCTGAATATTTTCCATTGACTCTCAAGATGTAAGCTTCCTGGTTATTCCACCATGACATATTCTTCTTTACTTAGGATTCTTCCAACTGTTTCCTCAGATATTTCCTTTTCTTAATTCTTTTAAATTTTTTATTTTAATTCCTGGATTTGTTTTAATTTGTCT
This sequence comes from Bombus terrestris, assembly GCF_910591885.1. Taxonomy (NCBI): domain Eukaryota; kingdom Metazoa; phylum Arthropoda; class Insecta; order Hymenoptera; family Apidae; genus Bombus; species Bombus terrestris. The sequence goes on from NC_063274.1 coordinate 4,316,121, forward strand.
GCAAATAAACCTGTTACTGGTTGCCAATAATTATCTTTCTCTTTCACGTTCTGGTTTATTACGAACTATTCCTTTGCACCTATGATTTTTTGTACACTGGAACGAGTTCTGCCAATTTCACGAAAAGATTTCCCTCCGAAATAGAATTTTATAATTAATTTTCGCGTTGGAAGGTCTCTGAACGTGATAAAATTTCGTCTTTCTTGATTCGAAACCTGATCTGGCCTGTGCCACGAGGATTGCAATCTGGCATCAAAGCCAAAGGCTATGCAACAAAACATCAATATTTATTTGTCCATACAGTATAATTCCTTCATATCAACGTGTACGGTGAATTTTGCGTCAGTAAAATACCGGTATTTTTATATTTTCAATCCAATATAAACAAATGGATTATTTTATCTAAAATCCTTTCACGAATTGTTTGTTAAAATATAGGGATCAAATACATATCGCGTTTTTAATTCTGGATATGTGTATTTATATTTATCCTCCCGCCAATATTCATTAGCAACATAGCGATCTGCTTAATTCTGTGAGTAACTGCTGTATATTGAAACAAATTCGAACAGAGAAGAACACCAGATTATTTCATTTCAAATATTACAAATAAAATCTGCTCTAAATGGCTCGCGTATAAATATTCTAAAAAAATTAATTTTCTCCACTTTTCTACCTCATTTCGTAGACAGCAAAAAGAACGTAATGAACGAATTCTTTTTATTGAATTCACTCTTCGATCAACTTTGCTACATTTTAATCGTACATTTGCCTCCAACGAGTTTCGCGTGAAAGCTGGAAACTTTAAAAAAGGAGCGCACTTCAAGAGTTCGTGTCATAAAGTTGATATTCGCAAGATTGTTACGTTCTCCTTAATTTCGCCAAACGTAAATGCAGATTTCTTATAAGACACGCATAATACGAAATAAAATGCTTATATAACCAACAACTATCGATTCATTTAAAAAAGTTTGCATCGTTAACTCGACTTAGGTTCGCCGCTAGTTCCAGTGGACCAGCTGCATCATGCTCCATAACTATCCAGTTTATTACGGTTTGAAGGATCACGAATTCGTAGGAAAGTTCTACGGTACGGTGGCAGCTCCGCGAATTAATGAACCTGGCTCGAAGATCCTCGAAGCCGGAAGTGGAAGCAAGGCTCGCGCGCGGATAACGGAACGCCATTTTTCACGGCGGAACTTTCCTTCACATTGAATTCCTATGGCTATTGGAACATTCCTTGAGGGCGGAAACGAGGCCGCGACGCCTTTAAGAGATTTATGGAAGTCCAATTTAACAATCGGCATCGCCAGAACTAACTCGAAAACTCGCCAACACTCGCGGACATTCTTTTCCCCCCTTTGATCGATTAATTAAGGAATTTCCCTCGTCGATATAATTCTCGGTTTTTCTGATTTTGCCCTTGCATTCAGAATTTCTAATATCCTGGCCGTTTAGTACAATCTAAATGATAAAATGATAAAAAGAAAATAATCTAAAGAATTTTAATTTTAACGTCATATGGGGAATCTTAGTAGCTCGGTTGAATAGGAAGTAGGAATTCCTTTATTTCACGATTTTGAATTTTATAATTGCATCATGATCTATATCCAATACCTAATGCTTTGATTCGATAATAAATAACAATTTTGAACTTTTTTCTATTTTAAACGTTGGACATGGAATTTTATACCCTCGGATTGGTGGTAAACTTTTTTTATTTTAAACGTTGGACATGGAATTTTAGTACCTCGGTTTGATGGTAAATAATGATCAAAATATTGTACTATTTTGATCGCAACAGCGATCATTTCATAAAGTTGTACGTATATCAAATTTCTGGTACCGTGGTTTGATAGTAGCAAGCAGTAATATGAAAGTTTTACGCTTTCTATTTAATACAATACAACAGTCCCGAGGTTTTGGTAGCTTAGTTTGATACTCGCAGTTTTAATGTTTCGCAGTTTCGGCGTTATATACGAGGTCTTAGTTTTTTACGAGATGGCCATAATGTGTAGAGTACGAAACGACCTTAAGAGAGAGAGAGAGAGAGTTTAAAGGTACATTATTAATGAGACAGACGATATAACCTACTTCCTGCAGGTACAACAAGGTATTGCAATATTTAACCCGGATAGCCACACGTTTACAAAAGCGTAACATAATCTTAGGTGCCACGTTGATGTAAGGTCTGAAGAATTTTTAAAAAGTAAAAGTTTCCTCAAAACTACTAACAACTCGGCCTCTAATTCTAAAACGCAATTCTTTAAAATTCTATACCGGTTTAAGTTTTTGCGTGAAAAATTCTCTAAAAGTCTGTTTCCACTTAGTCGATGCTATTTATTTATTTTTTTTTTTTTTTTAGATTTTCATACTTCTAAAAATTGCTAGCATAAGAAACTAGTTTCAAGCTATTTCAAAGAAATATTTCCATCCGCGAGGTTCAACCTATTCTATTCTTTCCGAATCCTTTTACGTGATACAAGGACAAAGCAAAGCTGAAATCATCGCACTTGGAAAGAAGCGAAAGAAGTGAAGGAACAATACACGATGGAGGTACAAACGAATCAGCTAAGGCAATTTGACATCGCCCACTCGGTTCGTCATCGACTGGCTACGTAGCTTTAAGCTTAACCGAATTAAAAGTTAGCGAGGTTTAAATCAGATCGGAATAAAATCCGGCGCAGGTGCGAATCGCCCACAAAAACCACTTATCGTGCCATGTTCCATTTACTTTTTCTGCCAAAGTCTGACTCTGTGGAGCAGGCAACTCCCTTTGAAACTTCGCGGAAAACCTGCACGATATTGTCGTAACCACCGCGAAGTCAGATAAGCGAAATGAGAAGGAAAGTTGGAAGCAAAAACATGGGAAGTTCCCGATTCTCAACAGCGACTCTACTATTTTCGTAGGGTTGCTAATTTTTATTATATCTGCGAAATTCTATCGACAACGATTAATCGTCGCAAGAAGAAGAAAAGTGTAGAAGAAATTCGAGTGAAAGTGAAATCGTGAAAGTAAAATCGTGATAAGTCTGGTAACCTTAAGTCTACTTAAGCCTAAGCCTTTATTCGAACAGGTTGCAATATCTGAAAGGCATTTGATACGGTACTTTTCGAAAACGAGAACACAGGTTCCTTGAACGATAATATCGGGCTATCAAAACTTCTCGATTTAATCTACCCTCAGTTTTTATCCAGCTTCCTCTGTCCTTACATTAGAACTGAATTGGGTTAATCGTGGACTATCCGTGGAATACGTAATATATGTATACGTAATATGAAGAAGTTGTTAGTCGGAGATTAAAGGATTTTTTAAAGCCCGTTGAGAGTACTGGAAAGAAATTGGTTGGTAAAAACTAATACCTCCAAGAATACGCAACCTTTTTAAGCTTAACGTTCTAGTTTTCAAAAGTTTATAATTAATTTTCGAATTGTGTGCGAAGCAACGTGATTCGAAGTTAATACTACAATAATGTTTAGAAATAATGTACAATGAAATATATGACAGAGTAATTCCAAAAAAAATCGTATATTCTTAAATTATTTGAAATATTAATTTGCAACTTGTGTACAGCGTGTGTACATATGTGTAAACAGGACGGAGAAGTACTTACAATTACAAAGCAAACAGACTTAATTAACCTGTTAATTAGAAAAAACAAATTAACTTGTCATTTAGATTGGTAATATTTTTAATTCAATAATTTTATCGAACACAGTTACTTTGATACTTGAGATACTTACATCTTTATCTTATAATAATACAAAAATCGATATATTTACGCCTTTAGGAAAGTTTCTAATTGATCAATATTCTGGATTATTTTTATAGAAAATCGAACAGCTCCAACTTTCATATTTGTACCGATAATTTGCACAGAACGTATGCACTGAAAAGAGGGCACTATATCGGTAATTAAGCTTCATCGATACAGTGAGATGCTCAAAGAGATATGCAAAAAAGTAGGTTAACAGCAAATACCATTTCTGATTCTTCTTTCTTTTTTTGTACGACTGATGTTCCAGCGTCACGGTTTGCATGTAGAATACCTGGCCGATCGATCGAATTGCGTTTAGCAACAGAACACTTGTCGTAATGGCATCGTGGAATGCTATCGATTCGTACGAGGACGTCGATATAGAACACGCGTAACGCGTAATAATCGTCAACTTTGCTTAAGTGTATGTGTGAAGTGAATATCGGCCAAATTCCCGGTAGATTCGTCTGTTCCTGTGTTTACATGCCAGCAATTGCATAATATTTCGCATATTTACAAGGGTAGTTATCGATTTTCTGATATTTGCAGTGCAAACACGGCTCGTATTATATTTATTTCAATATTCATCTATCAGGATGCCAAAATGTAAATATCATTTTAAACAAAAATAATCATGCAGAGACACAATGGAAATAAAATTGCAAGGAAATTAAACGCTTTCTTGGAAAAGAGGCTGGCTCACGAGTATTTTAATAGTTCCATATAGATTGCCTTATATTTTTAAAAATGCTGGTTTTAATTTAAGGACGATCGTATATTACCAAAAGGAAAAAAATAGAATCTCAACTAGCATCTAAAAATGATTAAAAAGTAATATTTTAAAACACGATGATTAAGCTCCATTCTAAACTTAAAAAACTATTTCAAATTATGCACGAAAATCATCGACTGTGCCTCGAAAGTCTCACAGCTAACGTAAACCATAAATTCCGAGACTAAAAGTCTTGTTCGATCGTTCGCGGAGAGGCGCGTTCGCGAGGAAGCGCGTCAACGGGAGTCGTAAATTCCTGTTACGATTAGATAATCGACGCCACGAAATGATCGATACTCTATTTCGTTTATGATAATAGAGGTGGTTGAACTGATTATAACACTGAAGTAACAGGTTATAATATACACTTTCTTCCAACAACTTTGCAGACATGGACAGTTACGCTCGGTGTGTATAGATATAAATTAAACAGATGACTGATCTAAGGCTGATAAACGAGTCAAAACATTGACTGGTCAACGCATGGAAAACCAGTCAAGAGATGTTGACTGATCTAAGAATGACAAACCGGTGAAATTCGGTGACGATACTGTCGCAGAGGAAAACTATTGCTGGGTGTTGGTCGCCCCACCACCGGTTGCTTGGGGGTGGAAATGATCGTTGAACATGGAAAAACGCGACCTTGCTATTTTTTACTTGATGGAACAATAATCATAAGGAACGTCTCGACTTGAATATATTTTATAACAATTAAGGGCCTAATAGTAAAATACAAATGCTTAGTTTTATGACAGTTCCTTGGGATTATTGCGATCCGACTAATTATATTTCCACAGCTAGTGGCCGCCTCGACCGAGGGATGGATTCTGGGTTACGTAAAGAGTCACCGGACGTAACATCACGAACTGTATGAAGAGTAAAGAAACTAAATCTTACGTGAAACTTAAACTTCCAGTGCAATCACGTAAATTCGTTTCGTAGAACCGTAATATCGTCGTGAGATTGCGAAGAAGCTGTTTGTACTCTTTCCTGCGATACGTCGGGTAGTTTTATGGCGTATCTGTTTCGATGAATACGTAGAAGAAAGGAAACCAGTCGGAAAATCGCATGCTCGCGTCAGCTAATTTGCGTCTCAACGATGACAGCGCAGAAAATCGTTCGCACTGTAACGCATGCACTGCCATTTCCAGGTGAAAGCGTTTGTTTCCATTGTCTTTTCTTTCGCAGATCAAATCATATCAACAGACAGAACAATATTTCCTAAGTGATCGAAGCTCGTGTTCCTTCGCGTTGCTTGAAGGGAAACGCGAGATCAATCGCCTCGCGTGATATACAGGCGAACCTGATGCAGCTAGTGTTCATTATCGATTCAAACACGTGGTTTGTAATGAACAAAGATTGCTGGAATAATCTAGTAGAATAGCGTAACAACGTGAATTTCCAAAATGAAGAAAGAAAAAAGGTCATTTAAATTCTCAAAAATTACTGGAAATCTATACAATTTCTATACAAAAATTACCAACTATTGATTATCAAAATTTCTATTTAAAAAATATTATCTGGGCTCCTCTTGTATTGATATACATTCGTCCACGTAATATCAGATTTATAATACCTTCAACAATCAATCTCTTCCTCTTCAAAAAAAAAAAAAGGATTCTCATTTGCGAAAGATCCTCGTCGATCAAGAAGATAAAAAAATCCTGAAAAATGCATATTTCTTCCTCAAACTTTATAATGATGAAAAATATCCTTATCCATTACTCATTTCGAAGTGCAATTGCTCCATTTGTCGAACAATCAGAAGCACTTCAACGTAACCATAAAGCAAAATCGATGCTAATGAAAATATGATTCCCAAGCTGCAGCAATTACTCTCCGCGCACCTTTTCCGTATCGATGCTCTACGATGCAGACTTTCATTATGCACGAGCTCTCGAAGCACCTGAGCGCGCGTTTAATGGCCTCTAATCTATATTCCTTGCCTAAGAAATCTTCTCGCCTTGATTGCAGATCCTGGGCGACGAATTCGATAAGGCGCGTGCGAATTTTACCATCGAACTGCTAAATATTTGAATAAAGCCTCACCGCTTCAAATTATTCCAATGTTAGAGCTGATTTTTCATCGAGAAAATAGTAAAACAGATGCTAAAGTAGGCATATTTCATTAATTTTATTATCACGATATTTAGGTTGATTGATTTATCGAAATGTAGACTTGTGTAACGTACATGATTAAACGATAATCGAAATGTTTCACAAAGTTTGAATGCTCTCTGAGGATTCACGGAGAGCACTTTCTGCTCTGACAATCTGATAAAGTTTCGTACTTTTTCATACTTCTTATTCTATACATTCGTATACATAATTTTCTTTATTACATATAGATAACATTTTATTAGTGACACGATAAGAACAGAGACTCTCCGGTGTTTTTCAGTTTAGACTAAGACATCTTGTGTTTGTTTCTCCTTAAAAAGGTTTCTTAAAGCGATCTAGTAATATATATTACGTTTATATCGATTGTCAAAAATGTTTTACGTTCTCGTTCCTTTTTTCTTTTGGTAATTTTCCATTGGTTTGATTTGTGTCATTGATTTAAAAAGAAGAAAACAGGTATATCATGGAGGAAGCTGAATCAAATATACAGGAGATGTATATTGATTCGGTGTTCGTGGGAAATAAGCCAGTGTCTTGTGCATCTTTCTGATTGAAGTTCTTGTTTCTTAACAAACTTTAACATACTTTCGATAGGATAAATGTAGCACCATGGAAACTGTGTCAGCGGTGACTCAGTACGAGCATGTCTCGTACTAAGCCACGGCAATTCGTTTGCTCCTGTTTTACAGATAGCGGCAGCGGCATGAATGCACGAGACTGGTTACGAAGTGCCATTTGCAGAGTGCCGCGCGATCTCGTATGGTTCGTCAAGATCGCGCCCAATAATTATCAAACTTTGTGTATGCAGATATAGTGTAATAGAAAAAACGAAGGGACGAGTTGATTGGAGGACAGAAAACAGAGAGACAGAGTGACAATATAATATATATATATATATTACGCGTAACGTAGCGAGTGAACGAATCATAGTGTACAGTTTGATCGACGTGTGAAAAGTGAACAGTAGGAGGAAAAAAGTACAAGTAAAGAGAGAAACAGAGAAGGACAATCAACATGGGAATCGATAACAGTGCATCGAATTACCGTAGTTTGATCATGTCGAAAGTTTGCGCTAGATGCATTCAAGTGTCGATCATGTTCCTTTTCGGGCCACAGGCAACGCTGTAATTCTGTTTTCATTCGAGTCGCACAGCATGCATGATGAATCGCCTCAGGGATCATCGACAGCCTAAATATCATACTTGGAGGTTCGTCGAAACATAGAGGATACGAGGTCGACTCGACGTATTGCGTCATAAAAACGCAAACTTAGATGAAAATGGACTCGACGAAGCTGGGTGGGCCAGCCCCAACCAGCCCAAGGGCACACTCGCCAGCCCTACCGGCCTACAGCAGTACCACTACGGATGGCAACATCGATTACATAATCGGAGACTATATGGAGAGACTCGGCACGAGGTTGAATACATTGGAGAACGAGCTGAGGTACGCCTGGAGGGCGTTAGACCTGCTCAGTCAGGAATACATCAAGATGTGGGAGAGGCTAGAGAAGTTAGAGGGCCTCTTATACGAACAACAAACGGTGATCAGTCAATTGATCGAATTCTACGCGAGCGGTGGCACTCACGAGACTGCCAACGTGGTGGTGGAGGAGACATTGGCCAATCAACAGAGCACCGTTGGCGAGTTGGACGCGATCGCAAAGAGCATAGGCGCCACCATGGGTATAGAAGAGACGAACGCGATAAGAGAGAAATTAGCCCAGCAGGAAATCGCGAGAATGCACGGACTCACGCAGGACAGCTCAACCGCTGCCGTGGTAGTTACCGACATGCATAGGAACGTGAGGAACCTGGACACTCTGGAGACTCTCGCGGAAGAGAGTAACATTCCAGACGAGGCGTTCTACAGAAGCTTGAACAACGCGTACAGGGAGGATTTAATTTGCGGCGACACGTCCAGACCAACGTCGCAACTGGGTATGATCTGGGAGGAGGCGGAGGATGAGGATGTAAATGGAAAGAAAGAGACGGAGTCGAACATGTTCGACAAAGCTATGACCAAAGAGAAGGAACTCGAGGAATTGACTACGAAACCAACGAAGGAAGAAATCCAGGAATCAGTGACGAAAAAGGAAGACGAAGCGGACGAGGACGAGGGCGAAGTGTTTAGCGCAGCTGATTACAAAAGTTATCGTGGCAATACGCCTTGTGTCAGCGAACAAGATTTGGCGCAGCTCTCTAGACTCAGTTCCATCGACCAAGTCGCTCTGGAAAAATTACACGAACTGGACAGGTTGACCAATAAATTACAAAAGGACTCTCAGAACTTGATAGAGTTACAGTCGAAGTTAATGGACTCTCCGAAACGACAATATAGTTCCGAAGCTGAAGCTAAATTGGCGGAAGAAGCGAGTAGTATAGACGAGCAGTTAAGAAAGATTTACGCCGAAACCGATGTCGACAGTTGGACCTTCTCAAAAAGTCCCGGATCGACCGGTCGATCGATCTCCAGAGTGAGCACCGATAGCGGTCTAGCCACTGACGGTGACTTCACAACCCGATCAATTTCGCCAAGACTTACGTCCACGTCCAGAACGAACTTAGATTCCATTTCGAGTACTTACACTCCACCCAGGCTAGGTAGCTACGCAACAGCTGTACGGGAAAAGAGTCCAGAGCCAGTGATCCAATTGCCTATCGACGTCGGTAGCTTCGCCAAAGGCTACGCGGAGAACAAAGAACTGACCGACCTCATGGCCGAAAGCTTCGCGGCTGTCACTTGCGCCTCTCCCACCATTTACAGCACCACTACTGACAAAATTCCATCTCCTACTCACTCTGCGGGAAGCGTCCATAGCGTCCATAGCGTCCACAGCGTGCAAAGTCTTCGAACCAGGCAGGACGGTTACTTCGGTAGCACTGCTCGACTGAATTTAGAATTCCAGGAAAGTAGAACGCCTCCAAGTCCGTCACCCAGCTCGCCACCTCCGCCAGCTCCTCGAGACTCAGCCGAGCCTTTCCTGATGCCAGGACCTGATCAAAGGGAAGCCGAAACAAAACGACCTCAGAGTCCCACGTTTTTGAGGAGCACGGAGAAGCTGGTTTCCCTGGAACAAGGTCGCCTAAGTCCACGAACTCCTCACTCGCCTAAGTCGCCACGAGTCTCGCCTAAGCACACAGCTAAGCCAAGCGTGGCCAACATCGTTGCAGCCAAGTCTGATTCCGGCCTATCTTCAATGAGTGGGTGGAGTAGCCTGGACAAGTCGCCGAGCTCGCCAAAAAGTTCAATCACTAAGATGCTCACTTCGTATTCGGTAGATCATCCCAGATCAACTTTAATTCCAAGTACAACGACGGTCAGATCTGCCAGTCCAATTCCACCTCTTCCGGAAACTACAACCTCGGTCATTACGCAGGAACCGCTGTACGATACGCCGGAAGGAAGAGACGCTTTCACGAGTACTACCACCGCCACTTATACCGTTACGAGCCACTCCTATACCGCGGCCATGAATCATTTGTCAGGCTACACGTCGATAAAGACACCGACCACCAAAGAAGAGTACAGTTTCGTACCTCCTCCAGCACCCATCGCGACCACTTGTCAGAGTCCAAAGAAACGAGGTCGCCAGCAAACTTTACAGCATACTTACGACACCGTACCGCCTGGAACCACGATCGACTATGTGTATAGATCTGAGCAACCTGCCATTTATTCCGTAGCTGGGAGCAATCGACAACAGGCCATCACGAGCGTCTATACCAGCAGCGCTGGGGGCTATGGTCCGAAAACTACGACCACTGCTTACTATCCAGATGCAATGGACCAGTATAACAGCTACCAGGATAATTATAATGCTGTTCAATATACGGAATCGGCCGCTGTAGGAGGTCACCTGAAGAAACCTTCACGAGGCAGCGCGTACACTGACGGAATGACAAACCACGAAGGGTACAAAGCCGCAATGTATCGCACAATGTTCCCCACGGGGAATATCACGGACGCACTATCTTATTATCCGACTAGCGCGAATCTGCCGCGAACGGAGACGAACGAGACTTCGTGGCTGAATTCGATGGAAGACCAGATACCTCACGATTCGACTTCCTCCAGCATCAGATCGCTAACATCGGACGGTAGCTATGCCCAAAGTCCGTACACCGATAGAAGATATCCTCAGCCACCGACGTATCAGGCACATCAATATCATCACACGTATGCGAATCAGAACTATCCACAAGCTTATCAGCAACAATACCAGCCATACAGTCAAAGGTTGAGTAGTTCCGAAAGCGCACAACTTACGGATGGATATCAGAGACAACGGCAACGAGAACATCAATACATTCAGGACCACGAAACAGGAAGAATGCCTATTGATCAAACGCAACATCAGCAAGAATATTACGATGCTTCGAGCGTGATAGTATCTCAATCAGGGTATATTAGTATTGCATCGAATTTGAAGGACCACGAGATAGAAAATGCGAAAGCTGGCAAGAAGATAAAACGCGGTTCGTCCTTAAAAAACGCGATGAGCTCCATGAGCAACTGGTTGCCTGATTTACACTTGAGCAAGCGACATAGGAGTCATTCGTTACCTGGCGGAGTGAGGAGGGAAGACTTGGATATGTCGCAGGAACAACAGCAGAGGCTCCCGCAGGAAGCAGGTATGGCTAGAGGTCGTGGAAGAGGGCAGGCAGCCAGGAAAAAGAAGAAGCACACTTTAGTGTCCACCGTATCCGGAATTCTTCAGAAGGCCAAAAGACGAAATCATCAATCTCAATCTTTATCGGATCCTGAACAGTCCGAAACCGAATGGAGCAGTGGTAGACAGAGTGGTCTGTCAGAGGACGAAGACAGCGTGATGTCGGACGTAAATCAAGAACCTCCATTCTTTGCCAAGGTAAAGACAACTAGCACAAAACGTAAACAGGTGCCCCAGCCAGTTCCTCAGCAACAGCAACCGACAACTCAGCCATTGCCTCTGCAACAGAAAGAATATATACAACAACAACAGCAACAGCAAGCTCTCCAACAACAAATTCAACAGCATCAGGAGCAGTTACAACAGCAAGCTCTTCAAGACGGTTGGGCCAAAGAGAAAGATCAAAAGAAGGATGTGGATCATGAACTTCCTGAACAGATCAGTGGCTTCGAGGAAGAAACGTCTGGGAAGAGCACAGGTTCTGGTTCTGGCGGTTCATCGATATTTCAAACTGTCGGGGACATTAAACGATCCGCTGGTAGCTCCGACGAAGCTCCCAACGAAAAGGCTCCGAAACTTCCTCCTGTGACTCTGATGGGCGGTGCAAGTATGGAATTTGCGGTGTCTAGAGCATTAGGCAAGTATCGTCAGAGACAATCCTCCACGGTCTCCGATGAACAACCCCCCAGTGAAGAAGGCAGCACCGAGAAGAAGTCCGACGAAGGCACCGTCCAAACTCTGGAAACAAGCTTTGAGTACCCGGAAGATATGTCGGAGAAAAGCGAGAGGAGCGAGAAATCTAGCAGCACCAGGCTTCCCGAATTGGTAACCAGCATATCAGAGGAGGCTCCACCGTCGGAAGGAAGCCCATCCGCGTCAAGCACGAAGGGTCAAACGCCAGGCAGCCGATTCCTGCCGCGGCATCAGCAGTCCCTCGAAATTCCATGGACCGGTTCAAGACCGGGCGAATTAGACGAGGATAACCGAAGCACGCATTCCTATCGAAGTACGTCGAGGGTCTCATCCAGGCGGCAAAGTACGGAGGACTCGATCGACTCCGAGGATGAGTGGTACCGGTACGAGTTGAGGAAGCTCGAGGAACTTGAGAGGCAATCGCAGATAGAAGTAGAGATGGGCGAGGTGCTGGTAGAGGAAGCGGAGGAGACTGATCAGTACCAACCAGACGAAACGGTAAAAGAGAAGATGTCTTTCGTCTTGAGAGAACTGAAGATGAAAGCTGGCACTATATCGAAAGAGCAGGCGAAGGAGGATAAAGAAGAGTTACGAACGAGTAAGATTAACGGAACGATGGCGAAGGATCGTCGAATCGACGAACGAGACAGGTATCGAGACGAGAAACCTATTCCAAAGCGAAAATCTGCGGAGAGTATCGAAGCGGTGTTTGCGAGAGTGACCGATTATCATACTTGGGCGCACGAAGAGGAAGTTAAGAAAGAGAAACTATCCTCTGCTATGGAGGAAGGTTCCTCTGGAGAAACTTCCGGTCCTGATAGTCCCGTCCAATCGATGGACGAGGAGGAAGAAGAGGAACTGCCGAAAGACGTCGACGAACAACCGTCGAGGCGCAGTTCGAGCGGTTCGACTTTTCGACACGGCGAAAAAATCCATCCTGGCTCTGAACCAATCTCTCGAGAAGGTAGCGTAAGTGTACCGCCTAGCGAGGTGTCTGTCAGCATCCCGGGTGCTTGGGATTCAGAGAGCACTGTCCTTGAAGGCCTGGAGCGCGACGGAGCTGGTAGTGCAGAAACGGCTACCACGGCGACTTTGAGCCTGCCGAAAATCAAAATTGATTCCTCGTCCTGCGGTAGCTCGGATGCGACGTTAAAAGAGGGCCAGGTGAGTCCTGGTCCACCTGGATCAAAGTGGAAGTTGCTGAAAGCGTTGAAAGAACGAAAGGCAGAGGAGAAGCTGAAGGAAGTCGAGGATTCCAAGGAGACCACCATTTCTCAGGGACCCACAGCAGTGAGTATAATGATAAAGTGAGGACACGAAAATCTTTGTAAGGCGTACTCGAGATTCGGAGATTGGGTCAAGTCGTAGGATTAAGTACTTTATAGAATCTGATTTATGGAGTATGTTTAGCATTGTTGTGATTGGGTTATATTGTGTTCTAATAATATAGGTTTTTCGGCATATTCTATGCGCAGGATGTTAATTGCTTATGAAGTGTAACTTTCATTATTAATGATCGGTTGTAAAAACACTTCCTAAAAATTAGAACTTGTTTTCATTTGTACAATATGTTTTTTTCACAAAACTTGTTTTTCGAACAACGAGAGTCTCATCTTCGTTTAATATGTTGAATTATAATACACGCAAAGATCTTTTTCATATCGGTAGATAAAATGAATGTTAAAAATATATCGAAGAATCTTTTAGCATCCTGCACAGAATTCGACAAGGAACCGAGTGACATAAGTTTAGAGAAACGACTAACAAGTATTAATTTTATACATCATTATGAAGAAAAAACCACAATTTAGCTGTAAAACGTAGAAAAGAACCAAGTGTATGTAATACAATCACGAACTTATATCACTCGACTTCTACCAGTAAGAAAACACCATTTCCTTGAAGTTATCTTAACAGTTCAATACCAGTGACCATACAACCCGATACAATTATTATCAGGACATTTTCCGATGCTTCTTTTCGCTAGCGAGTGTCGAGTACGTTGTACGCGTACAAATGGACTGTAAAGCGAAGCAACCTACGAATTTAAGCACGATTTCGCGCGTAACGTGTAACCATATGTGTGGTGCCATCCGATATGGCGCATCCAGTCAATACTAATGTAATACGATACTACGATAGAAGAAAGCGGGAGTGAAGCTTTGCCGGGCGTAAATCACATGCCCGTGGTCCATTTTCGCGTCGATCGCGAAAATAAAGACCGAGATAGACGCGCAGGACCGAATTACGAACTTCGATATAATAAACGACATAATGAACTATGGTACTAGTCAATTCAGCAAGTGCAACGTCACTGACGCTTGGCCAAGCAATATACTTGTAGGTGATGAGAATTTTGGGTGCACGAATCCAAAAGCAGATCGATCGGTGATCGTGATCGACGATTCGATCGATTTCGAGGCCGCCGTTTAAAAATTACGACAAGTAAATATCGCAAAACGGCGGACGCATCGAACGCTAAAATAAACGAGGCTTATACTTAATTAAAATAGATCATAGGTATAATTAGATGGTGCTTGAATAATCGATACGCTTTAAGGTAGTATTAGTAGGAACCGCGTGCCTGCGCGGTCTGACGAGGGAATTCGCGAGATGAGGCTAAGTATTATTCGGTCAATTAACGTTTCCCCAATACATGCAGGGGAACGACAAGTCTTTCATAGATTCCCACAATAAACAAAGTGACGCTCGATTTTCCGCGCGTCTCCATTCACGATTTTTCTCTCGTGGCTTTTCCGCCCGCATTCACGCACACGTAATTCGATATTATAACATAGCGCGTAAATAAAGAGATGTGCGAAACAGTGTGCATTTGTACTTAAATGGTATTAGAATCACACGAAAAACGGAAGGCTTCCTTATGATACTTGTAGTGTTTATCGATGCAAGTGATGTACTTACAAGTCACGAGATTCCGATCTATCGATACATCTGGGCGATTAACTTAATCTTATACAGTGGCTACCAAAATTGTACTATCTTAAAAATATTAATTTTTTACGTTCAACGTTAATCGATGATTCAATTGTTACGTGACCAATGATCGACTGTGTCGTTTGAAAGACTTGCAGAAGAAAGTGATACAAGTGACAAAATTTTCAAGTTAAGAAAATCGTAAATTAAAGTTGAATACAAAAGCTTCTAGGTATCGATATATATTAAGTATAAAGAAGTATTTAAACCGTTCCTTTTATATATCGTATGTATCGATTCTTTTATTAATTTCATTCATTTTTTAACGATAGTTATTGCAAAGTGTAGCTAATTGTTACGTTTCCAATGTGTGTAACTATATTTGAATTCTTAAATAAATTCAACAAATTGTATTTTTAGGAAATCGTATAATTTTATTAGCCACTATTATAGTCGACCATCGAACATAGTATTTAAGAAATTTCTACTCTAACACGTTCATCTTCGGCATCGACCTACGTCAGGTTTAATAACAGAATTAAAATGACTTAAAGAACTTCCAGTAACTAACAAGTAACTATGTGCTTCTTCCGAATTAAATCGCACGAATTTCTGAATAGTGCGCGCTGAAAGCACAAGCTCGTACAACGTTAAGGGTAGTTTATCGAGAAAAATGTTCGAAAATAGAAATGATGGGAAGCAAATCGCGCAGGCACGATTGAAAAAGAAAGAGGAAAGAATCTCGCTCATCTCATGCACATCGAAATCAATCGCTTCCGAGAAGGCGTGAAGGAACGAATAGGAGCGAAAAGGAAAATGGATTCACCAATCACCGATATTTCGATTCACGGGGAACACGATGATATTTGTCTGATCGACGATAGTTTCGCCAGGGAAACATGGATTCCGTGATTCGTATCCAACCGTTTATCGATCCCGCGAAAGCAATAAAAAGCAACGCTGACGTAATTCCAACTTATTCTGGATTTGCCTGGGGAATTGACATTTCAATTAATAATACGTGCAATTTAAAGAGCGACAAAAACTAATTATTCTTTCTGAGGAACTTTAGTAAAGTATCTGGAAACGTTCTATTTATATAATTTGAAATTGTAATATAAAGAAGACGAAATTTAATAAGAGTCATTGAAATTTTATTGCGCTTAGAATAATTCTGCGTATAATTGTAGAACTGTCTAAAAGACTGTCAATTATAATTTTGCGATATATAAACAATGCATGCAGATATGAAATTAAATCCGTTCGTGAGTCTTATAGGTAGTAGAAGAATTAATAGTAAGAAGAATTAATTTTTAAGAATAATTCTTTGTCAATGAGATAGAAGAATTTAACTGCCCGAAAACCGAGAAATCTTGTAGAAAAAAAAGAAGACAAACGATGCAGAACGTCTAAAGATTTCCAAGAAATCTCGTTAATCTCAATTTAATATAGAATTTTCTTACTAAGGAAAAACCAATAGAAATCTTTTTACAAATACTAGCCATTCGATCTTCCTACGTTTATTACAATTTTTATCACGTCCAACATATCAACAGCTAAAAAAGAAAAGATCCTGCCGAATTGTTTTTCAGAACATAAGTCTTTCTATAGAAATCCTATTTCTACTGTACTATACGAATAATAGCGTAGGTCACGATTTATCTCAAAATTGCATTGAAATAACGTAACATCGAATCTGTTCCGCTCTTCGATCTAATACGAAGGTAAAGTTCTCGTCGATCACGTGTTCCCCGCATTTTACAACACGATATATTCCGTTTGGTAGAGCGTGAAAACGCAAAAGTCGATATCATGTCAACTCGCGTGACAAGATATTACGTGGACAATACATTACGTACTTCCTTCCGTTCTATTCTTCCCGCGCGTTACACGAATGTCGCGAAATTAGAAAATTCCTCGATTCAACGAGTTTCCATTTACGTTAATTCGAAGAAACTCGACGAGTGAATCTTTCTGTGAATATTTAAACGATTAATCGTGGAGGGAAAACTTGCTTTTTTACACGTTGGTAATTTGTACGTTTTATTGCTGGTGGTTAAGGGTGTGTTCTATCGAAGATTCGCGATCAATGAGTAAAATTAACGATTGTTGTCGTGCATCTCTTAGTATTCGTAACTAGTGGACACTATATACGCTGATAGTACGATAGAAGATAATTAAACGCTCGATAGCTAAGCGATGCGGCACGTAGGTATATTCTTGAGACGGTTATCATACAATGGGGTGTAATATAAGACCGTTGCATAGCTATTGGTATCTTTTGGAAAATATAATTAACAAAAGAATGTTTGCCACTTCTTCTTTTACGAAGAGAAAAATTGAATCAATTGGCCAGAATTGAACGCTCTTACTTTTAAACATTTCTGAATTTTTTCCAATTTCTTGAAAAATTCTACGCACTGTCGAGATGCATTCTGTTACGATATCTATAGAAGAAGATTTCATTGAAATCTGAAACGAGAAACAGATATTTAGATTTCGAGTCGATGGCCTTATTATTCTGAATTTTTCTAAAACCTTGCTCGCTATTTGAATATACATCGCACCCACGATCTTCAGTACCTAGCACACGTTATTCCGAAACCATAGGTCGATAGCGTGATTCAACAACCCCATAACAATCACTCTATTCTCGCTTCGTAGTCCGATATACCTACGTCACACGCTCGTAAACGATCGAACGAGAGCAGCTAAGATTCTGCTCGCATACCATTTCGATATCTCGAAACGATCGATCGCGTTCCGTATACCGATAACCGTTCAACGCATAACACGAATCCGCAATAGTTTCATAATGGAACGGATAAAGCCAGAGACGCAAAAGCACGCCGATGCAACGATCATGAACTCGTGCAATCGTACGAATGGTCCTACTATGAGACAGTTCGATCACATTCGAACGTGCGTGCAGTGTAAATGCAATGATGAACGAACAGGTGTAACACACTCGCGTCGTACATACGTCCAAAGTATATGCTTCCGTATCTAAAGACTTCGCAGCCGTATAATACTCTTAATTAAGCTAGAAATTAATTGATCGTGCGTACGTACATTTGGTGTTAGTGTTTTAGGAAAGAAGGAAGAAAACCGGGCACTGTACCTGTTCGCGATTTCGGTTATCTTCAGGTGGGATTTCCTATAAGCGGCTAAAGTAAATGTCTAAGTCTAGATGTTATCGCCTAGATAAACATCTAGACATTTTCGACTAGACGCGGTGTTTTTTTTGTGTATTTGTTATTTAAGCTCCTCAGAACACAAACTGATCAATAGCGGTTTTGTAAATTTCTCAATTTCATTATCCGCATAGATAATTAGAGCGTATAATTAAACTTCTCGAAGCAACGAATAATTTATTTCCCTAAATTTATTTGCAGTAAGAAAATGACGTAAATATCCATACATCCTAAGGAAATTTTCAATCTATAGAGTTAATCAATATAGCTTCTGAGTAAAACGAGGTTAAATCCTCGCAATCGTTAATAAATTATTTTGCAACGCACTTTAGTATACTTTCATCCTCTTCGAACGAAAGGAGAGGTTTTCTTCAGCATTTAAAAATCATTTATGGAAAAACAGAGGTATGCTTCTTCATTATATCGATATAAATGCGTCTGGCGTAGTTGCAAATCGTTTAGAAGTATGCTTTCTCAATGTATCGTAATGCAAATATCTCATACTGGTAAGAAATGTGACGAACAAAATACACTCGCGATTCGGAGTACACATTGACATACGAGAAACTATTGGGTTGAGTAATAGATTCGTCCGTTTTTCACTGGTATATACACTTCGAAGAATATTGTATAAATTATTTGGAGAATGTGAAACTGTATTTGAACTTTCCCATAGGAAAGGGATGAAGAAATAAGATAAATTACTCCTTGGTCAGACGGATCTCGTATAAAGGTAGCCACATCAAATGTGCTCTTTTATGAGAACACGAGTAAACTTAGTACTCCGTCTAATATATGTATATAGTTCTCTCAACGAGTCAGATTTTTATAGAATACTCCTTCCTTTTTTTATTACAAACCTCGACGCTTTTATATATAAGAAATTCACTTACGCAAAATTTGATAAGAACTGAACTTGGAATCTATCTTACTTCCCTGTATAACTGAAAATGATAATTAGCGAGGGTTTGTGACTAAAAACGAAAAGGATGATTCGAGGAAAGTTGATGAAAATAAAGATCGATCAAAATGGAAATAGGAACTTGGTCAGACTATCAGAGAAATCTCTGTGTTCGAACACCGTGTGCAACTGAATGAAAGCGTCCACGGTCATATTGCGACACAAATGCGACGGTTAAAAGTCGCTTGGAAATATGCGAAAAAGTGTTCTTCGATGTATCATGATAAATCATCTCACACCGATGGAAAATCTGTGCGTTTGAACGACGCGTGAAACCGAAACTATCTCGACGCATAGGTGTGACGCTGATAAGAAATCCCACCTTTATCTAGAATAACGAGGCGATCGCGGAGTCGTGGCTCGGGATCTGACCAACAACCACGCGTTCTGTTTAATTAGTCAGAGCCTGGGGGCACGTATCACGCTCGGTCGGCCGATCGATTCTTCTGGTAATTGGCGAATCGTGCCACTCGTGCCGGATGGCCGCCTGGTCTTTCGAGACGTGATTCGCCGGTGATGTCAATAGCAGCAAAAAGTCGGGAGAATTGTCGTGGTCCTCGTTCCAAAGCGATATTCGAGAGGAAAGGGAAATTGCGGTGAGATGGTTGGTGTATCCACGTGACTGGATAATTAGCAATCAGACCCTTCTGCGAAGGGTTGATTATCGAGGGGCGTTGTCGGCTATGGTCGTGTTAAATAGCAAATGGCTTGGTGTAGGGGAAGGTCGTGTTGCCGGAAGGGACAAAGTTCATATTTAATAATAATAGGAACACAGGCTCATACTGCAATTTGCGAAAGTTTTATACGAACTAGGTTATTGGTTTTATAAGGGTAGTTAAATATACCTTTTGGATTTGATTCTACGTGTTATGTAAAAGAGATGATAATGGTATAGAGGATGGTGATGCATTTTTATGATTTTTTCTGCGCAACAGATTTCTTGATAATGTTGTAGTAGAAGCCTGACCTCGATTTAGGAGAATGCGTACCATGTGAGGAATTTTGTATGAAGTCACTTAGAACGAGCTAGGAGAAAAAGATGACAAGAAAGTCAGCTTTTAGGAGTAGGTACTAAGAACAGAGTGAGGAGAATGTAAAAAGCGAAATAGGCAAAAAAATGATTAGTGTTGACACAGCAGATCATGCGGAATAATAATTAATTTAAATTAATCGATTAAAATGCCTTTTCAGAAATGATATCAAAATTAACAAATATTGGGCGTTTTACATCTAAAACCTTTGCATACTGTTACATCAGCATAAGGGAAATTCCCTGTTTAAGGAACAGCTTCGAAATACACCAAATCTCTTTTCAAAGTTTATAAAAGATTCGATGCATTGTAGAAAAAGCTTTGTACAACGAGTAGAAGAAAATTTAGTGGGATTACGTTTTTAATAGAAAATTGACCTCCTTTTTATATAAATTTGCATAACAAACTGAAGTAAACTTAAAAGATTTAATACTTATTCATCGAGTTACTAGAACACGATTCATTCTCGTTCTACTTACTTATTATCATTCATAGATTTCCTTTATTTTGTAAAATGTTTTCCTTCCAAAATTATGAAAAATTTATTTAGTAAACGTGACAATGTTATTTCAAGAAAAAACAATATGAAAAATTAAAGCTGACTTTTTCATGTCACAAGATGATAATAATTCCTCGAGAAACAAGCTCTCCTCTGTGTTCCGTAAAGATCAGTCTATTTCAAGTCAGTGTCAAAATATAGAAACCTACCACGTCAAACGAAACCAGAAATGGAAGCTTGGTATCGATAAATTTTCAGTTAATCCATAGCCGTCGGTCTTATTGTTAACAGACTTTCAAAAACTAAAGTTTCTTTGTATCTAGTGAATCGTTCTACGGCAATTTTGTAATGCTTTTTTTTCCATCCGGTCTTGCTGTTGTACCGGCGTGGTGATTCGAGTACCTTTGATATTGAACAAGCATTTAATTGCCAGTAGTGTCTGTTTTTTCACTCGTGCTTTAGAAATACGACTTTTTCGTTTATTTCTCCAGGATTTATTTCTGCTGATTGCATTGTTCCATTAACTTTTTCCCATTCGATTCGATCGTTTCTTTTTTTAAGAAATTTGTAATTGTACGTGAAAGTTCTTTCGATTTGTAAAAACGAAGCGAGACATTTACCGATGTTTATTGACGTTTTCTTTTTATGAAATATGTAGGACATCGAGCAGGAAGCTGTTGGATTATTCTGGTGATGTACAGCTACCGTAGATTAAATGTCTTTCTACGAAGATTACTGTCGTTTTAGGATCATGCGATTACACGCTACATGATACACATCGTAATTGTTGAAAATTGGATCAGATAGGAGCATGAGAGGAGGCTTACGTGACATTCTATAAAACGAGCTAAAATAAAATTCTTTGGAATTTCCAATTATCTTCGTTATCTATGAATAAATAAACGTTTCTCTTTTGAACGATGCCGATCGATTGGCGATAAAATGGACGTTCAAGCTGTAGAAATTAATTATTATAAAATAAATTACATTTCTCATAATCTTGAAGGAATCTCATTTTACGCGTGATCGTAAAATCAAATACCTTCGATAAAAGCCACGTTTAACGCTGGAATCCCATTTCTTCCGAAGGATGAGAAAAGAGAACGAGCTGCTTATTGCGAATTTATGGTAGCGAGGAACAAAGGACGCGATAGTTTCAAGATACGATGCCGTATAGTTCGAGATTTCATGCAGCTAACGTTCCTCGTTACTTTTTTCTAATACAACGAAATTGCAGTTAGACGTGCTCTTAACAATTCTATGCGGCGACACGTGCCGCTCATAGAAAACGTTCTTTCCGAAAGCAATAACAATAACCACGTGAAAGCGACACAAGTGATTAAAAGGTAAAATACATGTATTCTATTGCTCGAAACTCTTTAATGACGAGTTTAAATGATTGAACGTAGGTTGATTAAATGGGATTATTGGAAAATTATTTACGTATTGCGAAATCCAAGCAATTCAAATTCAATAAGAGATCAATTTACAAGAGATTCAATATAGAAAGTGTTTTCATATGAAAAATTTATCGTTTGTCGTACCATTGGTAATTTGTACATTTTTTAATTTATTTCATCGCGTAATAGGAGATACAGGAAGGAAATTGTATGTAACTTGGAAAATTGAAAATTTTGAGACAAGAAATCGCCACCTATTCATTCCATTTCTCACCATTGAATTCACTTGCAATTATCATTGTTGATCGTCGTGTCGTATCGTACTTAGATCTCAGAATTTCACAAACATAGAGAAGGTGAAAGAGAAAATCGAAAAAGCTAGACTAAGATGAAAAACAATGAAATCAATTATTCGTAACGGCAAACAAAAAGCAGAATTGCATATTTGCAATTCATGAGCAAAAGTGAATTTCGGGGAATTGCACATAAGGGGACATCAGATCTTTATGATCTGAAAGTAACGCGAAATGCATTGTAACGAACGTTTAATCAAATAAGAAGAGACGAATCGAAGTTTCGAGGGAGTCTCCTCTGTATCTTCGAACAGCCTATAAATACGTTTTATTCGACCGTGATCAAGGCGCCACGCATTAACCGACCTTTCCTTTGTTGAATTATTTTCAACAAAACGTAGAAGGATCGTGAATTCCGTTTACATTCGCGGAACATACGACCATCTCCCTTTTGAAACGCTTTGTGAACGAGATCCAACGAACGAACACCCGGACCAATTGTGTACCATTTCTCACTTTTATATGAAACGAATTAAGGCGCAAGTAAGCAAGGATGAAGATCCAAACGAAACAAGAGATACGTACTCGCGTCTAGTGACGTTAACTGTGTATCTATATTGTACGATTCTAACGATCATGGATATTGTATATGCATATTGTCACGGTGTCATTGTGTCTAACACGTTCTTAGCGGTCTTTTTCCAGTCTAATACGAGGCTGAAATTATTCAAAGATTCCTTTGGACCTTCGTATCAGTCATCGAATAACGTTTCCACAGCATTCGATATTTCTATCAAGATGCTTCCTACTAAAATTCAAATCAATGGAACAGAAAACTATGTCTAAAAGCAAGAGTACACGGTTCGTTTATACAATACAGGAACCTTAGACATGCATGTCGATGGAGACGACGTTCGGCTTCCATTTAAGTCTCGAACTGGTTCTCGATTTTTCCATAAGAGAAGACGATCAATCAAAGACAAGAACGAGAAGTTTCTCCATGCCAATTCAGATTCGAAACACGCGGACGTTATTCGACGATGTGTACTCGCGAGTCCAGGTTCACAGGAATCTTCGAATAGTTCGCGTAGCTTCTGGAACTTGCACTCTACACGCGGGATCATCTTCGAAACTGAGAAATCGCGTGGCGTCGTTATACAAGTACAGCGATCTCCGCGAGAGAAGATCGTCGGGGATCGATGAAGTAGGAAGATCGCGTCCGCTCCAAGTAGGTCCATATTTCAGGCTGGCTCAGCTGATTAGGCACGCGATAGAGTTTCCGTCTCGCGGGATATTCGCCTAATAAAATCCTAGTCTCTTCGGGTAGTGCGCGAGAAACTGGCGATCAATCTCGTGGACGAGTATCGTCGAAGATAAAATAAAAACTAAATATTTATTACTAATAGAACTAAAATAAATAAGCCACACGAGTGTCTAGCACGTAAGTATGGCATCGATCTTAGTAATCAACTAGAGATTAAAAAGTCAATGTTGATTTATGCAAAGGTAGAACGAGTTACGTAGAAACGCTCGAAACCAGGAGACAGTAGTAAAATCCAGAGTACGGTAAAATCCAGAGAACAGTATAATGTGGACAAGGGTTCACAGTGGAAACGCGACCGAAGTTCGAGAGTTTACCTCCGTAACCGAAGATCAAACCGCTTGTTACCGGCGAGCCTCGAACACTCGTGTAGCCTCGGCTTTGCTGTGGCTAAGGCCGCCATAAGGGTCATACTCGACGGATACTACTGTTAAGCTGCTTCGTTTCCGGCATGCGAAGAGCTTCTCGCGGAAAGCCCCGATTGTTCTCTCACGGACGCGCGTTACTCGCACGCTCACGCGTTTCACGTGTATTGACTCACGCGCATACGAATACACACACACATACGTATACATACATACGCATACAAACAAGAACACACAAGTACATGCACACGTCAAAAGGTATATCTAAACACGTATTGTAATGGTATTATAGTCTACGCGGTAGTTTTGTGTCAATTAATAACGTAACGAAACCGTTTAGCCGTGTATTCTCCAGGGGGACAGAATATTACGTAGGGTAAGAAGCTTTCGTGTGATAACTGGCAAACGCGCGGCGAGGGAAACGTGTAGCTCGGGTTGCATCTCACTGGCTCATGCACGGAAGCGAGTCTAGAGGCATTGGGTTACGACAGGGGCAAACTTGTAGGGGAAAGAGTGAGAAAATGGTCGACATTGGTGGTATTGGTGATGTCGATCGTGATGTCTAAAAGGTTGTGTCCGGTTGCTTTCCGGGGAATGGAATGCGTAGATACTCGAACCATCTAGTCACTTGTCAGCTACGTGAAAATAATGTTACAGCTGCTTAGGACTGTTTTCCTTTCTCTCGTCTATTTTAATTTTTGCAGAAAAGCGTACGGTGTTTTGAAAGGGATGAGAAAGGATGATACGATATAAGAAGCGTAGGTTTTAGGGAAAGGAAAACGAGATCGAGAGACGCTGATTCGATCTATGCATTGCTGATATGTATTTAGAAGTTCCATCAGTTTTCTAATAGATAGTATCTTGAGATAGATATTTAAAGAAAAATGATTCGTTTTGTTTATTTAATTTTCTCTGTATAATCAATTATCGCCTGAAATATTCATCGATCCAATTTTTAACGAGCTTTTTTAACAATTTTTAACGAACCTGCCAACTGAAATTAAATACTCACTTCGAAACTATTTCATAATTATAAACAAAGAACAAAAAAGGGAGAACTGAGTTAAAAGTAACCTTCTCTTAATCGAAACATCGTCTAAATTAAAGGATGAAAATAAATTTGAAGTAAAAGAGAAAGCAACAAAGAATAATTAGAAACAAGCTGATAATTTTTTTCTATTTGCATTAATATGGGCGTTTTAATTGCAATAAAGAAACAGAGAATGTAGTCCATTCAATTTAGTTGATGTACGACTGAAAAAAGTGGATCAGACTTTATAAATGCTCTTGTTATGTCTTCATCTTAACTCCGCGTAAAGGAATTGTTTTACAGTTTAAGCAAATTGCTCGAGGCAAGAAAAAGTTTCTAAAAGAGTAACACATAATTAGACTCTGTTCTTAACTTTCTGGAGAACAGGGGCAAATTCGTTGGTTCAACGTAGATTTTCCGGTTAAGAAAGCAAGGAATGATGCAGGAGCCTGAGAGCGGTAACGGTGTATAAAAAGAACTTAAAGAAACATGAAAAGAGAAAATAAAGAAAAAGCTGGCAATTAAAAGTATCCTAACGTTTTCCTCGTTTTTGTCAGATGCGTTATTCCTCTGTCGCGTTTCGCAATTAAACATGTGTCCAGAAAGATTCGTTCTAACATGTGGAACGATCAATGATTTAATATCTAATGAAAATATTAATTTAAGAAAGTTTACATTATGATTCATATTAACTGTTCAAGAAATCAGATTGAACCATTCGTCGTTGAAAAATAACAGGTAAGATAAAAATAAAGAAAAATTTAGAATTAACGTATATTAGAAAATAATTTTTATAAGAAAAAATTTACAGAAGTAGCATAGCTCATACACTTTTTAATCCAAATTAATTGATAAATTAGAAAAGCACAAATTTATTTGACTAGCTTCTTTAACATCCGTTAGACAAATCTATCGTAACAAAAATTACTCTAAAAATTTCATTTGCTTTGCATCATTATAATATCGTTCCTATAACATGCATAGCGTTCCTATAGAAGATTTGCATTTCATAATTTTAAATCACTCATCGTTGCTTGTTCGTAGCACGTCTGTCACCTGTTCTTTCTAATTTCTCAGTACATTTCCATCAACAATGTTGCGCATCTGTTGCAACATCAGCTTCGATAACCGTCACCTTGCTCTTTACTTCACTCGTACAAGTCTAACAATTCGTTCGTCTCGAAGATCTCTGTTATTCCATCCAGTCTTCATCGAAACTCTGTAAAATTCTTCATTACTTTACTGTCACAAACCGTCTTTTGAAACGTCGCGCACGCGCCTAAATGTTGATCGATTTAATTTCAATTCTCGCAAACAAAGCACACGGTAAAAGGAAATATATTTCGCGGATTAGCTCGCTCGTTCAAAGTTCCAGTGATCATGTAAATCCTTCTTTAATACTTGCACGACTCGTAAAAGGAGCGTATTTAACTTTGATCATTTATCACGGGACACCGGACCCACGTGTTTCTATGCAATTCACGACGAGCGAAATTATTGCACGCTACGACCTACATCATGCAGCCGGAAGTATGAACTTCAGGAGTTCTATTATCTCGGGGGTGGCGCGAATCATGCGAACAGCCTTGCGCTGCTATATTAAAGTTCGATATTTTATGAGGTAGTGCTCGTTCGAATCGTTTATTCTTCCCAACTTCTCAGAGAGATACATTTAACGTACTTCTGAACGTAAATTATATTATTCCTTTTATTTTGTAATATCTGGGTGTTTTAATATCGTAACTCGTTTTTATTAACATTTTAATGACACGTGCTCTGTTCATAATAATTAATCCTTATTAAGATATTCAAAATTAACGTAGACAGAAGCTAGGAATGGTAGGATTATATTTCTCTTTAAAAGTTGAAGAAATTTTTGTATGCGACATTGCGTTCATAGATTTTTTTAATAATCCAGTAATTGATTTTTATTCGTGTCTTAATGACGTTCTTTGTCTGTTATTGAGAATTCATTAGCAAAGTGTAAATAATACTAAAAATGATTATTTCTGTGAAAAGTTTCACAAATTTTTATATTATACTATCAGACCTGTGTGTAGTGACGTACAATGTAACTTGTGCAAACACCGAGCATAATAAAGTGTTAGTAAGTCATGAAATATTTATAAAGCTGTGTAGGATGTTGCAAAAGATCTCTTTCTGTAAAGTAGGCCACGATTTACATCCAGAAGCTCTAAATGAAATTGATTACGAACAACAGACTATAAAACTGACTTGATATAAAACCTAACAAATCTCGAGTATTCGGTAAACATCTTAATTCAAAAGCGCATCAGTTCGAAAAATGCAAAGTTGGTAAATATAACGAGCAACATAGCTTTTGTACATGCGTAATTTTTACGAAGATGTCGACGGTATTTTGTACAATCAAGATTTCGAAACTTGAATTTTTCTACGTGTGTATTTGTAAAGATCTATTTGGAGTTTGTAATACAAACTTCGTATTCATATACACGATCTATTCTTGACTTTTGTACGCATGGATTTTCAATGTTGTACTGTCATACTTTCTCAGTACCGAAGATATTTATTCGACGATTTGCATTTTACTGTAGAAATTTTTCTACGACGGAGTAAAGAAACGTTTCCGGCACCTTTAAACGTTTTATTGCAGTACCTTTTTGAATGAGAACAGTTTTTAATGTTGCTCTTTGTTAGTAATTTATACATCTCTCATTAAATGAAAAGATGAGTATTGAAATGAACGTGCAATAATTTATCCGTCGCTTTTAAAGCATAAAATGGAATCTTCTTCTTTTATTTGACAATTTCAAATAAAAGAAACCTTCATTTCATTTCTTCAAATCATTTTTCGCCACATTATACATATAAATCTTATTTGATGATAAAAAAAAAAAAGATATAAAGGATCACAGCGTCTCACGATCGAAAGAAAAGCATACGAATATTATTTTCTAACTTGGCTGACTATTCCATAATTATATTCTACAGAAGAATTATAATTAACACGGCAGAAGTTTCGTCAATATTCTACATCTTACACCAACTGTTAACAGACTCCACTTGTTTGCTAACTTTTTTATAGATAAATCTTCCCTATAGCTTCTAAACGTATCAATTCGTCGAATTCTAAAGGCATCCGAGAACGGATGGCATTAAGCTTTATAGAAGTAAGATATAGCAAACTGTAGCCAGACAGAAACAAAAGTGAAAACAATAACGTGACATGAAATTTTAGTGGTATACAGTATTTTACAAATTTCGCTAGTCTAATAGCTGTGAGAATATGAGAATTAATCAACTTGTCGATGTTGGTCTTAAACTAAATACTTAAACCACGCTAAAATAATTATACAATAATATACAGGGTGCTACATATATAGGAAAGTTATGTAACAGTATACCTATCTATATATTAGTCTCTATGATCCCATTTTGAACAAGTTCTACAAAAAACACTGTATCAACAAGTGTATAAATATATGCATATAAATATACTGCTGATAAGAAGATGAACATTCAAAAAGTAAGTCAAGCATAGTAAACCAACAGTAAAATATCTACAAAAAATATATTATCTTTTATATCATAAAACTATTTGCCGTTATTTACGTATAATTTAAAACGCAAGAAATATTATAGTCTCCGATACAATCTGCAAGCACGAACAAGTAAACAATTTATTCTTATCTCTAGCAATAAATCCAAACTAGTAACTCTGTCAGTAATAACTCAATAGCTGATAATCATCTTACAAAGATGATCTCTGTCTATCGGAAAAACGATCACGCTACCCTAATTCATCCAATCCACTAAAACCCTTGATCATTGAGGCAGGTCACGCGCATTGTTACCCCTAACACATCTGAAAATCGCGCGAATCTCAATGAAAACACTATCGTCGAGTCGATCAGCCGTGATTCACAGAAATATTGTATACGACTGAAATTTGTTGAGGCACGTTTGACATCATTAAGCCCGTGATGCAGCGTGGCCATTGAGCGTAAACGAGCGTTCGCAGGCGCTCAATTGCACGCACGCGGATGGCTATCTTCTTGGCTGCATAAAACGGCTTATCGCCACAAATTTAACGACCGGTTAAGCCGACCGTTTTATTCGAAACGTTCGAGGATAAACCACAGCGTGAGCCGTGGGATGACTACCGGACTAGCACATGGGATCTGTAACTGGCTGCTCCACTAGCGCAATTAGCACAACCTATACCGCTATCGTTGCACGCGTACAGCTCGACATATCACAAATATGTACATGCGTATCACAGCGTTCTCGTTATCGCTGGGATACGGACAGAGTTCTTGCTTATCCGTGCTCCCCGTGTTCCGTTCACCCTCTTTGAATCTGAATCTTTCACGTGTACACACGATCGGTTATTTATTTCACGCTGGGGTAGTTTGCGTTTCTCATCGACTATGTTCATTGTTCGTATTGGTTTTTCACGTTGAATTGATTATTTAGTTGTGTTGCGTTTTTATCTACTGTAGCTTTTTTAGACGATCCCTTTTTGTGTATTATTGACTCGGCTTTCGGTTATAGCTGACAGAATGGAGTTATTTCGACCGTTTCTCCATTTTAGATATACCCACCACTTTCTACCACCTTTACTACTACATTATTCTATCGATTGGTTTTTGTCAATATCGTTCTTCGTTAGCTTTTTTAATTGATATTTTTAAATAATTCATTTTCCTTGTACTAATGGAAAATTTTTTGGTCAATATGTTGTTTGCTGGAAATTTTGTGTTGTTAAAGGTTCGATTATTTCTATCTAAATCTTCTTCGTGTTTTCTTTACTATCTGTTCTTCCTTTACGATTCTATTACTTTACAATTGTCTTCTTTGTATACTTTAGTTTTGCACCAAAATTTCCACGAAATCTACGATTCCACTTTCCTTGCCCTTTTTCTTATTTTATAATATGTTTCTCCTGTTTTTTAGGGGCAGTTTTTAAGCATTTATGTCTGTTTTCTTCATCCCGTAATTTTCATTTATTATTTCACATTATCCCATAACTATTTTTCCCCCATTTATCATCCCTTTAATCTTTCAATTACTTCCAATTCGATTACTTTTCTATCTTATCCGTTACTTCCTCTCTTACAGCTTTCCCATTTTTCACATTTCCATTGCTACAATCATATCACTTTTTCGTCAATATGGAGGAGTTAAGGTCATCGGGTCGCGAGTAGATCCAATTTTTCGTACATATGCATATCGGTCATTGGGCTTGTTCGTAGTTTTCGCAGTTCGATCTTGAATGAAATGCAAATTATCCTGGAGCTGTTTGCTACGCAAAATGCGGGAAGCTGTTCCATTGACGTGTTTACAGCGCGTTATTCTCATACAGCTACGTTTACGCGTTACTTGCATTAATTATAGTTACAACCGCGATATGTAAATAAAACGCCAATTCTGTGACGTCCTCGTTAGTACGTCACTGAAGCAGAGTTAAAACACGAATTTTAAATCGTAGCTCGTTTCTGTTCTGATATACAATCAACCGGCAGAACATTTCACTTTCCCCTCTTTTTCTTTTCCATACGTGTGATTTCATAAAACTTAGAATTGATTTAATGATCGTTCTTTTATTTTCTAATATCTAATTTCGCGTTTTTGAACGGTTATATCCAAATTATACGTTTTTGTTGAGAGAGAGAGAGAGAGAGAGACGTTTAAACAATACAATTGCACAAACACCGTCCATTGGAAAGCTACCGCCTCTTTTGCGAAGCTTAATCTCCGTTATAATAAGACACGTAACCATAAAATTACTATGACCATCGAAAATTTGAAACATATCGACAAGAATATCAAATTGCTTCTAAAATAGACGAAAAACTTAGTAAAACAATCTAATCCACTGCCATATTATAGTTTTAGTATCTGGATATAAAAAAAGACAACGTTATTGGCTAGTTTTATGCGTCGGCGACGAAATTTCTGACTGACAAAATCTTGATGTAACCGAGCGAAATTGGAAAACGATTGAGTGACGCTTGCAAGCTTCAGGTTACGGTCCAGTTGACTTTGATCTGCATCAGTGGTTCCCGATCTGATAGTCACAGTAACACACTACCAGAAAAGCTTAGAACAAGGTTTTCAAGATATCTTATCGCGATAAAACCTGCGCAGTTCTTTCTACAATTTAATCTTCAAGAAATGTCGTTCTTTTAATCGAAGACTTTAGAGGGCCAAATTCTCTTCGTATATTTCATACTTTCCCAGTACCATCGATCATCATATTTCCATATTATGTTCTCCTGTAATATCAAAATTCCTTTCACACTTCGTATTATTGGCAACCATGAAAGATAAAGTCTAATTTTAGTGCTCGTTCGATCATTTTACAACCATAATTCTATATTTTTTATGACCTTCAAAAAAGATGTCTCCATAGATATAATCTATTAACCGCGTATGGAAATCGTAGCATTTATTCTAACAATTACAGCGTTTAGAAAATATATAACAATTCGACAAATCGAGCAATCGCGAGAAGAAATTTATTTACATCACTGCCATGGAATAACAGTAAACTTAAAAAAGAAATCACGGATGTATCTATATCTATACAATTAAAAACATTCATATAGATATTCCATTGTTTCGTTTATCATTACTTGACGTAAGAAGACATCACTCGAGTAAACGATTATCAAACATCAACAAGGAAAAGGAAATTATGTACCTTTCATCGATCCAATTCTCCTGGATTTCACTTGAAAGCAATTCAACCTTTTCCTATCCCATAACTTCTCTCGATTCGAGGTTCCCGGAAATGAAAAAGTACATTTTTTCTTTGTCGATTACCGGTCAAAAGACAAACGAGCTAAAGAAAATGGGTCAAATTCCTGTGTCTTCGTTGGCTTGCGACACATAGAAACGTGACGCACTCCATCTTTCATTTATCAAGCGCTCTTTTATATTTGGCTTCTCGCTTTTCACTGACAAATTACGCGCCACGAGTTTCTGCTGAAGCAAAACCATAAAGATAAAGATACGAAGATAGAGTACGTAAGCAAGCTGAAACTACGATATAGCAATAGAAATAGAACGTTGCATAGAAGTACATTCGTACAATAAATATGTCAGTGTAACACCGAGTAACGAACGGCGTCAGTGTGCAATGTCTGATTACACAAAGATAGAAGGAGTCTTTATGCAACGTTCTCTTTCTATTTCCATATCGCATCCAATCATGCGCACGGTAACATACGGCTCGTGTAATCTATCTTTACACATATTTCTATGAACAAAACATCGGTGACCGACATTCCCTGCGCGCACGCGCGTATTCTTTGCCGCTGCATTGTTAAATAAAGCTGCGTTTACAGTAGGCAACTTTCGGTTGGACGATTGATTGTCTGGTGGTAGACGTGAAGTTGATCAAAATCATTCGTATAAAGACAGTGACAACCAAGTTGAAACAACCCTTCAGAATTGTTGCTTCCGTCAAAGAATAGATTTGAATGCGAGTTTAGTATTTAAAGCGAGAAGCAAGTTAAACAATAACTTTTACGAGACGAAGAAAAGAACACTTTTCAGATCGATTAGGAACCACTGAAACAGATTAATGGAAGATTTGGCTTTTAAATCAGGACCGTGTTGCATAATTGAACTACATACGTAATATC
This sequence comes from Bombus terrestris, assembly GCF_910591885.1. NCBI lineage: Eukaryota > Metazoa > Arthropoda > Insecta > Hymenoptera > Apidae > Bombus > Bombus terrestris. Next base: position 4,348,799 of record NC_063274.1, read on the forward strand.
GTTAGTGAAATTTTGTAAGTCACGAATTACAGATTATCGGGATTGATAAAAGCGCTTGCACGATAGTAACAAGTTTGATAATAAAAGCAAATGAAATTTTACAATCAGATGTTAACGTAAATTAATTGCTATTTAGTTACGTTTGACAAAGATCGTAGCATGGAGAAGTTTGTAACATATAACTTGTCAATCTGCTATTATTATTAATTGAAAGATTATTATGCAGCGATACTTATAGCTATTGTGCTTTTTTATATACTTAGAGAAAGGAGAAACATGCTGTTTATAGTTATTTTCATTCTACACGCTATCCGCGTTAGTATAGATTAATCTTGGTCACAGGTAAATTTTTATTTCCTTCGGAAAATGGCAAGCGTGATAAGACTTTAGATCTTTATACATCTCGATAGAACATTTTTCACGAAACATTTTCAGCGACGATTGCATGTCACAAACAAGCTGTTGCTTGAATTACTTGCGGGTTAAGAAATTCTTTACGTTTCGTAGAGTAACGAATATTTCAATAATCGTCTCGATCATAAATGAAACTAATCTGATCATTTATTTCCAGAAATAACATTCGTAATTGGGTATTTAAACACATTCTTTGTATAGAAAAAATTCGGATAAATCATACATGCTTATCGTTAGCGAAAATACGTATGCTAATTTTATTAACGCGATACAATCGTTGCTTTACATTTTCTAATATTTGCGTTCTACGCTCTGTTCTGTTTTTTCGAGAAGTTTGCCAGAAGCTTGTTAGCGGTAGAAACTGTACAATTTTAGGAGAGTTCTTCAAATTTTTCTGGTTATCTTCGACAGTAGCTTTGCAGGTACGGTATACTTTTAGCATAGAAGTTCACATTGACGAAAAACTTTCCTAAACTTGAATTTACATTTAAGAGAGCAGAAAAGGTTAAAAATATCAATGTGGCCTTGGGTGCTAGTCACGCAGCAGGCGTTGACGTATGTATGTAGGCATTGTCGAGATGTTACGATAACTGATTTTGAGAAGTAAAGTTTAATCGATGCTTTTAAACTACGACTCGTGTTCAACGTAAAAAAGAAAAAAATGATTTGCATGATGAAGTTGTATACAAGTAGCACTTTTCCCATAATATTCAATTCTATTGTATGACCACCAAGTTGCTGATAATTCTCCTGATAAGACAACTGAAATGTCTCGTACGAGTTCTCGAATAGGCAGTTCTTAAACTCTATTTCGAAAAGAAAAATCTAAAGCGTGTGATAATAGATTCAGGCTTGTAAATATGAACATAAGTGGAAGAAGAATACTCTACGTATTAGTATACTTCTGCCTTCCCTGCTTTAGAATATATTTTGTTATCTAAATCTCATCGTAATTCGTCGTGTATCAGGCAAGAATAGAAAATAGAGATGGAAAGATGAATTATTTCAAGTTTTTGTACGGTACTATTATACGTTTAAAAATTAATGAAACAGATAGCTTATATCGCTGTAAGTACATATATACAAGTATAATAAATCTAATATATAATTATGAAAAAGAGAAAGCAGCTTTTATATATATATATATCAAAGGAATCCAAATCTTAAACGTTTAATTGCGAAAACAGCGAACATTGACAAAGGATTTGCCTAGGTATTTAGTCACCTATCACCTTAAACGTATCAATCTCACGTATCAATTTCTTCTCACATATCACTGTGTCGTTAGTTCACACAACCGATCCATACCGTAAATCGTTGCAGCAGCCCCTTCCTCGATGTCCATCGATTACAGATCGATCGATCAATCAGACTCAAAAATTCCAATCCCTGAACACGAGGTTTCTAGAGCATGGATAAGCAACAGTAACTCGAAAGCTGTATCATGAATATATCACCTCGTCGAGACACCGCGACGATGAAATTCCACGTGAAATTCTCTAATGTTAATAACATTTAGATTATGAAAAATCGTCTTTTATATAAAATTAGAAGTCTCTGTAAATGTCAGATATCTTGGCCATCTGACGAATAACATTGAAGTTTAAGAAGTACTTAGCTACTTACACTATCCACCGGAAAATTGGAATTACATATAACGCATTTCACCAAGTGCAACAATCTTGCCGGACGAAAGTTAAGAAATTTCAGGTAGGAAGTTTCTTAATACGGCTAAATTTTTAATTTTGAAAGTGAACCGCTCGAGGTACATTAATCATAGAATTATAGAAGGTAAAAGGGTACGAAGTAAGATTGAAAAATAAATGATTAAAAGGCTCTGTTCTAGTTCTACTTTACTGTTGATAAAATTCTTATTTCATTAATATACTCTGTCCGAATATGGTCGAATATGGTTTTCTTTTTTTATCAAAGGTTATTGAATCAGAGTGTTAGATGTCTGTTTAATGTCTGTTTAATGTCTGATCTGTTTAATGTGAAGATTTATTCGAACGTGGTTGAAATTAGATCAAAGCGCTAAGGAATTTATTGATACGAAAACTGACAAAAACGACGTAGACTACTACCGATACTTAAAAGACTTGGAAATCTGCGCTAATTAATTATTATATCAGTACGATTAAACAGCACCAAACTTCTGGCTGATAGTGTAGATATCTTGGTCAGAGAAGTGTCGCCGAAAAATGATATTAATAATTAGTCAATACGAATGTTCCTTACGTGTTATTGAACAGAAAATCGTCGCAGTGTCCTGTCAGGCGTTCACATCGTTTTATCGCACTTTTTCTCATATCATCGGTGTCGTTTGCCATTTTCTAAACATTTCATATCTCATCTAGGGACGAAAAGAAGCCAACCACAAAAGATACTCTATCTTTCGGTTAATGAAAATCATTTAATCGAGGCTTCTCGATCTATGTAGAGTGAGTTTATACGGTCGTTGATTTGTTGCATAAAACGCACGGATCAACACGCCTATAAGGGGAAGGTACATACGTTTGTTAAGGCCTAATCAGTAATGGACAACTTGTTAGCACTGTAATAAGTACACGATACTTTCGTTCTTAAGTAAACGCTTGTCAAAATTATACTCGCGAAGCGATGCTATTCCACGTAGGTTATACGCGTATAGTAATTACTCAGTTGTAATTAACATGCCTTCGAGCGCGTCCCTGTCGAGAATTGATAACGTTTTGGATGCATGAATAAACAACAAGGCTTTGTTTTCGCCCTTGATTATATTTGCTTCTATCCTAGATAGTCTAGTTCTGGACCAGGAAATTCATTTATCGTAAGATTTAACCCTTGTGTAATATAACACGAAAGAGAGAGAGAGTGAGTGAGTTGAACAAACTGTCAAGTATATAATATTACAAGTTTTATTTCTAAATTTTATTACACGCTACGTAATCGTTACGAATTATCGAGCGTATGTGGTATGGTTTGACATAAAAAATACAACATATCTCGACGATAAAAAGATAAGATTAAAATTAATTCTTGCAATTGGTCATCTTTAGATTTGTTTAACTAAAAAGGTTATAGAAATCAGAATAGCGTTGGAGGGTATCCTTAGACCTGGTTTATATTATTTTATTTTGGGAAATATTTGATTTGCTGATAATGTGCGGTGTGAGTTAAGAGAAAGATAAAGAATATAATAGACAAATTGCTTTTTACGAAAGATATACTGTATTAATATATAGCAATTTTTGGGACTCAATAATCAAATACGAAGAGTGACGTCTTAGAATCCTTTTCATTTTTAATCTAAATATAAAGTAATTTTCTACTTTTTTAATTTGAATATAAATTTTATTGCAAGAGAATTCGCTGTTAAAATGGATCAGGCACTTTCTGCGAAATGATTTTCCGATGTAACGCGATTTTCATTTCCCAACAGCCTATAACAACATCTAGCTAGCCTATTGAAGCTATCGCTTTCAAGCTTCACGTTGAACGTCATATAATTAGCTACGAAGATATAAAATGTCAAATTAAATACTCCCTTATAACTGAACTTTGCAAAGATTTTAGCTGAAAATATAAAATATGATATTATTTCTTTGAAAAAACGGATACGTAAATCAATCTGATCGCGTAAAGTATAGCGGTAAATTAATATTCTAATAAATTACATCAACTCTATACATATCCATGTTCATTTACGCATAATCATTCCATTGCAATTGCTCGTATCAAGCAAATACATAGATCCAGTTTCTTCAAACATTTTATAAAACCTACCTATACTAGAGAAAAATTCTAAACTATCGAAAACTCGCTCCGTATTTTTGCTACGCGACTTTACAAGCGCAAAAATAGTCCCTGTCTTCACGGTTCGACGAAAACTACATTCCGATCAAATGATTTCGGAGTTTTCGCGAAGAGAAAAATTCGAGATACGTTGTTAATAGCGTTATTCTCATCCAGAGGACGTGCTCGAAGGCGCCCACTTCGTGGCTAAACGTAAACGAAAACTAAGGCGAAAAAAATAAAAATGCAAGCAGGCAAGCAAGCAAACGAACGAAAGAAAAAATGCAAAAAAAAATAAGAAAACGAAGAAAAAAAGGTGAATACGAAGTAAAAATTGTCATGCTCCAGTGTTGTCTAAATAAGCTTCTCGGGTGAAAAGAAACCCCCCTTTTTCCGCAAGACTGTTCACGCGAAACGATCGAGAATTAGGGCAGTGACAAGGAGACAGGTAAATAACGGGGGATAGCGTCGAACGGCGAATAACTGCGTATAAGAGAAAGGAAGGAAAAGAGAAAGATGAAAGAAATAAGAAAGGGACGAAGAAGATACCTGTGGCTCTAACTCTAAATATACTTGTTACGCTATCCATAAGTTTATATTGTATCTCTATCTTGACAGAATTTACGAGGTATTGTACGTGATATTATATTTATACGGGCTGTTACACACTGTCTCCAATCTTCCATTCCTTCGTGCGATACCGGGCGAACGAGACGAATAGGCAGATAAGGCGCAGGCGAGTGCATACGTGGCGACAAGAGGTGAAGAATGGAGAACGAGAGGAAGAAGGACAACGATGGAAATCAAAGACGAATCACTACAAATCTTTCTAATAAAATTTCCATAACAATTTCCATTCTTATTGCTCGCATATGATTATCGGCTAGACGTTATTAAACGACTGAAGTAAGAATGAGAATGAAATTCGATAAAATTGTTCGAGGGGGGATGATGAGAAGTATAAAACGAGTCGCTGGAAGGTGAATAATTTTGATTAAAAATTTTAGTCTCCTGCCACGAAAGGAACGTTCTTCGTACGGCTAAGCTACGAAAGATACGGCCATCCTTTACCTCGATGGTGCAAAGTTATTAGAGTCCAATACATCAGCAACGTTGTTCCACGATCTGAAGTCGTCGTCCTTTGAACCAAAGTATCCTCCTGGAAACTTTTGATTAACGAGTATCAGTGAAAAACCGTGATCCATGGGGAGGAAATTAACAGTTAGAAAAAGGATGTACTCGTCGTGGAAACGAAGTAAGAGATTAAGCTAGAAAGTTGCTGCTTCGTCCCTGGTTCTGGTTTGCGCGGTTGTTGAACGCCGCGATGAGAGTCGGGGCGAATTCGCAGAGACAAAAAGCGAGCCTGCGAGCAATAGAGGTAGGAACGGACAAGGTGATAAGACCGGAGAGAAAACGGCCACGAGGATAGAAGGTTTTAATCCGAGTCAACAACTGAGAGGAAGTGGTCGAGACAAAAAGGACACATCGGCAAAAAGGTGGCACGTAAAAGAAAAAGAAGAAGAAGAAGAAGAAGAAGACGATATATGAAAACAACGAGAATTTCTTCCCTTTTCTAGTCGTCCCTGGAGTCGTAAGTTGAAGAGCAAGAGGGTTGCTGCGAGCGAAGAAGAAATTACCCTCTTCCTCTCGAGTCTCCGATCAGCGCTCGATTCTCTGTTTCAACGGAGCTTTTCTTACCTTTTAAGTCGACGAAAAGAGACTGATTTGTGTACAGGGCAAAGCATTGTGCGTGCGTGGCCACGAAAAACGAATAGAAAGAAATTTCTAATCCTCTTTGCGTGCTTCTCGCGAACAATTAATAAAAAGAAAAAGAAACGAAATCAGAGGATACGAACGTTCTCTTAATTTTTATTTATTTTCGGAATTGTCTTTCTATTTCGTTCTAGTGGTCACGCGTTTCTAAAGACTGTGTACAATATTTTTTCGTACGCCTGCGCCGTCGTTCGCGCGAACGCGCGTTCTCCCCTTGGTTTTTTCGAACTGTTACTAAGCTTGTTTCTTAATAAACTTGTTTTTTTGTTTGTTAGAACGGCAGTGGACCTGGTGGCGAATCCGGTGGACGAGGCAACGGGTGAGTAGCATCAAACGTTTATCGATCACGAGTCCAATTACGTCATTGTAATCGTGCTGGATTTTTATCTTCCCTCTTTTCCACGCTGCAAACATTTTTCCTTGAACAACGAACGAGTCTTTCCGTTTCATGTCTTTGACGATTATCGTGTGAAATTTTTTTAACCCACTTGCAACTTCTGTCTATGAATATAAACGCGATTTTTTAGATGCTTGAAAAAATAACGTGGTATTCAAGAGGCAAAGAGAGAGAGAGAGAGAGTTTAAATATTAACTCTAAATTATATTCATTCGTTTGATATTTTATATTAAATTATTCTATAGATAAAAATATTTCCATTGCAGTTATTGTCATTAAGTCTACGTACATGTGCTTATATAAATATATTAATTATATTATATGATATAAAAATTCCGAAAAATAATATTCAGCAGCGAGGATTGTTCAGCGACAAATTTACGATTAAATTTTTGAACGTGTCGCGACTGGAACCTTTTCATAGTAAATTACATTCCATAACGTCGAGCTGTTATTCGTAACGTTTAATATGTTCCATAAAATAAAATGACAAAATACAGGAACGAAGAAATTTTTATCGTAACAGCTACGAATTCTGTAGTTCACATTCTGTGATAACAATGTCATCGGTGAACAGAATTGCGAATTCTCTTCTGTCCATCTCGCGCACGTAAGAGGGAAAATTCAATGGAAGGAATTTGATTTCATAAAAATAATTCGTCGTCGAAGAATTCAAACTCTGGCAGAAATGAAACTGCAAATGTCACATTTCTCGTTGGATCAGGAAAGTTCGATGCCATAAAAATTCTATCCGTATGTTTCTATTAAAATCTCCTTGTCCAATAGCGTCTGACAGCGGAATTGGCTACGTAAATGACAGCTCCTGGCTTATTCTTCCATTCCTTTTTCTCAGTTCACCTCTTCCTTTATATTTCTCCAATGTAAAATACATCATGTGACTTCTTTTATTACGCTTTTGTTTGCAACGACTGTTCTACAAAAACCACAAAATTTATCTAATTACTTTCTTCTCCTTCGTATTTCAAAATACACGAGCTTCGAATTGAAAGTTTAACATTATTGCTCATAAATATTTTCAACAAAGGATTTATAGAGCCATCGCGTATTTAAGAAAATTTCAACTTTCTAACAAGAATACGATCTATTCTAGCAACTAAGGAATAAATTTATAAAAATTTCAACTGACGAGCTCCGACTTGCGAAAATCCTAATTATGTATTCGATACAATTTAGCGACAAACTACGAGTACCAAGCTTAATGATAATGCTTTCGTTCGAATATATCCAATAAATGAAGTTAACGAATGTATTAGCATGGAATGAACAAAGATGTTTCCAAAATGAGAGCAATAAATTCTTTACAAGGCAGTTAAATTTGTTCCTGAGGGTCGTATTGTTACATTCACGACAAAATTCATCAGGTTGAAAGCCACAGGCCATTTGTATAATTCCGTTGCCGTAAAAGTCGACCATATCTCTGTCCAGCTAACGTTTAGTCGATCGTGCATTACGAGAGCACAGAATTGCTGATTAAACGTTGTGAAACTGGTATAATAGCGATCGATTCTTCGAACCTACGTATAAAAGACATATTGGCCTGTAATTAAATTGTTGCAACGCGGTTCCCTGGCTTTAATGCGGTTTCTCGGATCTAGCGTCTGATTTCGTAGAAATTGCAAATTCAGGAAATTAATAGCGAATAAAATATTAAATGTATTACTATGTATTACTATGAAGACTTGCAAGAAGATAATAACTGAATTATCGAGTTGATACGGAATTTTATGAAATTTGAAGAAAGATGTAATTTTTTAGTTAGCCTGAGCACCAAACAAAAATATACAAACTTGTCGTAATTTAATTAAATAGAAAATTAAATAGAACAATTTTCCAGCTATATACTTGAAACAAAACAAGTAGATGTTATTAGTAGCGTGTCCAGTGTTCGAGTATTAAGGAAATTAAAGTTCAGTAAAATATCTCAAACTTTGAAATTGAAATCATTAAAACGAAACTTATGACAGATATTAAATTCAATATTCAACCTTGTACAACTTATTGCGTGAATACGCGTCTAAATTTATCAACTATTAATTTCTCAACGAATGCTATAACTTGGATTTCGTGAAATTTTAAGAAGCAGTGAATACCTGGAATAAGCAGAGTAAACTTACATTAAGCTTAAAGTTTTGACCATGGTCGTTAATACTTTAACATCCTGATAATTATCTAGGAAAGAAACTCGAGTAAACGACTTCCCTATGAAAGGCATCAACGCTAATTGCAATTCAAGTGCGAGTGATTGGTAGAAAGAAGGTTGCGTGTTGCCTGGATGAAAAAGTGAAAAAAAAGAGACGATAATGGAATAAATGATTTGAAAGTGATGGATCGTATTACACAATCGCTAACAGTACCGTCTAACGTTAATTCGTAAATTTGCAAACAAAATCAGAATAACCGAACGCGAACTTGCGAAGAATTGGGTCATCGTTTAGATGAAACGATAGATCTCGTCTGTACGTACAATCTGAAATATGTACAGGTTCTCGTGTTTATAATCAAACACGAAATCTTCTCGATCTCTGATATTCTTAATTATATTCGATTATCATGGTCGTGTTAATTAATCCCTTGTGCGATATACATCTAAAAATTCTCCGATAAGGAATATTCGATTAATTTCCGGCAAGTGAATTTTCAACTTCGATAAAAAAAAGATAAAAAGAGTCCTCTGATGATAATGGAGGAGAAAGATCGGATAAGTGGGTGAGTTAAGGTTCCTTAAAACTTTCTGATCGGTTAAGTAGCTCGGCATGATCATCAAAGGCGAAGTTCCCAATTTAATCGGAAAGTTCGATTACTTTCAATCTAATATCGATCCGACTGGTAGCCTAATTCACAAAAGATTTATTACTACGATCAGATACTTCCTTACACGCGATCCTATAGGTAATCTACGATCCAAGTACCCATAAATTCGGCCCCCGACCAATTATCAGGCATTCTAACGTTTTATAGGTTTAATTACATGATTGCTCGAGAAAAATATTCCCGAAATTCCTTGAATATTTCAAATTCGTCGAATGAAGAGTATCGATCGAATATCGGGCTTCGTCTTCTCGACAGGATCCTCGTTCAACGATCCTCATTTTCCAAACAGTTGAGAAAAGTTTTCTAAGTACGAACAAAAGTTTTAGAGTAAATAACTCATTTTTAAATGTAATTTACTATGAAATAGATTCTATTTCATGTTTACATAAACTCGTTTCACTTTTAATCCCCGTTTTTCTACGAAGAAGACCACCGTTAGACTAGTAGTTCCAAATCACAAAAGTCTTTAACCCGACCCTGAACATACGTCTGTTGAAACGATCCTTTAATCGAACCTAACGTTTCCAATTGCTTTTCTTTCAGGCATCCAGGAGACAATCCATTCTACAGCAATATCGACAGCATGCCGGATATTCGACCGCGCCGAAAGTCGGTGCCATTGGTCTCCGAGCTGGTACGTAATCAATTATCCATTAATTTAGCCGGAAGATGTCCTATCGTTTATGCAAATATGGATATGTACACGTATACGAGACACGGACGCGTATTCACGTTGTCCGAATCGTCTATGCCTACTCGTGAAAATAAACAATCGTACGACGACGGTATCAGTTTGTTGGTTTACCGTTGTCTCGTCATCGTCCTTCTATTCGTTCTCTGTCCTCATCGACGTCGCGTCGTCGTCAATATTGTCGGTGTTCTAGATCGTGGTCGACGTAGATACTTTAAAACTCTTGCAAACCAGAAAATTATTTCAACAGCCTATGCGACTGTGCTATTAAATTTCTCTTAATGCTGTTTATTAAATTCTCTCTAATACACATTGAAATCGAAACTACCTCGAATCGACGACATTAGACTGGCAGGGTAAAGTTTTCCTATTAAAAACTCGGTCTTTGCCGTTTTATCGCAAACGGAGCGTAAACTTCGGGAAAGTGAAATCAGAATCTATTTTCAGCCTTTGCGGTCTCCTCTGCCTATACTTTGTTCAGCTTGCGTTAATAGTTCAAACGTTGGATAATCGGTTGAGATTGATTACCAAACGTTCTATGGAATATAAACGAAATTATATGACTGTTTTTGATGTTATCTTTTTTAATGTTTTCTTATATTTTGTAAATTGTAGAAAAAATTTAATTCTCGATTAAAGCATTTAGATACGTTATTTTAGAAATTTTATATAAATGATCAGGATAGAAGCAACTTTAACGTTCAAACGGAATGCAAAGTTCGTTTTGACGATAAAACTCAGGTAACCTATGTATTTATGAGTTTTGAACGTTGCTCGGTGTTCTTATTCGAAGGAATATTCACCTTCGCAATTCAGTTTCCACGGTACGAATTAATTATGCTTCAATTAGCTCTGTTCATCCTTTTCATTCTTTGCCGTAGCTTCAATTCAGAACCGCTTCTTCGATTGATATTTTCCGCCATTCAATTGAACTCTCGACCTTCGTCTCAACGAAGCTACTGATTAAAGGAATTGTAAAAAAGAAACAACAATATTATTCGCGTTCGCCGATCGTATCTTTAGAATGGCTAAAATCAAATTAAGATTAATTTGTAATTGAATTCATTCGTTCGTATTGTTTCATTCCCCATTTTAAATAATTAATTTCACAGTTCCATTTGATAGACGGAGGAAAAGGTATAAAGTTTTGAATATTGGTCATAGAAGGTATAACATTCGTATTTTTGCACAATAAATCAGTGATTATTTACATAATAATAATACACGAATTTGTGCATGCGTGTCTGTGTGTACGTTCTTCTACGATTTCTTATTTAGAATTATCACTGTCGCGCGTTATCAACGTCAAAAGCTTCTAGCAAATTATGAATTCGATATTATCAATGCCTATCCTTAAAATTCTTTTAATCAAAATCACCATCAGATGAAACTTCTTTATTCTACTAATATCACTTTTAATACACACTCGTCGTTGGTATAATCACCTATGGTAATAAATAATTCACTATATTGAACAATTCGATAAATCGACGACCACGATAGACACCGACTAAAGCTTTTCGTGACCAGTGCTTCTTAACCCAATCAAAATGTGCTCCTTCTAAAAATATGTCCATATTCTCGCAGAAGAAAACGGGAAGGTAGAACTTCCGTTATGCAAATTTCTTCCCTCAACCTCGACCTTGTATCCCAAATGTAAACTCAGCTCCCTCACGATCCTCCTTCTCCATCGGTAATTCCTGTTGCACCTTGCTGTTATCCATGTTGAAAACGTCGCCATCCTTTGAATTCATTTGTTTGCGTGCTTGATCCTTGCAAGACGACGACGTCGAACACGTGAGGCTATTTTGTCGCGAGATCGATATCTGTTGTGCCGTTCGTGTTGCCTTCGAGAGTCATTTGCTTTCGAGATGATACTATCGAAAAGCGTTACAATATTTTAGGATTTATATAAATTGCCAGTCATAACTATTAAAAGGACATTTGCTCGTTATATTTATAAAACTATGAAATTTTAATTTATTTACTATCAGATTATTTCAGAAGTAATCGTCGTTGTCTCTTGTTTCTTAAATTTCGAACATTTTAAATTTCTAAAATAAAATGAAACGCTGTTTACTGAGATTTACTAATCAACGATTAGAAATAGTGCAAATAGCAATAGTATAGAAATGATCGATCAGCTAATGCAATCGCAAAGGACATTTTGTTTTATCATGATTAGTTATATATATTGAAAATTATAAATAAAATGTTCAAGCTTCTATTAAATATTAAAGTGTCTTAATATTTATGACCGGCAGTGTAAATGTGACTGGAAGAATGGTATCTTTCTCGAGAGTGACTCGATTATCAAACGGCCCTTCTCTTCCTCGTCGTGCAACCTGATTGCGTGTACTGCGTTTCGCTGTTACGTCGTTTTTCGATAACTCAAGATTTTTCCAGAGGAGCGTTACAGACGATTTCACGATAAATTACTGACCATTCCAGCCTGAATGCTAACAGAGTGGTAGTGTTCGTCTTTTCAACAAACTTTTAAGGGTTGCAAGTTGGAACGCTTGCGAGTTTGTTGCACCTTGATAGAAAGATTCTTATAACAATTACATGGAAAAAGGATGTTAGAGCGTTTCTACGATGGAAATCTTTGAAATTTAATAGTTGACCTTTTAAGAGGATAATTTAAGATAAAGAAGATTTCTCGAAAATCGTCTGTAAACTGTCCGCTATTTGTATACTCCGTTACTAGTGCTTTGCAGAGTATGTTCGTTCGACGTTATTAAACTTTCTACCGAAGATCCGGGCGTCGAATAGCGTTTTTGTCCGGAACATATGTTGGACGACTCGCTGTGAAGTGGTGACACAAGCGTTACATGCAGGATTCCTGTAACCTGTTGCTTGTAGAAGCTTGAAGAGTCAATAGAATCATCGTCGAATCGCTGTAACGTTTGTACGGAAATTCTAAGTAGAAGCAACCGCGACTAATTTATTTGAAGAACGCTAAGGATGGTTTTCTATCGGGACGTTTCCACAGACTTCTATTATTTCACAGTTTATAAACCGTTGATTTTGAAGAAACAAGATTTTGATGATGTTCGAAGTTTTTAGTCGAAAGTCATTGAATACGAACAAAATTGCTAGATATGTATCTTCTACGTAATTATTCAGTGAAAACATTTGAATTTACTTTCACGTGGTTCAATGTCTACGCAGAGTAGTAAATATCAACGATATTCGAGATTCATTTCAAGATTCTACATTCCTCGATAAATTCCTACTTTACCGTAAACT